>NC_083243.1:72366714-72981137 GCF_032191835.1 Heteronotia binoei
TGTACCAAAGACAAATATTTATTGTTAAGAAACTACCTTTGTATCCTTCTTGCAAACATTCAGTATGTCTGAACCCTCTGCTATAAAATTAGATATCATGCAAGATTGCATTTGAATGTGGAAGTATAAACACATTACCATTCTAAATTCTACCTTTACACATTACCACTCTAAACTGGATGTTATATGTTGTTGGCCTGATTTCAAGTAAAGTGATACAGGAATGGGGATTTCATACAGCTAATTTCCTTCCATTAATGAGCCATCTCTGAAGCACTATGGTAAATTCAATCAGTGATGCCCTTTTTTTGCTGCACAATCCCCCACCACTGCCTGTTTTTTGCTGAACAATCTTCCTCAGACTTTTAAAAAAATGTTCTAAGTTGAGCACTATTGCACTAAAAAAATATAGCACTCCAGTGCTATAGCAGCATCAATGGTGTCATTATAGCACTAAAGTACTATATCGGTTTAGTTCTATAACTCTCAACTTAGAATGTTAAAAAAAAAAGTCCAAGGAAGATTACACTGCAAAAATGGGTGGATGGGGAAAATATTATTGTAGAAAACATTATGAGCATTTTAAACAGCACATCACAGTGATTCAGAAGAACAACGAAGGGGTAGAAAATGGAAAAAAGCAGTTTCCCTCAAAACTGGCTCAACCAAGGTTTGCTAACCTGACACAAGCAGGTTTATATGAGCAGGTAAATAAATTTTCCTAGTAGCTGGCTACTAAAATGGGTCTGTCTGTAATGACAGAAAAAAGTCCATTAGGAATCCAGTTACTAAAACAATTCAAAAGCAGTTTGAAAAGGGCCACTGCGTCAGTATTACTCAAGAATGCAGACCTAGGTAACCTTATATTTTCTCCTCTCTAACTTAGTAAACCAAACTGTATGACATCCAGTCATATTGTGAGCACACTGTCTAGCTTTCCACATCACTAGTTGCTTTTTGTGAAGCAGGAAATTAGTGATTCAATGATGTTTACAAACTTATTAGAGAGGAGAGAAAAGATGCAGACCGGCTGTTTTTTGTGGCAGTAATGTGGTCTTTGTAACAGCTAATTTCAGTTTGAGATTTTAATGACATTGCTCCATTTTTGAAATATTCTAATGAGCCCTCAAGACTGACAACAAACACATTCTCTTCTTGTTTTTTTCTTTTAAAAAAGACATTGGCATATTTGTTGGAAACCACAACAGAAACAGCAATATCCAACTCTAGAATGCATTATGTATGGAATTTACGATCGGAATAAGGCATGTTAAAACCATTGTACATGGCATTAGTACAAGTTAAAACCACAAGAAAGAGGAAAGAGTGTGCAATCCTAAAACACTTTTCTCCAGATAAGCCACATTGAGTAGACCTGAGGAGTATTCTGAACCAAGACAAAAGGCAAAGTATAAATGTTTTAATAAATATAGACAGACAAAGAAACCTACTTAGGACTGCTGTTAGAGAGAGTAAAAAGAATGACCAGAATAGGAAACCTGTATGTACAGGGCTGGCGCATGGGAGTAGGCTAACTAGGCGACCGCCTAGGGGCACCACAGGCCTAGGGGTTCCAAGAGGCGTCCCCTCTTCTGCCGCATCCAGTGCTGCTAACTTCCCAACCTTGCAAAGGCTTGCAAAGCCTCCGCAAGGTTGGGAAGAAAGCAGGCGCACTCAGAGCTGCTGGCTTTGAGTGCACTCATTGCCTGCCCCTGACCTTGCCAAAGCTCCCCGCCCATGCCCCCTGTCCTCACCACTGCCACACTCCCCCAGCATCAGCAAAGTTGGGGGAGGCAGTGTGGCAGCGAATGCACTTGCTGTCTTCAACCTCGCCAAGGCTTCAGCAAGGTGGGGGGCGGGGAGCGAGCGAGTGCAGAGCCAGCATCTCTGAGTGTGCCCACTGTCCTCCCACCCTTGCCAAGGCTTTGCAAGCCTTTGTGAGGTCGGGGGTGCCCAGACCTCTTCCACTTCAAAGTGGGAGAGAGCTGAGAATGGGGGAGGCTGCACATGCTGTGCATAGCCTGATGACATCACTTCTGGTGATGTCATCAGGCCGCGCGTACTATGCTCGCATGAAAAATAAATATAATAATAATAATAATAATAATAATAATAATAATAATATTTTTATTTATACCCCGCCCTCCCCGCCAAGGCAGGCTCAGGGCGACTAGGCAGGCTCTGGGCGGGGTGGGGGGGGTGGGGTGGATTTTGGCCTGGGACGCTGGAAACCCCAGCACCAGGCCTGTGTATGTAGACATTATTGGTAAAATCTTATGGAAACCTGTCACCAGAAATTTTGGAGGTTTCCTCTTTGTATGGGGAATTTAGCAAAGACTGACTCTGATAGAGCTTTTATGGAGCAGAACTCTCCACATAGCGTATACTGGTAATAACTCTAGAGACAGAGAGAGATTTTGAAATGATCAAACCAATTTTAAGTAGAAAGGGATTTTATTAAAAATAAGAATAATATATCAAAAGTACACAGAAAGAGAATTAAACTACCACACACACAAGAATTGCCAGAAAATAGGAATTAGCAGAACAGATAAGGGATGAGATTGTTTGGGGAAAGATTGACAGCTACCTGCCCTGGAGAGTTGAAGCCCCTGGAGACGAGCAGCAGAACAACCAGCATGCTACTGTGGGGAGTACCCAAATGTATTTGGGGGTGCAAGTCTGAGGGCACCAAGACAGACACACTGTGTCCAGAGTGTGTCCACAAGTAGGCAAAAATATATCTTCAGGGCATAGATTCTCAGGATGCTCCTTGGAACAATATAAGATTGGATTTTGAAGTTGTGAGACAATGTGGGTAAGGGTGAAAAGATGGGTTTTGCTAAGACAGACAAAAGGTCTTGGGATGCCAAGGTGATGGGTTTGGGTGTGACTAACAAGTGCTGATAGCCCATTGCGTGAAAAAGGGAAGAATTGAAGATGGGTAGGATGATTAGATTAGTTGGGTGGAGGAAGGAAGTTTCTGGGATGGAGGCAGGAGGAATTAGAATTGGAACTTGAAATATTAAAAGGAGACATTTGTAGGTTATTAACACAACCAAAGATTTATTGATAGAGACAAAAGGTTGGGGGAGAAGGCAGAATTTCAAGAGAAAAAGACTGTGTTTTTTTTTTTTTAGTCTGTGCATTCTGTGGAAGCTGAAAAGCATTATGTTATTAGCTAGTTGTCTGATTGCTCCTGAACTTGGAGGCCAGGCCTGTAGCCATGGAGATTGGGGGGCTGTGAGGGCACAGCCTCCTGACTTCCAGGCAAGGACCCCTGACTTCCAGGGGGCCCTTTGGGGTGCAGCCTGCTTTCCCCTCTCTTTTTTGCCAAAAGAAAGCTTATGAGAAAAAGCAAACCCCACAGGGAATGGGAAAGGGTGCCCCCTGACTTTTAAAAAATCCCCCTGACTTTTAAAATCCTGGCTATGCCCCTGTTGGGGCCACACCTAACCCAGAGACAAAGAGATTGATGCATACCTATCTGACTTGCCCAAGGTTTACATAGGGTGGACCTTGAGAACATAGCATTCTTAGATCTGGAGCAGCCTGCCCAGGGTGCTGCCAGACTCCATTTTGCGTGTTACGTTCGGCAGAGAGTGTCACAGAGTCCAACAGTGTCATGGATGCCATCTGTTTCAAGGGTGTCTATGCCACTGGGCAGCCTGGCCAGCCCTCCACAATGTATGTGGATGTGCGGGGTATATAGATGGGGTAACAAACTAACCAGTGAGTCAATACTACTTAATTACATATACTAAACCCATCTTCCATTATATTTTAATGTATTTTTTCCTAATGGCAAACTAGAATGATGTATATATTTATGTTACATGTTAAAAGGTAAATTTGTTGGACAGGAAAAACTTCTGGGAAAGAAATGCCTTTTTTTTTACCCAAGTTTATTAGCAATAGAATAATTAACAGGCCTTCTCAAATTCTGACATGTTACTGTTTTATGGTTTGCCCACCCAGTCGAAATGAAGAGGCTGACACAGTATGTTGGATAAACAGGGCCGCTTTATTTAAACAACTTGAATGGACTAAAACTGGCAAGGGGTAAGGCCTAACAAGACAAGCCCTGGGGTCAGCCCCATGACCCCACCTTGTCCTGAAAGGGGCAAGCCACCCTGCCCCCAGCATGAGCCCAATATATATACTGGGTGGTGATGAGCAGCCAGGCCCAAACTCAACCTCCACCTAGGCCGGCATCGATCCCACTGGAAAGATCCTCCCGGTGAGGCTTTATCATGATCTGCACTCCCAGCACTGAGCTGTAAAGCCCATCTGCTGTTCATACAGACCACCTGCACCAACAGGTGCTGAGCCAAAACACTGTGGCCAATACCTCATCCTGCCACTGCCAATGCCAAGCCTCTGCTTAGGCATTCGCACCCACCGGATGGCCCAGAGCTGACTACAACCCCTGCCTTAGTTCGTCCAAAAAGGCCTGGTTACCCAACTGAGATAAATGAACCCCATCTGGCCGATACAAGTCAGCATTCTCGACTCGTATGCCTGGATGGGGAAGAAATATCCCCAAGCCCCCCTCCATGGCCTTCTGCAAGGCCCGGTTGGCCTTGCGTCTGGCCCGCTCGATCCCTCCAAGGGACAAGGCGTAACGCCAGACCCTATGTGGCAAAATTGCTGACCATTCTAAAATGACTCCTGGCCATCTATGTTTCATGGCCTGAAGATCCACCTGTGCCTGCAAAGAAAGGGCCTTCCCCTTCATCAAACCCAGGTCATTCCCACCCAAGTGGATGACCAGGATGTGCGGAGGAGGCGCCCTCCTACCATTAAACAACAGTGGCATGATCCCTGACCAACAGAGGCCAAGGCAACCCAGCCACTCCACTGTTGCCCACTCGCTGAGGCCCAGCTGGGTGCCAACTGATGATCTCCTGGCCTGATGGGCTGCCCAGAACACCATACTGTGCCCGCAGATGAGGATCTGACGCCTCTCCCTACGAGCCACAGCACGTGGAAAACAGAAAATAGTCACCAACGGGCACGAAATACTACTAGCGCCCCCCACCTAAGTGACCAATGGGCGCACATAGGATTTAAAGGCTGTGGACCGCCAACGGCCAATCCACTGTATAGCAGGGGGTGAATAGCCCATTGCGGCTGCCGTGGAAGCGGCACCAATCCGGAACGAATGCATCCCAAATTTAACATCCCCTAATCCCAACTCTGTCAGCACCCTACCAGTCACTGCCCAGAACTGATATTTTGCAAGGGGGAAACCCATTGCTGTGGCGAAACAAGGGGCCATCCACTCCCCCCTGACATGTAAATACTGCTCTAATGCCTTAACTGGGCACAACTCAGGTGTGACACATTGGCCGATTGTAATAAGCGTGCGCCTCCGATGCTGGTCTGTTTTGGATCGCCTGTCAGGCGAAATTGTTCCCCTTCAAATTTAACGTCACTGGCATGCAACGCCCGGTCAGAATTGTCCTTCTTTGACTGCAGAACTAATTCACTAATCTGCAGTACACGAAAGAAGGCCACCAAAGAGGCCGCGTGAAAAAGAGCGGCCTCAAAGGAGGATGAACACACCCCTGGCCAAACCTTAAAAAGTCCTTGCAGTACTGAAGGAGATATGGGTTGCCGGGCGTCCGCCAGCGACCCACGTTCTCTGGCCCAGCCCTCTAGCATTCTCCTGACCCTAAAATCACCTGTAAGTTCTGGCAGGCCTTGCGTTTTACTGACAAAGGCCAGCGCCGCCAACTGGCCCCTAATTGACTTCCGCCCTAACCCTCTATCCTTCTGATAAATACAAAACTGTATAATGTACGTCACCGGGACCAGCCGGCTATCTGGCAGCCCGACCACACCCCAAAACACCCGATATTGCTAGTCAGCCCTCTCATAAGCTCTCCGGGTGCTCGGAGACAATGCTAATTGAATCGCCCTACCGGCTTCAGCTTCCCAAGCTGCCAAAGTTCCTGGGGCATTCGCATTGGCTGAAGGTCCGCTTCTGGAGCAAGTTGACGAAAGCGTTCAATCTGTTGGCAAGATAGAGCGTCCGCCACCCCATTGCACACCCCCGGAACATGTCATGCTAGAAATAGAATGTTCAACCAGAGGCACCGCAATGTAAATGCCCGCACCAGACTCATAACTAATTCTGATCTGGATGACAAGGAGTTGATAACATGTAAAACCGCCATGTTATCATACCAGATATGAACCATGTGGTTGGCCAGTTGCTCCCCCCAAAGCCAAACGGCTACTACAATGGGAAAGAACTCCAAAAAAGGAAGGTCATGGCAGAGCCCACTGGCCAACCACCCGGTGGGCCACAGCTCTGCACACCAATGGCCTCGAAAATATACTCCAAATCCAATAGCGCTTGCCACATCTGAAGATATCTGAAGCTCTGCTTCAATCTTCAAGTCCTCCCGCCAGAAAGAAACCCCGTTGAAGGAATCCAAAAACTCCTCCCATACCTCTAAGTCCCTCCGCATGCCCAGACACTCGTATTCTATGGTGAGGGAGCCGTAAGGATCCCATGGCATCACATAGGCGCCGCAAAAAGGCCCTCCTCGGGGCAACAACTTTGCACGCAAAATTGAGATGCCCCACGATCTGCTGGAGCTCAAGCAATGGCACTTTCCGCTGCTTCCTAAGAGAGGCCAATCATTCTCTGAGGCCTTCCACTTTTTCCGCAGGCAGCCGTGAAGCTTGCTGCGTGGTGTCCAACTCAATACCCAAAAACGTGAGCGCTGAACTAGGGCCCTCTGTCTTTTCGTGTGCCAGCGGCACCCTGAGCTCCTGTGCCAGCTCCACAAATGACTGCAGTAACCTGGCACATTGCCCAGACCCCGCCGGGCCAATGAAAAGGTAGTCATCCAAATAGTGAACCGTATCACTCAGCCTCGACCTGGCCCTAAGCGCCCATTCCATAAAGGAACTAAAACGCTCGAAAGCAGCACAAGATACTGAGCAACTCATGGGTAATGCCCTGTCCATGTAATACTTCCCATCAAAACTAAAGCCCAGAAGGTCAAAATCTTCCGGATGCGCCGGCAAAAGGCGAAAGGCAGACTTAATGTTGCATTTCGCCATTTCAGCCCCCCGGCCACAACCCCGAACCACTTTTCTGCTTGGTCAAACGAGGTGTACTTGACCGAACAGAGAATGTCCGGGATGGAATCGTTAACTTATCCATCCTTGGAGTAAGACAAATGGTGTATCAAACGGTATTCCCCGGGTGCCTTTTTAGGCACCACCCCCAGGGGAGATACCCACAAAGTAGTTACAGGCGGAGCCTCAAAGGGGCCGAGGACCTTCCCTTCCGCACACTCCTTGGCTATTTTGGCTCTTACCACATGCTCCATTCCTACCACGGAACGCAGATTGGGAGCCAAACAAGGTACTCTAGGCCCCTGATAAGGAATACGAAATCCAAAAGAAAAACCGTCCAATAGGTAGGCCCTATCCACCACCGGAGGATAATTGACCAGCAACTGCCTAAGTACCCTCACCTGTATGGGGCTGGGCCCCTTTTCCAGGTGGCTGCTGTCCATCCCGACCCCTGGAGCATTTAACACCCGCCCTGGGTTTGGACTTACTGCAAGCTGAAAAGGCATGTGACCTGCCACAAAGCAGGCACTCATGTTTAAACTTACACACCTTCCTGGAACACATGCCCTTGGACATTAATTCCCAACATAACAGCCGGGGTTGAACCAACTGGCCTGTTGTACCTACGCTCACCTGTTGCTTGTGCACTAGGTGTCGACTATCAGCCCTATCACCTAAGTTAGGTTTTGCCGGCGACATTAACTGCAGCCAGAGCTGCTGGTTAATCTGGTCCCAGGGAATCCCTGGATTAACTGCAGCCCGCATCCGAAAGGCTTCATCATACTGCAGCCAAGCTGCACCCACAAAATCAGTGTATGTCGCAATACTGAAAAAGTGCAGCTGGTACACTATGTTGCAATACTGGAAAAGTGCAGAAAAAGTGCAGCTGCGCCCTAGCTATAACCCCCGCGTATATTTAGAAACCTGGAAGCCAATTCGCCCAGGTCCTATCCACCTTCCTCCGTTTCAGCTTTTCTTTCTCCTTGTCATCTAAGTCCTCCTTATCCTTTTTTTCCAGTTCTCTAAATAGGAGGCTAAAGACGTCAACATATTCTCCCCTCAAAATCTTATCCCTTGTAGCCGCCGACAGGTGATCCCCCAATGGCAGCGCAGTGTCGCCATATGGAAGCACCTGAAACGGTATGGTCCCATAGGGATTCGGGGGGTAGTACCACGTGCCACACAGGGAGCTTGTCCACCCCCCTGCATTGGCATCTGTCCTCGCCCACCCCACAGAAGCACGCCCAACACAGATTGCGGGGTAGGGGTACTCTGTGAGGCCACTGGGGCAACTGCCTGTGAAGGGGCCTGGGAACCAGCCCCAGCACTGCTCTGACTTTGTGGTGGTATCAGAGGAGCGCCCCAAGCCTATGACGGCCCAGCCAAACCCTGGGGTACCCAAGGCCCTACATTTCCTGGCATTACCGATACCCTACCCACCATACTTGGGGACACTGCTGGCTGTGACGAGCCCCAGGGGCCCCAAGGCCACCCCTGAGGTTGGTGCTGTGAAGGAGGCTTACTCGCATCCCCCAAGGGGGTAACCGCCACCGCGACAACAAGAGCCGACTGCCCAACATCTTCCACTGCCCCACGATCCCGGGGCTCCTCGCCTGGCAGTTCCCCCGCATCGTCACTGTCCTCATGGTCTGACTCGCGTCTCCTGCCAGCGCCTTCGGGCCCATCCTGCAATGCAGAAAGACGGGCCTGCACCTCCTTCTCAAATGTCAACCGGGCAGAATGGCCCGTTGCCCTACGTCGCCCCTCCCATATAGGTGCCCCTGTGGTGCCCCTCTGCTGCTCCAAAGCATCTAATTGGCCCATAATAGCTTGCCTTATCTGGGCTTCCTGGTCACCCTCTCCAGGAGGGCCTGGTTTCTGACCCCACCTCCTTACAGGCCTGGCAGGCTGTTTCCCTTTTGAAGGGCCCTGACCCTTCTTAGGGGCCATTACCCAGGCCCCTTTCCTGACTCCGCCCCCGGTGTCCTCACCTGGCTCACTTAAATAAAGGGGGCTTTCACCCTCTGTACCTCCCTTTCCCCTGTGAGTTAGAAAAGATAACAAATGAAAAAAGGGGAGGCGCTACCAACCCCTTGTAAATAACCCCCCTTGTCCACCTACCAAAACTATGTGGGGGGTGGGGTGGGGGAGCAGGGTGGGCTGCTGGGAATTGAACCTGGAACCTTCTGCTTCTCAAGCAACTGCTCTACCACTGAACCACTGGACCTTCCCCAGGCGACTCCCAAACAACCCCTACAAAGACCCCACCAGGGTAAATATAAGGTGGGGTGTGCCAACCAAGCCTCTCCCTGTAACACAGACCCAGCTACCGGACAACATCCAAGGCCAACCCCCCCCCCCCCGGGACGCCTCTCCCGCAGCTTCAAAAAGAGCCTGACTGTGTGCCACTTGCACCAGAAAGAAGTCTCCCGAGTCTAAGCTGCACGTACCGAAAAAACCGCCGCTTGCATTGGAGACAAGCCGACCCTGCATTCGCGCTGCCGACCACGTCAGCCCCAGCCCTCCTGGACTTGCTACAACCGATCCCCGATGCAGTTCTTCATCCGAGAGGTAGAATCAGCCTGTGCAACACTGGGCGGAGCTGGGACTTTTATAGCCCTGACTCCCCGCCCAGCAGCCGGTTCCCGGATGGCAGGGATGATGATCAGCCTCCCTCCATCCGGGTATGCAACTGCGTCCCCCCAGCCTATTGCTGGCGAAGCCAGTTGTCTGGGAGGGGCCGATTTCCCATGCTAACACAACCCAGGTCAAAGGTTTTCTGAGTTTAATTTTACTATTCTGCTATTGGTTTTTAACTTTGTACCACTTGGCATTCCAAACCCCACCAGCTATGCTTACTGTACTCTGCTTACTGTACCTCATTCCTCGTCTAAAGAAGTGTGCATACACACGAAAGCTTATGTTCTGAATAAAACTGTGTTGGTCTTAAAGGTGCAATTGATTCCTATTTTGTTCTGCTACTTAATTCAATGAGACTTCTGTGTAAATATCAGAGATTCATAAATATTCTCCTTTTCACTTTTATATGTTGTCATTGTGAGCCTTCCTATTCTGCCCATGTTCATGCTGAAGTACCTGATTTGGTTGTTTCTCTTAAGCCATTTTAATGCTACTTCAACACCATTTATATGCTATACGCCATTTATCTTCAATGGATGTGTGATACACATGGCACATTTTAGCATTTTTTTATGGATTTTCTTATTTAGAATTCTTGGCAGAGATATTAGAAATACAAATAGAGTATAAAGGCCACAGTTTCAAAGACTTTTTAGTTTGCACTTCTGTAGAAGCTTGACTTGACTGCGAAAATGAAAGTACATTCCAATCTGGCAAATAGCCCTTAATGGTCCATCTTAACATAACATTTGGCCTCTCCTCTGCAGGTAGTGGGCAATTCAGCCTGAGGAGGAGGCTAAGCTAATAACAATAATATAATAACTTTTATTTCTATCCCGCCCTCCCCGCCTAGGCGGCTCAGGGCGGCTAACAACAACTTACACGTTAACATAAATAATAAAACTTTGAATTTAACAATTAAAATTAAACATATAAAAACCAGTCAGTTAAGTTAAAATACATAATTTACGTTACACTATATATATATATATATATATATATATATATATATATATATATATATATATATATATATATATATATATATATATAAATATATCTGGCAGCAATAAAACTGTTATGGCGCTGGTTCTGCCAGTTTAGATAATCTTATAGATGGCGGTTCTTTGTACCAGGCAACTCAGCAGTCAGTGTCATTATAGGCTTGTCTAAAAAGGGCGGTCTTGCAGGCCCTGCAGAACTGGTCGAGGTTCCGCAGGGCCCGCACTTCCTCCGGAAGCTGGTTCCACAGTGCAGGTGCCGCAACTGAAAAGGCCCGTACTCTAGTGTTTTGGAGTTTGACCTCTCTTGGCCCAGGGATGGTCATTTTGTTTTTACCCACTGACCTCAGTGCCCTCTGGGGTTCATATGGGGAGAGACGGTCCCCTAGGTAGGCTGGTCCTCGGCCATATAGGGCTTTAAAGGTGATAACCAACACTTTGTACTGGACTCGGTAGATAATTGGTAGCCAGTGCAGTCCGCGGAGCCCCGGCCGTATGTGCTCCCATTTCGAGAGCCCCAATAGTAGCCTGGCCGACGCGTTCTGCACCAGCTGTAACTTCCGGGTCCGGCACAGAGGTAGCCCCAAGTAGAGGGCATTACAGTAGTCCAATCTTGAGGTGACCGTTGCATGGATCACTGTTGCGAGGTCGCGGCGTTCCAGGAAGGGGGCCAACTGCCTTGCCCGCTTCAGATGGAAGAATGCTGACTTGGCAGTGGCTGCTATCTGGGCCTCCATTGATAATGAAGGCTCCAGTAAAACACCCAGACTTTTTACCTGGCGCGCTGGTTCCAATGGTGCGCCGTCGAAAGTTGGGAGAGCTATTTCCCCTCCCAGAGCGCCGCGACCCACACAAAGGACCTCTGTCTTCGCTGGATTCAACTTCAACCCACTCAATCTGAGCCACGTCGCCACAGCCTGTAAGGCCCGATCCAGGTTCCCTGGGGTGGAGCCAGGCCGGCCATCCATTAGTAGATAGAGCTGGGTGTCATCTGCATATTGATGGCAACCCAGCCCGAACCTCCGGACAATCTGGGCAAGGGGGAGCATATAAATGTTGAACAGCATTGGGGAGAGAACTGCTCCCTGAGGCACCCCACAATCAAGTGTGCGCCTCTGGGATCGCTCACCCCCAATGGCCACCCTTTGTCCCCAATCAGAGAGGAAGGAGGAAAGCCATTGTAGGGCCAACCCCCCAACCCCTATGTCGGCGAGGCGGCGCTTTAGCAACTGGTGGTCAACTGTGTCAAATGCCGCCGACAGGTCTAATAACATCAGTACCGCAGCGCCGCCCCGATCCAGATGCCGCTGGAGGTCATCCACCAAGCTAGGAGACAAGGAAGAGTTAGCAACCCTTTGAAGGCCTATGGTTCGATGCAATTTGCTGGACAGGGGACTTACTTTACAAGATCTGATGTTTAAGAACGTATGCTCCAATAACACATACATATGGCCTAAAAACAACACATTCAGTCTTGGAACAAAGTACATCTCTGGAAAAGAATTGTTTTATTGTTGTCAGAGAGGTGCCAGTTTGGTGATGTGTTCTTTGAAATGTAAACTTGCTAATTTCTTGAGGTTCATCCCAAAATTGGATTGCTCCAGTGCAGGTTGCCAAGTCATGTTGTCTGTTACCTGTTTATTCAATAATGTATATTTTGTATAATTTGCTTATGTCATTAAAGGTATAAGATGCCATGTCGGTCTTGTACTGGAGAATTTGTTGGTTTCCTGAGGTCTTGATGCCTTAAGGTCCTGTTCTCCCTAGATCTATTAATATTAATAAATCTATTAGTCTCTCCTATTTGCAGGACTCCCCATGTGCTCCTTGATTGGGCCAGGGGACACACCTGGCCATGGGTTGCATGGAACAGATAGAAAACAAATACTGGGAAAATGTGTTAATTTTAATTGTGGGGGGAGACAATATAAGAGATCAGAAAATGGCCCAACAATAAAGGCTCATGGGCAGCGTTCCCTCTACGCTACAGAGTCTTGTGAGCAAAATTCTGCTTTGTGAGCTACTGGCATTAAGTTGTGAGCTACTGTTTAAATTATTTTGCTCTGGGGTCATCCTTTCTGAGCTAAGACAAAAATGTGTGAGCTGGAGGTTAAAAATCTGTGAGCTAACTCACGCTAACTCAACTTACAGGGAACACTGCTAATGGGTTCAGTTTGTACAATGTAAAAGCAAAATCCAAACATAGATGTTTGAGCTGAAACAGCAAGAATAAGAATGGCTTTTAAAAGGGGTTAGATATATATATGAAGAGTAGGTCCATCTGTGCCTACAAGCCAAAAGGAAACTTTTTGTCCAGAACCTCTTTAAACCACTTAATACCACCTTAATTTCTAACTACCACATTCTCCCATATGAACCTACCCATCCACTTTGATCATCTTTGGAGGCCTTGCTGTGGATGCCATTTGAGACTTAACATGTGGCAATCCAAGAAATCTCAGCAAAATCTCCCTCCCCAGGCAGATTAATCCATCTCCCTCTATTGTTGTCTTCCACCAGAAGACTTTTTTTGCTGTGTTTGACATATTGCAAATAATTGTCATTGGCCTTCACCCCAGGTTTTGGTGTTATATGAGAAAAATACCCCTAATTCCAGAACATTGTGGTCACCCGCTTGGTTGCCAGGGTGCCTGGAGACTCAACTCACACACATCTGCCAGGAGAACGTGGGTTTTGTCTACCAAACTGGAAGGGACTTATGAGTCCTAACAGCCACAACATTGCAGCAGCACTCCGTGTCTCTCGAGGAGGGCTAACCAGGAGAACAGATGGTTTCCAGTCGCTCCATGCGATCCCCATCTTGGCCTTTGCAGCAGAAGAAGGTGCGCCGCCAGGAACTGTCCAGGCAAGTGATTTCCAGCCTCAACCATAGAATCCATCTTGGGAGGCTAACACCACCAGAAGCTATCTTCCTGCAGTGCCAGACTCCATAACAGCGAAGCGGGAGGCTCATGTACTCAACAAATGTCACCTATACATAAAGCCATCAAGCTTATCTTAGGCATGGATCCTGCCAGACCGCCTAAGCCTTTGTCCAACGGAACCCAAGACAAAGACTGGTGCCAATAGAAGACTGAAGAGGAGGAAGAACATCTTCACCTAGAGCCAAGTGTCTTTGTGTAGACTGGATGTTACCTTAGGTAGCAATTTGGCCATCTATTGTCACTTTCTTAGATAAGTTTAATAGCTTTAATCACCCCCATCCCAATCATTTTCCTCATTCTTTCCCTTAATGGTCATCCTGGAACCTCCCACTTTGGCCCATTGTTACCTGGAAGTCCAATCAGGTAACCAGGGCCAAGGCAGCCAATTGGCCAGATATGGGCGATAAATCAGGTGCCCCCAATAAACTGGCCATTGGCTACCACATAATTCCAGCCCTTATGGTCATTGTGGAGCCTCCCCTTTTTCTGAGGTCATGTACCAGCTGACCACTGTCATCTGACCCTGTACCTCCCATTCCCTAAGGGCTCAAGGTAGTCCTTATAACCTGTGGTCCAGCTCCCCACAGGTATGAATCTAGCAGTACCCCAGTTCCACTGTATTCTGGGACAATTTTTAGCTCCATCTAAACATCCTCCATGTAACTACAACAAAGCAGTAGCTTCATTCCCTGATATAGTTTTCATCTTGATCTAAGTCTTGATTCTTTTCTTCTTGTGCTTTTTTCTAGTCAAGAATATTTTGTACACATTTATTTATTTTACACCTCTACAAATTTCTATCGTGCTGTATACAGCCTTGAGGCAAATAGAAGCACAAAGAGCAACAAAACAAAATAATCCTGCCTCATCATTATAAAACCTGTTTTCATACCCACATAACTTCCAGTGAAAACATTCCCCTTTTCATAATCTGGCCACCATATTGCAAATTCACAAGTTTTTATGGGGGTGGGGTCAAGAAATACTCTAATATCATTGGAAAGTCAAGAAAACATTGAGAAGACAAGTTGTTAAATCATCAGTCTCAGTTTTTCATCCATTTTTTTAAAAAACATAGGTTCTCATTATATGAGGTTTTCATAGCATTATTTTGTACGTGGCTAATCTTCCATCAAAGGCCAGTAGTATCACAACTTCAAAATAAACAACAAAGGCAACCCCTCATTTGAATTAGAAAATAATCCATATTTTGATTCATTTGGGAATTCTTCAGTACTAAGAGGATGTTGCCTAATTGTGTCTGAAACCGATAAAAGAAAAATCAAGTGGCTCAGTTGACAAAAGCTGTAATGAAATAAATGCCACTTTCTTGATTATGATAAACCAATTAAATCTAATTTCTGTTCTGTTTCAATACATAAGCAACAGCTGTACACGCTATCCATGGGTAATTAATTGCTTCCAACTGCCTGCCAGTGAAAATGATAGTTCTTTACATTGATGACACAACACAACATGTGCCCCTAAACACATTAGGGTATATCATATGATTACACAATATGCCATAGGGATTTGCAGAGTAGGCAACAGATTTAGATCAGAATAGGAAAATATGCAAACTTTGTTCAATGTGACTGGCAAAGGCTAAATATGTTATCTCCTTGAGACAACAAGCTCCTGCATTTCACCAGTGATGATAAACTTTCAAGGAGGGATGCCTTTAACATCTTTAGGCCATGCCTGTATTCTTCAATATTGCCATTAAGAAATGTTAAAAACAACTAGATGAAAGGTACTTTGTAAAGCAGAAGCTTGCCCCATGCAAATAATATTTATTTCAATTCTTGTATAGCCTGAATTTCCTGCTGACACTCCATTCCTGTGCAGATCTAGCAGTACCATCACAAACAATGTCAATTTATTTGGCCACATATTTTCATAGAGACACAACTGGCCCTATCATCCATCAGCATGGTTTCCTGATAAATACGAGGAATAAATTTAATGGAGAAGGGCAAGAGAAGGAAAGGGTGGGGGGAAGAGATGTTTAACTGTTCAGTGGGTCAGATAGAGTTTAGAGATTCCTTGGGCAGGGTAAAGATATTGCTCTGACTCCAGTCACTTCAAGTAGAAATGGGCTGTTCAGTGTGGTAGCCTAGTTTATGTGTCTCATATGTAGTCTTCATGCTTATTTGGAAACTATGGAGCAGACAGAGGTCTACAATTGAAATAGGCTCTCATATGATTAGAAGAAAGTTGCAGCTTTTAAAACCCAAAGGAGCCTGGCAATTACTGGCCTTCTCACCACTGTCATACGATATATTTCGTTTAAAGAAACGGTATCATATTTATATATCTCAATAAGTTACATATATGTTGTTTATCTAGAACATCCAGTTTATTTCCCCTTTACTTAAAAGAAATGTTTTACTTGTTGCATTAAATCGCTGCTCTCCTTCTTGGTATTAAGGTCAGAAAATGCTATAACCTGGTTTTACCATGGTAGGGGAGAGGGTACCTCGGGAACATCACCACAATTTACCTCAGGGAGGGGTAACAGAAAAATAATGCCAAGCACTGATGGACTAATAAATAAACATTTCTTTGGCCTTTATCACAACTGTGCTTAATGTTGGACATGAAAATGTGGTATGGGCAACAGTCCTCAATTAAACCCAAACTCTTTCTCTGATTTCATTTATTACAATCAAAGATCAGGCAACACAACTTAAGAGCACAAGGTAAACACAAAGAAAAACATATAAAAACAATTTAAAAATTCTCAACTTTGCTAAGTGCTAATTTTAGTAATACAAGGCATTTAATAAAAAAGATTGAAGCACCCACTTCCTTATCTGCTGATCCAAAGCAAAAAAATTGTCCATCTTACGAATGATTTCATTGAGGCAATCTCAAAGGAAAGTGGATTGATGAAAATGTATCAGTAAACCCAAAATTAGTTCATGATATCATTGTGAAGACAGAGGCATTGGGCTTAGTGGGAGTTTTTCCACCAAAAACATTTTAGTTCCGGCCCCTGCTTCCCCAACCTGTCACAGGAAACATACTGAATAGAAATAGGGTTGCTAAGCCCCCCACAGCTTCCAGCGGGGGAGTTTCTTTGTGCGCATTTTGTGTGCATGGCACGATGACATCACCCACAAGTGACATCACGCTGGAAATGTCGCCCGCCAGCCATTCTAGGCATTTCTGGGAAACTGTATGGTTTTCCCAGATGCTGTAGCAATTTGGGAGGGAAAACTCTATGGTACATATTGATGTCACTTGCAAGTGACACCATCGTGCCGGCAATGTTGGGGGAAGTTCCCCCAGCCAGCCTAATGTGGGCCGGCAGGTTGGGAACCTTCAGGGCAGGAGAACCCCTGCCTGGCTCAGGGGATTATAGCAACCAAAAAGAGGAACATGGAAAATGGAACAGGTAGAAAGCCAGGAGGCATCCACGCTAAAACCAGCCTCAATAATTCAAGTATTTATACAAAACATTTTTACTGGTAGGTAACAGAATCCTATATAAAGTGCAAACAACAGCCACACCCAAATGCAAAGTCCATATTTGTATCAAAAGATTAATACATTCAAAACTGGAACTTTGGGTTGTGGTATGGTGAACTGTGGAGATAGAGTCCAACGCTCAAGTCTTCTTATAGCCAGTGTAAGAAATGAAACCAGCAAGGCACAAGTCGCAACAGGGATGCGTGTAATGCCATGTTTCACACGGGGCTTCGACAAGCTGCATAAATAAGAAGTTGAAATTCACTAGCAATTTTTGTAAATACAATATCAGCTAAAATAAGACACAATAATATTAACATACCTTCAAAAAACATTCATACAATTCATTTGGGAGACCCAAGCTCCAAACATTCTGCAGACAAACGACGGTAAGAAGTAACAATTCATCATGCACTTATAAGTATCAGGTGTAATACATAGTGACTCTTCTTAAAGTCATAGACAAGGTATCTACAGTAGCACATCTCATATATTAAAACCATACAGTAGAAAAGAAATTTTACATTTTACAAAGGATGAAAAACATTACAAAAAGCATGACAGGTTCCAATCATTATTTAGCCCATTAGGTATTAGAGAGTTGAGTTTAAAGATCCAGCGCATTTCCTGCCTCAGCAACCATTTGTTCATGTCAACTTTTCCATGAAGCCAGACAGGAAACTTCTCCAGAACAAGGAATCTTAACTCATTGGGGTCATAATTTTTGCCCCCCAAGTTGAAAAGAAGGGGTTCCTGGAGGACACTTCCGCACTGGATCCATTCCAGTCTGGCTTTCAGCCAGGTCACGGGACGGAGACGGTTCTGGTCGCCCTCATAGATGACCTCATGCGACATCTGGATCAGGGCGGCTCAGCGGTATTGCTGTTATTAGATCTGTCAGCCGCGTTTGATACGGTTGACCATCAGCTACTGACTAGCCGCCTTGCCGATGCGGGGATTCAGGGATCTGCCTCACAGTGGCTGACCTCTTTTCTCCAAGATCGGGGACAAAGGGTGGTGATCGGGGAGGAAGTATCCCAGAGGCACTCTCTTAGTTGTGGGGTGCCACAGGGAGCGGTCCTATCCCCGATGCTATTCAACATCTATATGCGCCCCCTTGCCCAGATTGTCAGGAGGTATGGACTGGGTTGTCATCAATATGCGGATGACACCCAGCTTTATCTATTGATGGGCGGCCAGTCGGACTGTACCCCGGAAAATCTAGACCTGGCTCTACAAGCCGTGGCATCTTGGCTCAGGCTGAGTTGACTGAAACTGAATCCGACAAAGATGGAGGTTCTCTACCTGAGTCGGGGCGGTCCAAGGAGAGAGATCCATCTGCCGACTCTTGACGGGGTGCCATTAACACCGGTCCCTAAGGTCAGGAGTTTAGGCATGCTCCTTGAGTCCTCCCTTACAATGGAGGCCCAAGTAGCAGCCGCTGTTAGATCTGCCTTTTTTCATCTTCAGCGGGCACGGCAGCTGGCTCCTTTTCTGGAGCACAACGATTTAGCGATGGTAATCCATGCTACGGTCACCTCAAGAATAGATTACTGTAATGCTCTCTACATGGGGCTACCCTTGACGCAAACCCGGAGACTACAGCTAGTGCAGAATGCTGCAGCACGGCTGTTAATGAGGCTGCCACGATGGGAGCACATTCAGCCAGTGCTGAAAGAGCTGCACTGGCTACCTGTTGTGTTCCGAGTTCGCTTCAAGGTGTTGGTATTGACCTTTAAAGCCCTTTATGGTCAGGGACCTGCATATCTATGGGACCGCCTTTCTCCGCATATCCCCCAGAGAGCACTGCGTTCAGGGGCAAAAAATCTACTCTCGGTCCCCGGACCAAAAGAAGCCAGGCTATGCGTGACAAGATCTAGGGCTTTTTCGGTGGCAGCACCAGAGCTTTGGAATGCTCTTCCAGAAGCCATACGGGCCCTGCGGGATCTGTCTGCGTTCCGCAGGGCCTGTAAGACCAAGTTGTTCAAGCAGGCCTTTGATGCTTGATGGAAAGATGGCTGCCACCAGACATCACACAGAATGCCGGTGATCACTGTTTGGAATTTTAACGCCGCTTATAATGTATAGATTCAGCACTATATAATGGTTTTAAAATTTGTAATTGTAATATGTTTTAAATTGGAAAATGTAAATTATGGTTTTATATATTTTATTGGTTTAATTGTGTAGATGATACTGTGAGCCGCCCTGAGTCCGCTTGCGGAGAGGGCGGGATATAAGTCAAATGTAATAATAATAATAATAATAATAATTTTTGATGCCTTTCCCATGCCTATACTCTCCGAGGGCAGAATACCCGATGCTTCCTCAAGCACCCGCAACCTTTGTAAAATCGCCGCATTGACTTCATCTTCACCCTTCTCATCGGAAGAAGATGGATGTGGTAGAGTCCTTTTTGGCGGGGCCTTAGTGGTCTTAGGCACAGGTTGCTTGCCTTTAGATTTTCCAGACCCCTTCCTGCCCGACATCTTTGCACCCAAGGCCAAATAAGGCACACCAGGCCCCAAAAAATTCACCCCCCGAAAAAGACCACCGCAGACCATCAAAGAAGCAGCCCCAGGCCCCTCTATGAATTGCCACCCTTTGAGAAGCTGTCGTACCCCAGGGCAGCCCACAAAATGGCCTCCCTTCAAAATATACATAAAACTAAGAAGAAGGGAACCAAAAATGGCCGCCGTCCAACACCAAGAAGAGAAAGCACAATGTGGGAACCCAAAAAGGCTGACTCCTCCCAAACCACCCGTAGCAAGAAAAACCCCACACTAACCTCCCTTCTCAAACCCCTTGAAAAAGCACACCACAAACCCCAGCAAAAACCAAAGGGGGGGCAGGGGGGGCCAATCAATAACTATGAGATATAATAAAATACGAAAACCCAGTCTAAACAAGCCCCAGCCTTCCACAGACTGATGCGCCGCTCCTTCCCCCGCTTATCAGCGAGTTGATCACTGATAAGCGTCCCAAAACCAACATGCTGGGAACCAGCTCACCCATGCCAGCCAGGAGCGCCTGAACACGCTCCTCCGAGAACAACCGATCCTCGCTGCAGACTGAAGCTGGGGGACGGGTGCTCGTCCGATACAATGGCCAAGCCCTGCTCCCTTACAACATGTGCCCAAACAGGCCGGTGATCCTCCCCTTCCCTTTCTGGTGGGCAAATCCTGTCCATGCAGCCTACAAGGGGAGCCCCAGAAACAAAATTTTTAACAAGAGATTTATGTTCCAAAATGCGAGTACAAACAGCTCATCTTGTACTCCCACAATATATTTTTAAACAGGGACATAAAATTACCGTATTTTTCGGACCATTAGACGCACCGGACCATAAGACGCATCTAGTTTTTAGAGGAGGAAAACAGGAAAAAATTTTTTGAAGCTGTGCATCCAGATCTGGGCACCTTCCCCCTCTCAATCCTGCCTCCGATCCCAGCCCTTGCTAGAAGCAGCAGCAGAAGCCTGGCAGACAGGCACAGAGGAAGCCCCCCCCCTCCACAAACCCAGTGCTTCGCAAAGCGCTGCGTTTGCGGAGGGGGGGGGGCCTTCCTCTTTGCCTTGCTTCAGCTTCTGCTGATAGCAAGGGCTGGGATCCGAGGCTTAGCTGCCTCTGAACCCAGCCCTTGCTATCAGCACAAGCTGAAGCCACGCAGACAGGGACAGAGGAAGCACCCGCCCCCTCCGCAAACCCAGCGCTTCGCAAGCCCTGGCTGTGGAGGGGGCGGCGTGCTTTCTCCCTGCTTGCCTGCCTGGCTTCAGCGCTGATGCTTAAAGCAAGCGCTGGGATCGGAGGGCGGTGGGAGCGATCCTGGCGCTTGCTGTAAGCGTCAGAGCTGGAGCCAGGCAGGCAGGGGCGGGAAGCGCCAGGACGGAGGCAGCGGATCACCCCCCCCCCCCCGAGGAAGGTACGTATGGTACCTTCGCTCCATAAGACGCACACACTTCCCCCCCCACTTTTTTGGGAGGAAAAAGTGAGTCTTATGGTCCAAAAAATACGGTATATAAATACACCCCTTAGTAGAGCAGGTTGTGGTATCTTTCAGTTTAATTTTGAAACCCGATACAGGGTGCTGGAAAATCTGTCTTCTAAATAATCCATAAATAGACAGGCAACACTATCAAGTCCATAAGGAAATAAATGGGAGGGTACCAATCTTGCCTAGAATCCAATATAGTTTCCAAAACTAGCCTAGCCTCATCATGCAGTATATTAATATTCAGTGCCTTCACATTGAAGGACACTAAGACCGCTTCTTCCGATACTTGAAGACCTTCAATTTTAGCTATGAAATCAGTAGTATCCTTAATGTAAGACCTAGAATGAATGACAAAGGGTTTGAGGAAATAATCAATATATTGACTAAGGGGTTCAAGCAGGGAGGCAGAAGCTGATACAATAGGTCTCCCGGGGGGAGGGAAACCCATCTTGTGAATTTTGGGCAAAATGTAGAATACAGGTGTGTGAGGGTATTGGTTGAACAACCATTCCTTAATCTGATCTGATATATATCCCATGTTGTTTGCTTCAGTGTGTGTAATCAGCCGCCCTGAGCCACTCGTGGGAAGGGCGGGATATAAATCACGAATAAATAAATAAATAAATAAATAAATAATCAGAATTAACCTTTTCAGTTTATCAGAAGAATCAAAGTCCAGTGGTTTGTAATAGGTCTGATCACTCAACTGACACTGGACCTCTTGCACATAACCAGATGTATTTAAACCTATAATACCCCCACCCTTATCCGCAGGTTTGATTATTCTTTTTTCATTGTCAGTTAAAGATTTTAATGTTTATCTTTCACCAAAAAATTACACCATCTAGGAGTAGAATGTTTCTCTAAACGTTCAATCTCTTTCAGAACCAATTTTTCAAATACAGAAATAGATACATCAAAGTGCACAGGTGTAATGGTGGATTTACTTCTAAAGGGCACAGGTGACGAAGCCATTGCACCATCAGTGCGAAAAAAATCTCTAAACTTTAATTGTCTAGTCAGTTTATATAAACCCAATCTAGTCTGAAAGGCATCAAAGACTGGGGTAGGTACAAAACCTAAACCCAGATTGAGAACCCATGTCTCTTGCTCTGACAACGGTAAGATGATAAATTAAGTATAAATTAAGTATCAAGTTTACTTGATACGGATAAGATGATAAATTAAATATCAAGTTCATTTTCTCCCTCTATGTGGATGTTTCTGAAGGTCTTCAAGTACCAGAAGAAGTGGTCTTAGTGTCCTTTGATGTGAAGGCACTATACACTAATATACCGCATGATGAGGCTAGGCTAGTTTTGGAAACTATATTGGATCCCAGGCAATATCCACTCTTCCACTCATTTCCTTATGGACTTGATAGACATTATTTTTGAGCATAATTTCTTTCGGTTTCAAGAACAGTTCTATGTACAAGTCAAGGGTGCTTCAATGAGGAGCCCCTTCTCTCCTAGTGTTGCCTGTCTATTTATGGATTATTTATAAGACAGATTTTACTGCAATCCACAAATTAATCCATTTTTTTCATCTTTGATTTGGTTTCGGCATTACATTGATGATGCGATGGCCGTTATTTCTGACATGAATATTGTAGATCCATTATTAAAGTGGATGAATGAAGTTCATCCATCCATTCAATTTAGCTATCAGGAAGATATTCATAGGGTATCGTTTTTGGACACTGTGGTTTTCAAACGCAGTAACAATACATTAGCTGTCAAAACTTATCGCAAACCGACTGACAGAACTGTCCCTTTAAGTTTTGACTCTTGTCATCCTAGTCATTTAAAAAACAGTTTACCTCTTTCACAACTAATAAGAGCTAAACGTAATTCCACCAACTTGGAAGACTTTGAAACAGAAAAAATTAGAATTCGTAAACAATTTAGATCGCGGGGTTATTTTGACTGCACTTTAAAAACAGCTTGCAAGAGAGTCAGTGATATGCCTCGGCGGACGATGTTAACCAAACATGTTCAAAGGGAGGATGGTAATCTGAGAATTGAAAACAAATTAACATGTGAATTTCAGTTTTCTCCACTTTCCTACCCCATCCAAAATGTACTTAAAATTTTTTGGTTTTTAGTGAAAGATCTTCCCAGATGCTACAATTTTCCTAAAATAGGATATCGTAAGACTAGAAATTTATCTTACCACTTGGTTCATTCTGACTTCAATAGAACACCGACCCCAACCTTCATGGGCGGGCACCATAAATGCAGAATGTGCTCCACTTGCCCATTATCTTTAGAACGCAAGGAATTCCAGAACCTTGTATCGGGTCTCAAAATTAAATTGAAAGATACCACAACCTGCTCTACTAAGGGGTGTATTTATATAATTTTATGTCCCTGTTTAAAAATATATTGTGGGAGTACAAGACAAGATGTTCGTACTCGAATTTTGGAACATAAATTTCACGTTAAAAATTTTGTTTCTGGGGCTCCCCTTGTATAACACTTTCGAGAATTAAATCATGACCTCAATGAGTTAAGATTCCTTGTTCTGGAGAAGTTTCCTGTCCGGCTTCATGGAAAAGTTGACATGAACAAATGGTTGCTGAGGCAGGAAATGTGCTGGATCTTTAAACTCAACTCTCTAATACCTAATGGGTTAAATAATGATTGTACTTTTTGTAATGTTTTTCATCCTTTGTAAAATGTAAGATTTCTTTTCTATTGTATGGTTTTAATATATGAGATGTGCTACTGTAGATACCTTGTCTATGACTTAAGAAGAGTCACTATGTATTACACCTGATACACCGAAGTGGCTCAGGGCGGCTTACAACATTAGTTCCAGTTTTGAATGTATTAATCTTTTGATACAAATATGGATTTTGCATTTGGGTATGGCTGTTGTTTGCACTTTATATTGAATTCTGTTACCTACCAGTAAAAAAGTTTTGTATAAATACTTGAATTATTGAGGCTGGTTTTGGCGTGGATTCCTCCTGGCTTTCTACCTGGCTCAGTGGCTTGGCAGCCCTAAATGGAAATTATAGCACCATTTCACAATAATCCTAAACCAACCATTCTCAACAGTTCCATGTCTCAGTTCTCAAGAGAGCCATCCAAGTCACTCAGGGACAGGATGCTCCTCTCGTTCTCTATCCACAACATGGTACAGGTCACAGGCAAGGTCACGAGCAGCAACAAATAGGAAGCCATATTTTCTACACTGAGAATCCTATGTTTCAATGTCATCAGGGCTCCTGTTTTTACTCAGACTGAATGATAAACAGTAAAGCAACTGATTCAGAAGTACCCAGCACTGAAATACTATGATGGCATCTCTTCTGGGTGCTTGTGCCTTCTATATTGGGTAGGGTGAAATCACTGTCATATTCCCACTATCATGGCTAATACTGTGAAATTACAGGTGAGCAATATCATGGTTGGCATGTAGCAGTAAAGTTACCAGGCATAGTATGACTACAGAATCAGCTTGTCTGTGCTTAAAATCGGTTCTGTTTTTTTTTTAAATGTACAATATTATTTTAATATGCAAGTACTATATGGGGTCGCAAGGAGTTGGAATCGACTGTGCAACTGAACAACAACAACTATTTGGAGACATTATAACTTATTATTATTAAGCCTAAATAATAATATAAGATGTTGTTATGATTTCACTATGCTGCAGCCTGGATATGCATGAGATCTAGCCAGAGGCTTGTGTGAAGTCTCTTTGTAAATCACATTAGACATGTGCTTTCTGTAATTTATCTGTGAATTATTGCCTTTTTCATATGTGGGTACTGTTTATTATTAACCTTGGCCATTAACCCTGTATGATATAGATAAGTCTTCTACTTGCCAGTTTACATTTACAGAGCATTCACTGTCAAGCAAGCACCACTGATTAAATATATCGTGACAGCAAAAAAATAGAAATATGCAAGGCAAGGCCAGAGCAAGACTTAGCTCTTCTTTGTCTAGAGGCTGAAAATAGCATCACTTCTTCCACGCAAGATCTAGAACTCTAGTATGATCAAGGGATGCTAAGATTCATAGTTTGCAGCATTCTAGCACACAAAGCAATCTGTCCCAATTTTATCCCAGCTTTTTTCAGAGAAAATTTAAAAAGAGAATTCAATATAAACAGAGCTTACAAAAGCACTATTCTGATTCTGTGCACAATTAGGATTCTGCTAGTGAGCAACTGTGCACCTTCTGTATCAGTAACCAGGTTCATGATTCTACCTCCAAGTAAACTCACTGCTTGACCCTCTTTGTGTCCAGGTATGCTATTTAAACAAGCCAAAGAACTCTCTTTCTCTCAGAGAGAGAGAGCTCCATACCCCTATTCTTTGGTTATTCTAAAATATAAAAAGCTAATTACAACAAATATATGCAACTTAATATTTAACATATCTAATAGCAGTCTATTCAGATTTGTTCTCTGCCACCCCAGCACACATATATGCAAGACTGAAACCTGACACACCCTTTTGTATGAAACTCTAAAAGAATAGTGTTCTTGAACCTTAGGATGGTTCAAGAAAGGACGCAGCTGACGGGACTCTCCTGATAGCACTGCCATCACTCTATGGTACTTCCTCTTCCCACTCAGCAGTGATCATGTGCCCACTGTTGAGCTCTGATAACAAAGCCCAAATGGTCTGTGCATGCTCCCACAAACACAAGCAAACATCTTTCATAAAAAACAAAAATACATGATAAAGAATATGTTCTGATATGGTGAGGTGTTTCCCCACAAAACTAGGAACAATTACTCATATTCTTCATCTTTTTGTCTTTTAGGCTCCATTAAGTGCATACACATTCATGTACAAGGTTGTGAATGACCATTTTGGAAAGGATAAGAGAAGCAAAAAGAGAAATCATTTGCCTTTTATTAGAAAGGTCAAAGATGATCTAGGCCTAGGGGAGGTAGGTCTGAATCCTTTGCCATATCATATGCACTATCCAGTGGGTGCTTGTGGCAGGCACACAACTGAAGCTGTCTCAAAAGAGCAACAGGAATGGCTGCAGTAACATGGGGGAGGAATGCATTTCATCTGAGACCTCCAGCTGCAGAGCAAGTGGTAGAATCCCTTCAAATGAAGCACAGCTGGCAGGAAGACACCTGCAACTAGCAAGCAACGAGAGTGATTGCTAGGATTAAAAAACCTGAAACAATAGCCTGACCTGGATAGGCCAGGCAAGCCTGATCTTGTCAGGTCTCAGAAGCTAAACCTTGAAATACCAGCATTCAGGAGGACAGGCAGACTTTATTCAGCCACCTCTCTGAATATCCTCCAGGCCCTCAGTAGGGGTCAGTCTCCAGAGGATGCCATGACTTCCAGGTGTATACACACATGCACACGCACACACATGCAAATACAAAAAAACCCCCACCCTGAAACAATGACATAAACCCCTGAAACATTGACACAAACAATGACTCAGACTGAACTTCTGCGCATGATGAAGAATTGACGTCAATGGGATTTAGTTAGCCAAATTTTACCCAAGATTGCAGCTGAGTACCATCATCTTTTCATTCATTTGTGCCTCTCAGTATGCACATACATATAAAAAGTACATCTTTCTATTCATATGTACATCTTTTTTCCTTTGCTCTCTGTAAATCACACTCTGTACGCACATATAAGCCAGTGTAATGTAGTTATTTACTGTGCGCTACAAATGCCATAAAATGCCACTTTCCAAGAATACAACTGAGGCTTAAGTCAGCATTTTTATGATATCATCTGTACTGGCAAAACATTAAAGGCTCAATATTTAATAAACATAATAAACATCCCCATGAAACAAATTGTTCATAAACTACCTGTTTAATTTTTCAGGGTTCCTGAACCACATATTTTCTTATTAGTCGTGAGCCTGCTGGGTTACAGAATAGATAGGGCCTGTCAGGGATAGAATGTAATGTAGCGGTTTTATGAATTATTTCTGTGAGGAAAAGCCTATTACAGCTGACAAGAGGATGATATTAGCCCATCATCATTCAGATGGCACCACCCTTCCCCCTTTCATCCATCAGGCCTCTTGTATGGAAACTGAAAGCCAGGCAGTCTTTGCATAGCCAATACAAAGACAGATACTTCTTTCTTTTTGGAGTCCATGAAACATTTAGTATTTCATTTCGAATCATGGCAGATGACAGTAACAAATGGCCTAATGAATCTCCCTCATTGTCCCCAGTGAATCTAAAGATGAGAGAAAAGTTTAAAAAAAAATATCTTTCCTAGGGTTGCATTTGTTTGTTTGTTTACATACTTGCCCTGCATGGAAACAGATTCCACCAGATTCAAAAATGAATTCCAGGGCTGTCGGGCAATTAGCAAGCAGCAAACAAGCAAAGCAAGGATCAGTTCCATCACTCTGACCTCCTCCTTTCCAGACTGCACCAGAAAGTGCAATTATAGGGAATGGATTTCAGGCAGCTTTGCAACAGAATTTTAGGGAGATCTATTTAAGTTGCTTCAAATATAATGCCCCAATTTGCAAAAAAATAAAAATAACACAATACAATAAAGCTGCTTATTGAATAGCACAAGTAATATGTTAGGAGGTATCATGAATTATACACTTGTTTTTATTCCTTTTTTGTTTTATTTAAAGGGAGACTGCATTAATAGCGTTTGAATTTTTCAGCACGGATGTAGCAGAGTCATACAAGTTTTATGCAAGATTGTTTTCTAAATGTGCCTTTCAAAGACAGAAGTCCTTAGCAGATGTGTGAAGGAAGGAATTACTCTCATGGTACCTACCATACTGTAATAGCTTGTTTCTTTGCTATGGCTGGGCCAAGAAATGTTATCATCTCTGTTTTGCTGCAATACATGATTGCATGAAGCTGCTTGATCGGGAGCCATAAATTGATCTATCAAGGTCAGTATTGTCTACTCTGACTGACAGTGATTTTCTAAGGTCTTAGATGGAGGTCATTCACATCCCTTACTACCTGAGCCTTTTAAACTGGAAATGCTGGGCATTGAACCTCTCCCTGATGTTAACATCTACATGCACCTCCTTGTCCAGCTTGCATGTAATTTTGGGCTTAGGTGTCACCAATATGTGAATGACACCCAGCTACATCTGTTATTGGGTGGCCAGTTGTCTTTGTTGTTGTTGTTCAGTCGCACAGTCGAGTCCGACTCTTTGCGACCCCATGGACCAAGTCATGCCAGGCCCTCCTGTCTTCCACCATCCTCCAAAGTCTGCTCAAATTCATGTTGGTTACATCAGTAATGGTGTCCAGCCATCTCATCTTTTGCTATCCCCTTCTTCTTTTGCCTTCTGTCTTTCCCAGCATCATGGTCTTCTCCAGTGAGTGCTCCCTTCTCATTTGGTGGCCAAAGTATTTGAGCTTCAGCTTCAGCATCTGACCTTCCAGGGTACAGTCAGGCTTGATTTCCCTTAGGACTGACTGATTTCATCTTCTTGCAGTCCAAGGGACACTCAAGAGTCTTCTCCAGCACCATAATTCAAATGCATCTATGCTTTCTTATGGTCCAACTCCCACAGCCATACATTTCGTCTGGGAATGCCATCGCTTTGACTATGTGGACTTTTGTTGGCAGGCTGATGTCTCTACTTTTTATTATACTGCCTAGGTTTGCCATAGCTAACCTTCCAAGGAACAAATGTCTTTTCATTTCATGGCTACAGTCACCATCTGCAGTGAGCTTGGATCCCAGGAATGTGAAGTCTGTCACTACTTCCATGCTTCCCTCTTCTATTTGCCAAGGTGTGATGGGGTCGGACACCATGATCTTAGTTTTTTTGATGTTGAGTTTCAGGCCTATTTTTGTGCTCTCCTCTTTTACCCTCAACAAGAAGTTCTTTAGGTCCTCTTCACTTTCTGTCATTAGAGTGTCGTCTGCATATCTGAGGTTGTTGATGTTTTTCCTGGCAATCCAGTTTGCTATTGGCTGAGAGATTAGAGGGTGTGATCGGCTGGCTAAGAAAGAGCAGGTTGAAACTGAACCTGTCAAAGATGGAGGTCCTATGGCTGGGGTGACCAGGACTGGAGCTGGAGAACAGATTATCAACCTTTGATGGGGCACCATTGACTCCAGCAATATCCTTCAAGAGTCTGGGCCTGACATTGGAGGCCCAATGAATGCCCAAGTTATGCAGATTGCCAAAGTGGGTTTTTTCCGTCTTCACCAAGCCCAGCAACTGGCTCCCCTGCTGTCCCATTTGGATCTAACCACAATGAATCATGTGATGGCCACCTCCAGATTAGACTACTGAACTCACTCTACGCTGGCCTGTCCTTGAGACTGAAACACATAAGGCTCACAACTTTTCAAGAGCAAAAAAACAACAACAACTGACAAAGATGTTGCATGGTAGCAAAGTGTCTTACCCAAGAACAGACTAAATTTTATCTGGAGGACAAAATTTACAAAAAACAGGAGAAATCCAGTTGTTGATTCAAACCATTAGGTGCCAGAATCTGTAATTTATGTCCAATAAGCCTCCTGACTTTGTAAAATGAACTGTATGTCTTCCCTATTGTATGGATGGCCACAATATCTAAAACTGACAACAAAAATTGAAGATACTCTGGTGAGTTTTTAAATTTAATGAAATGCTCAACTAATGGTGCATCTTCCACACAGTTTCGAATTTTAGACATATGTTCAATCACTTAAATTCTGATAGATTGCATGGTATACCCCACATAAATCAATTTGCATGAGCAACCTAAGACATAAACAATTTTAGAAGCGGCACAATGGAACCAATGTCTTAAATGCCCTTTTATGATTCTGATAAGTGTCACTTGAGTTTCCACATTGAATTTTCTTTTAAAGTTGTCATATATATAATTTCAGAATGATAACAAACATTTTTTAGGATTTTGCTGGATTATCTATAGAGGGAATTCAAGGATTGAACAGCATGTGCTGTTGTGTAGCCCTAAAGCTTTGGAAAAAGCTTATGATCGCTGCATCCACCTTTTGAAACATTCAGGCAGGATTGCCTGTGCAACAGACAAAGCCATCTGTTCTGTTGCAGAAATGATCATCTTAAAATAAACAAAGGCAGGCAGCACTTGTGCTTATTCTTTCCCAAAAGACTTTTCCCCTCTTTAATTTGCCATTTAGAGCTCATCTCCAAAAGAATTTTATTTTCAGTGAGATGTTTTTAAAATATTATTCTGCCTTCCATATCGATAGATCCAAATGGGCAGAAGTGTTGGTCTGAAGCAGTTGAACAAAGCAGGAGTCATGTTGCACCTTTAAGACCAACAAAGTTTTATTCAAAACGTTAGCTTTCATGTGCTAAAAGCACACTTCTTCAGACAAGGGAATAAGGTATAGTGGATTGAAATGGATGTAGTTGGTGGGTTGACAGGGCAAACTAATACCAGTTTGTCCTCTTAACCCACCAACTAGAGATCTACTCTAGCCAATCAGACCAGAATATGGTTGCAGCTGGGGAGCTGTTTCCACAACATCTGCAGATCTATCTCAGCCCAGTGTGCCACTATAATGCCTGTGCGAGTCCCCATGTAATTTTCACCAAGTTGTATCACCAGCATTCTTGCATGCTGGTGATAACGCACATTGAGCCATACTGTAGGTAGAAGTAGAATCATAGCATCATAGAGTTGGAAGGAACCTCCAGGGTCATCTAGTCCAAACACCTGCACAATGCAGGAAACTCACAAACACCTCCCCCTAAATTCACAGGATCTTCATTGCTGTCATCTGGCCTCTGTTTAAAAACCTCCAAGGAAGGAGAGCCCACCACCTTCCGAGGAAGCCTGTTCCACTGAGGAATCACTCTGTCAGGAAGTTCTTCCTAATGTTGAGCCAGAAGCTGTTTTGATTTAATTTCAACCCATTGGTTCTGGTCCGACCTTCTGGGGCCACAGAAAACAATTCCACATCATCCTCTAGAAGACAACCCTTCAAGTACTTGAAGATAGTGATCATATCACCTCTCAGCCACCTCCTCTCCAGGCTAAACATGCCCAGCTCCTTCAACATTTCCTCATAGGACTTGGTCTCCAGACCCCTCACCATGTTTATCACCCTCCTCTGGACCTGTTCCAGCTTGTCTATATGCTTCTTAAAATGTGGTGCCCAAAACTGAACACAGTACTCCAGGTGAGGTCTTACCAGAGCAGAGTAAATCGATACCATTATATCACGTGATCTGGACACTATACTTCTGTTGATACAGCCCAAAATTGCATTTGCCTTTTTTAGCCACCGCATCACACTGTTGACTCATGTTCAATGTATGATTCGCTAAGACCCCAAGATCCTTTTTGCACATACTACTGCTAAGACAAGTCTCCCCCATCTTATAACTGAGCATTGGATTTTTCCTACCTAAGTGCAGAACTTTACATTTATCCCTGTTAAAATTCATTTTATTGATTTTAGCCCAGTTTTCCAGCCTGTCAAGGTCATCTTGTATTCTGGTTCGGTCTTCCGGTTTGCAACCCCTCCCAATTTAGTATCATCTGCAAATTTAATAAGCAATCCCTCTATTCCTTCATACAAATCATTGGTAAAGATGTTGAATAAAACAGGTCCTAGGACAGATCCTTGAGGCACTCCACTTGTCACTCCTCTCTAAGAGGATGAGGAACCATTTACAAGCATTCTTTGGGGTGTGATCTGTCAACCAGTTACAGATCCACCTAACGATAACAGGATCCAAACCACATTTTACCAACTTGTCAACAAGGATAGTGTGTGGAATCTTATCAAAAGCCTTACTGAAATCAAGATAAAGGATGTCTACAGCATTCCCCTAATTCAGCAGGATAGTCACTTTCTCAAAAAAAGAGATCAGGTTAGTCTGACATGACTTGTTCTTGAGAAACCTATACTGGCTCTTAGTAATCACATCCATTCTTTCTAAATGTTCCAGGACTGACTGTTTGATGATTTGTTCTAATTTTTTTCCAGGTATAGACATCAAGTTGACGAGTCGGTAGTTACCCGGATCATCTTTTTCCCCCTTCTTGAAGATGGGGACAACATTCGCCTGCCTCCAATCTTCTGGCATTTTTCCTGTTCTCTAAGAATTCTCAAAAATAATAGCCAGAGGCTCAGAAATTACATCCACAAGCTCTTTTAGAACCCTTGGATGCAATTCATCTGGCCCCGAGGACTTAGTTTCATTTAAAGAAACAAGGTGTTTATGTACTACCCCTATACTGATCTTAGGTTGGAACTTCATACCCTCCTTATATGTTCTGTTTTTGCCATGTTGAGCTCCGTTTCCCTCAAAAGAGAAGACTGAGGAAAAGTAGGAATTGAGCAATTCCACCCTCTCTTCATTACCTGTTACAATTCCACTTTCTTGCCCTCACAATGGGCCTACCGTGTCCTTGCTCTTTTTCTTACTCTGAACATAAGAAAAAAAAAAACCTTTTTTGCTGTTTTTAGCATCTTTGGCCAGCCTAAGCTCATACTGAGCTTTTGTGGCTCCCAACCAGAGGCAGGCTGCACAGCCTTGCATCTGGTGGCCGTTTTGCCTCCTCGCAAGGAGGAGGAGTGGGCAGGGGATCATCAGAGGTGGGGGCGTAACAGGCACGCCCTAGAGGCAGTTCTGCTCCCTCCTCTCATTCTTTGCCTCATGTTCAGGAAAGGCAGAGCACAGCTTGTGTGCTCTTTCCCTGCACGAGGCCTGTTGCCAGTCACTGAGACTTTTTGGGTCACGGTGGTTGACGCGTTGGACTTTGCCACGGCTGCTTGTAGCGAGCCGCGGTGGTCTTCAGGAGGAGTCTCATTGCATCAGGAGCATCTTTGACGTGGCGGTTTGTTGCTGGCCGCAGCATTTTCACGCACCCGGCGTTTTTGTGCTTCCACTTTTTTGTTTTAGGGTATCTTGCAGTGCCTCTCCCCTTTTGAGGGTGCTGTTCGTCCCCCCCCTTTTCCTCTCTGTTAAGCCGGCTGAGGAACCAACTCCCCCCGCCCCCCCCCCCATTTATATAATCTTCTGGGGGAGTACATAGTTACTTCACAGTGTGTGGGGCTGTTCTTCCAGACAGTGCAGTTTGGAAGGAGGCCTTAGCTAATCGTGGGTTTAATTGGGTAGCCATTTTATTGGAGCTGTTCAATTCTTCCTCCCTGTTGCTGGGCAGAAGAGTAGCCATTTTGTGGATAGCTTGGGGCAGCCATTTCAAGGATAGCCTTTTTATTCTTCCTCCCTGTTGCTGGGGAGAAGAGCGTCCATTTTGTGAATTGCTTGGGGCGGCCATTTTGAGGACAGCTTTTTTATTGGGATTCTTCCTCCCTGTTGCCGGGGAAAAGAGTGGCCATTTTGTGGATAGCTTGGGGCAGCCATTTCAAGGATAGCTTTAACGTTCATCACCTGCCTCCAGTAGGGTGGGGGTCACATCAGTGAGGGAAGTAGACAGGCTTGTCATTGTTATTGGGCACATTATCATGCCTAAGGGACAGGGCAAATCCAAGGGCAAGTGCCCTGCACTGAGACCGCAATGGCCTGTTCCTAAGCGGTCAACACCTTTGCCTTCATTGTCTGATGAGGAGGATGGCACTTTTGAGCAGTCTGTGTTAGCCAAAATAGCTGCTTTGAAGGGGTCGAGTAGTAGGCAGGCGGTCGTATTGGGTGTAACGGGCCTGACTTCCAAGGCAGACAAGCGGGCTGCTAAGAAGCACTTCCAGGAAGAAATCCTTAATTGCTTGTCGTCCCTTGAAAGCAGGTCTTCTATGGACAAAACGGAGGGTGTGTCACCTCTTCCAGTGGAGGTGCCTGATGCGGATGTTTCGCAGAGTTTGCAGTTGGGTAGGGGTGAGTTTGCACAACACACTACCACAGCTTGGCCCTGGGGGCCGTGGGGGCAGTCAGACACCTTCGGGTCGGTTGCCAATAGCTAGCCTTCAGCTTTTAATAATTCCCAGCTGTATACTTCCGATTCCATTTTCAGGCCAGTAAACAGGAGCCGTATATGGCTCCCTGTATACTTCCATATAGATATTCGGAAGTATACGGAAGTCAATGGAAAAGGCGGGAAAGGAGCTTCTGCGGCCTCAGGGGAGCTGCTTGCTTCCTTTCCCACCTTTGGAAGCCTTTTCCCTCCTCTCCCATAGCCTCTCTGGGATCAGGGAGGGAGGGGGAGAGGAGCCCCAGCAGCCAATCCAAAGCATGCATTTGCAAAATGCATTGCAAATGCACGCTTTGCAGGGCTTTTGTGTAGCTGATGGCTGGGCTAATCCCTCAGCCATCAGCTACATTGTTGTTCTTTTGTTTACTTGGGTATCCAAGTAAACAGTGTTCTCTGGCCAATCACAGAGCAGTGCTATTTTTTGAAACTGCTCTGTGTAGGGTCAGAGTCTGCCTGGCTGGCCTCCATTCCATTGCTGCTGCTCTCTCTCAGCCTTTCCTGACCTACCTTGAGAAGAGAAGACGTCTAAGGTAAGACAGTCTTGTGGTTCTTGTTTTTATTTTAGTTAGTAAAAGGACTTTTTAAGACTCAGAGTCCCTTTACTTATCCAGATTTGGGTGGGTGAGTACTGGGTAGCTTATTTGGGGTTAGGAAGTTCTTCTGGGGGTGGGAGCCTGGGGTGGGGTGGGGTGTTTGCCAATTTGCCCATATCTTACTTTAGTGAGAGGACTTTTAAAAGTGCAGTGTCCTTTTACTTTTCTTGATTTGGGTGGCTTGGATTTCTTGGGGTTAGGCTGAAGGGTTTTTTGGGGGGGAGGGGTTGGTAAAGTTCCTGTATTGTTAAAAGTTAAGTTTTTTACTGTTTTTAAAAGGATTCTGTGTTTGATTTGTTGCTGCTGTGTTGTGCTGCTGTTGTTCCTTTTCTCTTCTGGTTCTGGTTCTTGGGGGGGGTGCTGTTTGGCCTAATTTTCATTGTTTAAAAGGCCACTTTTTTAACAGTTGAGTTTGTTGGCCTTCTGTTTGGATCTATTCTCTATTGCTGCAGGTTTTGCATCCTCCTGTCCTGTTGTCCCTTTTCTTGGTTCTGGTTTGGGGGGGGGGGGTGTGTTGTTGACTGATTTGGCCTGAGGTTTCTTATTGGTGAAAAGGCCACTTTTTAACAGTTGAGTTTCTTGGCATTCTCCTGTTGTCCCTTTTCCAGGTTGTTTTTTTTTGGGGGGGGGGGAAGCTGGCACCTGGGTGAGAGACCCAGAACCAGCAGGCTTGTCGTGCTTGACCAGCTCTCCCCGTGTTGTTTGGGGGCAGGGCTGGAGAGCTGGCATCTGTAGATTGTGTGTTCTGTGGCAGGGAAGCTGGCACCAGGGTGAGAGACCCAGAACCAGCAGGCTTGTTGTGCTTGACCAGCTCTCCCCGTGTTGTTTAGGGCAGGGCTGGAGAGCTGGCATCTGGGTTTGCAGATTGAGCAGATAGTGTTTTGTGTGGCAGTGACATTGGCAACTGGGTTTATATTGGTTCCAGGCCTGCAGGGTTCATAGAGTAGATAGAGGGATGTAGTGCATTGGGGTCCTATAGAGATTCTCTGGTGTGAAGTTAGGTTTGGCTTTGGGTCCCCCAGGAATTGGATCCCCTTGTCTAATTTTTTTTGGCCTTGTGGGTTTTGTGTGGGACAGTGCCCTGAAGCTGCACAGCAGTTTGGGGGGCTCTCCTCAAAACCTCCTGCTCCCCAGAGCCACTTTTCCCATGACAATTACAGTGAGGAAGTGGTTCTAATTGGTTTTTTCTCACCATTGGGAGCAGTGTTCCTTTTGGGGTGCCCACAGATGGGTGCAGTCTTTTTGGGCCAGGGGGGTTTCATTCTGTGGAGTCCCCTGAAGCTGCCCTGAAGTTTTTGGGGCTCTCCCTCAAACCCCCTGCCCCCCAGTAGCCTCTAATTATGCCCTATGTTTCCATTGATTTCAATGGCCCATAGGGTATAATGGTGGGATAGGGACACCCTCTTTTGGTGTCCCTGGAATGGGACCCCCTGGCCCAATCTTTTTGGGACTTGGGGTGTTTGTAGGGGAGAGTCCCCTGCAGGTCCCCTGCAAATTAGGGGGCTCTCCCTCAAACCCCCTCTCCTCCAGGCAGCTTCCAATATACCCTATTTTGCCATTGATTTCAATGGCCATAGGGTATAATGGGGCCATATATTCGGAAACAGCCGTGCATCTACCGTATATGCGGCTATTCCGAGTATGGTAATAGGAAATACACAGTATTCCGTATTTTTTTGGCCCCGTGTATTTCCGAATCCGTGTAATTCCATTGGGTTTTTTTGCACACCTTTACTTTGAACCCGGCTCTTCAGTAGGATCAGATTCAGCCACAGCTGTGGCTGCAGGTTATGTGTCCAGCACGACCTAACCTGGGTGATAGGTCAGACATGTTGTTCAGCGCACAGCCACTGCTTCTGGTGCCCGCAGCAGTACGGACAATAGGCCATGTCTGTGAGGTGGAATCTGCCATCTTAGTCTTTGTAATTGTGATACTTCTGAATCCAGTGTCATGTATCCATCCATCCATCTATCCTTCCATGAATTTTATATATTTTAAATTGGTCTTTTACTGTTGACTGTTTTTATGATGTAACCCGCCCTGAGCCTGTTCTATGGGAAGGGCGGGCTAAAAATCAAATAAATAAATATTGCAATGATCATCAGGCTTGAACCTTTTTGACCTTGCACCTGTCTGCTTTGAAGAACAGTCAGTTCAGAGTAATTTCTCTTCTACTAACAAAACTGATAAATTTTTTTATATATTTCAACAAGGACACTTGATACATAATGGTCTTGGGATGATTATAACTATTGTTACTTTACTATTTCTATCTTTGTATTTTGTATATAGCTTTAAGAAGTATATATTCATTATTGTCAAGCATGCTATTTCTATGTACCTAATAGACAGGCCAGATATGAAGCAGAACACCAATATGTCCTATTCCTCCCCCACACACGCCTTTGCAACAAAAGGGTGCATAATAAATCCATCTGGACCCAGGATGTTTAGGTTAACCTTGCAGTAACTGTGTAGAGTGCCTCTCCCCCAGATTCACACAGCCAAGTCTTATCGGCTCTCAGAGAAAGTGTGAGAAAGGGAGATGTTTTAATTAGCTTGCATTCCTTAGCCATAAAAGAGTTACTAGCTAGTAGTCTTTGAACCCATGACTCAAATTGCATCTGTATGTTATCCTTTTGAAGTTATCTGTATGCCATCCTTTTGAAGTTTTCCTATAAGTAACTTCCAAGGATTCCGCCCTTGACTAAGCTATGGAGTTTTACAACAAAGCAACTTTTGATTAAAAGAACAAAAGCTCGATTATTGGGAAATATCGATGCTTGACAATTATATTCTTTCTTTTTAATGGACAATTCATTATACTCTTTATTGTATCCACAGCTTCTTGTTTTGCTTTGGCTGTTTCAGCATACCATGGTGCTCACTTTCTGGTTGCTCATTGGTGTAACAACCTGGCAGGCAAAGTTAAGGTGGTCCACTAGAGACTGCAGTTTCCACAATGTACACATGGTATGGGACAACGCCAGGGTAATCAAAGCCTACAGCGCTAGAAGCTTATCATCCGGCAGGCTGGATGTCCCCCCTACTGAATCCAAATGAATTCCTAGATCCTGCATGGATTTGGACCTAAGGATCTCTAGATTCTGCAGTCAATTCCAGCTCTGAGAAAGATCATCCCCAGAATTGTGGGCCCTATGTGGAGAAATGAGCATTATAGGTCTAGAGTGAGAAAGGAGAAGGGTGTGAAATGGCTGTTCTGCAAGTTTACTGAGGGAAAGGGTGGATTTCATTCCCTTGTTCCTCTCCACACATGCTACACCCTCAGGAACAATCTTTCCGTGAGTCAGAAGGTGCTACAAGAATGGAGAGGGGAAATCTGTTTGCTTTTCATGGAAGGATGGATGGATGGATACATGACACTGGACTCAGAAGTATCATAACTCTGCTTAGGATTGCAACTTAAATGTCAGACATCACACTGTGATGTCAACCTAGTGGATTCTGAAACACACATAAATGACTGTGCTTATTCTTCCATAAAAATAAGCCTTCAAAGGTTTCTTAATACATATAAGTTGTATATAGATTTGTGAATTTTCCTTTCTTTCATAAGACTTTCTGTTACTTCAATAAAAGGTACTGTGAATGTCTTTAGAGCCAGCACACATGCTCTGTAAACACTCCTGAGACATCATAAAGATTGCCCAGAATCCCTGTGTGTTAATAATGCCTTTGAATCTCAAATCCAACTTAAAAAGTACAGCTGAGCAGAAAGCTTTTGTTAAAAGTAGCATTTTGAAATGCTGTCAGTAACTATCATAAATATTTGAGAAGTTAATATTTTAATCTTCAGCAATCACACTGAAAACATTTTTAGTGACAGACAGTGCTTCATTAATAGAGTTCTGTATGTCTAATTGCTTTAGGCAAAGAGAGTTGCATTATTTTGACACATGACATGCAATTAGTACATGGTCACACGGCTAAAGGGAGATTTTACACCTTTTTTCCTTCTACATTCAGAGCGAATAATTAGCATATTTTTTCTGCTGAGAATAATCATCAGAGCCTTAGATCAGAAATTGCCTAATGAGGTAAAACTCCAGTTGTTGACATTAATACTTGTGACATATTTTTTTCCCATTACAAAAAGTAAATCTACTGCTTCACTTCATTTACCCTTTCCAAGGTGCTCAGATGAATTCAGAAGTGTTTTCTGGCTAGAAAATGATCTTCAGAAAAGAAGGAAGGCATGTTTCTTGTCGGCTTGCTATCACGTTCACTAAGTTTGTGATGCTTCAAAAAAGACTAACTTTGGCTGTGACCCAAATTCTAGCAGGAAACAGTCAGTTGTTTCAACACACATCACATGCAATGATCACAATGTTAATGTACTACCTAGGTTTGAGGTTCACATGTTCTTCTTTACAAAGGTACATACATACATGAATTTTTATTGTTTGCTTGTCAAATATTCAGAGGCTTATTTCACATATTGAGTGTATATTTGTGCTAGCTGTTTAACTGAAAATATGGCTTGATTGCATTCTGCCTGTTAAAGAAAACAGACTTGATTAGGTATAAGCAGACTTGAGTAGTTTGGCCATATTGAACCTTCTTCCTTTCTCACAATACAAGAACTCATGGGCATTCAATGAAATTGCTGAGCAGTCGAGTTAGAACGGATAAAAGGAAGTATTTCTTCACCCAAAGGGTGATTAATGTGTGGAATTCACTGGAGGCATACACTGGAGGCATACAACTGAAATCAAGCCTTGAAAGTTGCAGTGGGGTGCCTCAGGGCTCAGTACTGGGTCTCATGCTCTTTAACATATTCATTAATGATTTGGAGTTTGGAGTAAGCAGTGAAGTGGCTAAGTTTGCAGATGACACTAAATTGTTCAGGCTGGTGAAAACCAGAGAGGATTGTGAGGCACTCAAAAGGAATCTGTTGAGGCTGGGTGAGTCGGCATCAATGTGGCAGATGAGGTTCAATATGGCCAAATGCAAAGTAATGCACACTGGGGCCAAAAATCCCAGCTACAAATACAAGTTGATGGGGTGTGAACTAGCAGAGACTGACCAAGAGAGAGATCTTGGGGTTGTGATAGATAACTCACTGAAAATGTCAAGACAGTGTGCGATTGCAATAAAAAAAGGCCAACGCCATGGTGGGAATTATTAGGAAGGGAACTGAAAACAAATCAGCCAGTATCATAATGCCCCTGTATAAATTGATGGTGCGGTCTCATTTGGAGTACTGTGTACAATTCTGGTCACCGCACCTCAAAAAGGATATTATAGCATTGGAAAAAGTCCAGAAAAGGGCAACTAGAATGATTCAAGGTTTGGAACATTTTCCCTATGAAGAAAAGTTAAGTCGCTTGGGGCTCTTTAGCGTGGAGAAACGTTGATTGAGGGGACATGATAGAGGTTTACAAGATTATGCATGGGATAGAGAAGGTAGAGAAAGAAGTACTTTTCTTCCTTTCTCACAATACAAGAACTCATGGGGATTCAATGAAATTGCTGAGCAGTCGAGTTAGAACGGATAAAAGGAAGTATTTCTTCACCCAAAGGGTGATTAACGTGTGGAATTCACTGCCACAGGAGGTGGTGGTGGCTACAAGCATAGCCAACTTCAAGAGGGGATTGGATAAATATATGGAGCAGAGGTCCATCAGTGGCTGGTCCATCACTGCATATTGTTGGAACTGTCTGGCGCAGTGATGATCTGAATTCTTGGTGCTTGGGGGGGGGGCAAAGTGGAAGGGCTTCTAGCCCCACTTGTGAACCTCCTGATGACACTTAGGGGTTTTTTGGCCACTGTATAACACAGAGTGTTGGACTGGATGGCCCATTGGCCTGATCCAACATGACTTCTCTTATGTTCTTATTGGTTCATTTTAAAAATTAATTTTGTTTAGTATTATATTAGTATTTGAATGCTGATGCAATGTGCCTCTGTTGACTTATTTTCTACTGCCACAGATTTAGGGAGACATTGCATTCAGCTTCTCAGCATATAGTGAAATGTTGTATAACCAAAAGAGCCCATAGGTGACTTCAACAAAACCTAGCAAATATACAGCTTTGCACTATGATACTATTCTGTTTGGTTCATGTAGGCTCATGAAATCCCACTCCTGGGTCAGAAGTACACAGGTGAAATTTGTCCTTTGTATAAAAGAGGAGTTCCAAATACATGACAAATGAAACAAAACTAAACATAATTACATGGGATATGATCCAGAAGTTATTAATATAGATATTTCTAAAAAGTAATAAAATGGAGTAGCTTGAAAGTTATGTGCCCAATGTGGAACAAAACCAGATTCCAAGTACAGTGAATTCATGAGCAGAGTTACTCCTTTCTAAATCCATTGAAGTTAATGGGTTTAGAAGACTAATTCTTCTTGGGACTGAACTGTAAGTATGGGAAAGGAAGGATTGCAAGCCTTAAAACATTGTTTTCATGTTCTTACTCATCACTTTTTTAACAGGCTGGTTTTTAAAGGATGTGTCATTAAAATATTAATATCAGCATTGATTAACAAAGGGTGAAGGGTTAAATCTCCTTCTACCTTCCTACACTATCTAAACCATATTGTGTCTGTGTCTGTGCATGCCATGATTTAACTGTTACAGACTGAGATACATGGTTTTTTGTCACATCTGTTTCCAGGACTGCTGACAGGTGGAGGACCAGAAGGAAGAATTGTGGGCACTTATCACCCAGAAGACCCATGGATTTGTCTTTTGGCCTGTCTGCAGTTGGATTTGGGTAATACGAGGAGACTTCCAAGGGAATAATTGTTGGGAGGCTCATGGTGGCTCTCAGCATTCCTTTCTTTTTATGCTCCCATTCTACCTCAAGGACACAACACATCCCATCCGAGGGTATCCCATTTAGTTTAACTTTTAGAAATACATTAATAATTTCTGGATCCACTTTTACATAGAAGAAGAAGAATTGCAGATTTATACCCCGCCCTTCTCTCTGAATCAGAGACTCAGAGCGCCTTACAATCTCCTATATCTTCTCCCCCCACAACAAACACTCTGTGAGGTGGATGAGGCTGAGAGGACTCTCACAGCAGCTGCCCTTTCAAGGACAAACTCTACCAGAGCTATGGCCATTCCAGCAGGTGCAAGTGGAGGAGTGGGGAATCAAACCCAGTTCTCCCAGGTAAGAATCCACACACTTAACCACTACAACAAACTGGCTCTACATAGCTATATTTAGAGAATGAAGCCTGTGATACATATCTCTAACTTTTTCTTTGTAAGTAAAACAGATTTGTTGGGGTCTATTGACTTGAATGATAAGTATGCATATATTAAAATAAGACCAAAAAGAGAAAGGATGATCTTGATATAAGAAAAGACCACATTGTGTGCATCAGCAGTGAAAAAAGACACTCAAATTTGTAGCCTAAATTCATAGTGATATTCTAGTCTGTAGGAGACTCTTTCAAGAAATACATCAAACATTTAGTGTCCCTTGTAACTAAGGACTAACTTAAGCTTGAACATAGTGAAATACACTTTTATTAATATTCAAGTTCCTTCAGTTCATTTGCATTCATGTGTGAATGAATTTCATTTGTGACTGAATATGAGTTCTGTTCTCAACTTGGAATGCACACTGGACATTTACTGAGCTTTCTATAGGATAAAGAAGCAGTTCTCTCAACTGATTGCACTTCAGTTAACCAAATTATAGAACAATTTGGTCTTACAAGACAAATAATAGATTAACTGACACAGATTTTGCTTCTTGTGCAACATTGTTCTTGTCAATTAAGTTTTCCTTATATAATATTTTATTTTATTTTTGTATCCCGCCCTCCCCGCCAGGTGGGCTCAGGGTGGCTAACAGACATGGGAGTCCCATGATTCATATAAAACAACATAAACAATTTTAAATATATCAATTACAAATAAATTATTTAAATAGATAAAATATATAAAATAGGTGCTAAAATACTGTAATCATAATGTACACAAGATGGCTAGATGTCCGCTCGTTGGATTAATCAGGTTCTATCTCGAAAGCCAGCTGGAAAAGAAATGTTTTGCAAGCCCTGCGGAATTGGTTCAGGTCCCGCAGGGCTCGCACCATCTCTGGAAGGTCGTTCCACCAGCGAGGGGCTATCACCGAGAAGGCCTGCTCCCTAGTAGCCTTCAACCTAACTTCTCTTGGCCCAGGGATTGTTAGTAAGTTCTGAGAACTAGATCTCAGTGCTCTCTGGGGCACATATGGGGAGAGGCGGTCCTTTAGGTAGGCAGGTCCTCGGCCATATAGGGCTTTAAAGGTGATAACCAGCACCTTATAGCGAACACGGTATACAACCGGCAGCCAATGCAGATTCTGCAGCCCAGGCCGCGCAGGTTCCCACCGTGGTAGTCCCTCCAGCAGCCTGGCCGCCGCGTTCTGGACTACCTGAAGTCTCCGTGCTCGGTACAAGGGCAGCCCCATGTAGAGGGCATTGCAATAGTCTAATCTCGAAGTGACCGTTGCGTGGATCACAGTTGCTAGGTCGGTGCGCTCCAAGAAGGGAGCCAACTGCCTCGCCCTCTTAAGATGAAAGAAGGCGGATCCAGCAGTGGCGGCCACCTGGGCCTCCATTGATAAGGGGGATTCCAGTAGCACTCCCAGGCTCTTGACTTTGCGCACTGGTACCAGTGGCGCACCGTTAAAGGCCGGTAAAGTAATCTCCCCTCCCGGTCCGCTGCGGCCCACGCAAAGGACCTCAGTCTTCGCCGGATTCAACTTCAGCCCGCTCAGCCTGAGCCAGTCAGCCACGGCTTGTAATGCCCGGTCCAAATTTGTAGGGACATCACCAGCCCGGCCGTCCATCAATAGATAGGGCTGGGTGTCATCTGCGTATTGATGACAACCCAGCCCGTACCTCCGTGCAATCTGGGCAAGGGGGCGCATAAAGATGTTAAACAGCATCGGGGAGAGAACTGCTCCCTGAGGCACTCCACAATGAAGTGGGTACCTCTGAGACAGCTCCCCCCCGATTACCACCCTTTGTCCCCGACCATCAAGAAAGGAGGAGAGCCACTGTAAGGCTAGCCCCCGAATTCCTGCGTCGGCGAGGCGGCGGGTCAGCAGCCGCTGGTCGACCATATCGAACGCGGCCGATAGGTCTAGCAACAGCAATACCGCCGAGCCGCCTCGATCCAGTTGTCGTCGGAGGTCATCCATGAGGGCGACCAGGACTGTTTCTGTCCCATGGCCCGGGCGGAAGCCGGACTGGCATGGGTCTAGGACGGAAGCGTCCTCCAGAAATTCCTGTAACTGCACCGCCACGGCCCTCTCGATAATTTTGCCCAAAAAGGGCAGATTTGAGACCGGCCGGTAGTGTGCCAATTCGGCCGGGTCTGATGATGGTTTTTTCAAGAGAGGGCGGACCAATGCCTCTTTCAGGGGTGTTGGAAAAACACCCTCTGAAAGAGATCGATTTATAATATCCCGTATAGGATATCTTAATTCCTCCTGGCAGGCCTTAATTAGCCAGGAGGGGCATGGGTCCAGGTCACAAGTCGTGGATCGTGCAGTGCCAAGAATTCTGTCGACTTCCTCCAAGCTGAGCGGGTCGAAGCAATCCAGAGTTAAATCAGAAGACACGCATTGGGCTTCGAGTCCACTTACTGCCTCCAAATTGGCGGGGCAGTCCTGGCGGAGCGATTGGACCTTGTCCGCAAAGAATTTTGCAAAAGCCTCACAGCCAATCTCCAATTCCTTAGCTTTTGAATTGCCTTGAGGCAATGTAGTCAGATTCCGAATTATTCTAAATAATTGGGCTGGGCGCGAATTTGCAGATGCAATCTTAGCCGCAAAGTATGTTTTCTTTGCGGCCTTGATTGCCATCTCATAGGACTTCATAAACTTCCTGTAAGATGTTCTAATCGCCTCGTCACGAGTACGCCGCCATTGCCTCTCTAGCCGTCTAAGGCCTTGTTTCAGCTGGCGTAATTCCGGGGTATACCACGGAGCCAGCTTAGTCCGAGGTCGCAGAGGGCGCCGGGGTGCGATCTCCTCGATGGCCCTAGAGAGCTGGCTATTCCAGGTCTCAATCAGGCCATCGAGGGAGTCGCCAGAGGGCCAGGGGTCCCGCAGAGCCATCTGGAACCGTTCCGGGTCCATTTGGCTCCGCGGGCGAGCCATAATCGGCTCCTCGCCTAAACAGGTTTGGGGGGGCATATTTACACGGGCCTTGAGGGCGAAGTGATCCGACCATGGCACTACCTCTGCGGTTATATCGCTCACTACAATCCCGGCCGCGAAGATCAGGTCTAACATGTGTCCGGCCTGGTGGGTGGGGGTTACAACAAATTGAGAGAGTCCCAGTGTCGCCATGGAAGACACTAGGTCCGTCGCCTGACTGGAGGACGGGTCATCAGCATGGACGTTGAAGTCACCCAGGATTATCAGCCTTGGGTGCTCCAGCGCCCAGCCTGTCGCCGCCTCGAGCAGGGACGGTAAGGCGTTGGCCGGTGCGTTAGGCGTACGGTACACCAGCCAAATCGCCAACCCCTCTTCATCCCCCCACGCCAGACCGGCACATTCAATGCCCTCAATCTTTGGGGCCGGGAGCGCCCTGAAGGAGTAAGCCTTCCGTGCAAATAATGCCACTCCTCCCCCCCGCCCGCTAGTCCGCAATTGGTGGAAGACCGAGTAACCTGGGGGAGCTGTTTGCGAGAGGGCTACTGTATCACCCTCTCGGATCCAGGTCTCAGTCACGCAAGCCAGGTCCATATTCTGTTCGAGCATAAACTCTCGGAGAATTGAGGTCTTATTATTAATGGACCTGGCGTTGCATAGCACCAATGACGGAGGCGGGTTACACCTGGCCCTACTACCTGTCACCCTTGGGATGGGCCGCAGATTGGAGGGGGGCCGAGCACCGACTTGTCTCTGTCCTCCTCCCTTATAATATCTGCTCCCACCGCCATACCTCCCCCTCCCCAGGAGCACTGGAATCCCTGAGCCGGCCATTCCTCGCTGGCAGCAGCTGCAATAAAGACCACTATCAAGGCTGGTATCTGATTGCTCCCTCTCCTCACTCCGTCTAACTAGACCCTAATTCCAATCAACCCAAGAAACCCCCCCTCCAATTCCTTATATATATTTGATAATAAGTTGGTTCCAATAGCAATTACTTTACTCTCTCACTGATTCCCATCAATTTGCTAAAAATATTTATATAGTCCAATTCAAATATATAGTAATAAATCAATGAGTTAATTAGTAATAAATTGATTTTTTTTTTTAAACTAGTAAATTCCGGAGTGGGTTAGCAATTATTAAAGTGCGGCGTGAGTGCAGTTTTGGACGCTCCTTATGGGGTAGCAGCCACCGGTAGGTATAATGGGGTGTTGCCAATCAAGCTACAGTCAGCACGGAGTAAAGTAAAGTGCACAGTGCAGAGTCCAGGACTAAGTCTCAGTAGTTGTGCCCGGAAGGGTCGTATAAATGTGCCAGATAGTTCCGAGAGGGTTGCAGGCTCTGGGTGCAAGTAAAGGTCTCGTGGTTGGGGCTTATTCGCTGTATCTTGCGCAGGCTGGTGAGCCTGCGGTGGGTAGAAACCCCCCTCGTACTCCCCGCCGCGCCGTGAGGCCCCTCCTGCATTAACTGTAGGGACAACCAATTCATATGGAGCCCTATTGTGCCTGTGCGGCCAGTTGTTAGCTTTAGGCAGAAGCACCCAGGTCACCTGCATCAAAACTCTCTTGGGCGTCGACCCCTTCACCGCTCTGGCACTCCTCCCGTCGCTCCTAGTCTATAAGCGTCGGGGGTCTCCCACTGCGCTCCACGCTCGCCGCTACTCCTCCATCGCTCCCGCTTCGCAAGCGTGGGGGGGGTCTCTCGCTGCACTCGCCCCGTTCTCCACTCCACTCCACTCCGCTCTACCCCGTTCTCACCGCACTCGTCCCCGCTCGACCGCCGAATCGCCAGGCCGCCGGGCCACGGTGTTGGTTTTGGTCCTGGCCCGGGCGTCCGCGTCGCTGCCGCGATCGGCTGCAGTCTACTCCGCCGCCTCAGCTGTACTCGCGGTCAGGTAGGCCAACGCGGCCCACGCTCGGTTTGTTTGTTACTGGGAGCCCGGCGTCGGCATCGGTAGCCTCCAATTTTCTGCGGTCTCCAGTGTCTCGTTCCTCACCAGAGTCGAATCCCAGCCTGTCAGGGTTTCTCGTGGGTGGTTAGGTGAATGATAGAACCCGGTTTTCGGGAGCTCTAGCACCTGAGCTCCTTCCTAGGTCGCCATATACCCAAAAAACCCCACTGGGTCTGGTTCTTCCACAACTTTACTTGCTCTGAAAACGAAAGCAAAACAAACGGAGGACTGTGCTCTGATGAAACTGCTGCTGACCCTTCCCTAATATTTATAGTTTATTCTTTAGGTAAGCATAGCAACATTTTTCAGGAAGCAGATCATGTAGTTCAGTGACACCTTACTGCACAGGTATCTGTGTAAAAACAGCTTTAGAAGGAGAAGGTTTCATTTGAAACAACGTCTGCCCATGTTCAGTGGTCCACCTATAACCATTTTCACTAATAGGCAAAAGTTTACCAATCAACTTTCTGTTGCTAGCCTTAGTCTTCCTGTGTGTAGCAAATGGCCTTTCATGTTAAGAATAGTAGCAAACACAACAAAACAGTTGCCTTTCATGGCCTGAGTAGCAGACTCACAGGGATCTTTTTTTTTGGGGGGGGGGGGTGTCTTTATGTTTCTATGAGCTACTTAATTTTTTAAAGAGGCTTGGGAGCTACTTGTCACAAAATGGCAACTTTGTGGATAGAGCCAGTGGTGGCTTATACAGAAGTTACAGTGTTTCAGATCTAGTCTTCAATAATTTGGTGACAAAACCTTTTCTCTGATATTCCCAAAGTCAACCACCACCACTTCGACCATCATCATAAAATGAAATTTGGTCTGCAGGGATAAAATATAGTTATTTTTATGTTTTCCCTAGAACAAGCAAATAGCAGCTTTGATGCTGGAGGAATGAGTCAATAGTAAACTCTCATCCTGTCCAGAGCAAGGGTGCTTAAAGTGAAGATGTGAAGGAGGAGGGGAAGATGTGAAAGGATGCCGGTGTTCTCATTTTGCCTTCCATAGTGAATGTCCATATGTGTGTGGCTCCTCCTCATTTGCATGAAATACAAACAGAGAAGAAGCTGCTGTGGTACCTTTAAAGGGAAGGATAAGAAGGTGATAGAGAACAGGTAGAGAGAGACTCTTAATTGCTTGGAGAGTGACTGGTCACTCCTGACTGACTTTCTGCCTACCACTCAGCTATAGGGAGGCTAGTAATTTTCTATCATGGTGGATGAGATGGGTCTAAAGGTGCTTAATGTTCTTTATCTGGGAACAAACAAAATGAGGAAACTATTTGGGTTTGGGAAAGCTAAAGGAAGAAGAGAAACTTGACTGCATATTCCTGAAATAAAGTAAGAGAGATGCCAAGGCATGGACAGTCTTTGTGAGAATGCTAGTCAGAATCAGCAGAGAAGAATGAACACATCTGGCTGTTTTAAAATTATTTCGTCTTCCTCTAAGCTCACTGTCACAGAAGAGTAAATTTTTAACTTAGGTAGAAAATCTGGCATTGAACTTTCATTTTATTTTTCCTTTGCTTAGTATTTGTGAGACTATTTGTTCTTTGCTTTTTTTGGCTTTTAGGTTGTTTGTTTGCTTGTTCATAGCCAATTACTATAAAACATAAGTAAAGCTATTTTCTCTTTTATTATATTACAGCAGCTTATCTGTACCCACAAAACTATTTTACTTGACCCAGACTTACAAGGTAAAAAAGAAGGTGAGAAAACTGCTGTCTTGATATGAATTATACTAACAACGAAGATTCCCAAGACTTTTCCTATACTCAGGGCAATTTGAAATAGATGGCCAGGAAAATTCTGGGGTTCTTAATTTGAAGAATTTTCATTTCTGCAAGACTAAACTAAAATATTCTGAGGGCAGTGGTGTTAAAAGCAGCCTCCCAGACTGACCTAATTCATGGGGAGTTTGGTGTGAGGATAAAATGGAGAAGAGAACAACACTGTAATCTATTTTGGATCATGCAATGCAAAATAGGAATGATTGTATTGAAGAATAAATAAACACCCAACACTAGGCAATATAATAATAATGTCCCACGCTGCAATATGTCTCTGCCCAAGAAGTCCATATGAAGACTCAGGGTTTTTATTACTTCATTTCAATTTTTCAAGCTTCCATGGTGGTGTGGGCTCTAACAAAAACATGATACATCCACTACATGTTAATTTCATACAATAATACAAAAATAATTATTAATCCATGTAAATGTTGCTTTTCAAGCTGACCTTCAATCAAGTTAATTCGGATGCCAAATTAGAATAAAATTAATAATAAAAAGGTTTTAATAACAAGCAAAAAAGTTAATAATAATTTAATTTACAGGATATCTGCAATCAAGTTATATGTGAACATCCAGAAATTGTTCCTCCTAGTTTCCTGATTTTTTCTTCATTTCTGATAAATAAAAAATTAAATAATTGTAATGATTGATTATTACAATACCTACATCTGCTTAACCATGTGCATAAATAAAGATTAACACCCCACTTTATCTAAATTAATAATAAGCCAGCATTCTATCCAACAGATGTCTTAATACAAAGTCAATGCAACCTTCCTAAATGCTCATTTAGCTGGTAACGTTTCTAAGCATTGCATTTCTTAAAGTGATACTACCATTTATAGAAAACAGGTGAAATCAATATGCTGATTCAAACCCCCAGGTGCTAGAGTTCCTAACCAGTGTATGTAGAAGGACTCTCTACATAGTAATGTCCTCTGTACATTGATTTTATTATATTTATGATGTTTAACCATTTCCAGAACTACAAACTTAAAATCTTCTACTCTGTTTCATTTCATTAAAGTGATGAACCAGAGTTGTTTCAGCCACACCCCTTCTTATTGTGGATTTGTGATCAACAACCTGTGTGCAGACCTGGTGGACATCCCTATGTACATAAGACCACATTTGCATATTAGGAGATATATGCTGCCCTTTTTTGCACAAGTGAATAAATCCTTTATTTCCATGGTAAAATCAACTTTTGGTAAATCAGTCCTGTCCGTGTGCCATACTTGGGCACACATGGAACAACGTCCACATCTCCTTTGCTCTGTGATCAGGTTTGATTGACTTTCCTCTTGCAAAATGTCTGCTCTAATGAGCATGTCCCTAAGATTCTTTGTCCTACAGAAGCCTATTTTAGGTATCTGCTCACAACCTGGGATTTGCTTGAGAATATGCCAATTGTTTAATATGATGCATTTGATGACCCTGGCTCTCCCTGTATACTCTAGTGCCCAATGTATCTGATTAGAGTCCTTGAGACCATTTCTCTTTAAAAACAATTCATTGTGATCTTTTAGATCCGCTCTTTCCCTAGCTCTGTCTATCACTTTTTGTGGAAATCCGCATTCCTACGATGTCTGCTTAAAGTCCTGCTTCTGTTTGGTAGTTCATAAACAAAGTAGAGTTATGTTTTATATGTAAAAATTGGCCGTAGGGACCTTAAATGGTAAGCATGGTGAGATTTTTATGATATGGATTATTAAAATGGATAATCTGTTGGATAGAGTGCTGGCTTGATTCCATTGATTATATTAGTTTGGATAAGGTGGGGTAAGTGTTCATTATTTATATACATGGTTAAGCAGATGTATGCATTATAATAATCCATTAGAATTATTTTTTATTTATTAGAAATAAAGAAAAAATCAGGAAACTAGGGGAAACAATTTCTGTATTTTCACACATAACCTAATCGCAGGTATCCTGTAAATTAAATTATTATTTTAAATTGTGTTTATTATTAAAAACCTTTTTATTATTAATTTTATTCTAAAAAGAAATTCAGAAGTAAAACTGATATTAATTTGGTGTCCAAATTAACTTGATTAAAGGTCAACTTGAAAAATAAAATTTACATGCATTAATAATTATTTTTGTATTATTATTTTTTATTTTATTATTTATTTATTTAATGAACTTATATCCCGCCCTTCTCACCGAAGTGTCTCAGGGCGGCTCACAACATAATGATTCATACAATTCCATTTAAAACATTTACAGATACAATAAAAGCATAGTTAATAAAACAAGATAAAATAAAGCCAGCGGTCTATAAGAGCATTTTGTTCCATCCAAAGATGTTCCATCCAAAGTATCAGTTAGGTGTTATAGGCCTGCCGGAAGAGGGCTGTCTTGCAGGCCCTGCGGAACTGCCCTAGGTCCTGCAGGGCCCGCACCTCCTCCGGCAGCTGGTTCCACCAGTAAGGTGCCGCTGTTGAGAAGGCCCGATCCCTGGTGGATTTTAGGCGGGCCTCCTTTGGCCCAGGGACTACCAGCAGATTTTGTGAGCCGGAACGTAGTACTCTCTGGGGAACGTGTGGGGAGAGACGGTCCCTAAGGTAGGCAGGTCCTAGGCCATACAGGGCTTTAAAGGTAATGACCAACACCTTGTACTGGACTCGGAATGTTACTGGTAGCCAGTGCAGATCCCGGAGCCCCGGCCGAATGTGCTCCCATCTTGGGAGCCCTAATAGCAGTCGGGCAGCAGCGTTCTGCACCAACTGCAGTTTCCGGGTCCGGCACAAGGGTAGCCCCATGTAGAGGGCATTACAGTGGTCCAACCTCGAGGTGACCGTAGCATGAATCACTGTTGCTAGGTCGTCGCGCTCCAGGAAGGGGGCCAACTGTCTCGCCCGCCTAAGGTGAAAAAAGCGGACTTGGCAGTGGCTGCTATCTGAGCCTCCATCGTCAGAGAAGGCTCCAATAGCACCCCCAGGCTCTTGACCCTGTATGAAATTAACATGTAGTGTTGTATCATGTTTTTGTTAGAGTCCACACCACTATGGAAGATTGAAAAATTGAAATGAAGTAATAAAAATCTATTTTGAATCCCCATTGGGGAGAAATATGCAGTATAAATATTTCCATAAATAATGGACAAAATCACAGTAGGTCTTCCAGTGTAAGAGCAAAGTGATACAATCCAATGCATCTCATGCTTTCCACTGCAAATACAGATCACTTGTACATATGGACTCTTTTATTCATTTCAAAAGAGGGAACAGATTGTTCATTGATCTCCTGCCTCCATTGTCATGAACCAGACATTCCTTGAAGGCAGTAGTGCTTTGTATATACATAGGAATCCTGTGCTTGTAGAAAATAACTGGATTCCTATGATAGTCATAAGAATTCATAGACTTAATCCTGGATGCAAATAATGCAGTGTTTTAATAAAATTGGATATGCTGATCTTTTATCTAGATCATGAATTATAGTGGAGAAAAGTAATCCAGAAGCTTCCTCCCATTTTCAGTATTTCACTTCTAGACTTTGATTTCTATCTGCCACCATTGCTAACTGAAATTAGGTTGCAGCTAGCTCAACCATAAACTCAGAAGGGATGTGACTTTTTATTTGAAAAGTCACAATTCATAGCTACAGGGTCTATTCTTCTTTCAAAGAGCACATATTACACTAATTAAAAGTAATGGGAGTGACAGATCTGTAAGGACCAAGGTTTAACAGAAATCATCTTTAGCAACAGTAGTTGAAAGGAAAGGATGTGGTTTCAGTTCTACAACATATATGTAATCCCATTGATTTCAATGGCATTATTTGAATCTATAATGATAAATACTAATTTAAACACTTTGTTGAAGTGTTACCCAAAGAGGCACTCTTCTATATAATTGGGGGAAATGATTTAAAGGAGACGAAGTGAGAGGAGGTAACTGGGATTCTCCACAAATGTATACTAGGATTTTTCCTCTTTAAGAGAACTCCCAAATAAACCAGGCAGATGTTCAACCAATAAGTCTTTTTTTAGAAAAGAAAAGGTCAAAACACACACACACACACAATTAAACACATACAAGGACTAAGAGGAAAGGCAGGGTGGAAATGGGAAAGCTTTTTAGTGAAGGGTAATGTTTACTAAATCTTGTAGAGGTCCAGGAAGCAGCAGCAAAACGGCTAGCATTTCGCAAAGAGAAGAGAAGAAACTCACGAAGTGGGGTGCATACTGTTGGTATCAGGACACAAACACTGTTATGGTGCAGTGTTCTACAATTATAGGGGGAAATGCTCCCTGAGGCAGTCTGACATGTTTGCCCTCAAAACAATAACTTGATGAGCCTTTTGGAGATGAACAATGATTTTGGAGAACATTAATGAGATTACTTAATGTGGACAATAGGTGTTCAATGGTGCTTGATGATTTTCTGAGTTCCAGATGGGAGAAGCTACCAGGTTGTGTTAATAATGTTAAGTGTTGCATAAATAGGATAAATGGTGAGGAGGAGGGAGGCTTGGTGTGGATGAGGTTAATTCTAGGTGAGAAGACCTAACTTGAGAGACCCATTGTCCTGAACTGTGCATCTGTTTAGGATGGGGAGGAGTTGGTTCATTGGCCAGCTGCTCTTTCTCACACACTTCTAAACTACACCCAAAGAGTGCTGGTAAATGGTTCATCATCCTCTTTGAGAGGAGTGACAAGTGAGTGCCTCAAGGATCTGTCCTAGGACTTCTTTTGTTCAACATCTTTATAAATTATTTGGATGAAGGAATAGAGGGAATGCTTACTAAATTTGCAGATGATACTAAATTGGGAGGGGTCGCAAGACAGAGTACAATACAGTAGAACAGGAGTGGCCAACGGTAGCTCTCCAGATGTTTTTGCCTACAACTCCCATCAGCCCCAGCCAGCATGGCCAACAACTGGGGCTGATAGGAGTTGTAGGCAAAAAACATCTGCAGGCCTACCGTTTGCCACCCCTGCAGTAGAAGACAGAGTAAGGATACCGGATGATCTTGACAGGCTGGAAAACTGGGCTAAAACTGGGCTGATTTGGAGTTGGGAGTGAGCAGTGAAGTGCCCAGGTTTGCCGATGACACTAAATTGTTCAGGGTGTTGAGAACCAGAGAGGATTGTGAGGCACTCCAAAGGGATCTTTTGAGGCTGGGTGAGTGGGCATCAATGTGGCAGATGAGGTTCAATGTGGCCAAGTGCAAAGTAATGCACATTGGGGCCAAGAATCCCAGCTACAAATACAAGTTGATAGGGTGTGAACTTGCAGAGACTGACCAAGAGAAAGATCTTGGGGTTGTGGTAGATAACTCACTGAAAATGTCAAGACAGTGTGCGATTGAAATAAAAAAGGCCAATGCCATGGTGGGAATTATTAGGAAGGGAATTGAAAACAAATCAGACAGTATCATAATGCCCTTGTATAAATCGATGGTGCAGTCTCATTTGAAATACTGTGTGCAATTCTGGTCACTGCACCTCAAAAAGGATATTATAGCATTGGAAAAAGTGCAGAAAAGGGCAAGTAGAATGATTAAAGGGTTGGAACACTTTCCCTATGAAAAAAGGTTAAAACGCTTGGGGCTCTTTAGCTTAGAGAAACATCAACTGCTTGGAGAAACATCGACTGTGGGGTGACATGATAGAGGTTTACAAGATAATGCATGGGATAGAGAAAGTACTTTTCTCCCTTTCTCACAATACAAGAACTCGTGGGCATTCAATGAAATTGCTGAGCAGTCAGGTTAAAATGGATAAAAGGAAGTACTTCTTCACCCAAAGGGTGATTAACATGTAGAATTCACTGCCACAGGAGGTGGTGGTGGCTACAAGCATAGACAGCTTCAAGAGGGGGTTAGATAAAAATATGGAGCAGAGGTCCATCAGTGGCTATTAGCCACAGTGTGTATATGTGTGTGTGTGTGTGTCTGTCTATCTGTCTGTCTGTCTGTCTGTCTGTCTGTCTGTCTGTCTGTCTGTCTGTCTGTCTGTCTATCTATCTATCTATCTATCTATCTATCTATCTATCTATCTATCTATATTTGGCTACTGTGTGACACAGAGTGTTGGACTGGATGGGCCATTAGCCTGATCCAACATGGCTTCTCTTATGTTCTTAAAATGAATTTTAACAGGGATGATTGTAAAGTTCTGCATTTTGGTAGGAAAAATCCAATGCGTAATTATAGGATGGGGGAGACTTGTCTTGGCAGTAGTATGTGTGAAAAGGATCCAGGGGTCTTAGTGGACAATACATTGAACATGAATCAGCAGTGTGATGTGGTGGCTAAAAAGGCCAATGCAATTTTGGGTGGTATCAACAGAAGTAGTGTCCAGATCAAGTCAAGTGATGGTATTGCTTTATTCTGCTCTGGTTAAACCTCACCTAGAGTACTGTATTTAGTTTTGGGCACCACAATTTAAGAAGGATATAGACAAGCTGGAACATTTTCAGAGAAAGGTAACGAAGATGACGAGGGGTCTGGAGACCAAATCCTATGAGGAGAAGCTGAAGGAGCTGGGTATGTTTAGCCTGGAGAGGATATTACTGAGTCTGCCTTGGCAGGGCGGGGTATAACTCTAATAAACAAACAAACAAACAAACAAACTGAGAGGTGATATAATCACCATCTTCAAGTACTCGAAGGGCTGTCATAAAAAGATGGTGTGGAGTTGTTTTCTGTTGCCCCAGAAGCTGAGATCAGAACCAACATGTTGAAATTAAATCAGAAGGGTTTTTGACTAAACATTAGGAAGAACTTCCTGACAGAGTGGTTCCTCAGTGGAGCAGACTTTCTCAGGAGGTGGTGGGCTCTCCTTCTTTGAGCTCTCCTAATGTCAGAGAATAGATGGCCATCTGACAGCAATGTTGATTCCGTGAACTTGGAAGGAGGTATTTGTGAATTTTCTGCATTTCGCAGGGGGTTGTGTCAATCTCGACTGATTCTGACCAAAGACTGATGGGTTCTTGACCTGTCACAAGCAGGCCTGGGTAAAATCATAATGAACCAAATGCTGCTAGTTTATTACCCTTTTCCTGGCCCCACTCTGCTTTATGACTGGTAATTGTTGAAAGTAAAAGCAATCAGCACCTTCCCAGATAACCTTGTGAGGGAGGAAGAGCCATCTGGCAATGCAAGGCCAAAATGTCTGATAACCAGCCTGGGAATGTATCTTTGTGGCTATGTGTGAATGCTCCCATGCTTCCCCTCCCCGTAGGAATCCCTTTGAAGTGTACCTTAAAACTTATGTATCAATAATAATAATAATAATAAATTTTATTTATATCCCGCCCTCCCCGCCTAGGCGGCTCAGGGCGGCTAACAACAATTCAACATTAACATAAATAGGTAAAACATTGAATTTAACAATTAAAGTTAAACAATTAAAGTTAAACATCAATGTATTGGTTTCATTCTTCTCTAAGGCTTAAGCCATAGTAACGGTTTATCAATAAACGTAGTCTTTGTAGCAACTTTGACTCATCATTGAATCTGTCTACTTGACAGGTTGGACTATATGACCTTGTAGGTCCCTTCCAATTCCATTATTCTATTATTCTGTATGTCCAATGTTCATGTTCAATGTCTTGTCCACTAAGACCCCTGGATCCTTTTCACACATACTACTGCCAAGACAAGTCTCCCCCATCCTATAATTATGCATTGGATTTTTCCTACCAAAATGACATCCATTTTGTGTTGTTTTGGTCCAAGCAGTACACTGCATTTATGATATTGGAAATTGTGTGTGAGCACTCGTGTGTGTGTGTTAGGAAATGTGTTTACAGTTTTCTATCTATAAATTGTCCCTCAGTGAGAGGAGGGTCTGACTGTTAATAGAAGAAGGTCTTAAATAAAGAACACAGACAAAAACATCCTTTGTAAAAAGTCTTAGTTTATTGAATAAAATAATTTTTATTTTTATTTAGTAAAATATTCCTACTATATTTCCCATAGCTCAATGCAGCTTACACATTCATTAAAAATAGGAAAATGTGATAAAATCCCACATAATCCCCTCCCTTCCTAAAAGCGCCTAGAACCTATTAAAAACCCTAGCAAACAGAACAGCTTGGCAGTGCCTCCTAAACAGTGCTCTATCATTTCCTCAGAGTTTGATAAGCTTCTGTAGCAAAGGTGTCAAACTCATTTGTTATGATGGGCGGATCTGACATAAATGTCATATTGTTGGGCTGGGCCATGTGCACCACAGAATGTAACATGGAGTACCAGAGATATAAACTTTATAAAGATGATTTCAGATGCTGAATGGCAATAGCAGGCTTGATTGGATTTGGTGTGCTATACAAAGGGGTAGGAGGCATGGAGATATCAGCATTGATAATGAGACAGGAAACCTAGGTCTCAGTTTGGTACAGGAGGATTCAGTCTAGGAGGATTCAAAGAAAAAAAATAAGTCTAAAGAAGTGAGCAGTGACTCACAAAAACGCATACCCTACCACAAATTTTGCTAATCTCTAAGGTGCTAATGGACTTTGGCTCTTTCCACTGCTGTTAGAAACCACAACATTCAAGAACTAGTGGAGGAACATTTTAACCTTCAAGGATATTCAGTTGCTGACCTTAGAGTAGCAGTTCTCTTACAAAGGAATTCCAAAGGGAGATTAGAAAGAAAGACTGCTGAACTGCAACTGATAATGAAGCTCAAGACAATGTATCCTCCTGGGCTGAACTGAGACCTAGGTTTCTTCTCTTCTTATCAATGCCTGCTATTATCATTTGGCATCTGAAATCACTTAACTTTCCAAGATATGACAGATGAGTTCAGATTCTAGCTGTATTTGAAGGAAGTGAGCAGTGACTCATGAAAGCCAATACCCTGCCTCAAATGCTGTTACTCATTATGGTGCTCCCTTCCACTAATAAAGATGGCAAGATGTGCTGTAAGATCCCCACCCCAATCTGTTAGAACTGAAAAGAGGATCAATCTCTCTCTCTCTCTCTCTCACACACACACACTGCTTCTCCCTCCCTCATTCTGAAAAAGTGTGCTTCCACATGAAGACCTATATCTGTTGGTTTTAAATATGCCACAGAATTCTGTCTTTCTGTCTGTCTCTCCCTTTCTCCCCAAAGGAGGGGGAGGAGCACTCAGCCAATGGAGGGAAGGGAGGCTTGGTTTTCTTCCATCCCACAGGCTGTAAGTTTGACACCCCTGTCCAGTAGCACAAAACCAAGATTCAAGTCAAGTGCCATTGGACATAAATCTAGCTCTTCTAACGCAGCTGTCCTCTGTAATTGTCTTCTGTTGACTAGGAGCTGTGATGAAAAAGTCATGGGTTCTTGTTGGTGCATGGAGAGCTATTGTAAATATACAGATTTTTATTATTGTAGTGTGAAATGTGGGTGACAAAATGGAGCTGGGTTTGGGAATGGCATATCCAAACAATACCTTTGTATGTTTTTCATTGGTATAGGACAGGGGTGGGAAACCTTTTTTCTGCCAAGGGCCATTTGGATATTTATAACATCATTCATAGGCCATACAAAATTATCAACTTAAAAAACAGTGCTCCACTGAGGGGGAACGATTCAGGCTGGCAAAATTAATGCAAATAATTGTTTTTCTATTTGAAGTCATGTGGGGAGAGCCTAATTCAGCACACACACATACACCCTGACCCACCACCCTAGGAAAATGCCTAGGCCCAGGCATATTAGACCACATCCCCTAATATTAGCATATTAGGTTGCACACTCATTGGCATATTAAACCACACCATCTGGGATAATCACATGCAAACTGAATTGGTGGTAGCTGGCTCCCACCCCTGCCACCCCTCCTTCCCTCCCTTCAGCTGCTCCCAGCAGACCTTTAAAGGCACCCACATATCCCAGCAGCAGTCCTTCACAATGCCCATTAGAAGGGGGGGGCTTGGCCCAGCAATCCCCGAGGGTCAGACCAAGTGATCTCGAGGGCCATAAATGGCCCTCAGGCCTGACTTTCCCCACCCCTGGTATAGGATATAGATTAAAAGGAGACCTGTCAACACAAAGGAGAACTTGGCTCCTTCTACTATAATATGTATATGAAGGCATCTTGGGAAGCACAGGTTTTTTGGGGGGGAGAGGAGAGCCGCAGCCACTGAAATTTCATCTTCTACAAGACCATTTAAGGCACAGAAGATTTGTCATTGTTTGCTTTAAAGATGATGGTGGTGGATTCCCCAGGAGCTCACCAGGCATACCTTAGAAAACCTCTTCTGTGAGCTCTGCTGATGGAGAGTTTGCTTCTTTATTAGCAGAAGAAGGAAGGAGCAATTTCATCAAATTCCTTCTCTTTACTGCAGCCCACCCCATACCACATGACATTTTGTCCACATGAGTCCTCTGCCCTTCAGCAGTCCTTTTGGGAAGGAAGGAGAAGACAGAAAAGAGTGATCTTCACAAGCTCCTCCTACTAGCTGTTCCCAGTATTGTTATTTCTAATGTCTCTAGACATTACACCAAATTAAAAAAAAAACCCCAATCTTTGCATGCAGGGTTATAATCTAAAACTAAGCACAGCAGATAGATTCAGGTGGGTAGCTGACTGGCACCTGTGGGTGGGGGCCACCTTTGCTCCACCAGAAGGAGGATGCTGTGAAGCAGGATGCAAGCGTCCAGGTGCCAGATAAGCTCCTCCTTTTGCTCGTCCTCTTCCTGCTTTGTATTTGGTCCAGCCTCCCACTCTGTATGATGTGTAGGCTGTGCTGGTTGCCACTTTTGAGGCCAGGTAGGAATTTGTCATGCCCCCCTGTGATTGGACACCTACTTAACACTGCATACAGTGGAATGCTGTTGTGGAGCTAGTACATAAGAACATAAGAGAAGCCATGTTGGATCAGGCCAATAGCCCATCCAGTCCAACACTCTGTGTCACACAGTGGTCACAAAAACCCAAGTGCCATCAGGAGATCCACCAGTGGTAGAGCTTGGTAGTTGGACTGGTCACTGATCAGTGGAGGGTGGATTGGAGAGAAGAGATAACGCAGACATGGTGAGCAACAGAGAAAGCCTACCTGGCTTAAGGGGGGAAAGGACCTTCAGGACCTGCTTGCGGGCTTTGTGGCCTGGGGCAGGGAAAGGTAGCAGCCTTCAGAGCTGCTCTTGTGGGGTTTAGCCTTTTGCAGGCTTTGTGACCCGGGAAGGCTGGGCCTTTGAAGAGCAGCTGCCTGTGGTATTGCTGGCCAGGTGAGATCCAGGTTCCATGGCTCTCATTTGAGGCATGGGGTGCTTGCCCAGCACAGGGTAAGGTGGCTGTTAGAGGGCTGATGCATGCCTTGTCTAAAGTCTGCAGATTGATTTTGCCCTTGCCGCAGTAATTGTAAATAAATAATAAAGTGACTCTTAGTTAATCCCAACTATTATTTTCGGCCTCTTTATGTATGACGGGGGGGGGGGGGGGAGCAAAGATTCAGGCAGGTAGTCATGTTGATCTGAAACAAAAGAACCAAGTTTGAGTCCAGTGTCACTTTTAAGACCAATAAATTTTAATTCTGAAGTGTGCATGCATATGAAAGCTAATGCCCAGAATTAAACTTTGTTGCTCTAAATGTGCCACTGGACTCAAACTTGGTTCTAAAGAAATGCAGTTAAAGCTTTGTTATCTGGTAACCAAGGAGAATGAGGTCTCCGCAAGCCCGCTGCTTCGCAGCGTGGCTGAGGGGACTTTTTGCCTCCCTTCAGAGGGAGAGCGGCAACGTCGGCGCCTTCCTGTGGCGCGTTTTTGAGTGGGCGGGGCTTCGGCGCTGTTGCTGAAGTCCCGCTCGTCGTCGTGTCAGTCTTCACGGCGTTGTCAGCAAGTGCGGAGCGTGCTTGCACGCTCTGAGTGCCTGGAGGCCGTTTCTGGGGCCGGGAGGCTGTGCGCGTCGTCTTTCGAGGCTTGGATCGTCGTGGGACGTTGTGGTTTGACAGGGCTTTATGTTCTAAGGGTTCTTATTAAGCGGGCTCCTCTAAAAGCCTTTTGGCGGTCGGTGGTGCCTTCTGGGCGGTTGGTGGCTTCTGCACTTGGCTGATCATTGCTGGTGCGCTCTATCTCTCACATGAAAGCAGCATAAGCTCTGCTACTTTAACGAAGGCTTAAAGAGGTGTTAGTTGCTAGCTGCCCAAGTCCATACTGTACGTCTCTGTTAAGGTAGAAAAGATATTTTTTCCTCTGAAGCAAAGCATAAAACAGCTAAAAATATTAAACCTGTCATTCCCGGGGCATTTGAAAGAACATTATTTGTCCCTTTCGCATTCATTGCATTCGGCTGGACGGCGGGGGGGGGGGGGTTCTCCTTCAGGGGCTCCTGTCTGCGGGAGCTTTACTACCCCCCTCCCCCCCCCTGTGGTTGGGGTGTGTGTGGATCATTGCAGAGTTGAGTTTTTTGAGGTTTTGGTGGCTGCTGAGAAGGGCTGGGTGCCTAGTAGGGGTGGTTGCCCCTTTTTAATTGGCAGCCATTGGTGTTAGCACTGGGGAGGTTGTTCTTTGCTTCCCTCGGGTGGCTGGGCGGCCATTTTAGATCCCCTTCTTCATTATCCCTGGTGGCCATCTTTTTAAGGTGAGGTGGTGGCCATTTTAGAAGGTTGTGGAGTGGCGGCCATTTTAGGGTGTGTGGAGCAGCGGCTATTGTAGGTATTTGGCCTGTTTGCCCTCCACCCCCCCCCCCCATTTTTTATTCTGTGGTTGGCTGTTTTTGGGGGCTTGCTGCCTTGAAGTTTGCATTTCTCCCTTGGGGTTTTTGATTCGTGCTGCGCTCTTCAGCACAGCATGTCGGGCGGTAAGGGTTCTGGTAAACCTAAGGGGAAGCAGCCGGCCCCTAGGGCCCCTAAGGCGCCACCAAAACGTCCACCGCCACCCTCATCTTCAGATGAGGAAGGCGATGACGACGTCAATGCAGTCATTTTTCAGAGACTGCAGGCATTAGAACGGGCATCAGGCCTTCCACCTTCCCAGATGCCCAGTAAGGGGCAGGTTTCCAAGAGGGCGTTACAGGCTGATATATTGACCCGCTTGTCTCTTTTAGAGAACAGGTCAGCAACGGCTGCTGGTGGAGCTGCGGGGCTTGTTGGCCTTGATGTCGGTGCTGGACCATCGTCTGGCGGTGGTGCTAGGTCTGCTTTGGTGCCCGCTGTGCCTTCCGGTAAGTCTGGGGACGGTTCCCTGCCTCATGTGGGGCCTGCATGGCCATGGGGTGCCTGGGGGTCTGTGGGCACTGGTGGGGTTGGCTCTCCGGTAGGGACTGCCTCTTCGGCGGGCTTAGAGCAGCCAGGTAACTGGTTTGGGCCTCAGGATCAGTGGGGCATGTTGGGTCATTGGCCTGGGGCTGGGCAGCTGGGGCCGGGAGGGGCTTGGCCTGGCGTCTGGGGTTTACCTTCTCCTTATGGGACAGTGCCATATAGTGCCTTGCCTTCTGGTGAGGTCGCCTTACCTTTAGGCGACCACTTGCTGCCGGCCACTAAGGAAAAAATCTTAAAGGGAGAATATGTGGACGTATTCTCCCTTTTATATAGAGAGCTGGAAAAAAAGGATAAAGCGGAATTAGATGATAAAGATAAAGAGAAGCTTAGGAAGAGGAAGGTTGACCGGACCTGGGCCAATTGGCTTCCTGGATTTCTGATATATGCGGGAGTGATTGCACGGGCGCAGCCCTGGCGGGCTGCTGCCTTGATACAATATTTGGACATCATATACAAAGGGTATACGATGTTCAGTGGCCCTGCCTGGAGCCAGTACGACCAGGAGTTTAGGATGAGGGCCGCTTTGTACCCTTCACTCCCGTGGGATCGGATCCACCAGCAGTTGTGGCTGCAGGTGATGTCACCGGCGCGGCCCAATTTGGGGGACCGATCCGACAGCGGTCACCTTGTATCTAAGGGCTCCGCTTCTCTTTCTGGTGCGTCTTCCTCCTCCCGCAGTGTTGCGGGGCAGGCGGTTCAGCCCCGCTTGCTCTGCTGGGAGTTTGGGTCCCAGGGGGCTTGCAGTCGTAAGGACTGCCACTTTAAGCACAATTGCCCCTTGTGTGCTGGCCCTCACTCCTTCAACGATTGCCCCAAAGTTCGATCCTATAAGGGTCAGAGAAAATCAGGTGAGGGTTCTTTCCAGCCTGGTAAAGGGTTCCAGCCCGATAAGGGTGGGGCCTCTTAGTGATTGGCTTCCTAGGTACCCACGTAGGGAGGACAGCCGTTAGCTTTTGAATGGTTTCACGTTCAGGTTTAGGATTCCTTTTCAAGATCCTTGGGGACCAAATTGGTCCAAGTACCTTAGTTCAGTTGTGGGTTTGGAACATATAGTGAGGAAAATTGCTAAGGAATTTGGCTGAGGGCAGGATTTTGGCCCCTTTTGCCAGTTCTCCGGTTGGTAATTTTAGGGTTTCCCCATTAGGGGTTTGTGCCATAAGAAAGCATCTGGGGAATTTCGTTTGATTCACCACCTTTCTTATCCTAGGTGAGGAGCTTTCCTCCGTTAGGTATGCTTCATTTGATTAGGCTGTGGGTCGTTCCGCTAAGTTGTTAGCCGGCTTCGTTGAGCTGGCCGCTGAGTGGGGCGTGCCATTGGCCGAGGAGAAAACTGTGGGCTCGGCCCAAAGCCTTGTTTTTCTAAGGATTGTGCTAGAGACTTTGGAACAGTCATCTAGGATTCCTGAGCCAAGCTGCTGGAGTTGAAAGTAAGAATTAATTATTTTCTGTGTAAAACGAAAGTTACGTTGCTTGAACTGCAACAGCTGGTGGGGCACCTTAACTTTGCTCGCAAAGTGGTTGTCCCGGGTAGGCCTTTTCTGTGCAGGTTTTGTGACGCTATGGCGGGCCCTCGCTTGCAGCAGCATAGGACTAGGGTTGCTAGCAGCATGAGGGAGGACCTGCGGATGTGGCAGGAGTTCTTGGAATCCTTTATTGGGATTTCTTTTTGGTGAGAGGGCACTGGGTTTTGGAGGTTTTTTGGTGAGAGGCTGTTGGGCACTGGGTTTTGGGGTCTACTTCCGTGGGCACTGACGCTTGGAAGAGTGGCCGGAGTCGTGGGTCAGGCCGGTTTGAGCAGGGACCTTACGTTTTTGGAATTCTTTCCTATTTTAGTTGCGGGTTGGCTGTGGGGGAAGGATATAGTCGATTGCACCGTTTAATTTTGGTGCGATTGCATGGCAGTGGCTCATGTTATTAATTCCCTTACATAAGGCTTTGGGGTTTAAGTTGGAAACAGCAGACAGCAGATTTTCGTATTCGAAAGATGCTGGAAGGGTGGTCCAGGGAGGCCGTGCCTATGCTTGGTACCCATTCCTTTGGAATTGGGGCAGCTTCTGCGGCTGCTGCCTTGAGTTATTCCGCTTCAGCCATCCAACGCCTTGGCCGTTGGCGTTCCCAGGCTTACAAAGGCTATATTCGCCCTTTGCTCCGCTAATGAGCTTTAGTGAGGGGCTGGGGGGTGCTTTGACGTTTGGTTTGTATAACTGGTCTGTCTCTTCCTTTTAGATGCTGTGGTTCCTGGCCGGAGGAGCAGAGTTCTCATCTGCGGGCACAGTTATGTGTCTTGGGCTGCACATCAAGCTCGGAGAACTGCTGTTGGCTCTCAGCTGGGGCTCAGCAAACATGTCACGATAGAATTGGAGGGGGCGCCGGGGTCTTCAGTGGCCTGGCTTGCTCCCCTTCTTGTTTCAGGGGTCTGGGGCCCCTCCACCGCAGGTATTGATTCCGCCTGGGAGGAAATGATCTCGGGCTGATTAAAGGCAAGGTGTTGATCTTGCAGGCCCGGGATGATTTCAGGTACATAAGGAACAGATGGCATGGGACCATTATAGTGTGGTCGGCCATGATTCCGCGCTTGGTGTGGCGCAGTGCCTGGAATCCAGCGGGGTTGGAAAAGGCTCGTTACCGGGCGAATAAAGAAATTAGCAAGGTTTTGAAGGGTGGCTTGGGCCATTATTTGCCCCATTCGGATATTTCTAAGGAATGTCCCGACCTCTACAGAGGGGATGGCGTGCATCTCTCGGAAAAGGGTAATATGCTTTTCCTGAGAGATTTGCGGCAAGGGCTTTTGTTGGTTTTGGGGCTTTCTGTGGGTGCTAAGCCCTAAGTAGAGACTTGGCCTTAGTTGTGGCAGGTTCTATGGGGTTTATGGCACCATGCGGCCTGGGGAGGACCGGATAGCCTCCCCCTTTTGGGGAGTTAGGGGTCTGGCAGGATCAACCTTGGGTGTGGCTCGAGGTTGGTGAATCCAGACTGTCCTGGAGACTCAATTGGATGGGTGCCTTTCGCTGAGACTCACGTCTGGTGTTTGGGCCCTCCAGTGCGAGCCTCCCTGCTGGGCCTGCCTGACGGGAGCTGTGGGTCACAGCTCCGGCTGGGGGGCCGGGTCTCTCGCCCGCTGAAAAGGCAGGGGAGCGGTCTGAGGAGACCCCTGGCCCTGACCTGGCCGCAGTTCGGTTGCCCTTGCCGTTGTTGTTTATTTTAATAAAAGTGGCCCATAGTTTCACCAATCTAATTGTGTCCGTCTCTTTATTCCGACTTGGGGGGCAATGAGGTCTCCGCAAGCCCGCTGCTTCGCAGCGTGGCTGAGGGGACTTTTTGCCTCCCTTCGGAGGGAGAGCGGCAACGTCGGCGCCTTCCTGTGGCGCGTTTTTGAGTGGGCGGGGCTTCGGCGCTGTTGCTGAAGCCCCGCTCGTCGTCGTGTCAGTCTTCACGGCGTTGTCAGCCCACCCACCCGCCCTGTCTGTTATGCAGGCTTTTGCTGGTCGCTTCCGTTTGGAGGGGCCGGGTAGGAATTTTTTCACTTCCTGGCTATTTGGCTTGTGACTGGGGGGTGTTTTTTGCCTACCCTGCATAGCATTTCAGTGGATTGAGGAATTGGCTTGGGTTGGTGCTCTGGTTGAGTTTGGTCACTTTTAGGGCAGGTTCTTTGGGGTTTATGGCACCATGCGGCCTGGGGAGGACCGGATAGCCTCCCCCTTTTGGGGAGTTAGGGGTCTGGCAGGATCAACCTTGGGTGTGGCTCGAGGTTGGTGAATCCAGACTGTCCTGGAGACTCGATTGGATGGGTGCCTTTCGCTGAGACTCGCGTCTGGTGTTTGGGCCCTCCAGTGCGAGCCTCCCTGCTGGGCCTGCCTGATGGGAGCTGTGGGTCACAGCTCCGGCTGGGGGGCCGGGTCTCTCGCCCGCTGAAAAGGCAGGGGAGCGGTCTGAGGAGACCCCTGGCCCTGACCTGGCCGCAGTTCGGTTGCCCTTGCCGTTGTTGTTTATTTTAATAAAAGTGGCCCATAGTTTCACCAATCTAATTGTGTCCGTCTCTTTATTCCGACTTGGGGGGCAATGGGGGATGCTGAATAATCAAATGCGCCAGTTAATAGCACTTCACTCCAATGATTGCTAAATTTTCTCCATATGCAAAATGAAGTAGACAAAACATTAAAGAAGTTTGTCAACTATTTATTAAAAGGAAATCAGATACTAGTTTTAGAAGTAACTATCTTACTTGTCTCTCTGACATCACCAGTTACAGCCCCTGTGAGGGAGGTTGGGCTATTTTGCTACACAAGCCTGTATCCTGTGTTAGGGAATTCTGTTTGAAATTCTATTTCTTTATCTCAAACAGTCCAATGGATCACTGGATCAAATAAACATCGAGAGGCATTTAACATGAAAGCAAAACCATATTTATTACTACAGGGAAAAGGTACTGGGAGATAAAATAACAAAACTATAGAACTACATGCTTACACTAGAACATCATGTGCTTAATGGAGGCTACTTCCGCCTTCTTCTTGATCTCTGCCTGAACAAAGGAAGTCACTTGACTAATTGGCCAAACAAACAAAACAAGTTTTCCCACTTCTAGACCTTGATTGACAGCAGTCAGTATATTCTTCCCAGGTCATGCAGACAATAGAGAATCAAACACAGTGTTAACCCTATATGACTGGAACTTTAGAACATTGCAAAGGACATACAGAACAGATACATATTCCCAACATCCTGGACCTGAGGTGTGGAGAATACATATGTGTGGCCATGTTGGCAATTATTTCCTCTGAGTTTAATCCATGTTTATAGCCAAGAATCTTCTGTTGGGGGGTAAACGAGAACCATGGAAGGCGGCCCGTGACATCCCAGGTCTGGTTTATGACAGCTGCAAGCCAGTTTGCCATGCAAGGACCTTGTAGTATTACAGAAATATAGTAAAAAGTACCTTTGAACATATGCAAAGGGGCATCCTTCTATCCCACTGAACAAACACAGTTCTTTACATGCAAGGTCTGTCCTGGGACCTGTTTTGTTCAACATCTTTATAAATGATTTGGATGGAATAGAGGGAATGGTTATTAAATTTGCAGATGATACTAAATTGGGAGTGGTTGCAAATACAGCAGAAGACAAAAATAGGATACAGGATTATCTTCACAAGCTGGAAAACTGGGCTAAAACCAATAAAATGAATCTTAACAGGGATAAATGTAAAGTTCTTCATTTAGGTAGAAAAAATCCAATGCATGGTGATAGGATGGGGGAGACTTGTTTTAGCAGTAGTAGTATGTGCAAAAAGGATCTAGGGGTCTTAGTGGACCATATGCTGAACATGAGTCAACAGTTAGATGCAGTGGCTAAAAAGGTAAATGCCATTTTGGGCTGTATCAACAGAGGTATAGTGTCCAGATCATGTGAAATGATGGTATTGCTTTACTTTGTCCTGGTAAAACCTCACCTGGAGTATTGTGTTCAGTTTTGAGGACCACATTTTAAGAAGGATATAGACAAGCTAGAATGGGTCCAGAGGAGGGCAACAAAGATGGTGAGGGGTCTGGAAACCAAGTCCTAGGAAGAAAGGTTGAAGGAGCTGGGCATGTTCAGCCTGGAGAGGAGGCGGCTGAGAGGTGATATGATCACCATCTTCAAGTACTTGAAGGGCTGTCATCTAGAGGATGGTATGGAATTGTTTTCTGTGGTCCCAGAAGGTAGGACCAGAACCAATGGGTTGAAATTAAATCAAAAGAGTCTCTGTCTCAACATCAGGAAGAACTTCCTGACCATTAGAGCAGTTCCTCAGTGGAACAGGCTTCCTCAGGAGCTGGTGGGTTCTCCTTGGAGGTTTTTAAACAGAGGCTAGATGGCCATCTGACAGCAATGAAGATCCTGTGATTTTAGGGGGAGGTATTTGTGAGTTTCCTGCATCGTGCAGGGGTTTGGACTAGATGACCCTGGAGGTCCCTTCCAACTCTATGATTTTACAATTCTAAGGTCAGGGCAGGCATCAAATGCAGTATCTTCTCTCTCCTACCCCCCCCCCCCCCAAGGCTCAGTCCATCCCTATTATATCTGCAACATCCCCTAGATTCCATTCTGAAAGTACTACAAACTGCAGGCTTGTGAGTTTTCTATCATACCCAAAATATATCATCATTTAACTACAAGGGAGACCTGCTTGATCAGACCAATGGTCCATCTGCTCCAGCTTCTGGTTTGTTATGGCAGTCAGTTGCCTTGTGAAGTCCACATGTGGAGGCCAAACCCTCTCTACTATTGGTTCCCATCAGCAACTGTCACTGTATACTACCCCTTAACATGGAAAGTCCATTTAACTATCATGTCTAATAGCTATTGAAGGATTTGTTCTCCATGAATTTGCCTAATCTCATTTTAAAGGCACCCATGCCAGGCCTTGACAAATTTTCTTTGGCTCTAGAAGCCAACCTGATTTTTCATCCTTCAGGTTTTTCTACTTTGATGGCCAAATTTTCTAATTATTGCTACCACAAAACCTAATCCTAAATTTTTCAGTTTCTCATGCTGCAAACTTATTTCATTGAAGGGACTATCTTAGAAGAGGCATTCCCTACAGTGCAAGAAAGAATATGTTTCTTTTACAATAGCGCCTGCACACATACACATTTTTAAAATCTGCTACCAAATAAATCATGGACATCTTTTAATAGATCTAAAAACTTTTAATTGGTTAGTCTGATTAATCAAAACCAATTAAACATTTCACCTCTACTTAGAAATAAATATCATTGCTTTCCTTCCCAATTATATGATGGCAGTGTTCATATTAATAGAAATGCCTGCGGACTTGGCTACAGTTGTAAAAGCATTGGCAGGAGCCAGGGTGGAAAGACACCCAGCTCTTTTAATGGTACCAGCATGGGGCCAGATCCATTTTAGGAAAACCAGTCTGCATGCCCATTTTCCCTCCATGTGGGGGTCCCTTTAAGGGATCTTGGGGTTAGAGTTTTCAAGGTGCATGCACAGCTAGGGGTTGCAAGTGGGTTACTCACACATTCAAGTGGCAGGGGAGACCACTTAGTGGCAATCGTCCTTGTGGAATCTGGCATCCTGTTATTCCATGCTTCTTCCCCACCCCAGCAGATAGGCTGGGGTGGGCAGGGGTACACTGAATGGCAAGCAGGTCAGTTGATGCCAGGATCTAGTGGTTCCATGTGGCCCAGAGACTTAAGCTCTTTTGTCAAATTTGTGTTAGCATTATTAAAAAGCCCTTGACATGTTTAAAGCTCAGTAATGTTTGCAGCTGAATCGTGGCAGTAAACTTGAGGCTTACCTCCTGCAAAGAATTCCTACATTTCTAAAACTCAAAAATGCTGTCTCTCTTTGGTAGATTGAGAGGGGAAGGATGGGGAACAGATTGCTGAGACAAGCCATACTTGCCTGCATTTCTACGTCCTGATGCTGAGGACTGGATGAGTAAAGAAAATCAGAGCTCTGACTGGGGAAGGAGGGCTGTCTTTCTGGCAGTCCTGTTCAGGCTTGGATGCATCTCTTGGCTGCTCAGTTAGAAAATACAGAACATTTATGTCTGGAATTTTCTCACTTGCTTTCAAGGTACACTGCTGACTGAAGGAGCATAAAAAATGATGGGTGTGGCACTGTCCTTGTTTGCCCCTCGTGGCTACAGGAGACCCCATCCAAGCTGAGTCTGATGCATTTGAGTATCTGAGCATGAAAGTGAGCTTCTCCTTTTGGTATTTTCTGTGGCAGTTTGAGGCCCTAGGTGTCTACAAGGAACAAAACAAGACAAATTCACAGCTCATCTTGGGCTGGCTCAGCAGCCATCCAGCTTGTTTTGTCATATTCCACAGTGCCGTAAAATTTCATGATTGAAAGCCATGGCCCTGACAAAAGGCTCAACTCTTTGCTTACCTTTGACAGAAGCTTTAGCACCAAATAAGAATTTGCAGTGGAACTCACATCATCATACAAAGAGTTTGCAGGTGGTTTCACATTCGGGCACTGAGCAGACATACTTTCCTTAAATTCAGCAAGGTGACTTGGTCAGCTGTACCTGAGCCCAAACAATCTACCAATGGTGTTAACCAATTATTTTAATTGTATAGGCCTCTGCAAGCACAAGACTGGAAAGTGCCCTGTAAATGTCAAGTCCTTAAATAAATAAATATTTTAAAATAACAGCAGAGTAAACTAAAAATGTTCCTTCTAACCAGGGCTTTTTTTTTGAGCCAAAACGCACTGGAACACCATTCCGACTGGGCAGGGCAACGTTCCAGCTCAGCCTTGGAAGCTCCCTGGCTGGCCGGTGAGGCTCCAGGGGCCCTGCCGCACTTGCACAGAGATCCTGATGTTCTACTGGCTGACAGGGTTCCAGGGGCCCTGCTGCACTTGGAGGGGCCTCCTTATGTCATGCAGGCCGGCAGGACTCTGGGGGCCCTGCTGCACTTGCATGGGGGCCTCCTGACATCACACTGGCCAGTGGGGCTCTGGGGGCCTAGCTACACCTGCGCGGGGCCCCCAACCTCGTGCTGTCTGGTGGGGCTCCAGGGGCCCAGCCATGCCTGCATGGGGATTTCTCAACCTCGTGCTGTCTGGCAAGGCTCCAGGGGCCCAGGTGCGCCTGCACAGGGCCTCCTGACCTCACACTGTCCGGCAAGGCTCCGGGGGCCCAGCCGCGCCTGCACGGGGGCCTCCCAAATTTGCGCTGTCTGGCAGGGCTCTGGGGGCCCAGCCATGCCTGCATGGGGGCCTCCCAAACTTGCACTGTCTGGCGGGGCTCTGGGGGCCCAGCCATGCTGCACAGCAGGCTTCCTGAACCTGAGAGTCAGAAGTTTTAAGGAGAGTTGCTCCCATTCACTTTCTTTCCATTTATTTCTTTTCCTTTTTCTCTTTCTTTCTTCCTTTCCCCCTTCCTTCCCTCACTTTTCCTTCCTATTTCTCTTCTTTTTTCTTTTTCTCTCTATCTATTTCTTTCCAACTCTCCCCCTCTCCTATCTTTCATCCATTCATCTTTTCTTTGTGTCAGTCTTTCTTTTTCCCTATTAGCTTTATTTCTCACCCCCCCCCCTTCTCTCTGTCAATCAGTCAGTCAGGCTTTCCCCCTGTCTATTTGCACTCTCTCTCTCTTTCTTTCTGCACTATGTCATGCTGGTTCTCCCCCCCCTCCCCGATTACATGTGTATCTTTATTTTGAACAGGGATTTTAGAAACAATTCTGTCCTCAGCAAGCACATTAATAGAGCATCTGTATAGCAGTACCATGTGAATGCAGCTTAAATGGTATCTTTTATAGGCTCCATTTTTTTTAAAAAAGAATGTATTTTCTAGGACAGGCTATGCAGTCATTAACAACTAATATTATATAAATCTGATATTATATTTCAACTCAGAGCCTATTGCTACTTATGCCTCAAAATCATAATTTGCAAAGTATTCCAATTCTTTCACAATAGGTGCATAGGAACTTGATGAATAAGAAGCAACATCTTCCTCAAAGCACCTTGGTTGTGGATTATATCTGGAGTACTGGGTTGGAATTTGATTTTTTTTTTCTGGGATGGCTATATATGTGAAGTTAAATAGAAGAAATTTTCCACAGCTTTTCTTTCCTGGCCATTGAATATGAAGTCACCCTAAGTCAGCTGTGACTTGATAGCACTTTCCTCCATTAATGTGACTCTCAAAGGGACTTGCTATGTGGACTATAATACCAGACAAATTTATTTCAGTATCCTTTGTGAATTTAAGGAAGTTATTCTAAGCTTTTAAAAAAGATGACTGTAGCTTTAAATGTAATTTTAGTAGCTTTTTGGATAAGACATAAAGCAAAGACAGAGTGGGTTCTTATCTTCTGTAATAAAAAGAAACCAGGGAACAAAACAGAGACTTGCTTCACTTCAGCTGCATCCCAAAAAATTTCACATGGAAAAAGTGCTAGGTCCAGAATTCAATTAGAAGTTAGGATTAGTGTAAATGAATCAGAATGGTGATAAAAAATATACAGTAACCTTGAATTTCTGTTTAGTACAGAATATTATAGACTTTTAACCTCTGGAATATACATGATGTTTAAGAAAATACTTTAAGGTAGTGTTTTTCAAATTTTTGATCTGGGAAATTTCCCCCTCTATAGATGCAATTTGTTTAAAAACAGAAGTACCAATTCTTACATCACTGGGCGATTATCCTTCCTATAAATGTAGTACAGCTGAGTTAAGGTTCAGGAATGGCTCTATGCTTTCCAGGCAATGATCCTTCTTCAGCCTGTTGGCTAGGTTTAGAGATTTAAAGGCCCAGAGGAAAAATACAGGGGGGGGGGGGGAAGGAACTTGATGAATAAGATCCAGGTAGGTAGCTGTGTTGGTCTGAAGCAATGTGATGAAGTTAGAGTCCAAAAGCACCTTTAAGACCAACAAAGTTTGATTCAGGCTATCAGCTTTCATGTGCATGCATACTTTGTCAAAGAAAGGAAGTTTTCCCATTTTTCCCAAGGGCTTTGTTCCAGTAGAAAATTCAAGGGAGCAATGGAAAGAAAAACTCTTTTGAAATATTTTCTTTTACAGTAAGTGAAATTTTTTTTCCAGACTTATAATGTATAGTATGAAAAAGTCCTTAAACTTTTTCAGTGGGAAAAATATGAAATTTTGAAAAATGCAGGAAAAAAACCTCCTATTATTCTTCCCCTGCAAATAAGTGAAATGATAGACAAGGTTTTACTCAAAATGCGTAGCATGAAAATTTTTTCTTTAAGAGAATGTTGGGCTGTTATCAATAAGACGTTTTGGAGGTCATTAATTCATAAGGATGCCATATGCCAAAAGCAACCTGACAGCACAACACTCACAAACAGCATTAGGTAATGATAATTCCTATGTATGCTATAAAGAGATGCAACTTTATCAAGAATTTGTTATCTAAATAACGTTAGTGTCATTTCATATGCTATAATGTGTTCACTGGTAAAACATTATAGAACTCAGTAAGCTATATTTAAACTTGCTGGGAGCTCTGCCTATTGTGACTGTGTAAGAGAATGATCAATTGGACAAAAACCATTTTTTTTTTGCTATAGAACTTGTTCTCTCTCTCTCTCTCTCCCTCTCTCTCTGGCAGTCATTCTGTCTTTTCCCCTGTCTATTTGCCCTTCTTTCCTTCCTGTCAGTCAGTCTTTTCCCCTATTTGCTTTATTTCTCTTTCTTTCTTTAAGCACTACACCATGCTCGCTCTTGTGAATGAGTAATGTGTTGGAATTTGATTTTTTTTCTGGGATGGCTATATATGGCTATATATAATATATGGCTATATATTTGTGGACTTTTTCCAATGCTATAATATCTTTTCCAATGCTATAATATCATTTTTGAGGTGTGGTGACCAGAACTGTACACAGTACAATTCTGGTTACCACACTTCAAAAAAGATTATAGCACTTTTGGTTATGCCAGAGGTGTGGCCTAGTATGCAAATGATTGTGATGTCAGAGGTGTGGCCTCACATACTAATGAGTTCCTGCTGGGCTTTTTCTACAAAAAAAGCCCTGCTTCTAACCAAAAGTTTTTCTGGATGCCTATGAATCATTCTCATGTAGTTTTAATTTAAAAATTAATAGCCCCCAAAGCAAGTTGTGCTGAAGCACTGTGTTGATGAACCTATAGAACATTAACAATCTCAGACATTATTCAGAATTTAAAACCATTGTAAGCAGCTTTATGACAGATACCACAAAAGACCATCTATTCTACCTAGGGAGCAATCTTAATGAGGTTTACTTGGAAGTAAGTTCCATTTTATTTATGTATTGCTTATTTGGAAATTTTTATGCTGCCTCTCTGCTCATGGCTGCTGGCAAAATAAATCTTAATAAAATATAAAACATTAAAACTTAACATGCGAAATCAACAGGAGCATAAAGTGGAATAGCATAAAGTGGATCTTAAAAATTTCTCAGATTAAAAACATACTATAAAATGATGTTTTAAAAATTCAATCCCTTAATAAAAACTCTGGATAAATACAAATGGTTTGGCCTGGTGCGTAAAAGACAGCAGTGTAGGCACCAAGTGAGTGCCAAGGGGTAGTGCATTCCACAGGTGAGGTGCCACCACTGAATAGGTCTTGTCTCTGGCTGCAACCTGCCTCACCAGTGGGGGCAGGGTTACACAGAGCAGGGCTGGTGAGGAGGATATTAGTTTCTGTATCTATTATATATTGAGTTCAGCCAGCTTTAGGTAAGCAAGAACATTTATTGAACAAGAGCAGAACTGAACACAAACAGGCAACACCATACTTTATATCCATTTGAGATGAGTTAAACACGCCCCCTTTATCCACCCTATTGGTCTCTCCAGGATCCTTCATTTGCATTTCCTAAGAGAAATGCCTCGCATCCCAATTGGCTGGTTCTAAAAGAATGGCCAATCAGAATGTAGGCATCAGGAGGCTGGAGGGCAATGAAGTATGCTTCAAGGTCAACTAACAAACATAACAAACCAGTAGTTAAAACAACCAATACACAACAGTATCCTAGCCCCAAGCCTTTGGGGCCTTAAAAGTATGAATTAGCATTTTGAATTGTGCCCAGAAACAGCTAGACAGCCAGTGCAGATTTTTTTGTGATGATACAATGACTGTATACCCTGTTTATTTAGTTGGGCTTCAAGGTTACCAGCTCCAAGTCTGGAAATTCCTGGAGATTTGGGGGTGGAGTTTGAGTAGGGCAGTGTCTGTACAGGAAAGGAAACTCAGCAAGGAAGTGGTACCACAGAGTCTGCCCATCAAAGTTGCCATTTTTCCAGGTGAACTGATCTTTGTCACCTGGAGATCAGTTGTCATTCCAGGATAACTCCACACCCCACCTGAAGGTTGGCAAGACCGCTGCACTTACTTCCAGAAAAAAATGTTGTTCCAGTTGCAATCTCAATGTCATCTACTTAAGTCCTCCATTACTTCTATATTGCTACTAATGCAAAATCTGCATTAATAGCAATATAGAACTAATGGAGGACTAATGCACTGAAGTTTTATTTAATATAGAAATGCGGGAGTTAAAACTTTTAAAAATAAAATCCTTGCATAAATTATTTACTGTGCTCATTCTGGAAACCAGTGGTAATTACTATGACTAGTTAATTATAGCTTCTTCAGAACTTGACAACAATGCTAATAAAGCAATTGAAGAGGTGTGTGCAGTTGATCTTAACTGGAGCAGATGACATTATTTACTAGAGTAAGTGATGGTACAAATCTCACGTTCCTAATTATCAGTGATGAACCAACATCAAAAGACCTGAAGGCTTCACTCTTTTGGCTAATCGTCCCAAATATTATTTATCCACCGCATGCTGAAATTATTCAAAATTTGTATTAACTACAGCATACAGGGCACCCTTTACCTCTTTTATTCTCTTACAACGATAGTAATTCACCTCTATTAGATACAACATAATGCTGAGCCTTATCACTCAAACTACCTCTATTAAGCATGTTATAGAAGATTCTGGCTTGTGATCCTAGCAAAACTCTAATCTCCATTATGATGAAAATGTATTTCTCCAAGTTCCTTGGTCATTGTATTATCCTGTAACCTAAGAGAAAGGGTGATGTTCTCTCTAGTTTTATTTAAAGATGTTCTCTCTTCTAGTACTGTATTTTCAAATATCCTATGTCTGAACGCCCTTTGTGATCTCTCTCTCTCTCTCTCTCCCTTTTTGTGTGTATGTATAAATGGGGAGTGCTACAATTTAAAAACCATATTGGAAGGGGAAACTTAGTAGACATCTCTCTCACTTCTTGTATGTCTTTCTGTGTCTATTTAATTTTTCTGCTGCTAGATTTAGCATTTAATGCTGATCTATTTGGGGACTGATACCAGCAGAACCCTACTGTTCCAAAACTATCTGTATAAAGGAATAATTATAGTCTAAGAAGAATTTTCATATATCCAGCACACTAGAGTTCTGCATAAAATTAATTTTGCAACTATCCATCTAAATTATAGTGCACAACTACTTTATTCATGTTATGTAATCATGGTTTTAACAACCTTAGTTTTAACAATGTATGTACAGATAAACATGTGATTGAAATCCCACATTTATTCACATACTGGGCCTTAGTTTCATATATAAAGTAAATGAGCTTTGGATCTTTCTTATGAACAGATGTATACACACTGATGCAGAATATACATATATTTGCTGTAATATGTGAACAGGGCTACAGCGTCAAACCACTGGTCTATCAAGGTCACTAATATCTGCTCTGAAAGACAGCATTTCTCTGGGGTCTCAGGTGGACCATACCCTGAACATGATTTGGATGAAGGAATAGAGGGAATGCTTACAAAATTTGCAGATGATACTAAATACTGTACAAATACAGTAGAAGACAGAAACAGGATACAGGATGACCTTGACAGGCTGGGAAACTGAGCTAAAACCAATAAAATGAATTTTAACAGTGATAAATGTAAAGTTCTGCATTTAGGTAGGGAAAATCCAATGCATGGTTATAGGATGGGGGAGACTTGTCTTAGCAGTAGTATGTGCAAAAACCAGGGCTTTTTTTGAGCAGGAATGCAGAGGAAGGCAGTTCCGGCTGGCTTGGCATCAGTGGGTGTGGCCTAATATGCAAATGAACTTCTGTTGGGTTTTTTTCTTCAAAATGCCCTATGCCAGTGGTGGCGAACCTATGGCACGGATACCAGAAGCAGCATTCGGAGCCCTCTCTGTGGGCACCCGTGTTCCCTCACCCGCCTGTGCAAGAGGCTCTGGAGTCATATCTCATTGAAGCTCCTCCTCTCCCCAAACTCAGGCTCCCTCCCCTAAATCTCCAGGTATTTCCCAACCCAAACCTGGCAACCCTAACTGGGCCTCCTTTAGAGAGACAACAGGGCACTCCAACCTTTTTGAGCTCATGGGCACCTTTGGAATTCTGACATGGAGGTGTGCAACCACAATGCAGCATCCAAGCACAACACACAAAGGAAAATTCCTTGCAGGTGTTCCTGCAGTTTTAGGGAGGGGGTTAGAAGGGACCCACTAGGGCAGGGGTGGCCAAATTTGCTTAACATAAGAGCCACATAGAATAAATATCAGATGTATGAGAGCCACCAGACATGAACATCAGATATCTGAGAGAAGGAAGGAAGGAAAATAGGTGGAGAGGGGGAGAAAGAGGTGGAAAGAAAGCAACTTGAATTTTAAATGCATTCTCCAAGCCACTGACTAGCATGGCTTGAAGAAATGGTTTAAAGAGACAAATGTCTTCTCTGGTGGGGGCTTCAAGAGCCACACGATGTGTGTGAAAGAGGTACATGTGGCTCCAGAGCCACAGGTTGGCCACCCCTGCACTAGAGAGATGGATATAAGGGAGCTTCACGTTTTCATGTGGCCAAGACCTGGTTGCGTTTCATATTTCAAAACTGTTGTGGCACGGTCCAAGCCGAAGGGAAGAAGAGAGCATGGGTGTGTGGGGAAGGGAGTGGGGGGGAGAGGAGAGATCAGAACCTTGAATCAAGCACTTTTTTTGAAGGGGTGTGGGTTTATTACAGGAAATGTTGGATCCCACTAATCTAGCAGAAACAGCGGCTGAGATAGCCTCTGCTTTAGGAGTGGAAAGGGAGGGACTGCAGGCTTCCTTGCTTTCAAATACGATGCTTCTGATAGCAGTATCTGAGAAGAGTTCTTTCAAGCTACCATAAGGCAAATTGCTGACAAGCTGTTTTTGAACTGTTGCACTGCTGTTCTGGTTTGCCAGAGCACCCCTGACAAGCTGCTGCTTAACAACTGCCAGTGAGGGGGTCAATTGCACTGTTGAACAACTCTTACTGTTAAAAAGTTTTTCCTATGCCATTCCTCTCCTCTGCTGCCAGCAGGAACAGCTCCCTGCCCTCCTCTAAGTGACAGCCCTTCTAATACTTCAAAAGAGCAATCATGTCTCTTCTTCTCCAGACTGAATACCTCAAGTCTCTTAGACTTTCCTCCTTGGGCTTTTTCTCCATGGTTTCTTGGAAGTAATCTACAGTGAGCACTGTGACACCTACTTTCTACACATGCACAGGATGCTGTTTTAGTTTAAAGAAAGAAGATGATATTGGATTTATATCCCGCCCTTCACGTTGAAACTCAGGGTCTCAGAGCAGCTCATAATCTCCTTCATCTTCCGCCCCCACAACAGACACCCTGTGAGGTAGGTGGGGCTGAGAGAAGCTTCCCAGAAGCTGCCCTTTCAAGGGCAACTCTGTGATAGCTATGACTGACCCAAGGCCATTCCAGCAGCTGAAAATGGAGGAATGGGGAATCAAACCTGGTTCTCCCAGATAAGAATCCACGCACTTAACCTCTACACCAAACTGGCCCTCCTTTCTCACATCAGACTTTCTAGTTAATCATAGAATCATAGAGTTGGAAGGGACCTCCAGGGTCATCTAGTCCAACCCCCTGCACAATGCAGGAAACTCACAAACACCTCCCCCTAAAATCACAGGATCTTCATTGCTGTCAGATGGCCATCTAGCGTCTGTTTAAAAACCTCCAAGGAAGGAGAGTACACCACTTCCTGAGGAAGCCTGTTCCACTGAGGAATTGCTCTAATGGTCAGGAAGTTCTTCCTAATGTTGAGCCGGAAACTCTTTTGATTTAATTTCAACCCATTGGTTCTGGTTCGACCTTCTTGGGCCACAGAAAACAATTCCACACCATCCTCCATATGTCAGCCCTTCAAGTACTTGAAGACAGTGATCATATCACCTCTCAGCCGCCTCCTTCAGGCTAAACATCCTCAGTTCCTTCAACTTTTCCTCATAGGACTTGGTCTCCAGACCCATCACTATCTTCGTCGCCCTCCAGACCTGTTCCAGTTTGTCTATATCCTTCTTAAAATGTGGTGCCCAAAACTAAACACAATACTCCAAGTGAGGTCTTACCAGAGCACAGTAAAGCGATACCATCACATCATGTGATCTGCACACTATGCTTCTGTTGATACAGCCCAAAATTGCATTTGCCTTTTTAGCCACCACATCACATTGCCACCCCAGTCGGAATAACGAGACAGACTACAAAATATGGATTAAAGGGGCACTTTATTAACTTTAAACGGCAAGGGGAAAAAACAGTGGGGACAGGTTAAGCCAGGGGTCAAACCAGACCACTTCCTTAACCTGGAACTGGGTGAGCCCCAGGCCCCAGGTGGGAGCCAACCCAATGGCTCAAACCCGGCCGGCCAGGCACAAGATCCCATTCACGTGCGCTCCACCATCCCCCAAGCCATACAGCCTGTGATGTGGACAATTCCAAGTGATGGGATCCCAAGGCTCCCTGGAGCCAACCTTGGGCTGTACAGCTTAACCGTCACCCAAGGGACGCCATTCACCCAAATGGTGCAGTGCTGCGGGAGCTCACCAATACCCCACACAACATGTTCCCAACAATAAACAGCCAGTGACCAACCTATTTAACAGCACTGCCCAAACCAATTGCCAGCACCCATTGCTAACAGTACAAGGTAGGCAAAAACACGCCCCAAACCGGCCAATATGTTTGAAGGCGAAAAATTCCTACCTGGCCCCTAATAAGGCAACCAGCCTATTGCCTGCACTGCATGACGGGTGGGCGGGCCGAGAGCAAGCTTCAAACTGCGCCACGGGAGGCAGGGCCAGCCTTATAAGGCCACCCACGCCCCTGCTCACAGAAAGGAAGTGTCCACTGTCTCCTCCTTCCAGGGAGGCAATGGACGGCCCCCAGCCTAAGGCATCCGATCGGACGCTTGGCTGGGTAGGGGCCGAATTGCCACCCCAGATGGAATAATGAGACAGACTACAAAATATGGATTAAAGGGCCACTTTATTAACTTTAAACGGCAAGGGGAAAAAACAGTGGGGACAGGTTAAGCCAGGGGTCAAACCAGACCACCTCCTTAACCTGGAACTGGGTGAGCCCCAGGCCCTAGGTAGGAGCCACCCCAATGGCTCAAACTCGGCTGGCCAGGCACAAGATCCCGTTCACCTGCGCTCCACCATCCCCCAAGCCGTACAGCCTGTGATGTGGACAATTCCAAGTGACGGGATCCGAAGGCTCCCTGGAGCCAACCTTGGGCCATACAGCTTAACGGTCATCCCAGGGACGCCATTGACCCAAATGGTGCAGTGCCGCGGGAGCTCACCAATACCCCACACAACATGTTCCCAACAATAAACAGCCACAGACAGAGCCAAGCCTCAGCTTAGGCGACTGTCCCCACCTAACCAAGAACATGTACTAGCCCTTGCCTTAACTTGGCCAAAGAGGCCTCGTTGCTCTTTAACGAAAGATGGACCCCATCCGGCCTGTACAAATCCTCGCAACAGGCCTCTATGGATGGATGCGGCACATAAAATCCCAACCCTCTCTCCAGGGCTAACCGCAAGGCCCTGTTAGCCTTCTTCTGAGCCCACTCCAAACCTGCTGGTTCCCAAGCCGCCCGCCACTGCTGGTGCGGCAGTCTGGCTGACCACAGGATGGATGCCCGGCCACCTACTACCAATCATGGTGATATCATCCCAGGCCTGAAGTGAAAGGGGCCTTACCCTTGAGTAAGCCCCAATCATTCTCTCCCAAGTGAACCACCAACAAATGTAGCAGGGGGACCACTCCTTTCCCTAAAGAGAAGTGGAAGGAGCCCCGACCACCTCATGCCCAATCGGCCCTGCCACTCAATGACAGCCCGCTCACTCAGGCCTGACTTGAAAAGGGAACCGATGCCCATCGAGCATGATGTGCCACCCAAAAGATGATACTGTGGCTACAAACGAGGATCCCCCTCCTTTCCACGCCAGCCACAGCACCTAGAAAAGAAAAACCATTAGGACACATTCCAACAGTACGAACTTAAGCTATGTAAGGTGAAAACAAGTAATCACCCTACTATCGTAAAGGCCGTATGTGCATCTGGTAAGCACCAGATCCCCACTGTCACACACGGCAAACGGCATCACCCTCGTAACCCATAGCAGCAGCTGCCAATGCTGCCCCGGTCCTAAATGAATGAGTACCGAAGTCACGCCACCCATGCCCAATTTTTACCAAAGACCTACTTGTAATGGTCTAAAATTGAATTTTACTCAAGGGGGTGAAGTCATATGACAAAACGATGGACCCTCTGCGAACCCTCTCAACTCAAACTAATGTTCGAGGGCCACCACCGGACAAAACTCCTTTTCCAATCAAGGTCCTAATGTGACCATGCAACCCCTTTGCCTCTGATCCGTCTTGGATCGATGAACCATCAAAGAAACCTGACCCTCCGCAAACTCCCCCGCCTGGAATGCCTTAGGTGAAGTATCAGTGCGGGAGAGCACAACTAGCCCAGACCCCCCCCCCCCAAGCCCCGAAAAAGGCCGTCAGGGCGGCTGCATGAAATAGCGCCTGTTCAACACAGAGGCACCAACCAGGGCCCAGGTGGCATCTAGCCTGCAGAGGATAGATGGGGAAATAGGCTTTCAACAATCCGCCGATCACCCTGCCTCCCGTAACCGACCTTCCAACATTTTTGAAATACGGAAGTCTTTAGTCTCCTCCAGATACCCCCGGGCCTTGCTGAGGAAGGCCACCGCTGCAAGCTGGACCTTGATGGATTCCACCGAGAGGCCCCTCTGCTTCTAACAAACACAAAACTGCAGCACCAGAGCCGGCAAAGCCTCACAAGCCCGGCCCTCTGCCGAAAAACAGAAAACTGACTGGCAGCCCTATCGTACGACCTTTTCGTGCTAGGTGCTATGGCGCAGTGAATTACCCGTCCAACTTCATCCCTCCAATCGGCCACAATTCCTCTGGGATGCGCGGGGGAAAAAGGTAAGCCTCTGAAGCTGGTTGACGAAGTGCACCATCTGTTGGCAAGACAGGGGGTCCACCACTCCATTACTAATACCTGGTACGTGTTTTGCCAAAACCAAAACATTTAACTTAAGACAGCGCATTATAAGCACCCTAACCGGCCTTGTAACTAAAGGGGACCTAGAGATAAAGTTGTTGACAACATGGACAACAGCCATGTTGTCGCACCAAAAATGCACCGTGTGATTGGCCAGGAAGTGCCCCACAGAATTATAGCTACCACTATGGGAAAGAACTCCAAAAAGTCATATTATGGCATAACTTGGAGCCCAACCACTCCCTTGGCCAACGCTCGGCGCACCAATGCCCCCGAAAATACACCCCAAAGCCAGTTGTGCTGGCAGCATTTGAAACAATTTGCAACTCAGCCTCCAATTGCATGACACCCCTCCAGAAGGAAATGCCATTAAAATTCCTCAAAAAGATCTCCCACACATTGAGGTCGCTGTGCATACCCCCGGTCATTTGGGTATAGCGGTGTGGTAAACACTGGGCCGCCATGCCATCGCAAAATTGATGAAAAAAGGCCCGCCCCAGGGCTACCACTTTGCATGCAAAATTCAGGGGGCACAAGAACTGCTGTAGTTCCAGGAGGGTGACCCTACACTTAACCTTCACCGCCGACACCATAGCCCGCGGTTCTCCAACTTATCTAGCAGCAACCGGGATTACTGGCGCCCTGTATCGAACTCAATCCCACCAAAAGTCCAAATTGTAGCTGGACCCTCTGTCTTCTCCTTAGCCAAGGGAACACCTAACTCTGTCGCCAACTGCTCAGACGCCTTTAACAAACGTGAATATTGCCCAAAGCCCGTGGAGCCAATGAAAAGAAAATCAAATAAATAGTGCGCCGTATGGTGCGCACCTATTTAATAGAACACAGCTCAGGGATGGCGTCATTGACCAACCACCACTGGGGTAGGATAAATGGTGGATAAGATGAAACTCCTCCGTTGCCTTCGTAGGGACAACACCTAAAGTTGAAACCCGCAAATCTGACGCCAGAGGGGCCGCGAAAGGACCAAGGACTTGCCCTCTCAGCGCCCTCCCTCCTAATATTAGCCCTAACAACGTGCTCCAAACAGCGCACTGACCGCAAGTTTGAGCAAGAGAACGGGGTACGAAGACCTTAATAAGAAATTCTAAACCCTTGTGATAACCCTTCCATAAATAATGTCTCTCCTCTATGCATGGATAAACATGCAACCACTCTCTAAGACCCTCAGCTGAATGGGGCTAGGCCCCTTTTCCAGGATGCTGGCTAAGCCCACCCCCAGGCCACTTGTTGGCCCCTCTTGGCTTGTACCTATTACAGGCCGTAAAGGCATGGGGGCCACCACACAATGAACATTCATGCTTGTACCTGCAGGCCTTTCTGGTGCACATACCTTGGGAGGTACCTCCCAGCGAAGTAGCTGTGGCTGAACCAACTGTCCCGCAGCCATGCAGGTGTTAGCAGAATGAACCGTCATCTGAACCAGATGACCGCTATCGGATCTATTGCCAACATTTGGTTTAACAGATGCCATAAACAGCAACCAAAACTGCTGATTAATCTGGTCCCATGTGAGACCAGGATTAACAGCTGCTCGCATACGGAATTGCTCATCGAACTGCAGCCACGCCCCCCCCAATCATTGTACACAATACTGGAGGGGGGTGGCCCTCCACGGCTGGGCCCTGGCAATAACCCCTGCATAAATGAGGAATCCCTGTAGCCAGTTTGACCATGACCTATCAACTTTTCTCCGCTTCAACTTCTCTTGTCCTTCTCGTCCAGCTCCTCATTGGACTTCCTTACCCAATTCCCTATATCAAAGGTTGAACGCATGTACATATTCCCCTTTTAATAGCTTGTCTCTGGTTGCACTGTAAGATGATCACCTAGTGGCATAGCCAGCTCCCCAAAGGGTAGCGCATGAAAGCCACTGCAATATAAGGGACCGGGGGGGGGGTGAGGAGGGAATCCCCAACCCCCACACTGTTGCGTAGCCCAAACAGGAGGCAAAGGGGCAGTTTGCTGCCAACCCCACCACAGCACGCTCCCCGCCTCCGAAGGCACAGAGACCCCTGCACTACCAGCTTGCCCTACTCCCCCTGACCCTGGGGGCCAAGAAAAAGGAGAAGAACCACTGATCTTAGGCCCCATGTAGTTGCTAAGCCTACACCCAAAAAGGCACCTATCCCTTAATAAATGCCCTGAAGATGAGAGACATTCAGGCCATTGCCTGCCTCTGTATAGCAACTCTGAACATCTTTAGTGGTCTCCCATCCAAATATGAACCAGGGCCAACCCTGCTTAGCCTCCGAGATCTCACGGCATCAGGCTAATTTGGGCTACCCAGGTCAGGGTGAGCACTGAGTAACGAGCCAACAGGCAGAGGCTCTGACCACAACACATACACCATGGCCCCTGTTCACAACCATTAGCCGCCCCACCAAGTCCCTTAACAATCTGGCGAGCTGTTCAGAAATGCTTTACCACTGCCTATATCTTAATAGTGACCCGACACTGGGCCTCCTTGGTGGTCTTCCATCCAAGCCCTCACCAGGACCAACCTCGCCCAGCTTTCAGGGTCTAATGGGGCTGAGCTAGCCTGGGCAATCCAAACAGGGACCAAAAGATGAGCAGGGGTGGTTACCCTCACCCCAGATTCCCACAGGGCTGGTCCTGCTGAGCTCCAAATCACGCTACCCTGTGCTGCCCAGGTAAGGCCTAATATGAGCTGAGAGGGGAAAATATTGTAAAGTCACAGGTAACATACAGCAACCCTACAGGGTTTTCAAGGCAAGGGACAAACAGAAAGTGGCCTTCCCTGCATACGTCTCTGTAGGAACCCTGAACTTCCCATCTAAGTACCAACCAGGGCCAACCCCACCCAGCCACCAAGGCCCGACAAGACTATACTAGCCCAAGCCATTCAGGTCAGATGGGGGACCTTCCCAGACCAGCAGCTGCTGGTTCATCAAACTGCTCATAACGACGATGGGATCACTCCGATGACATTGCACACCACTCCTCCCGACGCGCAGCCAAAGCTAACCCCCACAGGGGAAAGAAACAGCTGGGCCTCGGCTCCTCACGCCGCTGCCGCAGCATACACAGCTCCCTGGTGTGTAAAGACACGCCGAAGATCCAACGCTCCGCTCAGAGCCCGCAGACCGCACAGCTGATGTGTGGCTGATCGGGCCGAGAGCGAGCTTCAAACTGCATCACAGGAGGTAGGGCTGGCCTTATAAGGCCGCCCACACCCCTGCTCACAGAAAGGAAGTGTCCACTGTCTCCTCCTTCCAGAAAGGCAATGGACGGCCCCCAGCCTAAAGCGTCCGATTGGACACTCGGCTGGGTGGGGGCCGAACTGTTGACTCATGTTCAGCATATGGTCCACTAAGACCCCTAGATCCTTTCCACACATACTACTGCTAAGAAGTCTCCCCCATCCTATAACCATGCATTGGATTTTTCCTACCTAAATGCAGAACTTCACATTTATCTCTGTTAAAATTCATGTTATTGATTTTAGCCCAGTTTTCCAGCCTGTCAAGGTCATCCTGTACCCTTTTTCTGTTTTCTTCTGTGTTTGCAACCCCTCCCAATTTAGTATCATCTGCAAATTTAATAAGCATTCCCTCTATTCCTTCATCCAAATCATTGATAATCATTAATACAATTCAAATCATTAATACAATTCAGACTATCCCTGAAGTTTCCAAGGGCTACTGGTCCATAGTAGAACAACTAGATTCAAGCCCAGGAGCACCTTAGAGACCAACAAGATTTGGTGGGAGAAGGCACAAGCTTTCCAGCATTACAGCTCCCTCGATTAGATAAAAGGAGCTTTGACTCTCAAAAATCTTGTTCTCTAAGGTGCTGCTGGACTCAGATTTAGCCATATAAATCAGTGGACTCCTTTCATCAGTTTATTAACTAAATCATGTATCCCCTGCCTTCCTCCCCAAAAGACACTGAAGTGGTTTGACACACTCTTCCCTTCTCTTTTATCCTCACAACGAACCTATGAGGCGGGTTAACTCAGAGTATATTACTGGTTCAAGGTTTCCCAGCAAGCTGCCAGGACAGAGTGGGCATATGAATCAGGACCTCCCTGATCTGATTTGGACACCCTAACCACCAGCTCCTACTAAACACACTATATGTTAATGTATTCTTTTTTCCTAATGGCAAACTAGTATGTTACATGTTCAAAAGTAAATTAGGTGGACAGGAACACCTCTGGGAAAACCATGTTCTCAGTTTAACCCAGACCTGCAAGCAACAGAGCAATAAACAGCCTCTATTTATTGCCTTAGGACATTCTCACCATCATTCTCCCATTCTGACATGTTACTATTTTGTTGGTTTCCTAAGCAAATGCTATCCAAACCAAATGTTCTTTCAGTTTGTTAATTTCACTATGAGTTGTTTTTTCTAAACAAAAACCTCAGTATTCAGGTTAAATTGCTGTGTTGGCACGTTGCAATAAATAAGTGGGTTTTGGGTTGCAGTTTGGGCACTTGGTCTCTAAAAGGTTCACCATCACTGCCCTATGCTAAACAATGGTGACGTCAGAGGGTGTGGCCTAATATGAAAATGAGTTCCTGCTGGGCTTTTTCTACAAAAAAGGGCCTGGCAAAAAAGATCTAGGGGTATTAGTGGACCATATGCTGAACATGAGTGTGATGCGGTGGCTAAAAAGACAAATGCAGTTTTGGGCTGTATCAACAGAGGTATAGTGTCCAGATCACATGAAGTGATGTTTTCGCTTAACTCTGCTCTGGTTAATCCTCACCTGGAGTGTTGTGTTCATTTTTGGGCATCACATTTTAAGAATGATATAGACAAGCTGGAACGGGTCCAGAGGAGGGCAACAAAGATGGTGAAGGGTCTGGAAACCAAGTCCTAGGAAGAAAGGTTGAAGGAGCTGAGCATGTTTAGCCTGGAGAGGAGGCGGCTGAGAGGTGATATGATCACCATCTTCAAGTACTTGAAGGGTTGTCATATAGAGGATGTGTGGAATTGTTTTCTGTGGCCCCAGAAGGTTGAACCAGAACCAATGGGTTGAAATTAAATCAAAAGAGTTTCCAGCTCAACATTAGGAAGAACTTCCTGACCATTAGAGCAATTCCTCAGTGGAATAGGCTTCCTCAGGAAGTGGTGTACTCTCCTTCCTTGGAGGTTTTTAACAGAGGCTAGATGGCCATCTGACAGCAATGAAGATCCTGTGATTTTAGGGGGAGGTATTTGTGAGTTTCCTGCATTGTGCAGGGGGTTGGACTAGATGACCCTGGAGGTCCCTTCCATGATTCTATTATTATAAATTAGTCACTAACACAGGGCAACTTTCCTCAACCACTCAAAAAGGCAGTAATTCATCCACTACTTAAAAAAACATCCATACAGAAAAATTACATGGCCAACTATTTTCTGATCTTTAATCTATCATCTCTGGGGAAAGTGTTTGAGAGAACAGTAGCAAACCAACTCCAAACTATGCGAAACTGAACTATTCAAGAAGACTTTTCTCCTTTGATCATAGGGTTGCATTGTACATAATTGTTCACAAACGTACCTTGATAAATGATTGGGACTGTGGTCTATACTGTTGTGTATAGCTTATTGAGGGATTGGATCAACATATGGAGCAGTGGTCCATCAGTAGCTATTAGCCACAGGGTATAGATGCAACTCTCTGTCTGGGGCAGTGATGCTTTGTATTGTTGGTGCTTGGGGGTGGGGGGACAACAGTGGGAAGGCTTCTAGTGTCCAGGCCCCACTTGTGGACCTCCTGATGGCACCTGTTTTTTTTGGCCACTGTGTGACTGGCTGGGACATTGGCCTGATCCAACATGGTTTCTCTTATGTTGTTATGTTCTCTGCACCATTTAATGTGTCATGTTAATACTTATGTGATACTTCAGTTCTTTCTGGCATTCCAGACTTAAATCCTAATGCATTGGTAACTAAATGTCCCTTTTTATTGATTGTACTTACTCATTATGTGTAATCTGACTTGAGTACATGTAAGAAAGGAAGACTATAAATAAATAAATAACATCAGGGCAGAGCACAGAATCCATCAGATGCAAGACCATTTCTCTTTATTACAGTCTTTAATGCACACCTCTCCCCAACCTGCTTCCATGGGTCATGAAATTATTTTTGCTTTCTCCTTTCACCATGACAATGGGCTTGCAGCCAGGGGCAAGGCCTACCCCCAGTCACCATCACTGTGTATCCATGCTTGGCCCTGCTAGTGGATATAGGAAAGACTTGGAAACATGCTAGGTAAATTAGACTCCAATCTAAACACTGATCTGTAAATATCCAAATATCATTTCAGAAACTGGAATGGAGTGGGACAGGATCTGGTAAGGGTGGACAGTCACTGACATATTTTTGTGGTGGTTCCACATAATAATCGGCAAGATTATTTACGAATATGTGGAGAAGCATGGGGAACTCCACACCACTTATTAAGCTTACAATATTTCTTTCACTGTGAATTTTATAGTAACAATTTATACTGGATTAAGAAGCCCAGAAATATATGTTTCCCATTCAAAGCATTATCAGATGCACACATTTCCTTAAATTTTCCAGTAAGTTTCAGTACAGTTCTTTAGATATGCAGTACATAGTTCAGTCAGTCAGTTTATTAATATAGTCATTGACCAGAACATGTAAGTCATTTAGAACAACCCTAAAAGTATCTTATAAAAAGTCCTACAAAGAGTCTACATATTAAGATTTGATGACCTGAGGGTTATAACAGTAAAAAAGAATATAACAGATTATTATTTAACCCTTTAAACCTTTTAAAAAGTCACTTTAAAATTTGTTAAAAGATTTACAGTTTGGCCTATTTGTCTCACTTTTTGCATTCTTTATAAATCTGCGAACAGAACCTAGCAACCTGTCTTGTTGTCTGGTGGTTGTCCATAGTTCATTAATTTCATTTTTTTTATTTTAGTTTTTGCAATTCTTTCTCTGTATTCTTATAACTAGGGATGGGCATGAACCAGGAAAATGGAGGTTTGTTCCAGTTTGTGGTTCATGGGATCTCACAAACCATGAACCTTCCTGTTTACCTAACCAGTTCATTCTGTGAGGTTTGCGATGTGGTATAATGGCATTTCTGCAACCTAGAGATGCTAAACTTACAGCAAGCCTCCAGCTGACTCTCCTTTTTTACCAAAGGGAGATTACCCCCCCTTTTCCTTGCAAACCTGTGCAGGCCCATAGCTATTGGGGGTGCTTTGGAGACCCTGCCCCCAACTTTTAGGGGAGGCCTGCCCAACTCAGAGCCCCCCGAGCAAGCCCCATGTCTTTCCTCCCTCTCCTGGAGAAGGAAAGGCAGCAGGTCTTCATACTTCTTGCAGCCCACTGGCTGCGAGAAACAGGAAGGCTGGGCCTGCCAGCCCCACTCTCTTTCCCTTCCTGCTCAGCCAAGCAGGACAGGAAAGCAAGAGGCAGCAGCAGTGATCTCTGTGTTTCTTGCTGCCAGCCAGCTGCTAGAAGCATAGAGACCTGGCCTGGTGGCCTTAGGGTTGCCAAGTCCAATTCAAGAAATATCTGGGGACTTTGGGGGTGGAGCCAGGAGACTTTGGGGTGGAGCCAGGAGACATCGGGGCAGAGCCAGGAACAAGGGTGTGACAAGCATAACTGAACTCCAAGGGAGTTCTGGCCATCACATTTAAAGGGACTGCACACCTTTTTAAATGTCTTCCTTCCATAGGAAATAATGAAGGATAGGGGCACCTTCTTTTGGGGCTCATAGAATTGGACCCCATGGTCCAATCGTTTTGAAACTTGGCAGATACGTTGGAGAGAGTCACTAGATACTATACTGAAACTTTGGTGCCTCTACCTCAAAAAACAGCGCCCCCAGAGCCCCCAGAACCTCCAGATCAATTCCCCATTATACCCTATGAGAATCGATCTCCACATAGAGAATAATGAAGTACTCAGCAGATTCCCCCCCCCCCCCCCCAATTTCTGGCAACACTGAAGGGGGATCGGCCTCTCTACTCATGAGTTGCTGCCAACTTTTTCAAAGTAACACAGACACCCCATCCCAAGAGGAAGCCTTTCAATCAGCGACTGAAACCTCCGGAGGTAGAAACGCACATGGTCCCCCCCCCCTTCGCTGGCCAGACTCCCCGAGGAGACACCTGTAGCAGCCAGAGAGGATGCAAGGACTACAAGTCCCAGCATGCACCTCGCGAAGGGAGGCTGCGCCGTTTCCCCACCACCACCCCTCCCGCTTCCACGTTCTTGGAGATCGGGGGGGAAAGGCTCCTAATCCAGGGGTCCTCCGGCAGGGCGGGGGGGTTGGGAACCCTAGGTGGCCTGCCTCTCTTTCCCCTAATGTTCAATTGACCCAGAGGGAAAGCAAGAGGCAGTGGTTCTCTGTCCACTTGAAGCCGGCTGGCTGCTAGAAGCACAGAGAGACAGCCTGCCAACCCTGCCTCTCTTTCCCCTCCTGCTCAATTGAGCTGGAGGGAAAGTGAGAGGCTGCAGTTCTCCATGCTTCTTGCCTCTCTTTTCCCTCCTGGTCAGAAACAAGAGGCAAGAAAGAGGCTACTGCAGTTTCCCTGCTTTTTGCAGCCAGTTGGCTGTGAGAAGCAGAAAGATCTGGCTCACCAGCCCTGCCTTTTTTGGTTGAGGATTTAAAAAAAAAATAAATCCAAGGCCCCCATGAATTTTTAAAAGCCCCTGACCTAAAAAATCCTAACTACACTCATGACCATGTGATCCCTGACTTCTGAGCCTCACAGGGTCCCCCTTTTCGACCTGGCTTCATCTGCTGACCTTCCTGACCGCCAAATGGGCTGGTTTCCCAGAACTCCCACCACTTCCATCAAAGGAAAATTTCCCCCTCTTTCTCCTTCTGACCCTGTGACCCTCAACTTCCAGGTCTCCTATGCCTTCACCTTTTTGCTTGGCCTCCTCTACTGGCCTCCCTCTGATTGCTCCACAGGCCAGTTTTCCAAAACTCTCACCACTTCTATCAAATCTGTGATTCTCAACTTCTGGGCCTCCTGGAGCCTACCTTTCTGGCCTGGTCTCATCTGCTGGCCTCCCTCTGATTGCCCCACAGGCTAGTTTCACAGAACACCTGTTGCTTCCATCAAAGGGAGATCACCCCACCCCTTTCCTTCCACTCCTGCAATCCTCAACTTCCTCCCGCCCATACAAACACCCTCCCTGTCCAATTGGAAGAGATAAGGATTATATCCCTCAGCTGAGAGATCCTTCTTGCAAATTTCAGGAAGAGGAGAATGGATCCCCAGTTTTACAGGCAATTAAAAATTATCACTTGCAGAGCAGTTAGAAGCATACATTTGGAAACCTGAAAAGCAGATGTTCTCAAGTACTATAGAATAATTAACCAAGGATTCTTATTTAGGACTCCACCACTCCTTGTCTAACGGAAAAGGTGTGAGTGTGTTTAATGGAACACGTAGGTAATCAGTAAGTCTGAGGGCCAGAATTTAGATGTTTTGGTTTCAATTCATGCACTCCAGTTTTATTTTTAAAAATCAATTCCCCTAATCCTTTTGGCACCATTGAGGATCTTGAGAGGAAAATTCACTTCCCAAGAGTTGCCTTGCTGTGCCCACTTTTGGTAATGGGAAGGAAACAGAAAGCTAGGGCTTCTGCCTGAAAGCAAGCTTTAATTTTTTCCAGTGAACTCAGTGCACCTTCTGTTGGGCTACATTATGCCCACAGCCTGTTAAAAGAGTATGGTACTAAACACTTGACTCTGCAGCTATTAAATCACTGATTACAAAAATCAGCATCTGACAAGGCTTGCACAGTGCCTACCATACTGCTGCTCTTTGTGGAATGCTGTTGTTCTGGTTCTAAAACATTTTCCACATCTTCAGCACTGGGTAATTTTCTCCATAAAAGATACGGAAGGGTCATAAAAACTTACTTTAATTAATTGTTCTCACATCTTTGTGTTTTCATTGTGGTTTTGTTTTAATGATTTATGTTGGAGGGATTAATAGTTTTGAAATATTTTATTATTATGTATGTTTTAATTTGTTAGCTTTCTTGGTGGCACCTATGAGGGCAGAAAAGTAGGATATATTTTTTGTAATATACAAATAAATAAATAGGTTTTTTTTGGGGGGGGGGGCTTAATCCAGATCTTGTTTGTTCAACATTCACATGAATGTAAAGTGCATGCCTAGAACTCACACTAGTATGTTGCATGATGAAAGGGTTAAATTAAGGAGCCCTGTACAGCGATTAATGTCGCAGCCTGCTTTGCATCCATTCTAAGAAAAAACCTGTAGTTTAGTAGGTGATAGCAACAGACATAATCTTTGCCATTGATTTTACAGATTGAATTTGTATCATAATATATTGATGCTGTACGTAGTCAAAACTTGCTTCAGGGTGTAGCTGCATTCAACATTGAATAACAGGCTAATAAAACTGGTAGTAGAATGAGGTTTATGACCCTCCATTGACTTGTGTTTTACATCATATTATCTTATGGCTGACATCTGAATTAAAGGTTAACAAACACTATTTAATGGGTTATCTGAAGGAACATACACTATGTAATACCTAGCAATACCTTTCATATACTGTACTGCACATGTATTGTGGAGAGGAGAATTGCAAACAGGTAATGGCTCTTGAGTGACTCTAAGAATATGGAGTACCACATTTTGATATGTTTCTTCCAATTAAGTGCATATCTCACATTAAAGCAATCTCTCGCCATTTCTAAAGCGTCTTTAACTCCCACAATGTTTCTCAGATGCTTTGTGCCTCTTTCAAAATTAGCATCAGATACATTTGTACAGCAAGAATCAAGCATAAATGACTGAAAATGAATGCAGAAAGTTGTTATCTGTTATATATTAATAATAAAAGGGTGATTACTGAGAAAATGTGGCCACTATGAAAAGCAAGATAAATAAAGAAAACTAAAAATACTTACTTTGCAAAAAAAAATGCACAGTGTTAAAAATGTACTAACCTTATAAAATATAAATTATTTCTCTCTTCCTCTGGTAATTATCAGGAAATATAGTTTATTGTACTATAAAAATGTTCCAGCCCTATAAAAATATACTAAAATATTTCACTATCTATAGTAATTATCAGGAAATATGTTTAAAAGTGGAACACAAATGTATTAATCCTATTAAAATATACTAAATTCTGATTATAGCTCTAGCATATTTTTTATTTAAAAATCCAATAAATTTATCTATAGAGCCAAAACTTTGAAAATGCAGTTATATCATTTTACCGTCCCGTCTTCTAAGATCCTAATGGCTGAAGTTACCATTAATGGGAACAACCAGTAAAAACTCTGCCCTGCAATAAATAGTGAAAAGTAACATTAAATGATATATGAAGGCTCCATAATATTTGAAATTGATTTATTTATTAATTTTAGATTCAAATTAATGGCAGGATGTCATGCTGATAAAGTATTTGTTTTGTTCAAGTTGCACTCTATCTAATACATGTAATCTAAACTCCTTTTAAATCAAATTTCAAACTATAAATCAAAAATCTCATTTAGTTGAAAACTAAATGAAAATTAATTCATTTGCACTCAACATTTTAATTATTTTTAACTGAAGTCTAGTAGGGCAGATTCAACACATATTTAAGAAGTTCTAATTTGTAGGATGCATATACCTTCCACTGAAATAGACCAGTTGAGTGCTAATGAATTTTCTACCCATCAAAGATAGAAGTTAACTATTTATTTATTTATAAAACCTTACCTTTGCCTTCTCTTAAAGAGAACTAAAAGCAGTTTATAGTAATTAAAATTTCTACGAATAAGAAACATAAAAATAAAATGGAAAACAAAACCATTCCAGAAAGGCAGTATTAGCTCATAATTACCAAACAACAGTGTAAAATAGCAAAATAGAAATATCACCAACATAAAATTGAGCCCAAGTATACATCCAACAGCAAGATGGAAGGCTTAAAGATAGTGGCTAGACGTAAAAACTGTGTTGTCATAGGTGATTTTAACTACCCGCAGATTGATTGGGTCAATATGTGTTCTGGTTGAGAGAAAGAGATTGAGTTTCTAGATGCTCTCAATTACTGTGCTATGGAGCAGATGGTCTCTGAACTAGGGATGTGCAAAAAAAAAAAAATTCAGATTTACACGGATTCGGAAGTACACGGGGAAAAAAAATTCGGATTCCCCATGCACTACTGAATACCGTATTCGGAATAGCCGCATATACGGTAGATGCACGGCTATTACCGAATATACGGCCCTATTATACCCTATGGGCCATTGAAATCAATGGCAAATAGGGTATATTTGAAGCCGCCTGGAGGGGGGGGGTTTGAGGGAGAGCCCCCAAATTTGCAGGGAACCTGCAGGGGACTCTCCCCTCCAACCCCCCCCAAGTCCCAAAAAGATTGGGCCAGGGGATCCCATTCCAGGGGCACCCAAAGAGGGTGCCCCTATTCCATCATTATACCCTATGGGCCATTGAAATCATGGGCAAATAGGGTATAATTGAAGCCGCCTGGAGGGGGGGGGTTGAGGGAGAGCCCCCAAATTCGCAGGGGACCTGCAGGGAACTCTCCCCTCCAACCCCCCCAAGTCCCAAAAAGATTGGGCCAGGGGATCCCATTCCAGGGGCACCCAAAGAGGGTGCCCCTATTCCATCATTACACCCTAAGGGCCATTGAAATCAATGGCAACATAGGGCATCATTAGAGGCTACTGGGGGGCAGGGGGATTGAGGGAGAGCCCCCAAATTTGCAGAGGACCTGCAGGGGACTCTCCCCTCCAACCCCCCCAAGTCCCAAAAAGATTGGGCCAGGGGGTCCCTGTCTTTGGGCTCCCCAAAAGGCCCATTGCCAACAATGATGGGGAAAGCCCAATTAGCCACTTCCTCCACTACAATTGCTGTGGGGAAAGTGGCTCTGGCCAGAGGGGGGTTTGAGGGAGAGGCCCCAAAACTGCAGGGCAGCTTCAGGGGACTCCCCAGCATGCAACCCCCCCTGGCCCCAAAAGACAGCACCCATCTGTGGGCACCCCAAAAGGAACACTGCTCCCAATGGTGAGAAAAAACCAATTAGAGCCACTTCCTCACTGCAATTGTCATGGGAAAAGTGGCTCTGGGGAGCAGGAGGTTTTGAGGAGAGCCCCCCAAACTGCTGTGCAGCTTCAGGGGACTGTCCCACACAAAACCCACAAGGCCAAAAAAAAAAATTGGACCAGGGGGTCCAATTCCTGGGGCACCCAAAGCCAAACCTAACTTCACACCAGAGAATCTCTATAGGCCCCAAATGCACTACATCCCTCTATCTAATCTATGAACCCTGCAGGCCTGGCACCAATAAAAACCCAGTTGCCAACGTCGTGGCAGTACAAAACACAATCTGCTCAAGGTCTGCTCTGCAGACCTGGCTGCAGCAAACCCAGATGCCAGCTCTCCAGCCCTGCCCCAAACAACACGGGGAGAGCTGGCAAACCACAAAAAGCCTGCTGCCTCTGTGTCTCTCACCCAGGTGCCAGCTTCCCTGCCCCAAACAACACAATCTACAGGTGCCAGCTCTCCAGCCCTGCCCCAAACAACACGGGGAGAGCTGGCAATCCACAAAAAGCCTGCTGCCTCCGGGTCTCTCACCCAGGTGCCAGCTTCCCTGCCCCAAACAACACAATCTACAGGTGCCAGCTCTCCAGCCCTGCCCCAAACAACACAGGGAGAGCTGGCAAACCACAAAAAGCCTGCTGCCTCTGGGTCTCTCACCCAGGTGCCAGCTTCCCTGCCCCAAACAACACAATCTACAGGTGCCAGCTCTCCAGCCCTGCCCCAAACAACATGGGGAGAGCTGGCAAACCACAAAAAGCCTGCTGCCTCTGGGTCTCTCACCCAGGTGCCAGCTTCCCTGCCCCAAACAACACAATCTACAGGTGCCAGCTCTCCAGCCCTGCCCCAAACAACATGGGGAGAGCTGGCAAACCACAAAAAGCCTGCTGCCTCCGGGTCTCTCACCCAGGTGCCAGCTTCCCTGCCCCAAACAACACAATCTACAGGTGCCAGCTCTCCAGCCCTGCCCCAAACAACATGGGGAGAGCTGGCAAACCACAAAAAGCCTGCTGCCTCTGGGTCTCTCACCCAGGTGCCAGCTTCCCTGCCCCAAACAACACAATCTACAGGTGCCAGCTCTCCAGCCCTGCCACAAACAACACGGGGAGAGCTGGCAAACCACAAAAAGCCTGCTGCCTCTGGGTCTCTCACCCAGGTGCCAGCTTCCCTGCCCCAAACAACACAACTCTAGTCTCTCAAACAAGAGAAGTGGTGGTGGACCACCACACCTAGCTCAACATCATTCTGCAACACAAAGTCAGTCAACAACAACACCCCCACCCCTAAAACCAGAACCAGAAAAGGGGGAGAAAAGTGGCCTTTTAACCAATGAAAATTAGGCCAAACAGCACCCCCCCAATAACCTGAAGATAAAAGTAACACAGCAGCAACAAATCAAACAATGAAACAGTAAAAAACTCAACTTTTAATAATACAGGAACTCCCCCCCCCAAAAAAAAAAACCCCTTCACCCTAACCCCAAGAAATCCAAGCCACCCAAATCAGGAGAAGTAAAAGGACACTGCACTTTAAAAAGTCCTCTCACTAAATTAAGATATGGGCAAATTAGCAAAACCACCCCACCCCAGGCCCCCCCACCCCCAGCAGAACCTAACCCCAACCCCAAATAGGCTACCCTACCCACCCAGCACTCACCCACCCAAATCTGAACAAGTAAAGGGACTCTAGTCCTTTTACCAACAAAAACTAAAACAAGAACCCCAAAACTGTCTTACCTTGTCTTCTCTGAGTCCAGGGAGGTCTCTGGTAAGGCAGTGAGAGAGCAGCAGGCAGGAGCTGAAGCCAAGGGCCAGCCACCAGCAGCAGCACAATCTCTCTCACACCAACCCACACCACATACACCAACACAGCAATGGAGGAGTCCAGCAGGAAGACTCCTTAAAAAGGTTCTCTGGCCCTACAGAGAGCAATTTCAAAAAATAGCACTGCTCTCTCTGATTGGCCAGAGAACATTGCTTACTTGGATACCCAAGTAAGCAAAAGATCAAAATAACAATGTAGCTGATGGCTGGGCCATCAGCTACACATACATACACAGTACACAACAACAGCCCTAAAGCATGCATTTGCAATGCATTTTGCAAATGCATGCTTTGGATTGGCTGCTGGGGCTCCTCTTCCCCCTCCCCCACCTCCCTGACCCCAGGGAGGCTATAGGAGAGGCGGGAAGAGGGCACTAAAGGCGGGAAGCTAAGCAAGCAGCTCCACTGAGGCTGCAGAATCCGCTTCCCGCCTTTTCTATGGAAACTGACAGCAGCCCTTTGACAGCCGTACTGTATTCTCCCGAATAGCAGTTCGGAAGAATACGGCGAGCCGCATTCGGGAGCCGCATTTTTGGCGGCAAGGGCATTCGGCTGCGGGCAATGCCGAATACAGCCAAATCAGCGTTGATTCGGCTGTATTTTCGGCTCGGCCGAGCCGAATGCACATCCCTACTCTGAACCTACCAGGGGTGGGGCGATCCTGGATTTGGTCCTAAGTAATGCCCAAGACTTGGTGAGAGATGTAAAAGTGATCACACCGCTTGGGAGCAGTGACCATAATGTTATTGATTTCACCGTTTGTATAAATAGAGAGTTGCCCCAAAAGACCAGCACAACCACGTTTAACTTCAAAAGGGGTAAATTCTCTGAGATGAGGAGGCATGTGAAGAGGAAACTGAAATAAAAGGTAAATACAGTCAAAACCCTTGAGGAAGCTTGGAGGCTATTTAAAACTACAATCCTAGAAGCTCAGATAAAATATATACCACAAGTTAGGAAAGGCACAAGCAGGTATAAGAAAAGACCTGCGTGGTTAACAAACAAAGTAATGGAAGCTGTAAAAGATAAGAAGGACTCCTTTAAGCAGTGGAAAGCTAGTCCAAATGAGATTAATAAAAGGGAACACAGGATGTGGCAAATCAAATGCAAGACTGTGATCAGGCAAGCAAAAGGGGACTATGAGGAGCATATTGCAAAAAAAAATAAAGATCAACAATAAAAATTTCTTCAAATATATTAGACACTGGAAACCAGCCAGGAAGGCAGTGGGGCCCTTGGATGACCAAGGGGTCAAAGGATTACTGAAGGAGGATAGGGAAATGGCTGAGAAGCTGAATGCATTTTTTGCCTCTGTCTTCACTGTGGAAGATGTTTGCCTGCTCCAGAACCACTTATATCGGAAGGGGTGTTGAAAAACCTGAGTCAGATTGTGGTGACATGAGAGGAGGTCCTACAACTGATAGACGAATTAAAAACTAAAGTCACCAGGTCCGGATGGCATACATCCAAAAGTTCTGAAAGAACTCAAAGTTGAACTTGTGGATCTTCTGACAAAAATATGTAATCTTTCATTGAAATCTGCCTCCGTTTCTGAGGACTGGAAGGCAGCAAATGTCACCCCCATTTTTAAAAAGGGTTCCAGAGGAGATCCGGGAAACTACAGGCCAGTCAGTCTGACTTCAATACCGGGATAGTTGGTAGAAACCATTATCAAGGACAGAATGAGTAGGCACATTGATGAACATGAGTTATTGAGGAAGACTCAGCATGAGTTCTGTAAGGGAAGATCTTGCCTCACTAACCTGTTACATTTCTTTGAGGGGATGAACAAACATGTGGACAAAGGAGACTCAATAGATATTGTTTACCTTGACTTCCAGAAAGCTTTTGATAAAGTTCCTCATCAAAGGCTCCTTAGAAAGCTTGAGAGTCATGGAGTAAAAGGACAGGTCCTCTTGTGGATCAAAAACTGGCTGAGTAATAGGAAGCAGAGAGTGAGTATAAATGGGCAGTCTTCGCAGTGGAGGACGGTAAGCAGTGGGGTGCCGCAGGGCTCGGTACTGGGTCCCATGCTCTTTAACTTGTTCATAAATGATTTAGAGTTGGGAGTGAGCGGTGAAGTGGCCAAGTTTGCAGATGACACTAAATTGTTCAGGGTGGTGAGAACCAGAGAGGATTGTGAGGAACTCCAAAGGGATCTGTTGAGGCTGGGTGAGTGGGCGTCAACGTGGCAGATGCGGTTCAATGTGGCCAAGTGCAAAGTAATGCACATTGGGGCCAAGAATCCCAGCTACAAATACAAGTTGATGGGGTGTGAACTGGCAGAGACTGACCAAGAGAGAGATCTTGGGGTTGTGGTAGATAACTCACTGAAAATGTCAAGACAGCGTGCGATTGCAATAAAAAAGGCAAACGCCATGCTGGGAATTATTAGAAAGGGAATTGAAAACAAATCAGCCAGTATCATAATGCCCCTGTATAAATCGATGGTGCGGTCTCATTTGGAATACTGTGTGCAATTCTGGTCACCACACCTCAAAAAGGATATTATAGCATTGGGAAAAGTGCAGAAAGGGCAAGTAGAATGATTAAAGGTTTGGAACACTTTCCCTATGAAGAAAGGTTAAAACGCTTGGGGCTCTTTAGCTTGGAGAAACGTCGACTGAGGGGTGACATGATAGAGGTTTACAAGATTATGCATGGGATGGAGAAGGTAGAGAAAGAAGTACTTTTCTCCCTTTCTCACAATACAAGAACTCCTGGGCATTCGATGAAATTGCTGAGCAGTCGGGTTAGAACGGATAAAAGGAGGTACTTCTTCACCCAAAGAGTGATTAACTTGTGGAATTCACTGCCACAGGAGGTGGTAGCAGCTACAAGCATAGCCAGCTTCAAAAGGGGGTTAGATAAAAATATGGAGCAGAGGTCCATCAGTGGCTATTAGCCACAGTGTGTGTGTGTGTAAATATTTGGCCACTGTGTGACACAGAGTGTTAGACTGCATGGGCCATTGGCCTGATCCAACATGGCTTCTCTTATGTTCTTATGGTGGCTTAGCCTGTCATTTAATGACAACAGAGATGGAGTCACTGTTCCTTAATAAGGTAGCTCCAAAGCTGGGCTGCTAGTATAGAAAAGGTCCCTCTTCAGTGGCCACCTCTGTAACCTTAGAAAATTCATAGTAGCAAATCTCAGCTCAAAGCTTGTTCTCAAGATAACACAATATTGCCACTTTAGCTTCATTAAAGGCTAATTCATACATTAGAAAGTCCACATGCCAGGTTATGATAAAATCATGCGAGATACCTTGATCAACACTGAGAGAATCCTTGATGTCAGAGAAGCAGGCTGAGAGGAAAGGACTTTTCCTTCATGGAGACAAATAGGCAGGATAAAGATGACTATTTGCCTGCCTGCCAGGACGGGTCATAATAGATGGCTATTAGGATATACTGATTTGAGCCATTCCAGATGACTAGGAATAAAGCCCATTGTAAGCAGGGCTTTTTAAAAAAAACAGGAACGCACCGGAACAGAGTTCTAACTCGGCTGCCGAGAGTTCTGACTCAGATGCCCAGCGTTCCGGTTTAAGATTGCAGCCCTCAGAATCCCCAAAAAATAACTTACAGAGGTGTGGCTGGTCAGGGAAACTTGTGTCTCAAGCCCAGGGGTTTTACAAAAAGCAGGGCTTGATGTGGAGTGACCTCAGGCATAGCACTGTTAAATCCATGCAGCATCGCCATTGCTTGTCCCACCGCACAACAAGCACACATGGTTGGAGTTCCCAGTAGACTGCTATGCGTTCTTGTCTCCTGAGGCTGGCCTGCTGCTTGCAACAGAGCTCTCTGGCTCATGGGAGGTAAGAGCAGGGTTGAGCCAGGAGAGGCTGTAGTGGGTGTTACATGGGCAGTGGCCTTATATACTTTAAAAATTTCCTCAGTTGTGGGGGAGGTCTCTGGAGCAGCTCTAAACATGGCACGTAGTAAAGTGAATGGGCCGAAGAGGCCCTCGTAAGAACAAGCAGGATGAGAAGGTGGTGGCTGTGCAAGCAAGGCCAGAAGGAAGTGCACGGGAGGCGCGTTGGATCTTGGGCTCTGCTTCAGGGCCAATCTGGAGTTGCTGGACAGGGTGGGGGGAGGACAGCCGGTGGAGAGAAGCAGGGAATGAAAGACAAGGCAAATGTTCCCTGGCTCGAGCAGCAGCTGTGAGTAGGCAGGTGGCATTTGGGGCAGCAGCGGCAACAACGGAGGTGATCCTTGACTGGGTCTGCCTCTGCTCCCCCATGATTAACTGGCCTGCAGCATCCAAGTTGCCAGCTGCCAAAGGGGTCCTCATTGTCCCTTTCAGCCAAATGGGGAGGGAGAGAGCCAGCAAGGTCAAGGAGGAAGTCTCCATGGGAGGACGTGAGCAGGACCTGCAGGGCAGCAGGATCACAAGCTTGTTTCTTTTCTCTGTGTGCGTTCTTGGCGGGGAAGCTTTCAAAACCACAGCTGCAAGAGCCTTTGCAGAGGCCAGCCCAACTGCAGCTTGCATTTCTCTTGAACCAGTCATTCGTTGGTTGTCTGGCCTTTAGTGTACTTTCTGCACCGGGTTTTTAATGCGCATGGGCCATGTGGCTATTTTGCATGAACCAAAGGCTCATGGTGGCTGGGGAGTTTGCGTGCAATGTCAAGCCACACAGGCAGCAGACTCTGGGCGCTGTGGTTGCTGCGCTTGTTGGCCAGCTACGCTCTCTCCTGCTGCTGCTTGCCTGAGCTGCAGGAAGGTGCCTTCTCCCCCTGCCCCACTAAGCCCCTTCTTCCCCTGCCCCATAACACTCGCCTGGGGAGAAGAGAACAGGAAGGGAAGGGAGCTGCTCTGCTGGCCACCTCACTCAGCCACAGGCAGATGAGGAACAGGACGCAGCTCGCTGCTTGCTCCCCTTCCTGCCTTCCTGCTTGCCTGATACGCGCCAGCCTGGGCTGTGCCTGGAGGGGCCAGCCGTGAGGGCACAGGAGCTCCACTGCTGCTGCAGTTTTAACTGAGAGCCGGCTTCTTGCCCTCACAGCCGGGCAGTTGCAGACCAGCCAGGCTCAGCTGCACCTTCTCCCTCGTGCTTATTCTTCAGTAGGCTGATGGGCTGGTGCAAGATGCTGGGGGAGGGGGGGAGGCTCTGTAGGCAGGTGCAAAGGGGCAAGGAGGATCAGAGGTGTGGGAGATGCTCAGCCTTCCTTGGGAGTGCACATGGTGCAAAGCCTGGCTGCTCCCGGTTGGAGCCCTCTGTTACCACTATAAATGACCACTATAAATGCTGCAAAGCTCTATTGAGTTCATTGGGGCTTACTTCCAAGTAAAAATGTGGAATCTGTGCCAGCAGGACAGGGAGAAGAGCTCATAGTGTCCTGCAGCTGGTGGAAGACCTTAATAATCTAAAACCCCAGGTTCCACCCACCCACCCCCACCGTTGGGGAAGGGCTGTCAGATCCAGGCTGGGAGATTTCTGCAGACTTGGGGAGGGAGCCGGGAGAGAGGAGAGAAGGGACTGACTTGTGCCCATTTTCTTGTGGAATAGGAGCAGAGGCTTTTTTCCCTTAGTCTTCTCCAGCATTAACTCTTTCCTCTCCGGGCAGGCCCTTTGGACTGCTTTTCCTTCTTGTGATTATAAAACAAACTCTCTCTCTGCACAAAGTGGAAATTGTAATGGGAGGCTGTGAGGGGACCCTTTCTTCTCAATCCTCTCCCCCATGTATTTGCTTTTTTTCTAACTCCCTTTATCCCTCCCTCCCTCCTCTCTTCCCCCCTCCCCCGTGGGCCTGTGCAGGTTGCAGGTGGCCCACCAGTCCAGGTACATTGGGGCAAAAGCAATGGCATACTGAAGCCTGGATGTTTGCTGCAGTTTATGCATTAGAAGGTCAGAAACCTCTACCTTGGGATGGTTAGAAGAATTACAGTGGCATTCTAACAGAGGTAATGGGCTTAGAAAGGTGTAATTCTGTTTAGGATGGCACTCTAATTTTTGCTTCTTCCTCTTGGTGTAAATTATTCCCACATTTCATGTTGGGAAGGAATTTCATACCTTGCTCCAATCAGCTAATGTCCCTTGATTTTCCACCCTTGCCGGGCAGCACAGCATAATAGTCTAAAACCCCAGGTTCCCCAGCTGACCATTCTTTAACTGTGGGCAATTTGAGTATCTATTTTCTGCATCTGGCAGGGATACATGAGTGCAGTGTTCCCTCTAAGCTGAGTTAGTGTGAGCCAGCTCACGGTTGTTTAACCTCCAGCTCTCACATTTCCGTCTTACTTCAGGGGAAAAGGCCCCAGAGCAAACTGATTTATGTAGTAGCTCACAACTTTAATGCCAATAGCTCACAAAGGAAAATTTCTGCTCAGTAGTAGGGGTGTGCATTCGGTTCAGCCGAACCCCATTGAAGCCTATTATGCGGCAACCGAATATGGCTCGCCGTATACTGCCGAATAGCTATTCGGCAGTATACAGCTGTCAATGCAAAAGGCAGGAAAGTAGCTTCTGCAGCCTCAGGGAAGCTGCTTGCCTACTTTCCAGCCTTTAGTAGCCTCTTCCCGCCTCTCCCATAGCCTCCCTGGGATCAGGGAGGGGGGGAGGGGGAAGAGGAGCCCCAGCAGCCAATCCAAAGCATGCATTTGCAAAATGCATTGCAAATGCATGCTTTGCAGGGCTGTTGTGTAGCTGATGACCCAGCCATCAGCTACATTGTTGTTATTTTGGTCTTTTGCTTACTTGGGTATCCAAGTAAGCACTGTTGTCTGGCCAATCAGAGAGCAGTGCTATTTTTTTAAATTGCTCTCTGTAGGGCCAGAGAACCTTTTTAAGGAGTCTTCCTGGCTGGACTCCTCCATTGCTGCTGTGTTGGTGTATGTTGGTTGGTGTGAGAGAGATTGTGCTGCTGCTGGCTGGCCCTTGGCTTCAGCTGCTGCCTGCTGCTCTCTCACTCAGCCTTACCAGACTTCCCTGGAGTAGAGAAGACAAGGTGTTCTTCTTGCTTTAGTTTTTGTTGGTAAAAGGACTAGAGTCCCTTTACTTATCCAGATTTGGGTGGGTGAGTACTGGGTGGGTAGCCTATTTGGGGTTGGGGTTAGGTTCTGCTGGGGGTGGGGGCCTGGGGTGGGGGGGGGTATCAAGTCTGATGTTTCAATAACGAGACCTTCTTGATAAAAAAAAGTTTCTAGTTTATAAGCTAGTTTCCGGGAGGGTGAGCTTAGGGGGAGATTCTTGGTTGACAGGAATACCGAATCCCCCACTTTGTATTCTCCCGCCGGGACATGGGACTTGTCATACTGCCTTTTGTAGGTTTCTTTGGCTGCCTCGAGGTTCTCTTTTATGACCGGCCAGTTACTGCTCGGTCCTTTCCACCATTGTTCAAAGGCAGTGGGAGCGTCTTGGCTGTCCCCTCTGGGAAGTAAAGGGAGGGGCTTCCCCTCATAGCCGAACACGGTGGAAAAGGGGGAAGCTTTGGTGGAGCTTTGCATGCTGTTGTTGTAGCAGTATTCAGCAAAGGGGAGCAAATCTACCCAGTCAGATTGTCGTTGGTTTATAAAACATCTTAAATACTGCTCCAGTACCCCGTTTACCCTCTCCATCTGACCTTCCGTCTGGGGGTGGTAGGCAGAGCTCAAGCCTTGCTCCATCCCCACCAGTTTGCAAAACTCCCGCCAGAAGGTGGCAACGAACTGCGACCCGCGGTCGCTAATGACCTTGTCCGGGAATGATTGTAATTTTATCACGTGGTCAAAGAACAGGGCCGCTAGTTTCTTTGCTGTGGGCAGTTGGGCGCAAGGGATAAAATGGGCTTGCTTGGAAAAAGTGTCTACTACTACCAGGATGACCGTTTTCCCTCGGGAAGGGGGGAGCTCTACTATGAAGTCCATGGACACTATGGCCCATGGCCGGTTAGCGGTCTCGAGCGGCTGTAAGAGGCCGGGCGGCTTCCCCCCTCGCCGTTTGGCCATTATGCACACGGGGCAGCTTGTGACAAACTCGGACACATCTTTGCGCAGAGAGGGCCACCAGAACTGTCGATTCACCAAATGCAGCGTCTTTACGTAGCCGAAGTGCCCCGCCAGTTTGGAGGAGTGACAGAGCTGCAGTATTTCCCTCCTGAGACAGTTTGGGATGTAAAGTTTGTCTCCTCTGTACCACAGCCCGTCTTTCCCTTTCTGCACCCCATCGGGTCGTTCCTTCCCCTCCCTCTCGGTTTCTAAGGCGATGCGCTCCCTACTGACCCCGTCCAATTCCCTTTTCTTTTGAGAGCGGGTGGTGACCATGGCCGCCACTTGGGACGGTGGGATTAACGAGTCCACCACCTCCTCCCTCTGGCTCTCATGCTGCGGAAGCCGCGAGAGAGCATTGGCCAAGAAGTTCCTTGCCCCGGGGATGTACCTCAGGGTAAAGTCAAATTTGGAGAAGAATCCAGCCCACCTAATTGCTTTTCACTCAGTTTGCGTCTTCCTGTTAACGCTTCTAGGTTCTTGTGGTCGGTCCACACTTCGAAGGGAAGCTTCGCCCCCTCCAGCCAGGATCTCCAGGTTTTCAGAGTGAACATGACAGCGAATGCCTCCTTGTACCAAACCGACCAGTTGCGCTGTTCGTCTGAAAACTTCCGGGAGATGAAGGCGCAGGGTCGTAGTTTCTCCTCCCCATCCCGTTGCATGAGTATGGCTCCTACGGCTACGTCGGAAGCGTCGCATTGAACCACGAAGGCCCTTTGCTCATCCAGGTGGCTTAGGACGGGTTCGCTAGTGAACAGGTGCTTCAGGTGATCGAACGCCTCCTGGCACTCAGGTGTCCATTTTAACCCGGCCCCCAGCCATTTGGCTTCCGGACCCTTGCCTTTGGTCTTTAGGAGATCGGTCAAGGGTAGGGCGATCCGGGCGAACCCCTCTATGAATTGCCTGTAGAAATTTGCGAACCCGAGGAAAGATTGGAGCTGTCTACATGTCCTCGGGGGAGCCCACTCTAGTACTGCTTGGACCTTTGCGGGGTCCATGGCCAGGCCGCGTTCAGATACCCGAAAGCCTAGGTAGTCTAGCTCCGTTCAGTGGAACTCAAACTTGGACAGTTTGGCATATAGTTGGTGCTCCAGCAATGTGCTGAGCACCTCCCTCACCAGTTTCACATGGGACTCCTCATCCTGGGAGTAAATAATGATGTCATCCAGGCACACCACCACCCCCTTATACAGGTATTGTCTCAACACATCATTGATAAAGTTCATAAACACTCCCGGGGCTCCCTGCAGCCCAAACGGCATCACCAAATATTCAAACTGTCCCATCGGTGTGTTGAAAGCCATTTTCCACTCGTCCCCTTCCTAGATGCGCACCCAGAAGTACGCATGTCGTAAATCCAGCTTGGTGAAAATTCCGCCCCCCCCCCCCCCGCTACTGTGCTCAGCAAGTCCCGGATGAGGGGGATGGGGTAAGCGTTTGACATGGAGATCGCATTAATCCCGCGAAAGTCAGTGCAAAGTCTAAGCGAGTTGTCCTTTTTCTTCCTAAACAGGACGGGTGCGGCGTGGGGGGCCGTGGCCGGCTGGATGAACCCCCTCGCCAGGTTCTGGTCTAGGAACTTGCAGAGTTCCTTCTTTTCCGCCCACCCCATCTGGTACAATTTGGCTCGGGGTAGGGTTTCCCCGGGAATTACTTCTATAGCACAGTCCGTGCTCCGGTGAGGGGGTAATTGGTTGGCTTCCTTCTCGCTAAACACCTCCATCAGGTCTCAATAAACCTCGGGGACCGAGTGTACTTCTTCCACTGTCACACACTCCCTCTCTTTCGCGGCAGGGGCTTTCGGGCCCCACACCATGTTCCAGAGGTGGTTTTTGCACCCAGGGTTCAGGAACCTGATGGTCTGCGCCCGCCATCGGATTAACCGCTTTTCTAACCACCCCACTCCCAGCACTACTGGGTACGAGCATGAAGGGGCAATTACAAAAACCTCCTGATCCCAATGTTCCTCGATCCCCATGGGGCATGGCTGTGTCTCTCGTGTGCAAGGTTCTCCGCACATCACGGACCCATCCATCTGCTCAAACAGCATGGGGTGGGGTAGCTGCGAGCTCTCTAATCCCAAAGCCTCCACCACTTTGGGGGCGATCAGTTCTCTGTTGCACCCCGAGTCTATAAGGGCTCGTATCTGTAGGAACCTCCGTAGCTTAGGGTTCAACAGTTTCACAGTCACAAAATACAATCTCCCCGTCACTCTCACCATCAACGGCGCCTCGTCGCGATCAACCTGCTGTTGGGCACCCTTCAGAGCAGCAGGTTGAGCTTGTTTCCCGCCGGCTCTTCTATCCATGCCAGGTCGGCCAGCTCCACGGATAGGAGCACTTCCTCCTCCATCAGCTCCTCTTGCACCGCTACCGCGCTGCTCTTCGCCGCATCCTTAGGGCGGCCCGGGGCTTCCTTCAGAGTAGGAGCGATCGGCTTAGATGGGGCCGTCAGGGCCCGTGGCGGCGGGGGGTGAAGGCAGGTGGAGGCCAGGTGGTTCGGGTCCCTGCATCTGAAACACCGGCGGGGCCCCACCGGTACTGCGGTAGCTGGTTTCTTCCCCCTAGGGGGCTCAGCCTTCACGGGGCTCCCTTTGGCCTGGGTTTTCCCGGATTGGTGTTGGCACAGCATGGCCACTCGCTTGAGGTTGTTCTCCACCTCCCCCGCTAGCTGGATCCACCCTACCAAGGTAGTGGGTCGAGCTTGGGTGAGGGCCCGATCCAGGATGCTCGCGTTTAGACCATTAGGGAACTTATCTTCATCACCTCATTCCACCCTCGCACCTGGGCCACGTTGGCTTGGAAGTCGACCGCATACTCTCGTATGGACCGGGCCCCTTGCTGCATGTCGCGCAGGGCCACCAGCGCTCGCGACTCCTGCAGTGGGTCTTCATGCTGGGTCAGCAGGGCTTGAAGGAAGGTGTGCACGTCGTCCAGGATTGGGCTCCTGGTCTCGCACAGGCTCACGTACCACCCTTTTGCTGCTCCCCTCAGCTTCAAACCCAGGTAGTCGACTCGACTGAACTCGTCGGGGAAGGAGTGGCCCCAATAGTGCATGTAGCTATTCGCCTGGATCCTGAAATAGTTCACTTCTTCCGGGTCCCTGTCGAAAGTGGCATCCAGTTCTCTCCCCACATGGCGCGGTCCCGCTGGCGGGGCCGGTGGCTGGGGGGGCAGGCACCGGCATGGCGCCTGCCCTGACAGGGGCCGGGGCCACCACTGGTTGACTCAGCTGGCTCCTGGCCCCCGCTTGGGTGGCAGTTGGTCTCTGGGAGGTTGCTTCCCCCAGAGCCCTCCCCAGCTGGACTGTCAGGTCGCGGACCTCATCCCTCAGTCCTCCGAGGGCCCCATCAATTTCTTTATGAACCATCGAGTGGAACATCTGGTAATCCTCCTTGTACTGGTCTTTGGGCTTCGGCTCCCCGCTGTCGGCCCCCCGGCATCCTGCTCCATCGTCCTCGGCCTCCCCAACTCGCATGACGATGATGCTGTCCGCCTCACCCATCTCCCCCGAGCCCGGGTTCATAGTTTCTGTCGTTGCCCCCTGGATCGACCTGGTGTGGCGGTTCAGGATGGCTTCCCGGCATAGAGGGGCCTGGTCCATGATGGTGGTTGAGGTCCTCGGTTGATACTGCCGGGGTGACAACACCAGCTGGAACTTGGGGGGGGGGGGATTCCGCGGCTCGTCTCGGGTCCAAGACGTGCCACGGGGCCGCTCCCTCCCGTCCCGTATCGGATGGGAGTTCTCTGTTGTTCGGAATCTGGTCGGCCATCAGGCTTTTCAAGTTGCCAGAAAGGTTGAACTCCAAAAAGGGAGTCTCTCAAAATGTCAAGTCTGATGTTTCAATAACGAGACCTTCTTGATAAAAAAGTTTCTAGTTTATTGTAACATGTTGCAAGACTGTAGAAGCAGATTGAGAGACTGGCAAGCATACACAAAGAGCAAACATTTAAGGTATACATCAAAAGGATTCCTTAGGGGGAGCACTCTATGCAGGGCACATTCACACATTATTGTTACTTTATCGTTCTCAAGCTTTGGCTGTCCTTGGGCGCTTCCTTAGCACCGGCTATCTCTGAGAAGGCATCATAATCTTGTTCCCATATTCCCATTTCCAAGCATTGCTACATAACAAAGGAAGGGAGGGGGGAAGGAGAGTTTAAGCTAGCAGCATCTGAATACAGAATGTTTTTTACCCAGGATCCTTTTCCTGAACCAGAGTTTGTGACTAAACTAACTAGCATTACAGCAGACTTGACGGGGGGGGGGGGGGGTTGCTAATTTGCCCATATCTTAATTTAGTGAGAGGACTTTTAAAAGTGCAGTGTCCTTTTACTTCTCCTGATTTGGGTGGCTTGGATTTCTTGGGGTTAGGGTGAAGGGGTTTTTTTTTGGGGGGAGGGCAAAGTTCCTGTATTGTTAAAAGTTGAGTTTTTTACTGTTTTAAAAGTATTCAGTGTTTGATTTGTTGCTGCTGTGTTGTGCTGCTGCTGTTACTCTTCTCTTCTGGTTCTTGGGGGGGTGGTGCTGTTTGGCCTAATTTCCTAAGTTCCTGTATTGTTAAAAGTTAAATTTTTTACTGTTTTAAAAATACTGTTTGATTTGTTTACTGTTTGATTTGTTGCTGCCGTGTTGTGATGCTGCTGTTACTCTTCCCTTCTGGTTCTTGTGTGGGGGGGTGCTGTTTGGTTTAATTCCCATTGTTTAAAAGGCCACTTTTGTCCCCCTTTTCCTGGTTCAGGTTTTAGCGGGGGGGGGCTGTTGTTGACTTATTTGGCCTGAGCTTTCTTGTTGGTAAAAGGCCACTTTTTTCACTTGGCCTTTTGTGATTCTGCTGGTTTTGTTTTGGTTTTTTTAAATTACCTCTGGTTGGTGTGGGGGTTGGCGAGGGTGTGTGTGGGCTGTGTGTGCTGGGTCACTTTCTTGTTTTTATAGAGTAGATTGTGTGTTCTGTGGCAAGGAAGCTGGCACCTGGGTGGGAGACCCAGAATCAGCAGGCTTGTGGTTGGCCAGCTCTCCCCGTGTTGTTTGGGGCAGAGCTGGAGAGCTGGCATCTGTAGATTGTGTGTTCTGTGGCAGGGAAGCTGGCACCTGGGTGAGAGACCCAGAATCAGCAGGCTTGTTGTGGTTGGCCAGCTCTCCCCATGTTGTTTGGGGCAGGGCTGGAGAGCTGGCATCTGTAGATTGTGTGTTCTGTGGCAGGGAAGCTGGCACCTGGGTGAGAGACGCAGAACCAGCAGGCTTGTTGTGGTTGGCCAGCTCTCCCCGTGTTGTTTGGGGCAGGGCTGGAGAGCTGGCATCTGGGTTCGCTGCAGCCAGGTCTGCAGAGCAGACCTTGAGCCGATTGTGTTTTCTGTGGCAGTGATGTTGGCAACTGAGTTTATATTGGTTCCAGGCCTGCAGGGTTCATAGAGTAGATAGAGGGATGTAGTGCATTTGGGTCCTATAGAGATTCTCTAGTGTGAAGTTAGGTTTGGCTTTGGGTGCCCCAGGAATTGGACCCCCTGGTCCAATTTTTTTTTTGGCCTTGTGGGTTTTGTGTGGGACAGTGCCCTGAAGCTGCACAACAGTTTGGGGTGCTCTCCTCAAACCCCCCTGCTCCCCAGAGCCACTTTTCCCACGACAATTACAGTAAGGAAGTGGCTAAATGGAATTGGGGCACCCTCTTTGGGTGCCCCTGGAATGGGATCCCCTGGCCCAATCTTTTTGAGACTTGGGGGGGTTGGAGGGGAGAGTCTCCTGCAGGTCCCCTGCAAATTTGGGGGCTCTCCCTCAAACCCCCTCCCCTCCAGGCGGCTTTAAATATACCCTATTTGCCATTGATTTCAATGGCTCATAGGGTATAATAGGGCCGTATATTCGGAAATAGCCACACATCTACCGTATATGCGGCTATTCCGAATGCGGTATTTGACAGTATACGGGGATTCCAAATTTTCTCCCCTCGTATACTTCCGAATCCGTGTAATACTGATTTTTTTTTTTTTTTTTTTGCACTTCCCTACTCAGTGGACTCTGAAGCTTAGGGGGAACACTGTATGGGTGGTATGTATGCTGGCTAGTTTGCGGAGAATCCACTTTGAATGTTAGCTTACTTCTGCAGTTCTTTGATTCTGTGGCAATTGCTGAAAATTTCCATGGTCCCGTAGAGAGCTTACAGCATCCCACTGACTTTTAAAATCCCTTAATCCTTTAAAATGGCCCTTTCTGTAAAAGCTGTGACCCCATCGGTTCACATAATTCAGAGATCCAAAGCCAAAACCTCTGGTTGTGCTGTCATACATCTCTCTCTTAGTGTGTGTGTGCTTTTCCAAGTTTTAGAGTGCGTATTGAGGTGTTTGCTTACATTACTTAGTGTTACTTTTAATATAAATACATGTGGTGTTTGTCTGCTGGAATGACTGTAGTGTCTTTAGCCTCTTTAAAACTTCCAGCATCAATCACCAGAAACTCTGAGATGGGCATGGCTAGATGACTGAGATGGGCATGGCTGGATAACTTCTGGTGATGTCAGGGGTGTGGCCTAATATGCAAATAGTGGTGGTATCAGGGTGTGACCTGGTATACAAATGATGGTGATGTCAGCGATGTGGCCTCACATCTAATGAGTTCCTGGTTGTAAGAATAAATACTATAAGAACATATGAAGCTATCTTATACTGAATCAGACCCTGGGTCCATCAAAGTCAGTATTGTCCACTCAGACTGGCAGCGGCTCTCCAGGGTCTCAAGCTGAGGTTTTTCATGCCTATTTGCCTGGACCCTTTTTAGTTGGAGATGGCAGGGATTGAATTTGAGACCTTCTGCTTACCAAGTAGATGCTCTACCACTGAGCCACTGTCCCTCCCTTACAAGCTCTTGAAAAAGGCTCTGGACAAGCCTTGGGCACTCAGGGTCAATTTGCTGTGGTATCATAGCATGATGACGACCATGCAGATGCTAAGCTCAGCATTCCTTTAATCTGCAGTGCATTGTTGCTGCCTTTTCCTGTTGTATTTGGCCTTGCAGTGTTTAGCACCAGTATGTGCTTGTGATCTGATTTTTTTTTTTTTGCCTGGCCTGGTTGTGTTATGGTATATCATAGCGTACGCACCTCAAGGCAGCTGTTTTCTAAAGGGGAATTGATCTGTCTTCAGTTTTCCATCTCCCCTCCCCCTGAAGCCTCTGACTAAGAAAAGGACAGTCTTTTTGCACAGTGGGGACCAAAAAAATTTCTGAGTAGCACCTACTACATTGTTTTAATTGCTTAATTATTTAAGTTTTATCATTTTAATTGTAACCTGAAATTGTGTTTTAAAATGATTGTTAGCTGCCCTGAATCCGCTTGCAGAAAGGGTGGGATAAAAATCTAAAGTAAATAAAAAAAAATAAATCAAATAAAAAACAAAGCAGGAGGGAAGTAGCCTCAGCAGGATATAATGACACAGCGTCCACCTTGCAAAGTAGCCATTTTCTCTAGGGGAACTGATCTCTGCTGTAATGTACTGACGAGATGTGTTGAAGGCAACATGCTTTATTAGCGAGTACATCACAAGGCAAGGCAACGTGGACCAGGTCCTGATTATATACATATCCCCGAACAACCCTCAGTCAGGCCAGGTCCAATCCTGGCCAGTTAAACTTCCCGCCCCAGATCTTGATTGGCAGAGCGTATTTGCGGAGCTACATCCGGGGACCAGTGGACTTCCACTGGTCACCTCCGTAGCGTCCACCCTTCTATCTCCTCGTCCATCCCCGGCCACCATACATAGCTACGTGTCAGGGCCTTCATGTGCACTATCCCCGGGTGTGTTTCATGTAGGGCTTCCAGAGTCAGTTTGGTGTAGTGGTAAAGTGTGCAGACTCTTATCTGGGAGAACCAGGTTTGATTCCCCACTCCTCCACTTGCACCTGCTGGAATGGCCTTGGGTCAGTCATAGCTCTGGCAGAAGTTATCCTTGAAAGGGCAGCTGCTGTGAGAGCCCTCTCAGCCCCACCCACCTCACAGGGTGTCTGTTGTGGGGGAGGAAGGTAAAGGAGATTGTAAGCTGCTCTGAGACTCTTCGAAGTGGAGGGCAGGATATAAATCCACTCCAATATCTTCCAATATCTTCCAGCACTTGCTTCCGCAATGGGGGGTGGGGAGAACCACCACCCTGCTACCCCAGAGAAGGCACCCCTTGTGCATGGACAGTTCTTCTCTGCTTGATGCGAATGCCCTGAATTCTGCGTCCAGTTTGCCTGTGGGCCACCCCTTTCCCACCTAGTCTAAAACGCATGCAAGGATGTGGTCTCTACCCGTGGCCCTAGCTACCTCGGCAGTGTGGAGGGGCCTCTTTGGTAGAGTCTCTATAAGCATAACATAGTGGGAGGGGTGGGATCCGGGTCCATAGAGGGCAGCAGCAGGCAGCTGAGGGCGTCCGCGTGTCCCATAGCTTTGCCAGGGCGGTGGACCAGGGCATATGTGTATGAGTTGAGGAACTGGTTCCACCGCAGGACGCACTGTGACAGAATTTGCGGTATCTGGCGGTCTAGGGCAAGGAGGCCCAGTAGCAGCTTATGATCCATGGCGATCGTGAAACACCTACCATACAGGTAGTCGTTGAATTTATGCATACCCTCCACTATTGCCAAGGCCTCCTTGTCTATCTGGGCATAGTTGTGCTCCGCGGGGGTCAGGGTTCTCGAATAATAGGCCATGGGAACCTCCCTCCCGTCCGGGAGTTGGTGCCCCAGAACGGCACCCACCCCGTATGGGGAAACATTGCAAGCCAGAATCACTGGTAAGGATTCGTCAAAATGGTGGAGCATATCATTGGAAACTAGGAGGTCCTTGACTGCCTGAAAAGCGGTGGCCTGCTTCTTTTCCCAGACCCACGGGGCATTTTTATCAAGGAGCCTATGAAGGGGTTCTGCAATGGATGCTTTGTGGGGCAAAAATGAATGATAAAAATTTAATAATCCCAAGAAACTTTGTAACTCCATCTTGCACGTGGGGGCCGGGGCATTGACAATAGCCCCGGTCTTGTCAGCCATTGGGTGGATTCCCGCGGCGTCTACTGCAAACCCCAAGAACTCTATCTTCGACACCCTGAGGGAACACTTCTCCCGCTTTACTTTAAGTTCCGCCACCTGGAAACGGCGGAGTACCTCACGCAGACAGCTGCTGAACTCCTCAGCATCCAGTGGCATACAGAAGATTTCCTGTCTGCTTTATATGTTTTGATTATTTTCCCATTTTCGTGTGGGGGAAATATTAGAAAGTTTGCCAAATCTTAGAGTTCAAAATTTCACAGGGGGTTTGAACAATGGAGTCCAGAAGCAAGTATTTTTTTTTTTTGGAGGGGGGGAGAAAGAAAGAGCACAATAAAATTTAGAGGTTCCAGAGCTCTGCTCCTATGAGCTCCTGCCCAAAATGAGGCCTGGTTCCAAGTTTATAGTGTTTATAGTGTTTGTAAAAGTCTATAGCTTTAAGAAGCATGTCATAGACTGTTTTCACATGGAAGTGCAGCTTTGTTTCTCAGCCTCACCTGGAGATTGGCAACAATAATTCCCCAAGAGGAAATGGCTGGTTTGGAGAGTGGAGCCTATGGGATTGTACCTATCTGAGGTCCCACACCTCCTCAAACCCCTCTCCAAGCTCCACCCCTCAAATCTCCAGGAATTCCCCAACCACCAGTTAGCAACCCTATCTCCTTCCCAAGTAACCATCAACCTACCTTTATCTGCCCCTCTAACTTCAGCTTTCCATCTCCTCCACCTCCCTGCAGCCTCTACTAGGAAAAGGACAGTCTTTCTCCATAGTGGGGACCAAAGCAGCTTATTATCTCATCTCTCCCTCTTTTGATGTGCTCAACAACCCTGTGAGGTAGGTTAGGCTGAAAGACTGTGACTGGTCCAAAATCACTCAGTCAACTCTCACAGCAAGAACCTGGATGTGGCAGACCCTGCTCTGAAGAGCTATGCCACACTGGCTGTCCAGGAGGTGTGGAGGCTGCTGTTGATAGGGTAAAATGAAACCATCCCATCTGGGATGGAAAATTTAAATTGCCTGGATACACTGTCAAGGTGTACAAACCAAAGAGAGGAGGAGGAGATGGGGAAGAGATTGGATTTATATCCTGCCCTTAACTTAGAGTCTCAAAGCAGCTTACAGTCACTTCCTCTCCCCACAACAGACACTCTGTGAGGTAGGTGGGGTTGAGAGAGCTCTGAGAGAACTGTGAGTGAGCCAAGATCACCCAGCAGCTGCATGTGGAGGAATGTGGGATCAAACCCAGTTCTCCAGATTAGAATCCACTGCTCTTAACCACTACACAAAACTGGCTTTCAGTTTCTATCCTGTTTTGGAACCAAACTGGAACAAGGGGAGCAATAGAATGCAATCTGGTATGACCAGCCTGTGTTAATGCCAAGGTGACACCAGTGACAGTACAACTTCACTAGTATCTTGTTTTATTTCTTTTCTTAATTCTGTGTTTTCAAATTGCAAACTTATTTTTGTGTTGGTGTTGGTTTTTATGTTTAAGGCCTTTTAGCAGTCCAAGACTCACATACCTTTGGGACCATCGCTTTCTTTATACCCCCAGAAGAGCTTTATACTTGGGGACTAAGAATCTTCTGGTGGTCCTGGTCCAAGAGATATCCAACTATCCTCAACCAGGGCCAGGGCTTTTTCAGCCCTGACCCACACCTGGAGGAACTCTCTGCCAGAGAATATCCATGCCTTGAGGGAAGGACTGTCTTTCTGCTGGTAAGCCAGAGATGTTCCACCAGGCATTTGGTTGAGGTCAGTGACAGAACGGTACATGATTCGGCACTCTCACCCTCCCCATTCCCCCCCCCCCCATGTGGCTCCTGGTTACAATTTTTCTCTACCATCTTAGAATATGCATTGTCTTGTTTTTGTATATTATTATTAGAATCTCTGGTTTCAACTTGCATTTATTTATTGTTTTAGTTTTGTTGTTAGCCATCCTGGGCCCTGCTTGCAGGGAAGGGCGGCTTATGAAATCCAATTTAAAATTAAATAAAATGGCATTGGTGGACACAGGTCAGAAGGTAATAATTTGACACTCTGTCTACTAGACAGATAAAAACTAATATGCTCCAGAATCTCTGCAGAGCTCTATACAGCAGTAATCCCATCTCCAGGAAGTTCTGGGTAGTACTAATATAAATATTCCTGGAAGACAATGGATCAGTCACACACTCTTTCCTTTGCTAGCAGTTTCAGCTGCATTCTCTGTCCAAGCAGCAAACATATTTTTTGCTGGGCCATTGACTGGACTTTACTTATGACTTTACTTATAGCTATTGAAAAAGTAATCATTTTGTTGAATGCTATGCAAACATGTAAAATGACAGTGACAACAAAATATATGGAGATGAATTATGTTTTTTTTTTTATTATCATGTGTTATTATTCAATTAATCATATACAGATAGCCCCATAAAGGGCATGTATATCTTCCCTTTCCTTGCCAGCTAACTGACATCAGCTGTAATACAGAGCTCTGTTGCGGATTTGGCAACACAATCAATACCTAAGTAATTTATTATCCGCTTCAAATAATCATATGCTATTGATTGACATGCCAAATGCTTGGCAGCGTAAGAAATTATGGGTCATGCAAATTGCTAGCTTCCCACAAGTTCAATTAAGCATCTTTATGTTGATGTAATTAAAAAGCAGTGGCATCTGAAATTTATCAAACAAATAGTAGACCTAGGAAGATAGCCTTCCAAAGTGGTAAAATGAATTTTATGAATACAAACTGTAAGCATTTATGTACTTCGTAACTCTCTTTTCTTACTTCCTGTAACAGTTGAATATTTTTAATTCATTGATTTTTACTTTCAAGCGATTTCAAGATAGATTCAGGTGGGTAGCTGTATTGGTCCAAAGAAATAAAATGAACTGTAAGTCCAGTGGCACCTTTAAAACCACAAAAGTTTTATTCACTGTATGAACTTCCTCAGTACATGAAAGCTCATACATTGGTCTTAAAGGTACCACTAGAGCCATTTCAAGTGTTACCAGTAGATGGTATGTTGGAACTGGGTAAAAATCACCAGGTGATGCTATTCCATTCATTTCAACTGGCCTTTCACCCAGTAATGGTAACAATGAGAAAGAGAATGGCCATGATTTAGGGCAATGAGCCACAACCTTTTAAAGTCTGACCAAGTGTGCTAAACTTGTTAGCTTAAAACATTACTGTCCACTATAGTAGGAACAGTTCGTAAGACCTAACAATAGGACATTTTGGAAGTCATTAATTCATAGGGTTGCCATAAGTCAGAAGTGACTTGACAGCACTTCACACACACACACACGTACGTAACCCCTTGAGTCCCAAGGGCCAGGTTCAAAGCCAGGGTAATGTTAATAAAATGTAAATCCAATTTATTTAAATACAGCAGTAAGCAACTGCAGAAACCATTCCCAAAGATATCAATACTAATGTTCCCTCTAAGCTGCAGAGTCTTGTGAGCAAAAATTCTACTCTGTAAGCTACTGGCATTAAAGTTGTGAGTTACTGCATAAATTATTGTGCTCTGGGGTCATCCTTCCTGAGTTAAGACAAAAATGCGTAAGCTGGAGGCTAAAAATCTGTGAGCTAGCTCACACTAACTCAGCTTAGAGGGAACACTGATCAATACTGGTTCACTAACCATTGGCCCAGAACAGAGTCCTATTCACAATCCCCTTTGTAGAAGGCACAGACAGTACTGTGTGTTCTTCTTATGACTAATCCTGGAGTAGAGTGAAGAAGGCCTTCTTGCAATAGCAAGAACTCTTCCTATGAAAATGCTGGATGAGTCTTCAAGCTTGTTCATTGCCCTAGGAGCAGTTTCCCTTTCCTCCAGGCAAGATGAAGTGGGGTAGCTCTGTATTAGAGGGCTGATTTCAGTGCAGTCAGTGGAGAGTTCAGCTGTCAGCAATTTTACATTTGTTTGTTCATTCAATTTCTATCCCACCCTCCCTACTGAAGGGTGGGTTACAACATATGGGTCTATCCAATAACTATATCTGAATAACTGAGACAGCTTTTGGGCTGGGGATTATCAAAAGATGTTGATTGGCTGATTGTAAGGCCCTTCGGGGTACATAAGGAAAAAGACAGTCCTGCAGGTATGTTGATCCCTGGTCACTTAGTGTCATAAAGATTAAAACCAACACCTTGAAATGCATCTGGAACACCATCAGCAGCCAGTGCAATCTGCACAGCACCAGCTGAATGTGTGCTCATGGAGATGTCACAGACAGCAGGTGTGCTGCTGCATTTTGCACCAGCTGCAACTCCTGGATCAGGTACAAGTGTAGGCCTATGTAGAGTGGGTTACAATAATCTGGAAGTGACCTTTGCATGGATCATTGTAGCCAAGTTGCAGGAGGAGAGATAAGGAACAAGTTGCCAAACTTGCTGAAGATTTTAAAAAGGCTGATTTGTCAACTGCTGTGGCCTGGGCCTCCATCGATAGTGAGGCATCCTGTATTACACCTAGACTTGAACCCTGGGCAATGGGCCAGGACCCTGGGCCAGGACCCAGATTCTTACAATCTAAACTTCCACAGCTCAGGTACAAGACCTCTGTCTTCAATGGATTCAGCTTCAGTCAACTCTGCTGTAACCAACCAGCCACAGTCCTCAGTGCCTGATCCAAGGTGTCTGGGCCCACAGCTGGCCAGTCGAACATTAGCAACTATGGCTGGGTGCCATCAGCATATTGATGGCACCCAAGCCCAAACTCCCAGATTAGCTGGTGAGAGGGCACATATAGATGTTAAATAGCATCAGGGAGAGAATCACTTCCTAAGGAACCCTGCAATCCAATGGAAAATGCAGGGAGACCCTTTTCCCTACTGCCACTCTCTGTCCCTGACCTTGAAGAAACGAGGAGAACCATTGTTAGTAGGGTTGCCAAGTCCTACTCAAGAAATATCTGGGGACTTTGGGAGTGGAGCCATGGGCATGACAAGCATGATTGAACTCCAAAAGGAGTTCTGGCATCACATTTAAAGGGACTGTGCTCCTTTTAAATGGCTTTCTTCCATAAGAAATAATGGAGGATAGAGGCATCTTCTTTGGGGACTCATAGAATTGGACCCCTTGGTCCAATCTTCTTGAAACCTCGGAGGTGTTTTGAGGAGAGGCACTGGATGCTGTGTTGAAAGTTTGGTGCCTCTACCTCAAAAAACATCCTTCCAAGGCCCAGGTACCTGCAGATCAATTCTCCATTACATCCTATGGAAATTGGTCTCAATAGGGTATAATGGAGTGCCCAGCAGACATTTCCCTCCCCTTCCCCCACTTTCTAATACCCCTGAAGTGAGGGAAGGTCCTCCAAACCAGGGGATCCCCTGTCCCCAACTGGGAATTGGTAACTCTAATTCTAAAGCAATTCCCATGTCAATGTGGCAGTGGGTCAAAAGATCATGGTCATCTGTGTTGAATGCTGCCATCAGATCAAGAAGCAACAGCAGCGCCAACCAACCTTGATCCAACTGCCTCCAGAAGTCATATGTAAGAGTGACCAGCACCATCTTGGTCTTATGGCCAGGACAAAAGCCAGACTAGAAGAGATCCAGGACAGAGGTGTCTTCCAAGAAAGCCTGCAACTGTTTGGTCACCCCTCTCTCAACAACCTTACCCAGGAATGGAAGGTTTGATACTGGGCAGTTCTTGCTGTTCAGCTCTTCCTATCTACTGCAGCTCTTCCCAGCTAGCAATTTCAGCTGGTTCTTGCCAATATTGTATTCATTACTTGCCATCATTGTATCAACTGCTTCCTGGTAGTGTGTTGCATAATTCTATGTTGCATAATTCCACATAGTTCTGCTTCTTGCGCTATGTCTTTTTAACAATAATATAAGTACTGTCTCCACCAGGATAACATCCAGACCCTCTCTCCACCGGCAGGTCCAATTCTACAGAAGGGCCTCTCTGTGGGCTAAGACACATTCCTCAGCACAGCTGCGAAGGTCATCTGTTATCTGTCCAGCTGGGGGGCGGCACCTGTCTGGAAAAAACTTTTGAGTTGTATTCCTGCACTAGCTTTGTGCTTAGTTTGCTTACATGGTTAACGGTTGGGGCAAGGTATAAACATATTGCCCAGCCCTGTTGGATCAGTTCTAACAAAGAATGTCTTGGCTGTGATTATGATGCTCATTTAAATAAAACCTTATTTGAAATACATCAAAGAGGTTGGGTTAATGAGAATTGTGCAGAACTTGACATTTTTCTGTCTTTTTTAATCCAAAGCTTTGCCCTTCATAGAGTACTACTACAAGCACTTCTTAACTGATCTCCCCTTTCTGACCCTTTCAGCTAGCCCTATGGTTGCAAATCCCTAGGTGGGGGCAGGGGATCCCCAGGTTTGGAGGCCCTCCCCCCACTTCAGGGTCATCAGAAAGCAGGGGGAGGGGAGGGAAGTATCTGCTGGGCACTCCATTATTCCCTAGGGAGACTGATTTCCATAGAGTACAATGAAGAATTAACCCATGGGTATCTAAGGTTCTAGGGGGGCTATTTTTGAGGTAGATGCTCCAAATTTGCAGCATAGCATCCAGAGGCTCTCTCCAAAACACCCTCCAAGTTTAAAAAAGATTGGACCAGGGGGTCCAATTCTATCAGCCCCAAAGGAAGGTGCCCCTATCCTTCATTATTCCTAGTAGAGGGAAGTCATTACAAAGGTGTGCTGTCCCTTTAAATGTGATGACCAGAACTTCCTTTGGAGTTCAATCATGCCCATCACAACCTTGCTTCTGGCTCCACTCCCAAAGTCTCCTGGCTCCAACCCCTCCACCCCCATTCCCCAGATATTTCTTGAATTGTACTTGGCTAGCCCAGCCCCACTTCATATCACCTCTCATTGTCATAGTGGCTCTTTCAAAAGCAGGCCCCATGAGTTTTTGCTAAACATGCAAATTAACACAAGCATTTGTACTCATCAGCTATCTGTTAGTTCAGTCTGGCCTAAGGTCTATCTAAGTATCTGTCGTCTACTAATCTAGGCCTCAAACCCCCTTTTTTCCAGTACAGGCTTACACACACAGAACAGGAAACTTGGAAATTAAGTGTTGGCTGCAATTGGCTTTGAATGTAGAGAGGCCACAGAAGGAATCTTTCTCCTTCTCATAGTGGTGTTGAGGGTCAGAAGACTATTGGAAGTGGTGCAGAATGTCATAGCAGGAAAAATCCTTTCCCTGAACTCATTCTGTTCACTGTTGATTGGATCCAGCCCTATGGCATTCTGCAAAAAGTGACATCGTGCCACCCCACATTTTGAAAACACCGAGCTATTACTGAACAGATAATACCAAGGAAAATATGACATATTGTACACTGTGGTGATACTAAATTCATTATGTTCTATTATATCAACAAAAACAGATGCAAAAGTCAAGCTGAAGTATTCTTATCTTCATATTGGCTGTGATTTATTTTTGAATATGTTAGAACATGCTTGGACCACTGAATGAATGGAAGGTTTGTCATTGATTCTAAAGGGAAAAGGTATGCAACCTAGTTTGTACACTGTAGGTATGGAAAGACTGAAGCATGAGAGACTAAACTCTTTATATTTAAAAGCATGGATAAAATTCAAAGCTGACTGAACACAGAATCCTGAGAGGGACAGGGAGGATTTGATGTAAACTTAGAACTCCAAGCTTCTACATACTGTACATATCATTGGCAGTGACTACTCCAAGTGGAAAGATAAAACTCAAGGTGCATATCAAAAGCACTGTGCTATTCAGATCACAGTGTTTATATAGATGGTGTAACAATTCAGAAAATAGTAATAATAATGTTAAAGTTTGGCAAAAAGAAAAAGCAAGGGAAACCAACAATTATGTTCCCTACAAAGTACTCTAAGAAGGATAGCTGTACTTTGATTTCATGGTGTTTAGTGAAAGCTATTAAGACAAACAAAGTATTATTTTTTTTTAAAAAATGGAAAATTATTATCATTTAAAGTGTTGGTTTTCTAGCCCATTCAAAGGTGCTAGAAAAGTAGGGATGCCAATAGTAAATAATATGTTTCAACTAGGTATAGAAATATTATAACTCCACCTGGCCTTTTTTGTTTGCTCATGGGGAAGAGATGGTAATAATGCTGCCACTCCTTATGATCTATTCCAGGCCAACAAAGTGGCACTCTGGGTAACAATATTAGTGAACAGTGCTTGAAATGCAGCAGGTAGAAGGCATGGCTATACTGATCAGGCTAGGAAAGAAAATAGGTTTGCCAGATCCCTCCTGGCAACTGACAGTGTGTGGGAGGGAGGCTTGGTGACATAGTTATGTCACTTCCAGCATGAACCAGAAGTTGCTGGCATTGCAGCAATGCTTTGGTATTTGGGCAAAAACTCTATTGTAAAATGGCTTCTACCATAAAGCTTTTGCCCAAATACAAGTGTCACTGTGACACAATGATAGCACCACATTGTCAATTAAAGTGACCTAGGCCTGCCTTCTCAGCCAGTAGGTCCTCCTGCCAGCCAGCTAATAGGGGACAGCGGACAGGGCCTGGGAGTGGGAGATTTCATGCCCTCAATAGGGGACTGGCAACTCTAAAACAAATCCAGTATTTATACCATTTATTTGTATGTTTATTTAAAATGTTTATATTCGCTCCTTTCCGTGGGGCATCTCACGACACAAGGCAAGGAACACTATAAAAACAATTTAATAAAACAAACACTAAAACAGCAGATGTAAAACATTATCAATCTAAAACAATCCTTATGCACTCACTAGCAGGATACCTCCTAAAGTTATCTGGAATAACTCTGAGCCCCCTCCCTTAGGTTTTCCTAATTTCAAATGCCTTGAAATTAGAGGGCAGAGCCTAAGGAAGCTAGAGTTTGGAGAGGGAGTTCAGCACAGGTGTGATATCATAGAATTTGCCCTCCAGTGCTGCTATTTCCTCCAGGGAAATTGTTCTCTGTACTGTCAAGATCAGTTTTAATTCTGAGAGAACTCCAGGCCCCACTTGATGGTTGGCACACCTCCCCAGACTTCTTCGGGGGGGGGGGGGGCGCTGTTCCAGAGTCATGGCAGAGCCACTCTAAAATTAAAGCCTGGAATCCTGGGCTGTTGCTGAATATGCCTTATTCAAAAGCATCCACTTGTGAAGAGGGCAGGGTATAAATTAAAGGTAATAAATAAAATAATAAATAATAAATAAAAGGGGTACTGACTAAGTGTTATATATGTGATCTGAATTGTGTTGAATATATGGAGTTCTTGCCTGGCTCATTGGAGCCTGGAAGACTAAGCTTGGGGACTCAGGAACAATGGGCAGCAGGATTCAATTCCCAGCTGTCCTGCTCTAATCAAGGGCCCCATGCTGGTTTGAATGGTCCAATAGCATGCTAGCGTGGGAACCTTGTGTGTATCTATAGTTGGCCTTACTGGCCCAGTCTTCAGTCTTAGAGCACAGCCCTATACTATGCTGTGATAATAAAAAGAGCTATGATCACTATCACCTCACCTCTTCATTTCGTGGAACTCACTATATTATAATGGTGACAAAGATGGGATCCTGGTGGGCGAGCTCATGAACCAGCACTGTGCCTCGCTGCATCCGCATCCAGCTCCACACACTGCACTGCCATCACTGACGAAATGGTTGCTACGCCAGGAACAATTCCAGAGTTCGATGCCACCAGCCCCGAGCAATGGGAGACATGGTCTGGAGTACTACATCAAGGACCACAAGGTCGAGGGCCCCAAGAAGAAGACGCTGCTGCTCAGCTCCTGTGGCATGAATACATGAGTTCCAGGGGTCCTGGAACTGGTGCAGGGTCTTATGGTGCCTGCCAAACTGAAGAATGCTGCCTTCGAGGAAATCTTCTCGGCATTCATGACCCATCTCGCACCACAGCCGATGGTCCTGGCCCACTGCTTTGACTTCTCCAAGTGCCGCCAGCGGCCCAATAAGTCAGTGGGAGACTACGTCGCTACCCTGTGCCAGCTGGCACTCTGCTGCAATTTTTCCCAGCTGAATGAGGCTCTGAGGGACCGGTTTATTTTTCGTTTGTGGGACAAAAAGCTCAGCAGAAGCTGCTGAGGAAAGATGACACCAACCTCAACAAGGCAATTAAGGAGGCAACAGCGTACTAGAAGTTGCCGAAGGAGCGAGCAGTGGCCTCCACACATAGAGCAGCATCCTCATCATTGGACTCAGAGGACTCGCTCTCAAGTTCCACCACACAGCCTCGAAGCACCCACCGCCACGTGTGTCCGAGACTGTGCCTGCCCGGGATTGTGCCAGCTGTGGGGAGCCACATGAGTGCCGCTCCTGCAAATTCCGGGACTCCATCTGCCACCAATGTGGGAAAATGGGACATCTGGCATGGTTTCGTCATTGTTGGACTCAGAGGACTCGGGGGGAGACGATGCCTGTCAGATACCCTTTGCCCTGAAACCCAAAATTGAGGAGGAATTTGACTGCCTTATGGCACAAGGGGTCTTGGAGCCAGTCACCAACACACATTGGAAGACCCCAATCATTACCCCTGTGAAACTGAATGGCAGTGTCCGCATCTGTGTGGACTACAAATGCATTTTTAACAAGGCGCTATAGGACCACACCTACACGGTCCCAGTGGTCAGCCATGTTCTAGCTTCAGTAGTAGGCACCAAAATTTTCAGCAAGCTGGACCTGGCTCAAGCATACCAGCAGCTCCCCATGGACACCACCACAGGGGAGGCCCAAACCACTGTGACCCACCGGGATGCTTTCCGAGTCAAGCACCTTCAATTCGGGGTCAGCGTGGCTTTGGGGATCTTCCAGAACTTAATGGACTCTTTTTTAAAAGGTATCCCTGGGGTCCAGCCATTCTTTGACAAAGTGCTGATCGCTGCGACCACAGAATTAGAATTTGCCTTCCACTTCCAGGCCATGCTCCAGCAATTTGATGGGGCAGGCCTTAAGGTAAAAAGGGAGAAGTGTATGCTGGGGGTCCCTACGATAGACCTTTTGGGCGACACGGTGGATGCGAGCGGAATTCACCTGGCGCAGAACAAAATCAGGGCCACCTGCGACACACCAGCCCCCACCAGCAAGGCCGAGCTGCAGTTTTTCCTTGGCCCCTGAACTTTTATTATGCCTTCCTCCCCCACAAGGTGGCAGTGGCAGAGCCCCTGCATAGGCTGCTGGACATAAGGGCTCTGTGTGTTTGGGGTCACAGGGAAGCTGCCACTTTTCAGGCAGTCAAAGACATTTTAACATCGAACAGCTTTCTGGCACACTTCGACAAGTGGCTGCCCATCATTTTGGCCTGTGACACTTCCCCCTATGGATGGCCATGAGGTCCCGGTTGCCTATATTCAAGTATACTGCAGAAACCGGAGTGCAGCTATGCACAGATTGATAAGAAGGGTCTAGCTATCATAGCAGGGGGTTAAAAATTCCATGATTACCTCTATGGCTGGCCCTTCACCATCCTCATGGGCCATAAGCCCCTGTTAGGCCTATTTGCCCCCAACCACCAAACACCCCAGATGCTGTCGCCCTGAGTGTTGTGATGGCCCATCTTCCTTGCAGGGTACCAGTACGCCCTTCACTACCGCCCGGAGAAAGCGATGGGCCATGCAGATGCTCTGAGTCACCTGCTGCTGCCATTGGAGGTCCAAGATCCTGCCCTGACACACTAGATCCTGCTGCTGGAGTTCCTTCCAGACCGCCCAGTTCACACTAGAGACATTGTCCTCTGTTCTGTTAAGGACAAGACCCTCTCCTGAGTTTTGGACTGGGTGTGGAGGGGATGGCCCACTGGCCAGGTGGGCCCAGAATTTACAGCATTCACGTCCCACAGGGATGATCTCTCAGTACATAAGGGGTGTTTACTGTGTGGGAGCAGGGTGGTGGTGCCCCCAGTGCTGCAGCAGCAAGTGTTGCACAAGACCCATCTGGGGATTGTGTGAACAAAGGTGCTCACCCGCAGCTTTGTTTTGTTGCCCAGGATCAATAACGCGATGGAGTCTTGGGTTGCCAGATCCCAGCCCTGCCAGGAGACCTGACCCTGCCAGGAGTCCACACGCAACCCCTGGTCTCTCCTACATCTGGACTTTGAGGGGCCCTTCCAGGGACAAACTTTCTTTCTAATACTGGGCTCCCTTTTGAAATGGCTGGATGTGTTTCCCATGGCGTCTACCTCCTCTCAGTGGACTCTGCTGGGTTTTTGCTACACATGGCCTGCCAGACACTCTGGTCTCCAACAACGGAATGGTGTTCACTTTGGGGGAGTTCCAAGACTTTTGCACTCAGAACTTAATCAGGCATATCAGGTCTGCCCCCTTATCCTCCTGCCACTGCTTGCAGCAGAAAACAGGAGCTGGGGCCAGGGTATCCCCACCCACACCCATGATCTGGTAACCTTGGCAAAGGCAGAAGGCCTTCCCAAGAGAAATAAAACTGCTGTACAGGAACATATAGAGAAAGGCAGTCCATTAATTTTGTAGACCCCAGTTTATAAAGGGTTTTAAAGATGAGCACTAGCTTCCTGAATGGAACCTAGAATTTAACTAGCAATAGGGTTGCCATTCCTGCTCCTCCAGTACCACACCAGAAGCAATGTTGCTATATTGGAACAACACTTGTTTCTCCCGCATTTTTCCCCTGGGGCTGAAACAGCAAGGGCTGCCAGTGGGATATTTCCTGCCCATAGTGGGAGACATGGCAGCCCTAATTGGCAGTCAGTGAAGGACCTTCAGGATAACAGTGACACAGTTATGCTGGCTAGTCCTAGATAGGCTGCCACATTTTGCATATTGATGACATCTGCTCCAAAACTTCAGACAATCTCATTAAGGGACTTTAGAAGGACAGGAAATAACACAGGAAATAAGAAGACAGAGCCTTATGCCTAGGGTTGCCAGGTCCAGTTCAAGAAATATCTGGGGACTTTGGGGGTGGACCCAGGAGCAAGGTTGTGACAAGCATAATTGAACTCCAAAGGGAGTTCTGGCCATCTCATTTAAAGAGACCACACACAATTTAAATGCTTTCCCTCCATTGGAAATAATGAAGGATTGGGGTACCTTCTTTGGGGGCTCATAGAATTGGACCCCCTGGTCCAATCTTTTTGAAACTTGGAGGGTCTCTGCTGCAAATTTGGTGCCTCTACCTCAATATAGTCCCCCAAGCCCCAAATGCCCACAGATAAATTCTCTATTATACCCTATGGGAATCAGTCTCCATAGGAAATAATGGAGTGCCCAGCAGACATTCCCTCCTCCCCCCCACTTTGTAATGACCCTGAAGCGGGAGGAGGGCCTCCAAACCGAGCATCCCCTGCCCCACCTGGGCATTGGCAACCCTACTTGTTCCATACTCATGTCTGAATCTCCCAATGCAAAGTTTTAGTGATGATCTCATCCTTGCACCAAATGGCAACTATTATTAGCAAGAGTGCCACACAAGAGGCTTTAGGTTGGATGGAAAGAGAGGAGCTACTGCCGCTGTTTGTGCTGCATTCTATATCAATAGAGTGGGGCTCTGGGTTTCTAAAATCAGTCTCAGTGTTAGCCGCTGTAGCAAGGACTTTTCTCCTTATGTTTAAAGGCAAGCAGATGTCTCACTTGCATAACACATGATGCTGTGGTAGATGTTGTGCCTCTGCTACAAATTCAGCAACTAGAAGGGGGGGAAGTCCAAACATATATTACAATCAATGCACCTTGATTACTTTTCTGTCATTATGAATATATACAAAGGTCTCCCTTGGGTTTTTTTCTCTTTCTGTAAGCAGTATATTGACAAAAAGTACAGTATTGTCTACTCAGTGTATGATGTTTAATGTGGTCCCATTCATCCACTTCAGTTTTGTCTCAGTTAAAACCAGTTATGAAGGTTTAGACTGACTTCACCACCTAAGGTGACATATATGGAAAAGTCACTACCAGCTGACACAGAGTTGATAGCAAGGCCAACTTGTTCAAATGCCATGCTGTTGCTTAAGCTCTGGTGACAGTGACTGAAACTGGTGGAAAGCTCTCTGGGAATACTTTTACTGGACAACATGACAAGTTGAATTACAGCCATATAACAAGTTCTACTTAGTACAATAGCATTTAGACATTTGTTTTTGTCAGCTAAAAGTTATTGATTGATTGAGATGAAAGTATATTAAAAGACTCCATCCCAAAGAAATGGCATGTGTGCACTGGAGGAAACTTCACATATATCCAAATTTGGGTTTGCTAATTTTTGCTGCAGTAGTTCTGGCTGCTGAAGAGACAAGCCACTTCAGATGTAGGCTAGGGGCTTTCTTCTGTGGGGGGAGGGAGCAACTACAGATCTGATGAATGTGCTAGGCCATCCCTTTTCCATGTAATGCTATTGACTGATTTATGGACCATCATAGGAAGCTAAATTTCTACCTAAAATGCTAAAATGGGATACTTGCACAGAAATAATTCCATACAAATCAGATGTAAATTCTCTGGAAAAAAAATCTTGACAACTCCAGACATTCATTTTTAAATGTTTACTAAGGGGGGTTGAGGAAAAGAGAATGTAATGAAATGTTTTAATAAGTCAGTATGGTATTGGTGAGCTAAGAGTCTTCTGATGTAGAAGGCTGCTAATTAATTTAAAGGTAACTCAGAAGCCAGGTTTTATGTACTATCTCAGCTGAAGCAGTTAAAGAAAAATGGTGTATTTTAGAGTTCTACTAACAGTAGTAAATGTCAGTCTCTTGCAGGGATACAATATCTTTTTCTAACACCCAGGGCAGTTCTCATGTGAAAAACCCAACTCAAACACAAAATGAAGACATGTTACCTAAGCACAGTCAAGGGATTGTATTAAACTTCATAAATAATGCAGGCACCAGAAGATTAAAGCTACTGAGCAACTGTATGACAGGAAAGGCATGGTAGTAGTGCAGATTTACTATCACCTTTTAATTTGGAATGTGGGAACCCCCCCAAAATATATGAAGAAAGTCTTAGTGATGATGGATTAACAGGAAGTGGAACCTCTTTAAGGCAGGAAATCTACTAGAAAGCAAGCCCCATTGAATTCAGTAAGCCTGGTTCCTGGATAAATGTCTTTCTGATTAGGTTGTAAATAAGATTAAATCCAAAGGTTGTGGAAACTGAGTTGATGAAGTACATGTATCCTTTTTTCCAACATAAATTTATTTTTCTACCTTAATTGCATATTCAAGGGTCAAAAAATTCCATTGAGGTCAATTTAAAGTCAAAAAAGCAAGAAAATGCAAAAAAAAAAAAAGTCCAATTCTTTTCCTCAGTGACTCTTAGCTCTTAAAACATAAACGTAAGTATTTAGGCTTCTGAAAGGATAAAACTGACCTCAGTGTTACAGATCATTATTTACTGCCTAATGCCCTGATATTCACAAACAACTAAATAAAATAACAATTTATAAAAGCTAATTTTAATCTCAGCCTCCTCTCATATGTATTGTGTATTAAAAATACTCATTTAAGTGTAGCCAAATTGTTTTCACATTTCTATATTTCTCCTGGGTAATGAACTCTGGGTTGGGAAATTCCTGAAGATTTTGGTGATGGACTCTGGAAAGAGCAGAGTTTGGGAAGGAGGGAGCTCAACAGAGATGTGATGATATATAGAGTCTGATCCCCAAAGCAGTAATTTCTCTTCAGGGGAACTGGTCTCTGTATTCTGGAGATCAGTTGTAATTCCAGAAGATCTCTAAGCCTCACCTGGGAGCTAACAATCAAGAGAGATTCACGGTGCACAAGTTATAAGCATAAACAAAAAGCTGTGAATATAAATAACTAATCAACTATATTGTCTATTTAAGGAGCCATATATCTGATAATTTACAACCATACACTTATCAGAAACACAGGAGAAATAGCTCTGACTCAATAAAGTGCATATTATGTATTTTTTTTTCTTCCTGATGTGGTGAATAACAACAGTTTCCAACTCCTTAGAGAAAAAACTGCTTATGCTGAACCAGTAAAGTTTGAATAAAGGGCTCCAAGCTTCAAAAGAATGTAATACTTGTTCAATGATTTTCCCAAATGGAATGGACATCAGTAAGCCTCTGACGAATACTGTGACTTCTGAACTCGTTTCTTGCTAGTACTTCTTCAGAGAGGTATAATATAAGTCCATATCTATGATAACAATACATTAAAAGGTCCATATCCAAACCATATAATGTTAATACAAAACAAAGAAACAGCATTCATCACTTCAAAATAAGCAGCACCATCTCAAGCACCAATCTTCAGAGAAGATTAGTTCGATAGAGCTATGCACATACCCAAGGCTTTTCTTGTAGCAGGATTCCTTTGCATATTAGGCCACACACCCCTGATGTAGTCAATCCTCCAAGAGCTTACAGGGCTCTTAGTACAGGGCCTACTGTCAGCTCCAGGAGGATTGGCTACATCAGGGGGTGTGGCCTAATATGCAAAGGAGTTCCTGCTACAAAAAATGCCCTGCGACATACCACTGCTATATGCAGTCAGTCACACCTGTGCTAATTCTTAAAGCAATACAACACAATGCAAAGTGTGATACAGTGTATAAGACAGAACATACAATAGGTAGACATAACAAACATGTCTTACAGATAACAAACATAATCAATAGCAGACTTAAAACCCACAGGTGCCATGGAATTAAGTTTGAAGATTCAGAAGCTTGTTTTTTGAAGAAGCACTCTAAGTGCATCCTGATTGTTATTAGAAACATCCTGATATTTGTAGATAACACAACATTTCATATTGTCTATAGAATGCTGTTCAAACAGGAAATATTCCATGATAGGAGCCTCTAGATCTGGGGTGTCAAACATGTGGCCTGGGGGCCGAATGAGGCCCCTGGAGGGCTTCTAACAGGCCCCCAGGCAACTGACTGTCATCTACTGAGCCAAGACTCATTTCCTTCTGCCTCTTTTTTCCCTGGGGAAGGAAGGGAGGAAGGAAAGAGTCAGAACTTTCTTTGCCCAGTTCCTTGGATCCTATGGGAGAGATACAAAGAAAGCACTTTTAATACCAACTATTGCTAACATTTTAAGTATGTTTTAAGGGTTTTTTAAAAAAATTAATTGTGTTTTCTGTGTTCTTTATAAAGTTCCTATCTTTGCTCCTAATCTTAAATAGGTATACACATGGTCTGGCCTGGCCCGGCCCAACCTGACATGGCCCAGCCCAACAGGGTCTCATTTATATCAGATCTGGCCCTCATAACAAATGAGTTTGACACCCCTACTCTAGATCCTGGTTATGAATGCAAGACTGGTGTTCTAAAATCCTTTCACCAAACAGGTAGTACTTCCCACATAGACATGGCAATGCCCACATACCACCACTTATACATAATAACGCATGTTGCAGTTACTGTAGAACTTTAAAGGGATCTTAACTGTGCCATCAGGGTGTACAAACTCTTTAGTTCAGCTTCCCACCTGGAAGCTGGCAATTCTATCAGACATCCTAAGTTTCCAAAGCTCTTCAAAAAAAAAAATAGGATGTAAACTGCAAAGTGTGATTCTAAAATAAATATGAATACTATAGAATGTTTTTGTGAACCTATTAGATCTCTGATTTGTATTGTTTCCAATGTAGGTTGTACTTTATTTTTTTAAGTTAAGAAAATATGGGAAATTAAAGAAAATGCACACAACTGCTGCTAATAAGGAAGGCTGCAGTCCCTAGGATGAAGTCAAAGAACTACTCTGAGGTAAGTAATTGAGAAATAAGTAAGGACATGTAACTACCTGCTGGGTCAGCTCATGGTTTGCTCCAAAGTTGTGGTTTTCAGAGTTAGAAGGGCTCCTATTACAGGGCCTACTGTAAGCTCTTGGAGGATTGGCTACATCAAAGGTGTGTGGCCTAAAATGCAAAGGAGTTCCTGCTACAAAAAAGCCCTTTATTTAAATATTCACATACTCTCATTTGCAATACTGACAAATTGCCACCTTGATGGTTAAATGGCAACAGTGCTATAAAAGCCATAAAATAGCTGTGAGGATAGTGCAGCATTGGTTGCCATGGTGCCCTAATGTTTTCTCTTTCCTTCTCCTTGTCAAGATGCCATTATCATGCTGTCCAGCATGAGTGTTTGCAGAGTTGGTCCCTCCACCTGCCAGGACAAATTTACCTGGAAAACAATTTACCTGGAATCTAAAAAGGAATTCCTGAGTTTTTGCAGTCAGTTGACAGGGAAGTTTTATGACCATGGAGATAACTGCCTGCCTGGATCAGTTAAAGGTCACCATCCACTCAAGAAACAAGAACCAGAGGGCTATGCAACATGAAGCAGCACCTCTCCAAGATTGGACTACATTGCCCAGACTGCCCAAATGAAGAGGCATCTTCAAGGAAAATATGGCCATAACAAATAACTTCAATAGAATAGATAATCCTTATAATGCAGATATCTGCATTACATTCAGTGGTCTGGGTAAAATGCAAGATGTTTGTAACTTTCTTGTTGAGAAACTAGACAATTCTGTTCTCATCAGCCCACCTCACTCTTCCCATGCAATACAGACAACAGATGCTCTTTGACATCAGGTATAAATTGTTGCTATTGGGAGTGTACACCACTAAGTCCAAGTCTGCCAGCTATTTGGGCAGTCACTGGGGAAACATTTCCTAATAAAGAAAGAAGAGATAGAGGAATGAGAAGGCCACCTAGAAAATAATCCCACCCCCTCAGAGTTTCCATTGAGTTTCCAGCAGAGTTTCCAGTATAGACTCCTAAGTGCTATGATCTGTTTCCTCAAAGATGTTTGCTGTCAAGAATAAGAATTGATTTTATACCCTGCCCTTCACTACCCAAAGGAGTTGGCTTACAATCACTTTCCTTTTCTCTCCCCGCAACAGACACCCTGTGAGATATGTGAGGCTATGACAGCTCTGAGAGAACTGTGACCGACCCAAGGTCACCCAGCTGGTTGCATGAGGAGAACTGCAGATTCAAACCTGGTTCATATTGCAGTCTGCTGCTCTTAACTACTCACAACAGCTGGCTCTCAGAGAGGAAAAAAGGAGAAAACGAGCAATTCTTTTATTACAGATTTTATTACTAAAGGAGTGATTTAAGATTCTTTCTTTTAGGGAAGAAAGGTTGTTTCAGGAAGTGCAACTCGATTTCTACTGTTAAAAACATTAAAGGGACAAAGGTAGCAAGGAACCATGTTGTTTATTGTGCTGCAATTGCATTGGGGGTGGATAATGTGCTTGATCACATCCCTTTTGAATATACAGTGGAAGTGAAGAATAGGTTTAAAGAACTAGAGTTGATAGACAGAGTGCCTGAAGAACTATGGACGGAGGTTCGTGACATTGTACAGAAGGCAGCAATCAGCACCATCCCAAAGAAAAAGAAATGCAAGAAAGCAAAGTGGCTGTCTGATGAGGCTTTACAAATAGCTGAGGAAAGAAGAAAAGTGAAAGGTAAAGATGAAAAGGAAAGATTCACCCAACTGAATGCAGATTTCCAGAGAACAGCAAGGAGAGATAAGGAGGCCTTCCTGAAGGAACAATGCAAAGCAATAGAGGAAAATAATAGAATAGGAAGAACAAGAGATCTATTCAAGAAAATTGGAGAAATCAAGGGAACGTTTCGTGCAAAGATGGCCATGATAAAGGACAGAAATGGTAGGGACCTAACAGAAGCAGAAGAGATCAGGAAGAGGTGGGAAGAATACACAGAAGAATTATACAAAAAGGATCTCAATGTCCCGGACAACCATGACAGTGAAATCGATGATCTTGAGCCAGACATCCTGGAGTGTGAAGTCAAATGGGCTTTAGAAAGCATTACTAACAACAAAGTGAGTGGAGATGATGGTATCCCAGTTGAGCTATTCAAAGTCCTAAAAGATGATGCTGTTAAAGTGATGCACACATTATGTCAACAAATTTGGAAAACACAACAGTGGCCACAGAATTGGAAAAGATCAGTTTATATTTCAATCCCAAAGAAGGGTAATGCCAAGGAATGTTCAAACTATCTCACCATTGCACTCATTTCACATGCCAGCAAGGTCATGTTAAAGATCCCACAAGCCAGGCTTCAGCAGTATGTAGATCAGGAAATACCAGAAGTTCAAGCTGGGTTTTGGAGAGGTAGAGGAATTAGAGATCAAATTGCCAACATTCACTAGATTATGGAGAAAGCACGAGAATATCAGAAAAACATCTATTTCTGTTTCATTGACTATGCTAAAGCCTTTGATTGTGTGGATCACAACAAACTGTGGTAAGTCCTTAAAGAGATGGGAGTACCAGACCACCTCACATGTCTCCTGAGAATCCTGTATAAGGGTCAAGAAGCAACTGCCAGAACAGGATATGGAACAACTGACTGGTTTAGAATAGGAAAAGGAGTTTGACAAGGATGTATATTGTCACCCTGCTTATTTAATTTATATGCAGAGTACATCATGCGGAATGCTGGTCTGGAAGAAGCACAAACTGGAATTAAGATTGCCGAGAAAAACATCAACAACCTCAAATATGCAGATGACACTACTCTAATAGCAGAAAATGAGGAGGACCTAAAGAACCTCTTGTTGAGGGTGAAAGAGGAGAGCACAAAAGTAGACTTGAAACTCAACATCAGCAAAACTAAGATCATGGCATCTGGCCCCATCACACCTTGGCAAATAGAAGGGGAAGACATGGAAGTAGTGAAAGACTTCACATTTCTGAGATCCAAGATCACTGCAGATGGTGACTGTAGCCATGAAATTAAAAGATATTTGCTCCTTGGGAGGACAGCTATGGTGAACCTGGGCAGTATAATAAAAAGTAGAGACATCACCCTGCCAACAAAAGTCCATATAGTTAAAGTGATGGCATTCCCAGTAGTAATGTATGGCTGTGAGAGCTGGACCTTAAGGAAGACCGAGTGCAGAAGAATAGATGCATTTGAGATTTGGTGCTGGAGAAGACTCTTGAGAGTCCCTTGGACTGCAAGAAGATCAAATCAGTCAGTCCTAAGGGAAATCAACCCAGACTGTTCCCTGGAAGTTCAGATGCTGAAGCTGAAGCTCAAATACTTTGGCCACCAAATGAGAAGGGAGCACTCCCTGGAGAAGATCCTGATGCTAGGAAAGGCAGAAGGCAAAAGAAGAAGGGGACGGCAAAAGATGAGATGGCTGGACAGTGTTACTGATGCAACAAACATGAATTTGAGCAGACTTCAGAGGATGGTGGAAGACAGGAAAGCCTGGCGTGACTTTGTCCATGGGGTCGCAAAGAGTCGGACTCGACTGTGCGACTGAACAACAACAATGTGCTAGTCAAGCACAGATTTCATGTCTCCCTTTTTAAGGTACTGATGGCTTGTGTAAATAATACACCTAGAATTGTAGGCAGGTAAGTTTATCCATCTCTGTGTTATGCTAGAGGTAAGCTGCTGTTCCCTCAAGCAGTCTCCTGCCCCTTTTTAATGTGTCAATAATTGTTGTTGATGAGAAGTTGGCTTTTAGCTACTCAGATGGTAAACTCAGCAATTGCCTTGCCAGAGGGCAGGGCTCTGGGGAGAGCAGAGCTGCTGTTTCTAGTCCATTTCACTCCCCTCCAAGCTCACTGAGGGCAAAACAGACCAGAAGCTGCAGGGTGGCTTCCCTTTCTTTCCCTAGCTTGACATACACCTAGGAGACCAGTTTACCAGGGCACCTGCTTTGGAGGGGCTGTAACTTGCTCCCCCCCCCCCCCAATCCAATTCACACCAAACTTGGAGACCATGCAGAGGAGAGTCCACTGAAGAGTTTGTTACAAGTTTGGCATATCTAGCCCACTCGGGGGGGGATTCTATACCTTCCCGAACTGAATGAACTGATGGATCATGAATCATTCAGGAAATTTAAAATGAAATCAACAAACTGGGCAACCCAACAAACTATGAAACAAAATGAACCACCATTTTTGTGTTCCATGCTATAACAGCGCACCTCACGGTCTCACTGGATCGCTTCTATATGCGGCTTATGGCTACCCCAGCCCCTCTTCAGCCTCAGTTCTTCCTCTTGAATTTTACCTCACAGCTATGGAATGCAAGGGGTGGGTGTAATATGAATTTCTCACTACTAGTCTCTTCGGGGGTTTGTTTGCTTTCAGATGGATATAGAACTCAATAGGTAGGTAGGGGACCACAGCAGCTCCGGTAGTTTTCACAATATACTGGCACCAGAGAACTTTAAAGTAAACCACAGAAATGTATTAACGTACACACACTGTCTTCAACTGGGGAATGGGAAATATATATACATGGGATATATTGTATCTCAAGCAGTTAACATTTCTTCGTAGTTCAGGCTTTATAATATCTAGTTCACTTAGGTCTCTCAGGTTTCACAGATCATATAAATTTCAATCTCCAACACTATTCCGGGTTGGTCTCTTGGGTATAATGTGCCAAGTGCCTTAAGTTGACCGGTGTCTCTTCTCCCAGCCCTTCAGACTCCTAGACCCACATCTTTCCCTCAGCTACCTCTTTAGCTCTTAAGAGAATTGTCTCTGTGTCTGTGACCTCTCAGGTCTTTTACTGTGACTCTCCTTTAGTCACACACAGCCCCGAAGACTCTCCTCAGCTCCTGTCTCAGCTCCTTCTCAGACCAACTGCTCTCTTCAGCAGTCTCCCTCCGACTCTCTCTGACACTAACTGCCCTCAGCCGTTACCTGTCAATCACCTCTGAGAATTCCAAGCACTCTGGCCCCCACCCTCAGGTCACCTGACGCAGGCTCTATACGTCCTTAGTTTTTTTGTTAACGCATTCATTACCATCACACATGCCCATCCCTACTTAAGAACACTGACTTTGGAATACTCCCAAAGTTGACAGCATACTTGCTAGCTCTCCTTGGAAAGTTCTTTCCACCACTCTCTGATGCACATCTTTAAAAAGTACCAGATTTCATAATTGCATGGAAGAAAGCACCCTTTGACCTGGAAAACAATGCATCTTCTACCATAAGTGTAGATGCTCTTTGAATATACTCAGTAGGAAAGGAAATGAACCCAGCACATGTTTAGATTAAATATTTATTACTACCAGGGCTTTCTTTGTAGAAAAAGCCCAGCAGGACCTCATTTGCATATTAGGCCACACCCCCTGGCACCAAGCCAGCCGGAACTGCATTCCTGTGCGTTCCTGTGCAAAAAAAGCCCTGATTACTACCCTTACTTAATCCAGAATTGTAGCCTAACAGTGAATATAAGCTCCAGGGCTGATTCCATACAATTCCTTTACTCCAAGCTCTTCCATGTTTCCCAACTCCATTTAACTATTCATGAGGTCTATTGCATTATTGTCAGGGTGGCATCTCATGCTACCTATTTTATTTGTTCCTATCAGGAAGAAATGTTTTTAGCTGCATATTGTATTGCCATGGGTTTTTCCCCCTGTTTTTAACAACATGCTAATATCAGGATATCAGTATAAATACACATGCAATTGTCAGTTAATATTATGGTATGATTTTCACAGTGCCTGAGGCAATGGATCAGGATTGTCAGAAGGAAAAATAACGCAGGAAAAAAAATAATGCATAAAAAAGGCATTTCCACATTTTTCTTCCAGAGCCATGACACCGAATGGGCTCATTATCAACACGTGGTCCCCTACAATTCAGCATGAATAATCTCTCTTTCTTTCATACACACACACACACACTTCTGTACAGCACCATACATATGCACTTACAAAGAAAGCATGTGATATTAAAGAAAACTTGCATTTAAGTACACAAATCACTCCAAGGGCCATTAGAGATGGTGTAAACAGTATATGATATTCCATAGGCTCAAGCTCTACCAATGATGTAACGCGGGATAATTCAAGAGGCAGCAGCACCAGTACTGCTCTTGAAGCTTTGAAATAACTCTAGACAGTGATCACATCAAAGATTGCATGGGTCCATGCTGTGGAATTTCTTTACAATCTACAGGAATAATTGATTAAAAGTCTTAGGTTTGTATATAACAGCAGTTAGATATTTTCATGTCCAGTGCACTGTGGAAGAAGGGGAAGGAAATTCCTGACAATTCTTAAGATGATTTATCATACTTGAATCCTATTGACTGCCACATGAGAATCTCATGTGCTTGCGATTTGCTTATATGCACATATGGTAGGAAGTTTTCATTTGTAACATCTTACATATGCACCAAACTACATGCGTGGAGGATTATCACATCTATATATAGAACAATGTAAATTCCTGCACAGTATTGACATTGGTGTTGGAATTTTATCATCCATGAAGCAATCCTCATAAAGATAATTTTGACTCATGTAAGCATGCTCTACTGTGAATAGAATTACCTGACTGTCAGTCATGTTACTTTAAAACACCTATGTTGCAAAAGCCATACGTGTCATTATAGATTTAGCAGTACTAGCAACATCCTCTTTTGTTAAACAAGGAGGCAATATGACTAATTAACACTCACTAGGGAACCTGAATAATGATCCCTCTCTCTTTGGAGAGCCAATTACCCCAAATATTCACATTAGCTACTTAGTGCTTCTTTGAAAGAAATGTCTTGATTTCTTCTTTTCTTTTTAATTTAAAGCATTATATAACATGTAGCATCACATTATTAAAATGTTATGTCATATCCTGACAGGAAACAGCTATGGGTATGTTGAATAGACTGGGAACTAAAAATCTGCTGAAATTAACAAGAAAGCCAACTTTCCTTGGCAAAGGAAGCTTGGGTGATATCTCTAGCTCCTCATATCACTGGGGAGAACAAACTGGAACAAATCAGTCTGCCACAGTGTGTCACTATTGCATCTCACTGAGACACAGGACAAATCACTGAGAGAAGGCATACAAAATGCCTACATACCAAATACCTTGACTGATTTATCCATGTGAAAATGTACTATTTAATGTTTACTGAGAAAGTTCTATGGAAAGCATTCCCTAGGATTTCCCCACAAAGAATCCTATCTCTGTTATATTGATTGTTGATATTGTAGGTGTTGGGGAACATGATGATAAAGCACATGGTGATAAAACATGCAGACACAGGTTGGACTCAGATTCCAAAGGCTGCATAGAAACCTGTTAATACAAACTAAAGACTAGTGTTACTACACCTTCATTTGATTGATTGATTGATTGATTGATTGATTGAGCTTATATCCCACTCCTTTCTCCACAAAGCAAGGCTCAGGGCAGCATCCAATGGTATACAATAAGATCAACATTTTGCAATTTTAAAATCCAAATTTTACAAATTAAAAACCTAACAGTCAGCCTATGATGTCAGATGGCACCTGAAGAGGCAGTCAGTACAGAGAAATTTGTGGCCCAACAGTAACTGAAAAAATGAAGCCTTAGGGGGGAAAGTGCAAGGAAGGAGGAAAAGGAAGAAAAAAAGAAGGGTAAGGTCAAAACAAGGAGGAGCAGGATAATGATAAATAAGACAAAAAGGGTGGAAGGAGTGAAAATGGATAATAAGGAAGGCTGGAGAGGGAGAGGTCAGCTGATCTCTCCAACCATCACGGTCCTCAACCATATGCCCAGTAGAACATCTTGCTCTTACAGGCCCTGTGAAACTGAAACAAGCCCCACAGGACCTCAGTCTCACTAGACAGAGAGTTCCACTAGGTTGGTGCCAGAGCTGAAAAGGCCCTTGTCCTGGTTGAGGGCAGTCAGACTGTTTTGGGGCCAGGGATTACCAATAGGTTGTTACCAGAGGAAGGGATATATAGAGAGAGGAAGTGCCATAGATATGATGGTCCCAGACCTTTTAGGGCTTTAAAGGTAAGTACCAGAACCTTGAACCTAATTTGGTACTTAGTCTGGAGCCAGTGCAGCTGCCAGAGCACAGCTTGTATAATGTGCTCTCAAATGGGTCCCAGTATGGACCCACACCACCACATTCTGGACCAGTTGAAGGTTCCAGAGCAAATTCAAGAGCAGCCCTTCATAGACTGAGTTACAGTAGTCTAATCTAGAGGTGACCATTACATGGGTCACTGTGGCCAAGTCAGCATGGGACAGGTAATGGATCAGTTAACAGGCTTGGCAAAGATGAAAGAATGCTGTCCTGGCCATATTTTTTACCTGAACCTCTAATGGGGGGGGGGCATCTAGGATCACATCCAAACTCCTGGCGGAGGATGATGGTACTAACTGTACTCCATAAAGAGTGGGAAGCTGAATTCCCGGCCCTTCCCACCTGCCCTAGCCACAGGACCTCCATCTTAGATGAGTTCAGCTTCAGCTGGCACTGCAACTGGCCAGGTCTTCTAGGACAAGTATCTGTCCATCCACTAACAGATACAGCTGGGTGTCATCTGCATATTGATGACATCCTAACCTGAAACTCCTGACAAGCTGGGTGAGAGGGTGCATGCAAATGTTGAACAATATTGGGGAGACAATCACCCCCTGAGGGACACTGCACACTAATGGGTGTTGCAATGAGACCCTCTCTCCTAGTGCAACTCTTTGTCCCCACCCTTGGAGAAATGACTGCAGCCATTGAAAGACTGTCCCACATAATCCAGTGAGTCAACAAATCATCATTAGCAATGTCAAATGCTGCTTAAAGATCTAACAACAGCAGCAATGCAGTCCTGCCCTGATCCAGTTGCCGAGGAGATTGTAAGGGCAACAAGCACTGTCTCCATCCCATGGCCATGTCAAAAGCCAGACTGGAATGGATTCAAGTTAGATGTGTCCTCCAGGAAAGCCTACAGCTGTGACAGCCCCTTGGCAGGGACATAAAAGATCTAATTACCCTAATCAAACTAGGCAAGAACTTGCAGATGCAATGGAGGCTGCTTAGTAAGCTTTATTTGTGACCTTTACCGCCATCTCATAGGATCTCATAAACATCCTGTAAGATGTTCTTGTAGCCTCATCTGGAGTTTGCTCTAGTTGTGTAAGCTCTCACTTCATCTCCCTTAGCTCTGAGGTATACCAAGGTGCTAATTCGGAGTGAAAGTAAAGAGGATGTCAGGATGCAATATTGCTGATGGTCTTCAAAACACGATTATACAGTCTTCTGTCACCTCATCTTAACAAGTTATCAGGGATGTCAGATCCCACAGAGCATTCTGGAAACCAATTGGATCCATAAATCTCTGTGGATGAGCATAAATTTGCTCACTGCCTATGCAGGGGGGAACTGACACATCCAGATGGGCCTTCAGGGCAGCATGGTCCAACCATGGCACTCTATCCATAGAGATCCGACCAATGTTCACACCCACCACAAAGATTAAATCTAGGGTGTGGCCTGCATGATGTGTGGGACCTGATACAACCTGGGAGAGTTTAAATTCATTCATGGAACATGTGTGCAGGTATCGTCTGACTTATCAAAAACACCCATATTTCTGAGTGGTCAAGGAGATTGACTTTAGCCATTTAATTGAGGTGCATTTGTACACACATAAGTATGTAATCAGAAACAATAAATTGCCACTTCTTCACAGGATATAGAAACCATTCAGTTAGCTTTTAAGCAGCTGTAAAATCTCTGATTATCTGAATCCAGCATCTGAGTTTCTAAGGAAATTACCTATTTAATTCACAACAGTAGTTACACTGTCAGGGCCAGGTTTTGAGAGCCAGGCTTTGGGGTGAAAGTCCAGGGCCCTTGCATATGACAGATGGAGCCCCCAAGTAGATTCTAATTTCACATAATAAATATATCTAATCCTCAAAATGGCTAAATCCGTGGATACTTAAATCTGGAGATGGAACCATGAAAAGAAAGAAAAATCTGAAATCTTAAAGAAAGGGGTTTAACACTCCCCAATAATCGAAGCAGCACCTGTACCTTTAAGAAATGAATGCCATCCTTCAAATATTCATGTAGAGATGGGCACGAACTGCATTTTTGTGGTGCTTGCCTTAGTTTGTAACTGCTGTGAGAGCCCTCTCCAGCCCCACCCACCTCACAGGGTGTCTGTTGTGGGGGAGGAAGGTAAAGGAGATTGTGAGCCGCTCTGAGACTCTTCGGAGTGGAGGGCGGGATATAAATCCAATATCTATCTATCAATATCTATCTAACCATGAACCAAATCATGTACCAATACAAACTGGGAGGCTGGTTCACAAAGCAACCATTTCGTATCATTTCATGAGCCACTTAAAGTTTAAAGACCTGCTTTGTGCACCCTGTGGTTTTTTACTATTATTTTGTTGTACTGCTTCATATTGTTTTGATTTTAATTGAGCCCATTTTGGGAAAGGACAGAATATAAATTAACCCAGGCCTCAGATTCAGCAGGAGCTCACAGGAGCACAGCTCCTGGACCTTTCTGATGGCTCCCCACTTCCTCCCCACCTACCTTGTCCATTGAATAGTAGGTGCAGCTGCATATCAATCCCTGGATTAGGAGAGTGGACAGCCAGCCATCAGGGGCTTTGCCACACCTCCAGCAGCCCTCATTAACCCCTGGAGACGCCTATGCTACCCTTTCTCCATTTCTTATGTGATTTTGGGTGGTGGGTGGCTTGCTAACCTTTTGACTGAGGGGAGGGGCAGCCCAGGAGAGGCTCAGGTGAGCAAGGCCTGCTTGGACTGACTGGCTCTCTAGCCAGCCCAAGCAAGCCTTGCTCGCCCAAGGCTCTGCTTTCTTGCATCAGGTTGCTTTTGACTGGGGGGGGGCATATGCTAATGATTTATGCTAATGAGCTCCACCACCTATTTTTCTACAAAATGACCCTTGAATTAACCAAATAAACAAACAAATAAAGCAGGGTTTTCCAAACAAAAAGCCACAGGGAACAAAAAGGGGTTTCCAAATAAGCTGCTTTTTTGTGAAGAGCTGTGAATGGCACCAAAATTTATCAAAGTTCATGGTGGTTCTTTAGTTTGTAAACATCACTTGGTCAACCACAAACAGGCAAAAATTCATTATGAACTTTAATTCATAATGAACTGAGTCTGTCAGGGGAGGGCAGGATATAAATCTGATAAATAAATTCATTAGCCAATTTGTGCCCATCCCTATATTTAAATATTCTAGAAATGAATGCTAGCCTTCAAGCCTTGGCTTCTGTCAATAAAAAGCAAGAGGAGAGACAGGGATGTTTGCTGGCTGTTTTGTTCCTTGAGGAAGGCCTGATTGATGCCATGTGACTTGTATGACTCACCCAGCAGCCATCCCACTAGCAAGATACACTAGAGTTTCAGATTAGGAACTGAGAGACCCAAGTTTGAATCACCAGCGTGCCACTGAAGCTCACTGGGTAACCTTGGGCCAGTTACGCATTCTCAGGCTACCTCATAGGGTTGTTGTGAGGATAACAGAGAGGAAAGGAGAATAATGTAAGCTGCTTCAGGTTTCCATTGTGGAGAAAGGTAGGATATTGATGAAGTAAAAATAAATAAATAAATATAGCTGAAGGGAGGGGCAAATGAAAGATAGATTGGAGAGTGGGAAAGAGAAAAGTATATGAGGATTGCTAGCAGGAAGGAAAGAGGAAATAGTGTAGGCAAAAATATATAGGGGAAAGGGAGGTGCCCCCAAGTCCACCATACAATTGGGCCTGACTTGGCAACCACCACTGCAGAACTGGGCCATAGTTTTCCTAGACCGAGGTTGCCAGGGGGAGGGAAGGAGGAGGGCAGAAGACAAGGGGAAGATAGAAGTAGTTTTGCTGGAAAGTGGGAAGGACAGAAGGATGCAGGTAAGGGGAAGAGGTTAAGGGGGTTTCAAATGAAAGAGGAAATACTGGGGGAGGAGAAAATAAGATGCCCTCTGCAAGTCTTTTCAGTTCCTTTGCTTGTTACTCCATAAAACCAGTTTAAAACTGCCTAACTGCACAATGGCCTTTGACAATTTGCAGCACAGTCCTAAACTGAGTTCTTCCTACCATTCCTCCTGCAGCAAAGGAAGCATAGGAAAGACCTTGAGCAGCTCACAGCTAAGAACGTAGTGATAGGTACTTTTATCCAGCAAACCAGGATAAAAGCAAAGTGAATCAGCTGAGGAAGTTCATTCTTGTTTCCAGGTGCATGGTCAGAGGAGGGAGAAGCACAAGGGTCTATGGCATGCTTTATATCTATACCACAGCCCTTCCCCTCCCTGAGAAAAATCTGCAAAAAGTAGGAAATTGCTCAGTTCATTTGCATCAGAGACCCTTGAATCAATGTAAGTGAGAAAAGAGATAGCCATGTTACATTAACTGAGACATGGCATAAGTAGGGCAGATCCATATTGCAAATTATGGGGGAATCACACTTTGACTGTCTTGTTCCTCCATTGGGAGGTCTGTCTCATGTCTTCAGATTCAAACCATGGGTTTACTAACCTTATTGAACTCAAAATGGATAATATTATTTTCCACTTTCTTGGGAACAAAAAACAAAACCACTAGGAAATATGTAAACTGTATTCTTCTTTACTCATGTCATTTCTGCATTTCTTCATGAAATCTCAACTTTAAGAGAGCCATTTCCTATTTAAATAGGTAGTTTTTCTTTGTGGAAAAAGTACACATAAGCATAGGCTTCCCAACCCTCCCGCCCTGGCGGGGGACCCCAGGATTTCCAGCCTCTTCCCCCGCTCCCCAAAATAATGGAAGTGGGGGGAAAGGGGGGAAACGGCGCCCATCTCGGAGGACCCAGACTCGCGGAGCGAGCGATGCCGCTGCGCTGCTGCCGCCTTTTCTCTGCTTCACTGTAGCTACGGTGAAGCGGAGAAGAGGAAAGCCCCTCCCCCGACTGGGCGGTTCCTCTAGATGGCGGGAGAAGCACCTTCCTCCCACCACCCCCCGCCATGGCATTTCTGCCCTTCTTGTTGCTGGTTCCGGCCCTCCTCAGTTTCCTTTTCACCTTTGGGACCGGTGTGGAGCTGATCCACTTCCTTTCTGTCCGCTGTTCGTGCAGCAGCAGCAGCCTGCGGGAGCTGGCGCTCCCCAACACAGAGCCGGTGCAAGTCCTCACGGGGAGCGGGAACAAGGAGGGAGTGGGGGGGGGAGAGAAAGCAGCGTGCAAAGCCGAAGGCGACGCGTCTGCCTTCCTGAAACTTTTTCGCTGCAGGTAGCCTGCAGTTGTGCTGGAGGCCACTTGAAACGGGGGGAGAGGAGCCAGTCTGTCTCTTAAGACCCTACCCCTCTCCCCCCGTTTCAAGTGGCCTCCAGCACAACTGCAGGCTACCTGCGGCGAAAAACTACCTGCTGAGTTGACTGGGCACCCTGCTCTGAACTTCAGTACTGGCCACGCTTACCTCCCCCCACACCCGCCCCAGCACCCGACGCCCCCCGCGGCCAGCCAGGCCTCGCTCCGCCGCACCGCAGCCGGCAGCCACAGTCGCCCCAGCACCCGACGCCTCCCGCGGTCAGTCCGCGGTGGGTCCGCACCCCCAACACAAGTCGGCCCACAGCGCCGCCCAGCAGGCCACACCCGAGCCGACCGCGCCGCCCCCGCTCCGACCGGCCACCGCAGGTAACCGCTTGTTTTTTCTCAGGAAAAGGTGAGGTAGAAAGCTCTCAGTCAATATTCGCCTTCCCCAACAGCAGCAACAGACGTAGGCAGCAGCAGGAAGTTTTTAGTGCATAGCAGAGGCGGCAGAAGGTGTTATTCAAGGCGTTATTCAAGGAGCATTAGCACCAAGCTCCTTGACTGCCGCCATCTTGGTTACTGGTTGTGTGCCGTCCCTTTAAATGTGATGGCCAGAACTTCCTTTGGAGTTCAATTATGCTTGTCACAGCCTTGATCTTGGCTCCACCCCTAATGTCTCCTGGTTCCACCCCCAAAGTCTCCTGGCTCCACCCCCAAAGTCCCCAGATATTTCTTAAATTGGACTTGGCAACCCTACATAAGCAATATATTCTTCTGCCACTCCACATAGCAGTATATCTGGAAATATGTTACTGGAGTTTCTGAAAAGATGCTTCCTTTAATATTTTTCCTAGCTCAAAATTTCATCAGCATCTGTCTCAGAACAAGGGATCTTTGATTCTTCTCCAGTTATTCTGCTTATCCAAGTAATTTCCATATCCTATTAAATTGTTTGCATGGAACAATTGACTAATAAATTAAGACTCTTCTTTTGCTGCTTGATTTCATTGCTGCTTTCATTGCTTCTGGATGATATTTCCTCATTAGTCACATCAGTGAGAAGATAAGAAGTTCTTCTCAGGGCTGGTCACCTTCAAGGCAAGAACATTCCAATCTGATTTGTAAACAAACAATTTTCTATTTATATTTTATGTCTCACTGCAATTCTGTGGAAGAGTTCAGCACATGCTGGGTAAATCTCATCCACAGAAACCAAGAACATTCTGACTTGATTGTGCCCACTGTTAATGTGACAATAATAGGTTACATGGTAATCATCTTGACCTGAAAGACAGCTAAGTATGACAGAGCATAGAAACTGGCAAAACAAGAAATCTCAAACAAAAGTATTACAGCTGAAAATATAAATGGCCTGCAAAATAGCTGCTTAGTTCCAGGCTGTAAGGCGACACTTCAGAATGATTTTCCTTTCAAATTTTCATCTATCTATGACTGAGGAAAGGAACTGATGGAGATTGACAGAGGAAATGGCACCAGGGTGACATGAAGCTGTCAAGGGGAAAAAATTAGCTTTAGACAAAGACTAGGCAAATATTTGGAATGTTCAACTTATGGATAGTCCTCAAGCCTCTGACTAATGAATGACCCACAAGGCCTTTTCTGCTCTCCTGCTGCTAATATAGAACATAGTCCATTTAGTAATACAGGAGATATGGAACACCTGCCAAATAGTTACTAAAAGTTTACCACTGCAAGGAGAAGGAATACTGCATTATTTAAATGTGTTAGTGTGCATTCCAACTAGCATAGACTAGTTCTTTTTCTGCCCTTTTCACCAGTCGTGATGTGCAGGGAAAAGCATTTAAACTTGTGACCCTTTACTGGTAGTCTCAAAATTACAGAGTAAATCTATGTGGTCTAGTGACTGCATGGATTTATTTTAGCAGTATAATCCTAAACAGAGTTTTGCCCTTCTAAACCATTCACTCCAATGGATTCAACTTTGTTTAGTTGTGAAGACATGAATTAATTAACTCTGTTCATTTGATCTCTTATTATCTCCAGCGCTCGTATGACATAAATAACTAATTTCACTAATTTTCCTAGATCCTTATACAATTTTTCTGACTCAAAAGGTTGTATAATGTACCAGCATGTATCCTTTCCATAAGAGGCATTATTCCATCATTTCATTTCTGTTGACTTCAACTTTCCCTCTTTTTTTGCTGACAAGTCATAGCTGACTCATGGCGACCTCAAAGGGTTTAAAAGGCAAGAGCTGTTCAGAGGTGGTTTTCCTTTGCCTGCCTCCTTGTCATGACCCTGGTATTCCTTGGTGGCCTCCCTTCCAAATACTGGCCAGGGCCAACCCTGCTTAGCTTCTGAATCTGACAAGATCAACTTGTCTGGGCTATTCAGGTCAGGACTGTGACACTCTGCCCTAGGTATATCAGTGAATCCTTTCCTTGGTTCATTAACAAATCCTGTCAAATATGTACACATACACAGTCATGCTACATTAGGATACAGTCTTATGCACACTTACTTGAGAGTAAACCCCACTCCACTGATTTCAGAGCATGTACATTCATTCAATTGGGCTGCACAAAACGTAAGTTCTCTTCAAACAGACATCAAAATAACATCACTTCTTTTGCAAGTGTTTTGAGACAAAATGATGTGCAATTGGGGGCACCAGTTAGTTTTAGATTACTATCAAATTGTTTTGAAGGCAATTTAGCAACTTAATAGTAAAGTTAATGGATATAGTGTTTTGCTCTTTCCAGTAGGTCAGCATAGCTGATGATGTGGTGTGTACAAACTGTAGGAATTACAGGTTAGTTGTTGTTCAAGGGGATAACATTCTCTCACTGCAGACTTTTGTTCATGAGAACTAAGAACAGAAAAGCAAGACAATTCAGTGCTGATTACTGCTATTGCTGAACTCACAGTCTCTGCCTCCTCAATCTTCACTGCTGCTTCTATTATCGTACTTGGCCCTGCAACCTTTCCTATTCAACTCAGTTACCTTTAAATTTGTCTCGGACAGACTTTCCCTGTTGGCACATGTGCCCTGAAGCATTCTATTACTTTCTGAGAGGCTGTTGACTTTCAAAGTCTTTTGGTTTACTTTCTTGTGTGAAACAGAGCACCAGAGTTTATTCAATATATTGCTATCTTGTATGAATCCCTATTGTGAGACCAGTAGGCCAAATACATTAAAATGGTGACTTTTTACTGGCTTAAATAATTTCCCTCCCTATAATCACCATTATTATTTCCATGTAGAAACTTACAAACATTTACAGATCTATTTGGAAAATTTGTCTATCAATCTGCCGGTCATTGTACTTTGGCTTGATTTAAATGTGACTCCAGTGAGGGAAAAGAGCTTCACCATGTCACTTTACACAGCATCTAATTTAAGCTGTGTTGCCTCTAGCTCAAAGCAGCAACTCATATGGAAGCTCATACCCTGCTACAAACGCTTAGGGCTCTTTAGCTTGGAGAAACGTCGATTGCGGGGTGACATGATAGAGGTTTACAAGATAATGTATGGGATGGAGAAAGTAGAGAAAGAAATACTTTTCTCCCTTTCTCACAATACAAGAACTCGTGGGCATTCCATGAAATTGCTGAGCAGAAAGGTTAAAACGGATAAAAGGAAGTACTTCTTCACCCAAAGGGTGATTAACATGTGGAATTCACTGCCACAGGAGGTGGTGGCGGCCACAAGCATAGCCACCTTCAAGAGGGGTTTAGATAAAAATATGGAGCAGAGGTCCATCAGTGGCTATTAGCCACAGTGTGTGTGTGTGTGACACAGAATGTTGGACTGGATGGGCCATTGGCCTGATCTAACATGGCTTCTCTTATGTTCTTATGTTCTTAAATGTTGTTAGTCTTTAGGTGCTACTAGACTCTTGCTCTTTTCTACTGCTATATTCATATCCAGTATAGGGATGCTCAAACACCTACTGGTTCAGTTCATGTTCTGCTCACTAGTCCTAAACTGGGAGTCTAAGCAGGAACCACTCATTGACTATGGCTGTTTTGCAAGTTATGGCAACTATTCCTTTCTAATGGTACTACACAGTGCAATTGGCTTTTCATGTATGTGTCCTAATGGAGTTCTAATAGAGATCTGCTTTTACCTCTTAGCTGCACTGCTGCTCTGATCAGCAAACAATTGTTTAAATGCACAGTTAAATCAGGTACAAATCATATAAATCAGTCATAAGTAAATGTGTGCTTTAAAATATCACACCATTGGGCGTTTGTCTAAGTAGTGCTTAGCAATATTAATGGTTGCTGATCTGTTTGGATCAGCAGCACTTTTGTGCATGTGTTGTTTTTCAAAACCCTGATACAAACCAATTCAGCAGACTTTCTAGTAATTTAGTGCCAAACTGGACTGAACAAATGAACAAATCACATCTGATGGATACATTTGAACATCCCTAGCCTGGTGTCTGCCTCTCAAAGAAGTCAGGAAGAAACATTTTGTCCACTCATCATAAAAAAAAATTGTGTTGATTGAATTAGTCTATTACTGCAAGATAGCTCTAACAATTCTAAATAGATTTACATTACATGGGTGTGTAGTGTAAGAGAGCCAGTTATGTGTAGTGGTTAAGAGCAGCAGACTCTAATTGGAGAAAAGGGGTCGATTCCCCACTCCTCCACATGTTTCTTAGAGAACAGGTGAGGTGCCAAAAGATTGACAAATGTTGTCCCCATCTTCAAGATGGGGAAAAAGGAAGATCCAGATAGCTACCAACCTGTCAGCTTGGCGTCTATACCTGAAAAAGTTTTAGAAGAAATCATCAGTAAGTGCTTGAATATTTAGAAAAGATTATCATGATTTCTAAGAGCCAGCATGGGTTTCTCAAGAACAAGTTATGTCAGACTAACCTTATCTTCTTTCTAGAGAAAGTTATTACCTTTCTGGATCAGGGAAATGCTATAGACATACTTCATTGAGATTTCAGTAAACTTTTGATAAAGTTCCACAAACTATTCTTGTTGACAAATTGGTAAAACATATTTTTGGATCCTTTTACTATTAGATGGATCTGTAACTGGATGACAGATCTAAAGAGTGCTTGTTAATGGTTCCTCATCCTCTTGGAGAGAAGTGACAGGTGCTGTGCCTCAATGATCTGTCCTGGGACCTGTGCTGTTCAACACCTTTATGAATGATTTGGATGAAGGACTAGAGGGAATGCTTATTAAATTTGCAGATGATACTAAATTGGTAGAGGTTGCAAATACAGTAGAAGTCAGAGTCAGGATGCAGGATGCTCTTGACAGGCTGGAAAACTGAGCTAAAACAGATAAAATGAATTTTAACAGGGATAAATGTAAAGTTCTACATTTAGGTAGGACAAAACAAATGCATAATTATAGGATGGGGGAGACTTGTGTTGGCAGTAGTTTGTGTGAAAAAGATCTAGGGCTCTTAGTAGACCATACACTGAACCTGAGTCAGCAGTATGATGTGGTAGCTAAAAAAGCCAATGCAGTTTTGGGCTGTCAACAGAAATCCAGATCATGTGAAGTGATGGTATTGTTTTACTCTGCTCTGGTAAGACCTCATGTAGAGTATTGTGTTCAGTTTTGGGCACCACAATGTAAGAAGGATATAGACAACCTGGAATGTGTCCAGAGGAGGGCAACAAAGATGGTGAGGGGTCTCGAGACCAAATCCTATGAAGAAAGCCCAAAGGAGCTGGGTATGTTTAGCATGGAGAGGAGGTGACTGAAAGGTGATATGATCACCATCTTCAAGTACTTAAAGGGCTGCATATAGAGGATGGTGCAGAATTATTTTCTGTTGCCCCAGAAGGTTGGACCAGAACCAATGGGTTGAAATTAAATTTCAGTTAAACATTAGGAAGAATTTCCTGACACAGCAGTTCCTCAATGGAATAGGCTTCCTTGGGAGGTAGTGGGCTCTCCTTCCTTGGAGGTTTTTAAGCAGAGGCTACATGGCTGCCTGACAGCAATGCACATTCTGGGAATTAGGCAGATCATGAGAAGGAGGGCAGGAAGGGTTGCATCAGTCCTTATTCTTGTGGCCCTTTCTTACACACCCAGGGAAATGCTGATTGCCACTTTGGGGTCGGTCAGCAATTTTTCTCCAGGCCAGTTTGACAAGGGATCCTGAAGGGTTTTGCCATCTTCTGGACATGGAACAGGGATCACTGGGGATGCACATGGGGGGGGGGGGAGATATTTGTGACTTTCCTGCATTGTGCAGGGGCTGGACTAGATGACTCTGGGGGTCCCTTCCAACTCTATGATTCTATGTTTCTATGAAGCCAAGTGGGTGGCTTTGTGTTAGTCAGTCCTCTCAGAGCATTCTCACAGTTCTCTCACAGTTCTCTCAGGGTGTCTGTTATGGGGACAGGAAGAGAAGGTGATTGTAAGCCTCTCTGAGACTCCTTTGAGCAGTGAAAAAGCAGGGTATAAAAACCAAGTCTTCTTCCACAGCTGTACAATACAGTGTCAAGCATTCTGAAGCCTATTTCAGTTGTTAAATTGTAATCAGTATGTGTTAGTAAGTAATCAGTATGTGATCAATATATACATATTAGTAAATAAACTATTTTTACTCCACCTAATACCTTGTTCTTTCACTTATGAATGATTCTATATTATGTTGTGATCTAACTATGTTTTGTTAGGCAGACAGGTGTAATGTATATTTTTTCATTTTGACGATGGTAACATTTCTGTGTAGTTCTGCAATTTGTAGAGCGGTGTTGCCTCAGCTCAAATGAATGAAACCCACACAAGCTGCAGTTCTAGGTGTAAATAGACCACACTTGGTGCTGTGAGCACCCACACCCCAGGGACTTCCCATAGCATCAGATGTTTGAGTGAAGGCAACTCTAAAACCAGAAAGGGGGCTGTGCAGTTTATTTAGCTAGTTTTCAATAACTGCATGGCAGCATCCTGTGAGAAAAGCCTCATAAGATGCCCTGTGTTTCAAACTGACCTCTAGCATGTCAAATGGGGAACATGGATAGCTGCTCTGTAAGCATTTTCTACAAGAGGCAAACATCTGGGATTTCCATTTGCCATCTATTATATGCATTTCAGCATACAAGCAAATTAACGAAATACTGTGTCCAAAAAACAGTTAATAGAACAACAAATAAAACTCCAGCATGCTTTTCAAATGTTAAGCAATTTATCTTGCTAAAGGCTACATATTTAGAGCAGGAAACCACTTCAACTAGATTGATACAGTTGTTGTTTCAGTGCTTGTCCAAATAGCCTTTTATGTTACATTCAAGTAATAGATACAAGATTGACAAGTTACAAAGAAAAGGAGCTTTCAGTCAACAAACAGACTAAAATCCATTATTGCAGTGTGTGCACTGTGTCCTAGACTTGTAAACACGTCTTCATTGATCCCATAGAAAGATAGTAATATCTCCCCTTGCATGGCTCAATCAAGATGCTTTTCACAAAGGAAAAGTGCAAACAGTATTGAAAAAGCAGAAAGAGACTGATGTTACAGACAAACAGTAAATAGTGGTTAGTGTCAGAAAACCTATCTATAACCTCTCAAACTCCTGTCAAATGAAAGTTATGACCTCTATATTACACTTGCAAAAGATCAAAATGCAAGGAACATGCATTCTTCTGATTGTTGTTCATGTTTTACCAGCTGAACAAATTGATGAGAAAAAATTATTTCATTTGCTAGATTTGCATTTGTGTAAATATCATCTTGGGATAGATCAAAAGTCTTATAAAGATTTAGTTATCCAGAATTGGCTTTAATGTGTATTTAACAAAGAAAGCCAATTATAGACAGTTGGGCTGATCTGAGATTTTTTTTTTTTTTAAGAGAGAGATTTCTGTTTCCTGATAGGGATGAGCCCACAGCATTTGGACATTAAAAATCAACCTGCTATGGAAGGATTAAAAAAAAATCCAGACATTGCAAGCATTGGGCAAATGAAGAAAACAATGGTTGTTGTGACTGATTTTGTGCATGTGTTATGTACCATCAAATTGCTTCTGACTTGTAGCAACCCTATGAATTGTCCTCTAAAATGTCCTATTGTTAGCAGCCACTCTCAGGTCTTGCAAACTGAGGGCCATGGCTTCCTTGATTAAATCAGTCCATCTCATGTTGGGTGTTCCCTTTTCCTGCTGCCTTCAACTTTTTCCTAACATTATTGTCATTTCCAGTGACTCTTGTCTTCTCATAATGTGACCAAAGCCTCAGTTTAGTCATTTTAGCTTCTAGGGAGACTTCAGACTTGATTTGGTCTCGAACCCACTTATTTGTCTTTGTTGGCAATCAATGGTATCTGTAAAACTCTCTTCCAACCCCACATTTCAAAGGAATTTTCTTTCTTCCTGTCAGCTTTCTTCATTGTTTAACTATCAGAATGGGAAATATTATGGCATGAATTAAGTTGATCTTGGATGCCAGTAATATATCCTTACATTTAAGGATCTCTTCTAGCTTCTTCACAGCTACTCTCCCTAGTCTCAATCTCCTTCTGATTTCTTGGTTTTAGTTTCCCTTTTGGTTGATAATAGAGCAAAGGAAAAGAAAATTTTGAATAATTTCAATTTCTTCATTGTCAACTTTGAAGTTATTTAATTCCCTAGTAGTCATTACTTTTGTCTTCTTGATGTTCAGCAATAATCCTGCTTTGGCACTTTCTGCTTTGTCCTTCATTGGTAGTCATTTCAACACTGTTTTCTGCCAATATTTCAAATTGTTAATGTTCCTTCCACCAATTTCCCCATCACCTTCATCTAAATCTACACTTGTAGATCTTTCTACATAGTCAGGGTGACTTTTTTTGGAAGGGCTTTGACAGCCTAGCATGGAGGGGAAAGTTGGCTACCCTCCCTGTAGGTATCAGTTTGTTCTTGGTTGACTCAGGAACACAACATTGTCAGAGCTCATTCACATGTACGTACATTGTCTTTCCTATGTTTGCAATAGTTTGTGTTAGAATCATAGAATCATAGAGTTGGAAGGGACCTCCAGGGTCATCTAGTCCAACCCCCTGCACAATGCAGGAAACCCACAAATACCTACCCCAAATTCACAGGATCTTCATCGCTGCCAGACAGTCATCTAGCCTCTGTTTAAAAACCTCCAAGGAAGGAGAGCCCACCACCTCCTGAGGAAGCCTGTTCTACTGAGGAATCGGTCTAACGGTCAGGAAGTACTTTCTAATGTTGAGCCAAAAACTCTTTTGATTTAATTTCAACCCATTGGTTCTGGTTCTACCTTCTGGGGCCACATAAAACAATTCCACACTATTCTGTATATGACAGCCCTTCAAGTACTTGAAGACAGTGATCATATCACCTCTCAGCCGCCTCCTCTCCAGGCTAAACATCCCCAGCTCCTTCAACCTTTCCTCATAGGACTTGGTCTCCAGACCCTTCACCATCTTCATCACCCTCCTCTGGAGCTGTTCTAGCTTGTCTATATCCTCCTTAAAATGTGGTGCCCAAAACTGAACACAATACTCCAGGTGATATCTTACCAGAGCAGGGTAAAGCGATACTATCACATAACGTGATCTGGACACTATACTTCTGTTGATACAGCCCAAAATTGCATTTGCCTTTTTAGCCACCACATCACACTGTTGATTCACGTTCAGCATATGATCCACTAAGACCCCTGGATCCCTTTTGCACATACTACTGCTAAGACAAGTCTCCCCCATCCCATAACTATGCATGAGATTTTTCCTACTGAAATGCAGAACCTTACATTCCCTGTTAAAATTTATTTTATTGGTTTTAGTCCAGTTTTCCAGCCTGTCAAGGTCATCCTGTATCCTGTTTCTATCTTCTATTGTATTTGCAACCCGTTCCAATTTAGTGTTGTTGATATGTGATGACTCATTCATAAATGCAAGTCTTGACCGGATGTTACAAGCTTCAACATGACTTGTGAATGAGCCCTAAATCACCAGCAAAACAGAAGCCATCAATTCCTTTCTTTTTTTTTTTTTTTTAAGAGAAGGAACTCCTGATTCGTGATGGGCATGAAACACATTTTTTCCATTCAGTCCAGTTTGTGGTTTGTGGCTGAACCATGAACTGAACCATGAACCCATATAAAGAAGGAGGCTAGTTCATGAACTGACCTAATTAGTATGTGCAGGGAGCACAAATCAGGGGTTTAAATGGCTCCCAGTCATTCAGCTGTTTGATTTAAATGGCTGGGATCCATTTAAAACCTTGCTTTCTGCTCCCTGCAAAAAGCCACAGGGAACAGAAAGCAGGAGTTTAAATGGATTCCAGCCATTTCATCCCCTGCTTTAAACCCCTGCTTTCTGCTCTTCACAAACCAACATGAACTGCCTCAAAGTTAATGAAAGTTCATGGCAGTTCTTAAGTTCGTGAACATTGCTTCATGAATCACAAACCAGCCAAACTCCATGGCAAACTTCAGTTTGTCAGCTGGTTTGTGCTCATCCATACTCCTGATGTAATAGCTTACATAAATCTAAATGCATGGATGAGACAATGGAGTAGGGAAGAAGAGTTTAAATTGGTTAGGGACTGGGATACTTTTTGGAATAAACAGGACTTGTACATAAAAGATGGCCTCTATTTGTCCTGAGAAGGAACCAGGCTGTTGGTACTTAAAATCAAAAAGGTGGTGGAACAGTTTTTAAACTAAATATTGGAGAGAAACTGACAGGAGATTAAATTTCTCTGGTTTGGAATGGCTCATCTCTAAGAGATGAATGGGGTGGCTGCAGAGCTGGCCTATCCACTGGCAGCCCTAGGTGGCTTCCTAGGGCATGGGCCAGAGGGGGTTGCCAGATTGCCCCCCCCCCGCCTCCAGGGCAATATCAATCACCCCTGGAAGACAGGAAGAGGCCATGTGTTGCCTGGCCTCCTTCACAACACCTTCCCTCTTCTGCCACCCCGTGGGCAAAGCCGGAGTGCAGGGAGGGTACACATGGTGGTGCAGAGAGGCTGCCTGGCTGCAGTCACTCCACTTCCAGAAGGCAAAGTGATGGCAAGCGGGTGATGCACAGTCTCTCTGCTCTGTTGCATGTGCCCTCCCCACCTTCCAGCTTTCCTCTGAATGTAGTAGAGGTGGGGGCGGCAGGGGCAGCAGGTGGGGGGCGCCTAGGGTGCCAGATGCCCTAGGACTGCCCCTGGGTGGCTGTTACTGTTCTAGAGGGAAATTGGCCTCTGAGAGAGTGACAAACAATATTGACTGCCTGCCAAGGTCTAAAGGCCACAGGAGGAAGGTTGCAGGCCTAACATGTCTGGGAAATTATAGATGCTTATATACAAATACTAGGAGTGTCTGATGTAAAATGGAGGACCTGGAATGCTTAGTGTTAGAGGAGAACATAGACATTGTTGTGGTTTCAGAAACTTGGTGGGATGAGGTTAATCAGTGGGATATAGTGGGATACAGTAATTCCTGAATAGAAATTATATCCGAAGGATAGGGAGGGAAGGGACACAGGTGGAGTGGCTTTGAATGTCAGAGAGGCTACACAGTACAGTAAAATTGAGAATGTAAGGGAGATAGATTCACTTACAGAACCACTATGGGTAGAAATAGTGTGCCCAAAGGGAAACCTAATTCTGGGAGTTTGTTATCAGCCACCAGATCAAAGGTTAGAGGGTGATTTTAGAAACAGCAGAAGAATTAAGGAAAATAGCTAGACAAAATAACTGTGTCGTAATAGATTATTTTAACTACCCAGACATCAATTGGGTCAATATGTGTTCAAGTCAAGAGAAAAAAGTGTGTTTCTAGATAATCCCAATGACTGTGCCAAAGAGCAGATGGTCACAGAAAGTACAGCGGGTGGCCGTGGGGAGGGGGGGGGGGCACAATCTTGGAATTGGTCTTAAGTAATGCTCAAGACCTAGTGAGAAATGTATGTGTGATAGTGTCAATTGGGAACAGTGACCATAATGCTATAAAGTTTAGCATTTATGTAAATAGGGAGTTGCCCCAAAAGACCAACACAACTACATTTAAATTCAGAAGGGGTAACTTCTCTCAAATAAGGAGTATTGTTAAGAAGAAGCTGAAAGGAAATGTAAGGAGGGTCAAATCTCTTCAGGAAGCTTGGAAACTATTTAAAACTACAATCCTAGAAGCTCAGATAAAATGTATAATGTGGGTTAGGAAAGGTACAAATAGATATTGTCAGATGATGGAAATTCAAAGTAAGCAGGCTTCCATTCTATCTCTCGGCTTGACTTCGTGAATGAAGATTTAAGAAGGGTGCAGTAGTCCACGTCTGCTGCAGGCTCGCTGGTGGCTGACAAGACCAATGCGGGACAGGCAGATCCGGCCACAGTGGCTGCAGGGAAAAGTCTGATTTGGGGTTGGTGCAGTAGCAGTGCGATTCTTCCGCAATCTCCTTTTGTCCTCAAGACCAGCTATGCGTGCGTTCTCAAAAGAAGAGACAGCCTGGTGGATGGTGTGCCTCCATGCTTTGCGATCTGAGGCTAGGTCAGACCACTGGTGATGGTTGATGCGACAGGTGCCAAGGGATTTCTTCAAGGAGTCCTTGTACCTCTTCTTTGGTGCCCCTCTATTTCGATGGCCGGTGGAAAGTTCGCCATACAGAGCAATCTTGGGAAGGCGGTGGTTTTCCATCCTAGAAATATGCCCTGCCCAGCGCAGCTGCGTCTTCAACAGCAGTGCCTCGATGCTTGTAACCTCTGCCCTCTTGAGGACTTCAGTGTTGGTCACAAAGTCACTCCAGTGGATGTTGAGGATGGTGCGAAGGCAGCGCTGATGAAAGTACTCAAGGAGTCGCAGGTGCTGACGGTATAAAACCCACGATTCGGAGCCATAGATGAGGGTTGTCATCACAACCGCTTTGTAAACATTGATCTTTGTGCCTTTTTTCAGATGCTTGTTGCTCCACACTCTTTTGTGCAGTTGGCCAAATGCACGGTTTGCCTTTGCCAGCCTGTTGTCAATCTCCTTGTCGACCTTGGCATCTGAGGAGATGATGCACCCCAGGTAGCTGAACTGCTGGACTGTCTTCAGAACTGATTCACCCACAGTGATGCAGGGAGGGTGATAATCTTCCTGGGGTGCAGGCTGGTGGAGAACTTCTGTCTTCTTCAGACTAACTTCCAGGCCGAATAGCTTGGCAGCCTCTGCAAAGCAGGACATCATATGCTGCAGAGCTGATACCGAGTGGGAGACGAGTGCAGAATCATCAGCAAACAGTACCTCGCGGATAAGTTTTTCCATTGTCTTGGAGTGAGCCTTTAGTTGCCTCAGGTTGAACAGGCTGCCATCAGTGCGATAGCGGATGTAGACACCATCGTCATCATCTAGATCTACTGCAGCTCTTTGAAGCATCATGCTAAAGAAGATCGTAAAGAGAGTTAGCACAAGAACGCAGCCTTGCTTTACACCTGTGCCTATTGGGAAGGGCTCCGAGAGGTCGTTGCAGTGTCTGACTTGGCCTCGCTGGTCTTCATGTAGCTGGATGATCAAGCTGAGGAACCTTGGGGGGCATCCTAAACGTTCCAAGATTTGCCACACGCCTTTCCTGCTAACGGTATCGAAAGCTTTGGTAAGGTCGACAAAAGTCACATATAGACCCTTGTTCTGTTCCCTGCATTTCTCTTGGAGCTGCCTGAGAACAAATACCATGTCGGTGGTGCTCCTGTTAGCTCTGAAGCCGCACTGGCTCTCTGGGAGGAGTTCTTCTGCAATGGTGGGCACCAGTCTGTTCAGGAGAATTCTGGCAAGGATTTTGCCTGCGATGGAGAGCAGGGTTATCCCCCAGTAGTTGGAGCAGTCTGACTTTTCCCCTTTGTTCTTGTGTAGAGTGATGATGATTGCATCGCGAAAGTCCTGTGGTAGTTTGCCTTGTTCCCAGCAGGTGACAAGTACTTTGTGAAGTGTGCTATGTAGTACTGTGCCCCCATGCTTCCAGATCTCTGGTGGGATTCCATCAACTCCCGCTGCCTTGCCACTTTTCAGTTGCTTGATGGCTTTAACAGTCTCTTTTAGGGTGGGGATCTCATCCAACTCTGTTTTCACTGGTTGAAGTGGGGTGAGGTGGATTGCTGAATCTTGAACTACGCGGTTGGCACTGAAGAGAGCCTGAAAATACTCCGACCACCGGTTCAGTATGGATGCCTTGTCTGTGAGGAGCACTTGGCCGTCTGCACTACGCAAGGGACTCTGAGCCTGATATGTTGGGCCATATACTGCCTTCAGGGCTTCGTAGAACCCTCTTAAATCACCAGTGTCTGCACACAGCTGGGTTCTCTCTGCAAGCTTGTCTGTGGGGCAACTGGGGTCCTAAATTCTTGACTGGAGTTTTGCCTGGAAGGCAGCTTTATCTTCGGCTGACTGAAGGCTGCCAACCTGAAGCTTCCTCCGAGGGATACCTCCTCTCCTGGGTGTGGGTTTAAAGTGAAGACGGAGATTGCAGCGTACAAGACGATGATCCGTATGACATTCCGCACTGGGCATTACTCGGGTGTGTAAGACATCTCGAAGGTCTCTCTGGCGCACCAGAATGTAGTCGATAAGGTGCCAGTGCTTGGACCGTGGGTGCATCCAGGTTGTTTTCAGGCTGTTCTTCTGCTGAAAGATAGTGTTGGGGATGGTGAGCTGATGCTCCGTGCAGAATTCTAGCAGGAGGCGCCCGTTATCATTGCAGTTGCCAATGCTGTGTTTGCCAAGTACTCCTTTCCAGGCTTCCGAGTCTTTACCTACTCTGGCATTGAAGTCGCCAAGGATGATCACCTTGTCCTCTGTAAGGGTCTTCCGTACAAGGTTGCGTAGATCAGCATAGAACTTGTTGTTTTCTGCAGGATCTGCTTGAAGGGTTGGGGCATACACACTGAAGAGTGTTGCATGTTGCTTGTTTTGAAGTGGGAGGCGCATGGACATGATGCGATCTGAATGACCTGTTGGCAGGTTTTCAAGTTTGGAGGCAATGGAGTTCCTGACCATGAAGCCAACACCAGAAAGGCGGCTCTCAGCCTTTGACTTACCCGACTAGTAGAGGGTATAGCCATCACCATGTTCTTGAAGACTACCTTCCTCAGGGAAACGGACCTCACTGAGAGCTGCTATGTCAATATTCAACCTGAGAAGTTCGTGGGCAACTAGAGCAGAGCGTCGTTCAGGGCGACCACTGTCTACTGTGTCAAGCATGGTTCTGATGTTCCAACACGCAAGCTTTAGTCTTTGCACACTTTGTGAGGCAGGTGCATGCCTTTTCTTTGTTGTTATTTTTTGACCGCAAGTAAGGATGCCCGTTGACCGCGGCTAGCCAACTGGGGTGGGGGAGACGACCTTTTTTAGGCCACCTTTTCTAGGCCCCTCTCCATGTGGAGCAAGCAGTGCTGTCCCTAGATAAGGCTGCTTGGTCGTTCAGGGTGCTGCCGAAAAATGCTTTTGTCTCCGTGTCAGCATCAGGCGACCAATACCCTGAACCGCCTACATGCAGGATCGGGACTGCGGCTTCCAGTGGCACCTTCCACCTGCCGTTTCGCCCCTTGCCCATCGCTGCAGGACTTGGTGTGTTGTGGGTTGTGGATGTGGATATGCCCTCCAGGCCTGCGCAGAGGATTTTTTAGGTGAAGTACAGTGTGCGCAGTACTGGCTCCACCCTTTCACCTTGGGGTCATCTGCCATGGCCCAGTAAGCCGGGACGCCGACAGCGAGTCCTCCAAGTGGTAGGTGTTACATTAACGAGCTCTATCTGCCCGGGTTTGATGTTAGAGTTTTCCTTCTCTTGTCTGGCGAGGTTGGTGAGCCCAGCCTGCCCATCCGGTTATACCGCCGGACATTCGGTCACACCATGACGTGGCAAACTCTGTGAGAAACGGGGGGGACCAGCGGGAAGGTGTTGCCACGGATGCAGTAATGCAGGAGAGGCCATTGCAGTGACCATCTGCCAGGCATAGCCGGACAGTGACCACGCGGCATTCACTACACCGGGAGAGGAGAGGCTATGTATTGTGCATACACTTTCCCTGGGGGGGCAGGATACCCAAGAGGGAGCCCACCCCTCCCCCCCATGGCTTCCATTAGTTACAATGTTAGGACTTTATTTTGATAATCCAAAGGTTCTGAACAGGGATTCATTGGAACTGATGCCCTCCCTTTACAGCATAGACATTTTAACTTGGAATACATCAAAGGCTTTTCTAAACAAGACTACATTCCCACAGTATGGTGATACATTTCACAAGTTAGGTTCTTCTTATCTCACTGTGGTTCCCGTTCTCACAGGAATAGCTGCTAGCTGCCCCTGAGGCATTTTATCTTCAAAGGACTGTTACATTTGTTAGTACCAAGGACAGGAACTCACAGCAGGGTTAATAACAACTTCACTTTACTTTGATATGCAAGGTTTCTACATTGGGGTTAGTAGCAGAGGTTAGAAAGTGGGGTAGGTTAGGTCAAGCAGCTCACAGCAACTTAAGCATAGCATCATATTATACTAAAGCCTTATATCATAACAGTAATGCTTTCCAGTGTCTGACATACTGCCCCCCCCCCTAAACTCTTGCTTGGGGTTTGTCTGGGAGCAGTAGGTAATATTTCTTTAGTAAAGAGGGGGCCCGCAGGTCTGATGACTTGACCCTCTCGTCGCAGCTTGGAAAGAAGTATTTCCAGCGGAATAGGTAGTACAATACCCCCCTTTGGACTTTTGAGTCCAGCACCTCCTGCACCTCATGATGATGCTGACCCTTCACTTGAATAGGAGTGGGCTCTGGAGGGCGAGGGTGCCAAGACGAAATTCCAGGGTCCTTTCGGAGAAGACTGCAATGGAAAACAGGGTGAATTTTACTAAACATTTTGGGGAGCTCCAATTCTACTGTCACTTTATTGATTACTTGTTTTATTTTTAATGGTCCCAGGAATTTGTATGCCAGTTTTTTACAAGTCTGTGGTAATGGTAAGTTCTTGGTCGACAGGAACACACTCTCCCCCACCTTTAAGTCCCATTCTGGGGAGTGCTTCTTGTCAAAGTAAGCTTTGTAATCTTTCTTAGCCATTTCTAAATTTTCCTGGATATCTGTCCAGCCCTTCCTTATGCTTTCCCACCATTGCTGACAGGAGGTAGGTGGCGCTGTCCCCTCGGCAGTAGTTAGCAAGGGAAAGGGCTTTCCTTCGTAGCCACGCACAATTTGAAATGGCGAGGCTTTGGTGGAGCTGTGCATGCTGTTATTGTATCCGTACTCTGTGAATGGGAGCAGCTCCACCCAGTTAGACTGTTGGTAGTTTATATAGCACCTTAAGTACTGCTCGAGAAGGCCATTCACGAGTTCCGTCTGCCCGTCCATCTGCGGATGGTAGGTGGAACTCAGTCCCTGCTCTATGCCCGCCATTTTACAAAACTCCCACCAGAAGTTGGCAACAAACTGCGGCCCGCGGTCACTAATGACCTTGTCAGGGAATGAGTGTAGTCTAACCACGTGCTGGAAAAACAAGTGAGCTATCTTTTTAGCCGTGGGGAGCTGTTTGCAGGGAATGAAGTGGGCTTGCTTCGAAAAAGTGTCCACCACCACCAAGATCACTGTTTTCCCCTGTGAAGCCGGGAGCTCCACTATGAAGTCCATAGAGACCACTGACCATGGTCTGGCAGCTGTGGGGGTGGGTTGAAGTAGGGGTTTCCCCCCCCCCTCCGCTCTGCCATGATACAAGTAGGGCATGAGCCCACAAATTCAGAGATGTCCTTTTTCATCTGCGGCCACCAGAACTGGCGATATACTAGGTGCAGGGTCTTTACATAGCTGAAGTGGCCCGCCAATTTGCTACAGTGGCAGTGCTGTAGTACTTCGGATTGGGGGGTCTTGGGCACATATAGTTTACCCTCATAGTACCAGAAGCCCCCTTCCCCTTTGACAATTCCCTCCGGCCTCCCCTCTCCCTCCTTTTCAGTTTCTTCAATCAGTCGGCTACCCCCCCCAAGGTTCCGACTGCCCCGTCTTTTTCCCGGAGCGAGTGGTCACTCCACCAGCGACTACTGAGGGAGGGATGATAGAGTCTATGACTTCCTCTCTTTGGCTCTCGTGCTGTGGCAAGCATGAGAGAGCGTCTGCTAAGAAATTCTTTGAGCCAGGAATGTGCCGGAGGACAAAGTCAAATTTTGCAAAAAAATCCTGCCCACCGGATTTTTTTGGCCATCATTTTCCTCTGGCCCATGAGTGCTTCCTGATTTTTATGGTCGCTCCATATCGCAAATGGCACTCTCGCCCCCTCTAACCATGACCTCCACGTCTTTAAGGCGTATGTTACTGTGAACGCCTCTTTGTCCCAGACCGACCAGTTGTGCTGCTCTTGCGAGAATTTGCGTGAGATATAGGCGCAAGGTCTCAACCTCCCCTTCTCATCTTTCTGCATCAATATGGCTCCGACGGCTACATCGGAGGCGTCACATTGGACCATGAAGGGCTTTAGTTCATTGGGGTGGGCCAGTACCAGTTCACTAGTGAATAGTCTTTTGAGCTCATGGAAAGCCGCTTGGCACCTAGGTGTCCACGGCAGCTTGGCCCTGGATTTCTGGGCTTCCGGCCCTTTCCCCTTGGTTTTCAGCAAATCGGTCAGGGGCAGCATTACTTGGGCGAACCCCTGAATGAACCCCCTATAAAAATTGGTGAACCTGAGGAAGAACTGGAGTTGTTTACGTGTCCTCGCGGGTTCCCAATCCAGCACTGCTTGTATTTTGGCTGGGTCCATCGTTAATCCCTTCCCGGACACACGAAAGACCAAGTAGTCTAGTTCCGTTTGGTGGAACTCACTTTTGGACAACTTTGCATACAATTTGTGCTGATACAGAGTGGAGAGCACTTTTTTGACTAATGGCACATGGGATGCTAGATCTTTCGAATAGATAATGTTGTCATCCAGGTACACCACCACCCCCTTGTACAGATATTCTCTGAATATTTTGTTTATAAAGTTCATGAAGACCCCGGGTGCCCCTTGCAGACCGAACGGCATTACAAGATACTCAAACTGTCCCATGGGCATGTTGAATGCAATTTTCCACTCATCCCCCTCCTTGATCCTGACTCGAAAGTAAGAGTCCCTCAGGTCTAGTTTTGTAAACATGGACCCCTCTGACACCGTGCTTAGCAAGTCTTTGATCAGCGGGATGGGGTAGGCGTTAGACATTGAAATCCCGTTTATCCCGTGAAAGTCTGTGCAAAGTCTCAAACTCCCGTCCTTCTTCTTCCGGAAGAGGACCGGGGCGGCGTGTGGGGCGGTCGCTGGCCTAATGAACCCCCGCTTTAAGTTTTTGTCGATAAACTTCCACAACTCTGCTTTCTCTGCCCACCCCATTGAGTACAGCTTTGCTTTTGGTATCTCCTGCCCCGGGATCAACTCGATGGCACAGTCAGTGTCCCTGTGGGGTGGCATCTCGTTAGCCTCCTCCTCGCTAAACACCTTTCAGAGGTCTCGGTAGTCCTTTGGGATTGAGCGGACCTCTTCTACCGACATGCACATTTTTTCATTCTTTGGGGGGGGGGTGTCGGCCCCCATCACCCCTGCCAATGATGGTGGGTGCACCGCTGGTCAGTGAAGTCTATCGCTTGTGCCCCCCACTGTATGTCCGGCTGGTGGTGGGACAACCAACCCACCCCTACTACTACATCAAATGATGAGGAGGGCGCAATAACGAAAATCTCTACCGCCCAATGTTCTTTTATTCCTACCGGTAACCCTTGGGTTTCTTCGGTGCAAGGCTCCCCTCTCATAGCAGTCCTGTCCATTTGCTCGAACTGGATCGGGTGGGGAAGGGGGGTCCTAGCCAGCCCTAAGGCGTCTACTAGTCTTGGGGTGATGATTTCGCGGGTGCAGCCTGAGTCGACTAAGGCTCGGGTGTGCATAAACCGCTTCAGTTTTGGGTTCAACAAAGTTACTGGCACAAATAGTAGGGCCCCTGTTATCCTCACCCGTAGCAGTGCCATCAAATCCACGACCTGCCATCTGGCACCTTTCAGTGCAGGTTGTTCTCGTTTCCCGCCGGCTCCAGCTCCCATGATTCTTCTCCCAAGTCCTCGGTAATTATAGAATCCTCATCAAGCGCCATGGATGTGGTGACATTGCCCCGACTGGGCTCTTTGGGCTTCCCCGGCGTCTTCTTCGGCCCCGTGGCGGTTGGCTTCTGAGTTGGAGGGGGGCCCCAGGGCTTTTCTGGGCAGTTGGCAGCCAGGTGCCCCGGATCGCCACATCGGAAGCATCTCCGACCCTGGGTCAGCTTGGAAGCCCCCCATCTGGGCTGTCACTTTCTTGGGCTTGGCTTTAGACCCCGACTTGGACTTGCATCCCCCCTTCGACCTCTGCTGCTGCTGTCGTTGAAGGGCTATGTGCTTCATGTTGGTCTCGACTTCCCCTGCCAGTTGTATCCACCCCACCAGGGTTGTTGGCTGAGCTTGGTGGAAGGCTCGATCGAGGATGCTCGCATTGAGGCTCCGTTTGTAGGCTTCAACTTTCATCCTTTCATTCCAGCCTCAGACTTTGGAGCAATGGGTTCTATAGTCGGTGGTGTATTCCCTCACCGTTTTCAACCCCTGTTGTAACTCATGCAGGGCGGTTAGGGCCCTCACTTCTTGTAATGGGTCCCCAACCTGTTGCAACATTGCTTGCAAAAAGCCGGCCATGTTAGTCAGTTCAGGAGCCCGTATACTCCCACATACCATCGTCTGTTCTCGTATACTCCCACAGTTCTCGTATACTCCCACATACCATCGTCTGGCCGCCTCCTTCAGCTTCAATCCCAGGTAGTCCACTCGGCTGGGTTTGTTTGGGAAAGTGTTTCCCCAGTGGGTCATGTAGCTGTTGCACTGGATGGTGAAGTATTCTACTTCCTTGGGGTCGCCATCGAACGTGATGTCCAGGCCCCGTCCCCTCCCTTCGGCCCAGGGCATCAGGGGTTGTGGCCCGAGCAGTGCCATCGGCCACACAGGCGGGTCCTGGGATCACTGGTGGCGGCCCCACTGGGGCTGGTGGTCCAGCTGGCTTGGCTGGCTCGCCCAGCTCTGCTGGTTCATCTGGTTTGGCTGGCTCGTTCGGCTGTGGAGCCGGCCAGTCCGGGTCGGGCCATAGTGCTGGTTGGCCTGGCGGGGGTCGCAGTTGCTCCCGCATCTGGTCTAACTGTCTTTGCACCTCACGAGTGATGTGCACTGTGGTCATTTGGAACTCATTTCGGATCTCTCGCACCCAGATCTGCATCTCATTCCTCAGCAGTTGGACGTCCTCTCCCGCTTTCGAGGCCTGTCCTTTGTCTCCGCCCGACCCGCCGTTTCGGTCATCTCCGATCGGGGTGTCCTCTCCCCTATCTCCTGACCCGGTAAACTGGTTCCCAAAAAGTCCTGCTGCCTCATCCATTAGCACTGTCGAGGTGTGGGGTTTCCACTTCTGTGGCGTGATGAGTAGGGTCGAGAAGTGTAGTGGGGACCCCCCCCCCCTGTCTTTCAACGGTGACTCCTGGCGGGACCTTTGACTCCTCTGTAGTTTTGGTGGGTTCTCTGTTATCCAGAAATTTGGCAGCCATCCAGCTTAAAAGGGGCCAGTTCGGATAAACCCGTATTGGATCAGTTCCAAAATGTCAGACAATTGAAATTCAAAGTAAGCAGGCTTCCATTGGTTACAATGTTAAGACTTTATTTTGATAATCCAAAGGTTCTGAACAGGGATTCATTGGAACTGACACCCTTTCTATAGAGCATAGACATTTTAACTAGGAATACATCAAAGGCTTTTCTAAACAAGACTACATTCCCACTGTATGGTGATACATTTCACAAGTTAGGTTCTTATCTCGCTGTGGTTCCCGTTCTCACGGGAATAGCTGCTAGCTGCCCCTGAGGCATTTTATCTTCAAAGGATTGTTGCATTTTTTAGTACCAAGAACAGGAACTCACAGCAGGGTTAATAACAACTTCACTTTACTTTGATATGCAAGGTTTCTACATTGGGGTTAGTAGCAGAGGTTAGAAAATGGGGTAGGTTAGGTCAAGCAGCTCACAGCAACTTAAACATAGCATCATATTATACTAAAGCATTATATCATACCAGTAAAGCTTTCCAGTGTCTGACAGATATTTAAAAAGCCCTGTGTTGTTAATGAACAATGTAAAGAAGTATTCCTTTAAGCAGTGGTTAACCCAAGTAAGGGATATAAAAGGGAGCACAGATTTTGGCAAATTAAATGCAACTCAGTGATCAGACAGGCCAAAAGAGACTATGAGGAACATATTGCAAAAAAACAAAGTATCACCATCAAAAATTCCTTCAAATACATTAGTAGTACAAACCCAGCTAGGGAGGCAGTTAGGCCATTGAAGTAAAAAGATTACAAAAGGATGATAGGGAAATTGCCCACTCCAGAACCGTCAGTTTCAGGAGGGGTGTTGAAAGGCCTGAGTCAGATTGAGGTGACAAGAGAGGAGGTCCTGACTGATGGACAAATTAAAAACTGACAAATCACCAGGCTCAGGTGACATACTTTCAAGAGTTCTGAAAGAACAAATGTGAACAAAAATATGCACTCTGTCACTAAAATATACCTCAGTTCTGAAGGACTGGAAGGTAGCTAATGTAACCCCATATTTTAAAAAGGTTCCAGGGGAGATCTGGGAAATACAGGCTCAGGGCTGGCATGTGGGCCAAGTAGGCAGCCGCCTTAGATGCCACTTGGCCTAGGCATGCCGTGAGGTGCCCCTCTCCCCATGCCTGCTGCCTCCCCATGCCAACTGCTGCCTCCTCGTGTCTGCCTCCCATGCCCACTTCCCATGCCCGCCTCCCATGCCCGCCTCCCTGCACCCACCTCCCCCCGCCTCCCCGCGCCCGAAGACACTTCCCATGACTTGCTCAGGCTGGGCTACCCCTGCTTCAAAAGGAACCGTCTGGCTCCCTTTGAAGAAGGTGAGGGCCGGCTGAGAGCTCACGTGTAGTGCACTCAGCCCAACGACGTCACTTCTGGTTACATCATTGGGCCACGCATGAAGTGCACACGCAGAAAGACACTGAGGAGGCGGGGGAATAGGCCTCAGTCTAGTGGCACCAGAACCCCTAGAAGCAGGCCTGTACAGACTGGTCAGTCTAATGTAAATACCAGGTAAGTTGGTGGAATCCATTTTTAAAGATAGAATTAGTAAGCACAATGATTAACAGAAACAATTGAGGAAGAATCAGCATGGTCTGTATAAGGAAAGATCTTGTCTCACTAACCTTTAGTGTTCTTTGAGGGGCTAAACAAACATGTGGATAAGGGTAACCCAGTAGATGTTATTTACATAGACTTTCAGAAAGCTTTTGATAAAGTTCCTCATCAGTCAGTCAGTTTATTACAATCCAAGATCAAAAACTGATTCTTTGGGAAACATATCTTTTAGATACATATCTCAAATATACCTTGTAAAATACATTGATTCAATAAAATATGTTAAAATGATAACTTCTTTCTGTCTAATTGAACATACCAAAATCTGGCTACTTTCAATGTAATTTCATTGCATCAATCGCTGAACTGAAGAGAAATATAAAATTGGCTAGATCTTACTGAATGATTGGATTAACATATATATTCCAAATGTTTGGATTAACATATATATTCCAAGTGTTCTGGCAAAACCATCAATAAAGGAGGACATGCTTCTTTTACAAAAGATATTATAGCACTGGAAAAAGTGCAGAGAAGAGCAACTAAATTAAGAGGATGGAACACCTTCCCTATAAAGAGAGGGTTAAAACGTTTGGGGCTCTTTGGCTTGGAGAAACATCATAAGAACATAAGAGAAGCCATGTTAGATCAGGCCAATGGCCCATCCAGTCCAACACTCTGTGTCAAACAGTGGCCAAAAATAAATAAATAAATAAATATATATATATATATATATATATATATATATATATATATATATATATATATACATACACACACACACTCACACACACACACACACACACACTGTGGCTAATAGCCACTGGTGGACCTCTGCTCCATATTTTTATCTAAACCCCTCTTGAAGGTGGCTATGCTTGTGGCCGCCACCACCTCCTGTGGCAATGAATTCCATATGTTAATCACCCTTTGGGTGAAGAAGTACTTCCTTTTATCCGTTTTAACCTGTCTGCTCAGCAATTTCATCGAATGCCCATGAGTTCTTATATTGTGAGAAAGGGAGAAAAGTACTTCTTTCTCTACTTTCTCCATCCATTGCAATATCTTGTAAACCTCTATCATGTCACCCCGCAGTCGATGTTTCTCCAAGCTAAAGAGTCCCAAGCGTTTCAATCTTTCTTCATAGGGAAAGTGTTCCAAACCTTTAATCATTCTACTTGCCCTTTTCTGGACTTTCTCCAATGCTATAATATCCTTTTTGAGGTGCGGCGACCAGAACTGCACACAGTACTCGAAATGAGACCGCACCATCGATTTATACAGGGGCATTGTGATACTGGCTGATTTGTTTTCAATTCCCTTCCTAATAATTCCCAGCATGGCGTTGGCCTTTTTTATTGCAAATGCACACTGTCTTGACATTTTCAGTGATCTACCATGACCCCAAGATCTCTGTCTTGGTCAGTCTCTGCCAGTTCACACCCCATCAACTGGGATTCATGGCTTCAATGTGCATTACTTTGCAGTTGGCCACATTGAACCGCATCTGCCACGTTGACGCCCACTCACCCAGCCTCAACAGATCTCTTTTGAGTTCCTCACAATCCTCTCTGGTTCTCACCACCCTGAACAATTTAGTGTCATCCGCAAACTTGGCCACTTCACTGCTCACTCCCAACTCTAAATCATTTATGAACAAGTTAAAGAGCATGGGACTCAGTACCGAGCCCTGCGGCACCCCACTGCTTACCGTCCTCCACTGCGAAGACTGCCCATTTATACTCACTCTCTGCTTCCTATTACTCAGCCAGTTTTTGATCCACAAGAGGACCTGTCCTTTTACTCCATGACTCTCAAGCTTTCTAAGGAGCCTTTGATGAGGAACTTTATCAAAAGCTTTCTGGAAGTCAAGGTAAACAACATCTATTGGGTCTCCTTTGTCCACATGTTTGTTCACCCCCTCAAAGAAATGTAACAGGTTAGTGAGGCAAGATCTTCCCTTACAGAACCCATGCCGAGTCTTCCTCAATAACCCGTGTTCATCAATGTGCCTACTCATTCTGTCCTTGATAATGGTTTCTACCAACTTTCCCGGTATTGAAGTCAGACTGACTGGCCTGTAATTTCCCGGATCTCCTCTGGAACCCTTTTTAAAGATGGGGGTGACATTTGCTATCTTCCAGTCCTCAGGAACGGAGGCAGATTTCAATGAAAGATTACAGATTTTTGTTAGAAGATCCACAAGTTCAACTTTGAGTTCTTTCAGAACTCTCAGATGTATGCCATCCGGACTCGGTGACTTATTAGTTTTTAATTTGTCTATTAGTTGTAGGACCTCCTCTTTTGTCACCTCAATCGGACTCAGGTCCTTCAACACCCCTTCCAAAATTAGTGGTTCTGGAGTGGGCAAACACTTCTCATCTTCCACAGTGAAGACGGAGGCAAAAAATGCATTCAGCTTCTCATCCATTTCCCTTGCCTCCTTTAGTAATCCTTTTACCCCATGGTCATCCAAGGGCCCCACTGCCTCCCTGGCTGGTTTCCTGCTTCTAATATATTTGAAGAATTTTTTATTGTTGGTCTTTATGTTTTTTGCAATATGCTCCTCATATTCCCTTTTTGCCTGCCTGATCACAGTCTTGCATTTGATTTGCCACAGCCTGTGTTCCCTTTTACTAATCTCACTTGGGCTGGTTTTCCACCGCTTCTTACCTTTTACAGCTTCCATTACTTTGTTTGTTAACCATGCAGGCCTTTTCTTATGCCTGTTTGTGCCTTTCCTAACTTGTGGTATGTATTTTATCTGAGCTTCTAGGATTATAGTTTTAAATAGTCTCCAAGCTTCCCCAAGGGTTTTGACTGTATTTACCTTTCCTTTCAGTTTTCTCCTCATGTGCCTCCTCATCTCAGAGAGTTTACCCCTTTTAAAGTTAAAAGTCTTTTTGAGCAACTCCCTATTTATACAAACGGTGAAATCAATAACATTATGGTCACTGCTCCCAAGTGGCGCCATCACTTTTACATCTCTCACCGAGTCTTGGGCATTACTTAGGACCAAATCCAGGATTTCCCCACCCCTGGTAGGTTCTGAGACCATCTGCTCCATAGCACAGTCATTGAGAGCATCAAGAAACTCAATCTCTTTCTCTCGACCAGAACACATATTGACCCAACCAATCTGCGGGTAGTTAAAATCACCTATTACAACATAGTTTTTATGTTTAGCCGCTATCTTTAAGCCTTTCATCATATTATAATCGTCCTCTCTCTTTTGATTTGGTGGGTGATAACAAACTCCAATAGTTAAATTTCCTTTTGGGCCCTCTATTTCAACCCAAAGCATTTCTAAAAGGGAATCTAAAAGGGAATCTAATTATCTGACCTCATCCTTACTGGACCGTATATCCTCTCTGACATACAGAGCCACCCCACCTCCAACCCTTCCCTCCCTATCCTTCTGATATAACTTATATCCAGGAATCACCGTGTTCCACTGATTCTCCTCATTCCACCAAGTTTCTGAAATTCCCACAATGTCTATGTTTTCTCCCAACACTAAACATTCCAATTCACCAATTTTCATCAACTGAGGGGTGACATGATAGAGATTTACAAGATTATGAATAGGATAAAGAACATAGAGAAAGAAGTATTTTTCTCCCTTTCTCACAATGAAAGAACTTGTGGTCATTCAATGAAATTAATGAGCAGTAAGCTTAGAAGAAATCAAACGAAGTACTACACCATCCAAAGAGTAATTAACAAGTGGAATTCACTTCCACAAGAAGTGGTGGTGTCTACAGGCATAGCTTAAAGATGGGACTGGATATGGAGTAGAGGTCCATCAGTGGCTGTTAGCCACAAGCTATAGATGGAACACTATGGGGCAGTGATGCTCTGTATTCTTGGTGTGAAGGGGCAACAGTGGGAGGGCTTCTGGAGTTCTGCCCCAGCTATGGGACCTCCCGGTGACACGTGATTTTTGGCTACTGTGTGACATAGTGTGTTGGGCTGGATGGTCCACTGGCCTGATCCAACATGGCTTTTCTTACATTCTTACTATAGTGAGAACATTAGTCTTTAGCAGGGCTTTTTTTGAGCAGGAACGCATAAGAATGCAGTTCCTGCTGCCTTGATGTCAGGAGGTGTGACCTAAGATGCAAATTAATTCCTGCTGGGCTTTTTGTACAAAAAGCCCTATGTGAAACAAAGTTGCCATCAGGGGGTGTGGCCTAATATGCAAACGAGTTCCTGCTGGGTTCTTTCTATTAAAAAAGCCCTGGTCTTTAGAGAGAAGTTTTTAGTGAGAACCTGAGGAAGGAACATCAGTTATGCTTTCCGCCCATGTTTCCTCCCCCCGCCCCCCAAGCAAATCTGCCAGTGCAAATAAATCAAACTGCCTTTATCAGTTTCCTTGTACTCACTCACCCCACTTAGGCTGGTAAAACTGATTCTCTACTTGTATGTGGGCATGACTTTGTGTCAAGAAGATCCAGAAATCTACAGTTGGCTCATAATATGCATAGAGGTGGCCACTTAATATTAATTTTGCACTTGTGTCTCTTGACCCTGTGAAACTTCTAAAGTCTGTTTATACACAGGCACAGTCTTGGGGCAATATATTTGACAGGATTTTCAATGAAACAGAGAGCAGCTTTGAATGGAACTTGATTTTTTTTGTCTGTGTCTTGGAGAACCCAGAGTAGCCAATGAAACAATACATACCCATCCCTTGTAGGGAGTTGCATTGGAATTACACCTGAACAACTTTTTGCTGAGGTTTCATGGGATGCAATAGATGCCATGAGCATTTGGTCAGAAATATCAAAATTTAGATTAGATGGTAGTTACCAAGGAGTGTGGTGGTGTTCCCTTTGTTTCTCAGTGGATTGTGGGGGGGGGGGGGAATCACATTCACATGGCATTATGTGAAGAGCCTGGTGATAGGCTGCTATAATATCTGCAAAGGAGCTCCCTTTTATGCATAGTGCATAGTGATTGCTATACACTGTATTTAAATAATTTAAAATGAATGGTGAGGAGTTTGTTTCTTATAATGACTTCAGCTTTGTAAGAACCTTCTCATATTAAATAATTTGTTTGCGTAAAAGTACCTGGCTTGGGGTTTTTTAGGATGTTTCTGTCCTTTGCTACTAACTTTTCTTCCAGAATGCTTTCCAGTAAAGTGAGAAGGCACTAATCATTATGCTACTAATCAAAGATATAGCAAATAAAAACTTCCTTTCTGATTTCATATCCTTTGTTGTCCTTTCTCATTTTACTGTATGGGAATTTTCCCACCAAGTGTCTGACTCTAAGAAATATGTTCATCTGTATAAGGGTAAAGGTATAAAGTAAATTCACAGTGTGCTTCAATTTATGACAAGTTGTTGGAAATTTGAAGAAAATTAATATCCATATTAGCCTGTGCACAAATCATGCACACTGTCATGATTAAAATAGCCATGCTGCATCTTTTGACACATGGATTTTATTCTCCAAATTAGATACAAACTGCACAATGTGACATGCATTAAAATTGCATCTTTAAAGTTTGCTGGAGTCAGGAAAAAGCAAAGATGAGGATTAGATTTCAGTCTGCTGAGATTGTTTCATTTGAACTTTTATAATATTCACTTTTTTACATACCTGAAACTTGAAGAGTTTATATTATGCATTGATTCTGCATTGGAAATGGAGTGGAGGCCAAAACAGACCAAGTTCTTAAGTGGAATATAAATCCCCACTTATTCACAATTCTATTTCTATTTCCATTTATTTTTTATTTTTTGAAAAACTCCTTTAAAACCTTAAGCATTAGACAGTTTCATTTAATCTTTTAAAAACCAGCCATCAAGCACTGTTATTAGGACTTTTCTCTGACACTTAGTAAAAACAAACCAGATTTTGGAATGAAGTAAAAAAAATTCCTTGATTAAAAGATCCAACTGGCTATGAGAAACAAAAGCTCTGTTCTAATTTTACAATCCATACATCACAATTCCATTTCATGGCCTATGCTTTCAAGAGATCATCTGAAGAATATATTGATATGTTCACATGAAATTCAGCATTCAGAAATAAAAGCAAAACAGTAGTTCCAAAGCGGACTCCAAGCTAAACCATAGAGTCTGACTACAAGAGAGTTTTATGACTATCTAGATCCCTTAATTTACAACTAGATTTATCACATAATCTATATGTGCATATGCAATGAGTTTGGTGTTTTCAATCCAAGCCCTCATGGGCAGTAATCTACCACGCAAAGCTATCAAATGTAATTTACCTAAGTTGTCAGTCTTTCCTCTAAACAGCCTTGCTAGAAGCAGATCAACAGAAGGATAACATTTGAATTATCTTTACCCCAGTTCCACAGATTTCCTCTTAGCCCCTCTTGATTGACATTCTGTATGGGGGACCAATAATGCAAGTTTCTTCCAAAAGAATATAAATACATAAATGGAAAGCTACATAAATTCTTTGATGTGGTTTGTTGTATGTGTTTAATACATTTGGTTATATCCCTTGTACTCATGGTTGCACCTACCTGATCAAATACCTCACCAAATAATCATATACAAACACTATGAATGAAGTTTTACTATTTTGCTTTGACCTTCTTTTATTATAATTTTAGTAAAAACTGAGTTTTAAAATTATTTTTGTGGACCCACAAAAACATCTCATGGATAAGAGGAAGAATGGCAAAGCAAAGAGAAGGATTTCCTTCCTTTTATTCCTCTTTTTATTCCTGCCTACAATTTCTCACTCCATGCAGTTACAGAGACCCAAGCATGATAGCAGACCCTCATGTATATCATCACCCGGATTGCTTTAAAAGGGATATACAGTACACTCAGACACACACCCATAGGTACATATCCTGCAGGAAGCAGTGAGGTACAAATAGACCTGCCATTCAGATACAGCTTTGAACACACATCCAGCTTATCCTTCATTTCTAATACAACAAATCATGCAAATATAGAAATATGATTTTGTGCAAAATTATCTTAGTTTGAATCAGGGTGAAAAGTAAGTAGGGAAAAGTGGTAGATTATAGCTGATGTGGTATAGAAAAAACATGACTGCAATAGTGAAAATGAAAGAGAAAGGAGGAAAGATGAATCTTGATCAGTGATTCACACCACAGGTATGACTTCAGTATAGAACATCTACAGGTAATTCACTAGTACACCTTTCTGCGTAGGAAGGCTGATGAACATTTTTAAAAATTAATAACAAAAAAGTCATACAAAGAGCACACACATGCCTATTTCATAATATGTATAAGGTGAAATAAACATTTTCCAGATATCTTTGTGTGGGTAGAATAAACAAACAGTGGACCGTGGAGTAAGGGTGACAAATTATGCCTCAGATCTGCATAAGTTTACTGGTGCATATAAGACATATATAAGTATGCAGGCATAGTTACTTTGTTTGTTTGATTTTGCATGCTTTGGACTCCTGCAAAAGTCACTATGATCCTGCCTTGTGTGGATTCAGTTTACCCACACAGAGCATCTGAAAAGAGCTCTAGACATTCACAATGATCCAGGGGCATAAATCTTCAGCAGAGTTACACCCTTCTAAGTGCACTGAATTCAATGGACTTGGAAGAATGTAAGCCTTCTTGTACTGCATTGGAGATTTCTGGCAAAGTTGCATGCCCATCAGCGAGGATATGTTGAGTTACTCATCCTCTCACTGCCCCTGTCCCATCCATCCGCACAGCCCTGGGCAAATGTAAAGCATCATCAGATCAATGGTGTACCAAGGGTGGGGCAGAGGTGTGGTCTGCCCAAGAAGCAGCTTGAGGAAGGTTCTTAAAGGGGCCCTTGAAACCAGTGTCTTGCTGCATCCAGCCAAACAGCTTTCCTCTTTTTTTAAACTGTAGTTTGGCTGCTAGGAGTTTAGGGAAGTCTGAGCATAGCAAAAGGCATTCTAGGATCAGATAGATTTCTCTTTCTGCAAGACTGAAGCAAACTTGCTTAACAAATTGTACACCCAATCCAGTACGCTGATAGCTGCTTCAGTAATTGCCAGCCTGCAAGGTCATTTTCTCTAGTAGTGTAGCCTTCCTCTTTTCCTTTCCTTTCACCCAATTCAGCCAGATCTTGTAAACTGGTAGTTTGGATGCTGCAGCAAGATAAAATGACTTTTCTCTCTCTTAATCTCTCTCCCTCTTTTCCATACATTTATCATTCATTTTTTCTCTCCCTTCACCTAATTTTTCCACTCCCTCCCCCTCTTATTTTCCATTCTTGGTCTCAAGATCTTCTGATCCCTATCCAGTTTGGTGAACAGAATGTATTTAAGAGTAGTATAGTAGGAAACCTTTTTATGATATTATGAACAGAAAGCACTGAGTTTGCTGGGCACTGTACATTGCACTGGTTCTGCTGAGTTTCTAGCCCCCCCCCCCCCGTTGCTTGAACTGTGATTCTGTGCTTGACATCAGGTGGCCTGCCACTATGACACTGGGTTCTGCTGGGCACTCTGTGATTGCACTGATTCTGCTGAGTTTACAAAAATGCCCCCCTTCAGTTTCTACTGCAGAGATTCTCTGGTTTGACTTTAGTCCTTTGGAAACAATGGGGGGGGGCGATAGTGTGTTTCCTAAACAACAAAATGATGTTCAACTGCTATCAGCATTTCTATACATATTCCATATAGCCATCAGGCCATTTTGGAGTTTTCCCTTTTTTCTTTTGGTTAATTTCCAAAGCAATGTTATGTCTGCATATTTTTATGTTGTCTCCCCAGAATCCTGCACAAATCAACACATTTAAGAACAAAAAGAAGTAGAATAGGAAATGAAGCTGTTAATTGCCCTGAGCGTTCATATAGCATTGGGGAGAACTGGGTGTAGGGAAATGGGAAAGCAGCAATGGCAGTGACATCATGATGTCACTTCCAGGGGAAACCCAGATGTGATGTAGGATAGCTTCAGGAACAGCTGGAATATCTATGGTGAAACTACAAATGATATTACTATGTAGCCAGCTGTAATGTACTGAGTTGTGAGACGGGATGAAGGCAACATGCTTTATTCAGTGGTACATTACAAGAGAGGGAACACGCGAGCCGGGTCCCGCTTATATACATTTCCCGGAACTGCCCCTCCAGTCTGACCAGTCCAATCCTGGTCAGTCAAACTTCCCGCCACAGATCTTGATGGGTGGGGCATCTGGCGAGCTACATCCGGGGACCCGTGGGTCGCCTCTGTAACGATCACCATGCGGTACATCAGCTTGTGTTTCAAGACATAACACTCCTCCCCCCCCAGTTCAGGACACATAGTCTTGTAAGTAATCGGGGGCCTTGCGTTCCCTGGTTGACCTCCTTGGGGTTACTTGTGGAATAGGAGCGGTCACCAGGGCTGCCAGGGCTGCGGCTGCTAAGGCGGATGGGGCGGTGGTTCCCCAGCCTATGGTTGTCTGCGCTCTGCTGCTCTTCTGGTGTCCCTACTCTAGGGGTTTCGCCCCCGCTCCGGTGTGGCCCTTCTGCCCAATCGGTCGGAGTGGTCGGCAGGGGCGGGGTAGCTCTCAGCAGCGGTGCAGCTGCTGGTTCCTCCTCATTCCGTACTGCAGCCGGCTCTTCCGGCAAGGTGCAGTGGCGCATCTGATCTATATGCCTCCGCAGAATTTGGCCCCCCTCGGTTGAGATGTCATAGTGGCGGGACCCCGTCACGCGCAGCACCCGACCAGCTACCCACTCAGGGCTACTAACGTAGTTCCTTGCGTATACCGGATCCCCCAGAAAGAACCCCCTAGCCACTTCCCTGATCTCTGGAGAGCTGCGGAGATTGGTGGCCCGGTCAGGATGCAACTGGTCCAGCCTTGTGATCAGCTTCCTTCCCATTAACAACTCTGCTGGGCTTACCCCTGTGACTGGGTTGGGGGTGATTCTATTGTCAAATAGGAAGGCGGCCAGGCGGTGGTCCCAGTCCCCCTGTACTATGCGTCCCAGGGCCTCTTTAGTGGTGCGTACCATCTGCTCTGCTTGGCTGTTGGTGGCCAGATGGAAGGGGGCGGACCGTATGTGTTTTATTAGGTATCTCTGCAAGAACTCCCGGAATTCCCGGGAGGTGAACGTGGTCCCATTATCCAAGACGATGGTGTCAGGAATCCCGTGTGTGCAAAGGACCCTGCACAACGCTTGGACCGCCGCCACCGTTGAGGTGGAGGTTACCGGGATAACTTCCAACCACTTGCTGTAAGCGTCCACCAGAATGAAAAATGTTTGGCCCTGAAATGGCCCTGCGAAGTCAATATGTAACCTAGACCACGGCCTCCTATTGGCTTCCCAGCGGTGGACCGGGGCACTGGGTGGTTCGGGCCGGGACTCCTGGCAGGCTTGGCACCTTCAAACCCACCCCTCGATCTCTTCGTCCATTCCTGGCCACCATACATAACTGCGTGCTAGGGCCTTCATCCGTACAATCCCGGGATGAGTCTCGTTTAGGGCCTCCAGCACTTGTTTCTGCAATGGGGGGGGGGGGAACTACCACCCTGCTTCCCCAGAGAAGACACCCCTTGTGCGAGGAGAGTTCTTCTCTGCGAGATGTGAATGCCCTGAATTCTTCGGCCTGTTTTCCCTCGGGCCATCCCCTCCCCACCCAGTCGAGAACCCGCATGAGTATTTTGTCCTGCCCTGTGGCCTTCGCTACCTCGGCGGCATGTAAGGGTCTCTCCAGTAGTGTTTTAATGAGCATCACATGGTGGGCTGGGGCTGGGGCTGGATCCATGGAGGGCAGCGGAAGGTGACTGAGGGCGTCCACGTGACCCATCACCTTGCCCAGGCAATGTACCAGGGCATATGAGTAGGAGTTCAGGAACTGATTCCACTGCAGGATGCACTGCGACAGAATCTGTGGCGTCTGGGGCGAGGAGTCCCAGGAGCGGCTTGTGATCGGTGGCGATCGTAAAACGTCTACCGTACAGGTAGTCATTAAATTTATGCACCCCCGCCATGATTGCCAAGGCCTCCTTATCAATCTGGGCATAGTTGCGCTCTGCGGGGGTCAGGGTTCTGGAGTAATATGCTATCGGGACCTCCCTCCCATCCGGGAGTTAGTGGCCCAGGATGGTGCCCACCCCATATGGTGATGCATCGCATGCTAAGACCACCGGCAGGGCTTCATCAAAATGGTGGAGCACGTTATTGGATACGAGGAGCTCCTTGACCGCCTGAAAAGCGGCTGCCTGCTTCTTTCCCCAGACCCACGGGGCATTTTTATCTAACAGCCTATGGAGGGATTCTAAAGCCACTTTGTGGGGCAAGAACGAATGATAAAAGTGTAATAACCCCAAGAAACTTTGTAGCTCCACCCTGCACGTGGGGGCTGGGGCCTCCACAATGGCCTTGGTTTTGTCGGCCGTTGGGTGGATCCCTGCAGTGTCCACCGCAAACCCCAAGAACTCCACCCTCGGCACACCGAGGGAACATTTTTCCCGCTTGACTTTCAGTCCGGCCGCCTGGAACATGCGGAGGACCTCTCGCAGCCGGTTGCTGAACTCCGCGTCTGGTGCAGCGATCAGAACGTCGTCGAAAAACGGTTGCACCCCGGAGATCCCTTTGAGGAGAGAATCCATCAGGCTCTGAAAGACCCCTGAAGTCACACTCACCCCAAATTGCAACCACCGCACCCTGAAAGCCCCCCTGTGGGTCACTATGGTCTGGGCTTCCGCTGTATCGGCGTCCACTGGGAGCTGCTGGTACGCCTGGTCCAGCTTCCCAAAAATTTTTGACCCCACTAGTGCTGCCAAAACATGGCTGACTACTGGGATGGGGTAGGGGTTATCTTGTAGTGCCTTGTTTATGGTGCACTTGTAGTCGGCGCATATGCGCACATCCCCATTTGGCTTCACTGGGGTAACTATCGGGGTTTCCCATGTGGTGTAGGAAACCGGTTCTAGCACTCCCTGGGCTGTGAGGCGGTCCAGCTCTGCTTCAATTTTGGGCTTCAGAGCGAACGGAGCCCGCCTGGCCTTTAGCTGTATCGACCGCACGTGGGGGTCGAGGGGTAAGGATATGGGAGGACCCTTGTAGCACCCTAAGGCTCCATCAAACACCTCCGTAAATTCCCTGCACACATGCTCAAACCCTTGCGTCCCCAGCTGCTGCACCCCCATGATCTGAATTCCCAACGGACCAAACCAGACCAGGCCCAGCAGTGTGGTGAGCTGGCGTTTGACCACCAGTATATCCAGTTTCCCCCTAAAGCTCTTAAACACCACCCTCACCTTGGCCCATCCCAGGATCTGTATGGGGTTCTTTTGGAAGTCCCATAGTATGAAACCAGCCGGTCGCAGCCTACGCCGGCCACGTGGGCACAGTTTTCTTAGGGACTCCTCCGAAATTATGGAGATGGAGGAGCCCGAGTCCAGTTCCATCAGGCAGGGGTTTCCCTTGATCCTGATTGATACCTTGACCTTGTTGGGGGTATTGCTGGGCAAGTTCATTACCTGCAGGCTGGTCGAGGCGGTCGAGTAGTCCTTGGTCGAGTCTTGGTTGGTGGACTGGCGTCTGCGGCTGGCCTTGGCCCTGCAAGCCCACGCAATGTGGCCCATTTTTCCGCAGTTCCTGCAATAGGGGCACATTGCAATAGGGGCAGTCCACATTGCAATAGGGGCAGTCCCGACACTCGTGCGGGTTCCCGCAGCTTGCGCACTTGGTGCTGGTTGGTTTCTCCGTCGCTCATGGCTGCTGGGTCACTCTTGGTCCCGTCCCTGGTGGGCGGCATAGCTGGTGTGTCTCCTCCTCCTCTGGGTGGCTCTGCGCCATCTCCTCCTGGTGGACGGCTTCTGACCTCGGGTTGTTGAAAGCTTTGATGGCTCTCTCGAATGCTGTGGCCTCGTTGAAGGCACCTTGGAGGGTGAGCTCTTCCCTTGCAAAGAGCTTCTGCTGTAGTCTTTCGTCCCTCAGGCCCCAGGCGAAACGGTCCCTCAGGGCCTCCTCTAGCTTGTCGACGTTACAGTTTCCCGCTATTTGGCGAAGAGCGGCCAGGTATTCGGCTGCCGTCTCTCCCATCTCTTGGTCCCTCTTGTGGAAGAAGGAATCGGTGGGTGATGATTGAGGGCTGGGGCAAGAAGTGCCCTGTGAGGAGTCGGACTATCTCCTCATACGTCTTCTCCGTGAGTCTCGCGGGGGCCGAGAGACCCTTGGCAATCTCGAATGTGGCCTCTCTGCAGATTCTCAGGAGCATGTCTCTTTTCCGGCTGTCTTCCATTATCATGTTTGCTCGAAGGTAGCAATTGACCCGCTCCGTGTAGGTCTCCCACCTCTCCGGTTTAGCGGGGTTGAACTCTTTGAGGCAACCCGTCGCTCCGCTCAGGTTAGCCATGGTGGCTGCGGCGGCTGGTGCTTCCGTTTCCCTGGACGGCGTGCCTTCTCCGTCTCCGGCCAGCTCTGCGAAGGTCCTCTTCGGGAGTTACCTGGCTAGGATCCCATCCTCATCGCCTCTGTAATGTACTGAGTTGCGAGACGGGTTGAAGGCAACATGCTTTATTCAGTGGTACATTACAAGAGAGGGAACACGCGGGCCGGGTCCCGCTTATATACATTTCCCGGAACTGCTCCCCAGTCTGACCAGTCCAATCCTGGTCAGTCAAACTTCCCACCACAGATCTTGATGGGCGGGGCATCTGGAGAGCTACATCCGGGGACCCATGGGTCACCTCTGTAGCGATCGCCATGCGGTACATCAGCTTGTGTTTCAAGACATGACACCAGCATTACTGTTTGTGTTTTGTGTTGTGCTGGGTGGCAGCAGACAAATGAAATTGCTCAGAGCCATAGTGCAAGGAAGATTACCTATTTATGCTCTTTGTCTGTTTGTGATTCAACTTCAATATTAATTAGAAGCAGTTTTACTTTTTTTTCTAATACAATTCTTAAAACACTAACAAAGAAATGAAGCCAGACCCACATATTTATTCCTGAATCCAATCTTGTTTTGAAGTATTGTGCATTTCAAATGGCTTTGGTGTTGTCTGTAACATGGCAACAGAATAGGCCAATACCCGCACCCCTACCCCATCTCTTTCTCCTGCTATATATTATGGAGTAATCCAACTGTTACTAATATTGGCACATGTGTATTGGTGGGAAATAAAAGGTTGCTTTTAGCAGACATAAGCCAACATTTTAATTTGTAGCTGATAATTTGCTACTGGAAGCTTATCCTGATTAGTCTTCTTACAGCACCAACAGTTTTTCAGGTAGTGTGAATTACCTGCTGTGTATGTTTTTACCACCCATTCAAGGATGAAAATGAGTTACAACCTAGGCCTCAATTAAAGCCTGAAATAAGAAAAACCTAAAATTCTTTTATGCCTTTCACTTCTAAAGAATGGAATTAGTTGCTTCATATATTCTTGGAATTGTAATTCACACTCCTGGAAATCCAGCAATGGATCTTTCAGCCCTTCTCAAATGAAACTCATTTCAGCTGCTACCCAATTATGCTGCCTTTGCTCCAAGTCAAATCATCATACAACAGCTGAGAACTGAAACAGACTCCATTTGTGAAAATGAATGGTGTATATATCTGGTACTGCCAAATGTTTTTTAAGTGCTGCCCACTCTTGTCCTGCAGGAACTAATATATTATTCCTTCTTCTATTAATTTAATTCATATTTTTGGAACTCTTGATATGCAGGTTCAGTTTTATTATTGTACATTAGATACCCTTAATGTCAGCATATAATGCCGATTGTGATACCCATATACCAGTGGCAACGGGGACGGTGGGGGAGTGGTAGAGCATATAGGGGAGGGACGGTGGCTCAGTGGTAGAGCATCTGCTTGGTAAGCAGAAGGTCCCAGGTTCAATCCCTGGCATCTCCAAAAAAGGGTCCAGGCAAATAGGTGTGAAAAACCTCAGCTTGAGACCCTGGAGAGCCGCTGCCAGTCTGAGAAGACAATACTGACTTTGATGGACCGAGGGTCTGATTCAGTATAAGGCAGCTTCATATGTTCATATGTTCAACAGTGGGGTGGGCATCCTGTCACAGTGAAGATAAAGGCCTCATTGTAATTGCTATCTGTAGTCTGGAGATCAATCATAATACTAGGAGATCTCTGGGCCACTTGGGGATAGCAACTCCTGCCAATATTTTTTGGTAAATCAACATACAAACTAACTACTTATCTAGCCAGACTGCAGACTGGGCTGCTTTTCTGGTGATAATATCTACAGGTACACTCAGCTTTCACTTTCCAGTAGTCTGATGTAGTGGCATACCTAGCCTATTTGGCACCCAGGGAGGATAATTTTTAACATCTCTCACCTCTGTTTTTTTGCCATCAAATCACAGCTGACTGCTGGCAACCCCATAGGGTTGTCAAGGCAAGAGACATTCAAAGGTGGTTTGCCATTGCCTGTCTCTGTATCAGCCCTGCTTAGCTTCTGAGATCTGATGACATCAGACTTGGCTGGGGCTATTCAGGTCAGGGCCTCTCCTCTATAAGACAAAATTATTTTCAGTATTAATCATGAAATAAAATGAATAATGGCCAGAAATTAGATTCAGGTGGGTTGCTGTGTTGGTCTGAAGCAGCAGAACAAAGTCTGGTCTTGAAGGTGCCACTGGATCCAAACTTTGTTTCAATTGCCAAAAAAGAAATGTGGATAATGAAAAAAGTTATTTAATTAACTTTGTATACATACTCATGCCAGTCAAATTCTAGCATGCTATTCCCTCATGAGAGCCAGCATGGTGTAGCACTTGAAGTGTTGGCCTAGGATCTTGGAAATCCAGGTTCAAATTCCCATTCATGCTATGGAAGCTTGCTAGGTGACTTTTGGCCAGTCACAGTACTCTCAGCCTAGCCCTAACCTGCATAGCCCCAGGATAGTCTGATCTCAGATGCTAAGCAGAGCTGATGCAAAGGCAAGCAATTGCAAACCACCTCTGAATGTCTTTTGCTTTGAAAACCCTTCAGAGTCACCATGTCAGCTGTAACAAAAAAAAATCATCACATCACTTGTGCTCTGAGCAGACACTTGGGAGGGATTCTGTTCTCCATTTTGAAGACCAAGATCTGACCATCTCAAACTTCTACAATGCATTTTTTGAGAGCTAGGAGTCTGTCTTTGCACTATTTTTTACTAACACTAGCTAAAGCATCTGAAAATAGTGATTGTAAGCTTCACCAGCTGATTAATATATACCCCATTATTTCTGCTGTTACTATATAAAATATGTATTGAGTGAAGTAAGGTCTAATCTTCAAAAAATTAGAATAAAAATGTGTTAGTGTTCAAGAAACCACAACACTCCTGCTAGTTTTTTATTTTTTTTTTACAAAGTATTCCATTCTTTCCACCTTCTGGCCCCGGCTTCCCACAACTGTCAAAGGTAGATTTGTTTTCCATGAATCATATAAAGAGAATTCCGTCATACAGTGTAGTCCAAGTACCTATCCTAAAGATAAATGCTTTATACTGGTAACCTGTTCTTGCAGAAGAAGAGGAATTGCAGATTTATACCCCACACTTCTCTCTGAATCAGACACTCAGAGCATCTTACAATCTCCTTTATCTTCTTCCCACACAACAGACACCCTATGAGGTAGGTGGGACTGAGAGAGCTTTCACAGAAGCTGCTCTTTCAAGGACAACTCCTACGAGAGCTATGGCTAACCCAAGGCCATTCCAGCATCTGCAAGTGGAGGAGTGGGGAATCAAACCCGGTTCTCCCAGATAAGAGTCCACACACTTAACCACAACACCAAACTGACCATTACAGCAGCAGCATATACCTGACAGACCAATGAGGTGGGTATAGGTACTTGAGACCTTTGGAAAACATAACATGCATCTTTTCTGAGAGCTTTGGCTTTTCAAGTATGGGGAGAGCATGTCTATCATTATGTGTGTGTAAATTGCTGTCAAGTCACTGATGACTTATGGTGACCCCAGAAAGGGGCTTCAAAGCAAATAGGAAGCTGAAGTGGTTAGCCATTGCCTTCCTCTGAAGAGTCTACGCCTTCCAAATATTGACCCTCTTTAGCTTTCAAGATCTGACTGCATCAGGTTATACAGCCAGTTTGATATAATGATTAAGTGCACAGACTCTTATCTGGGAGAACCAGGTGTAATTCCCCACTCCTTCATATACACCTGCTGATGTCACAAGTTTTCACAGAGCTGTTCTGCTCAACAACAGTTCTAGGAGAGCTCTTTTAGCTCCACCTACCTCAATGGGGGTCTGCTGTGGTGAGGGGAAGGGAAAGAAGATTGTAAGCTACTCTGAGACTCCTTCAGGTAGTAAAGGGCAGTGTATAGATCCATTCTTCTTCTTCTTTTTCTACTGTGCTACCTTCCCTCCTATGTGCATCATTACTTGGAGATAACAGATATAAAACTAAAACTAACAGTTCAACCAAAGTTAAGTCCTTTAAGCCCCTTGCACTTTCAATTGAAATATTAAGCACATAGATAAACCAACGGGATTTAGATGTGCTTAACTTTGGGTGGATTATTTTAAAGGTGTTTAATACCTAGTTGTATAAAAAGCAGGCCCTCCCAAATTATAACTAGCAGATCTAGTACATTTGCAAATAGCTTGTTGTTCTCTGTGTCTTGCAGTGCATGGTTTAGCCAGCATATTCCATTATTACTGTTCTTTGGTCTGATATTAAGGTAGACTAGCCTATCTCAGGTCCAACCTATATGTACATTTTACATGAGTTTCTCATGGGGACTAGCAGTCATATTGCAGCTACAAGTCCCCAGTAGCAACACCATGTAAAAGTACTGAAGAAGAACTTCCGGTTTTGGCGATGCGTCTTTAGGAGTGGCTCAGACTGGCACGTCCAAAGCCACTTCTAAATCGGACGGTTCGAGGTGTCCCCCACGAAGGGTAACTCAATTCTGGGATCCAGGAAGGGTCCTAGACGGCAGGGAGCTTGAGTGGTTGAACGGGGGTGACAGCAGAGGTGGCTGCCCCCCGATCCTGCTCACTCCAAGCCTTGCTGTTCCGATTGCCATTTTTAAATGGCTCGAGGGTCAACTGTCGGTTATTTCCTTCCCCTTTTCTGATTCTGCAATAGCAAGACAAGCTGCATCTCTACTATTATGATTGTAAGTGTTCTCTCTTCTTATTGCTGACTTTTAAGGCATTGCTATTGACAAGCAGGGAAATGGAGAACCGGGGCTGAAGCGGAATTCAAGTGGAGGCAAAAGATTGAGAGGTGTGGGGGGGGACTCTCTCTCCTTCTCCTTCAAGGCTTCTAAAAGTTTCTGCCTATCTTGGTGATACCTATAATACCTGCATGAGGAGAACCACACCAATCTTTAAACATAGAAGAGACTTGATGGCTGAATTTAATTGATATGTTTTAAACTCCCTTTTGGGGAAAAAGTTTTGACTTTGGGAAAGCTGTTTGTAAGTATACATGGATGTGAAGGATAGCTGACTTAAAAAGCAATTTGAAGCTTAAACTGAAGTGCTCTGAATGAATTTATATGAGCTCCAACTTGATCTTTACATTCTAGTGAGCATTATATGTTGACCCATAAAACAAAACAGGATCCTTGGTTGAAAGAAGAATATTTTAAAGTGGATTATAATTCCTTGACGTTGGATGTTATGGATATAACCTTTTAATTTTGCTCTTACCTCTTTTTCTTCTTCTTTCTACTCATGGTTTGCATATTTTTGATATAGTTTGAATATTGTTGGCTTTGGATTTTTTTTCTTCACTCTTCCTCTCTTTGCTTATCAAATGTGGAGTTTTCTTTATTTTTATTATTTTTTGCTTTTCTCTTTGGGAGTGCCTGGTTTTATTTTTCCATTTGTTTAATTTTTGATTTCATTCCTGGATTATAAATAGGGCATTCAGCCCTGGATTACAAATTTATACTTTGAGGACTGCCGGGATTTGGAGAATGCTGAGCTGACCTGCCTCTCTAAGGGGGGCAGATTGGAGCTTCTGTTCGGGGTAGTAAAGGGCAAATGTTTGCCTTCTGCCTACTTTTCTCACTGAAAGATTAGTCCAAGATATGCACAGGAAACTTTGAGGTGATTTACCTTGGCTAAAAGGGAGTCCTGGGGGGGGGGCTCCTTTGAGGCTTTGAGGGATCCCCGGTGAAGAGTTGCATATTCATCATCTGCAGAAGCTTATAGAGTCATTTATTTGACATAAGCTTGACAAGATCCTAATCTTCTTTGAGACTGCTAAACATCTGATGCTGTACGAGACCAGTGTTGATCTGGATAACCTTAGAAAAAGTTATTGATTGTTATCTACCATTCCGGGACTATTTTAAAGCAAACAAAATAATATTAGAAGGTGGGAAAGAGAAAGTTTGAAAGCTTGAAAGAAGAAGAGGAGAAGGGGACTTTGTTAAATTAAGGACAGTGTTAAATATTGGAAAGGAATTTATTGTTTTGTCTACCTGTGGTCGTGGAGTGAAAGCACCATCGTCAGATATCTGCAGTTTCTACAGTTAACACAGGAAATATGTCAAGTATTGTGAGACTTTGTTACCAGTGAGAACGTGACTTGGGGCAAGCAAAGCAGGAAGTAACTATTGAAGAAGTGGACCTACTCTAGGATTGTATTACCATAGAAAAACATCGGCGGCCATTACTGGGAGGCTAATTTTTTTAAAAAATTAATATCTGAGCCTAGGAAGGTTGGATGACGGCGTAGGCTCATTTGAAAGGACAAGTTCTAATCTATCAAACCTGATAGTTGAAATTTAATTTGGTGATATCAAATTTTTCGCTGTTTTCTTAATGTCAGAGTCAAAGGTAACCCATTGAAGGTAACTCATTAGAGAAGATGCAAGATCAGTTGGAAGCAATGGAAGCTAAAGTGATGAAAGGGGTGTAAAAGATGATAAATGCTTGAAAAAAAGAACAGATATTGAGGACTTTAAAAAAGAAATTGAAGAGCTTAGAAATGAAACAGTGGTGGTGTCAAAAAAGTGCAGGCGGTAGAAGGGAAAGTTAAACTCCAGGATTCCACCTTATTAAAAATGCAAGAAAAAATAATAATCCATGACTGTAAATTGATGGAGACAAAAATACGTCTGAGAGGAGTACCTGAAGAAGAAGGGACAGACTTAAAAGAACATGTAATAAAAATAATTGCTGATTTCTTGGAGGAAGATCCCGAAGGGACTAGAAATATGTATGATTATATGTATAGAGTTAATTCATCATATTCCAAGAAAAATAACTTACCAAGAGATGTGGTTATAAGATATATGACAAAAGAAATGGTGGGGGAAATCTTGAATAAAAATTTTGAAAAGACATTGATAGTGGGAGGAAGCAGAGTAAGAATAATGAAAGACAAGTGATAAATGACAGGAGAACATATAAGAAATTAACAGAAAAACTATGTGACAATGGAATGAGGTATAGATGGATAATACCTGAAGGTTTGAGCTTTGAGCTACGAAGAAGGATTACAATTACAAATACACAGGAGCTGCATAAATTTTATGAAGAGAATAAAGAATTTGCACCATGATGGATTATAAATTATTATCTTGGAATGTAAATGGACTAAATTCACCACAAAAAAGAAAGGCAATATTTCATTGGATTAAAAAACAAAACTGTAATATGATTTGCTTACAAGAAGTTCATATTAAACAAAAGGATTATAATTTTTTATGGAGTAAACAATTGGGACTAGAATTTTTTTCATTGGCTGAACAGAAGAAAAGGGGTGTGATTTTTTATATTAAACAAGACTTGGACCCAAAAATAATATTTAAAGATAAAGATGGAAGATTTGTGGCAGTGGAAGTAATAATAAATGCGAAAAAAAACCTTATTATTGGGACTGTTATGCACCAAATGGTGCAAAAGATGTTTTTTTAAAAGACATTATAAAACAACTTGATGAAGTGACATACGACCAGATCATGATTATGGGAGACTTTAATGGAACAATTCAGAATACATTGGACAGATCTGGGGAAAAAAATAACAATAAAGAAAGAAAATTGCCAAAATCCTTCTTTGAATTGGTTAAACAAGAAAACCTGGAAGACACATGGAGAAAATTTAATCTTGAAGTACAAGATTATACATTTTTTTCAGCAAGACATAATACTTTTTCCAGAATTGACATGTTATGGGGTACAAAGGACTTAGGCCTTATAACTAAAAAAATAGAGATCTTACCGAAGATAGGTGCAGATCATAACCCAATATTATGGATTACAAAATTGCCTAAAAAAGTGAGAAGATGGAGATTAAATGAAGATTTACTACAAAATAAAGAATTAGTGACATCTCTAGAAAATGAAAGATGATATAGAATTTCAGATGGTGTGGGATGCTTATAAAGCTGTAATGAGAGGAATATTGATTACATTAAATAATAAGGACAAAAGGGCAAAAGAAAAACAGATGTTGGACATTCAAAATGAAATAAAGAAAAAAGAAGGGGAACTGAGGAAAAGGCCAGGGGAAAAGAAAATTATAAGGGAGATTACAATACTACAAGCACAAATGATACATTTGTTAAATAAGGAATTGGAATGGAATTTGAAAAAATTACAACAGAAGTCCTTTGAGGGAGCGAATAAACCTGGAAAGTATTTGGCCTGGCAACTGAAGAAAAAGAGAGGAAGTAAAATTATTAATAAAATTGTGGTTGATGGAAGAGAGATGGTAGATCAAGAAGGAATAAAGAGAGAATTTTTCAAGTACTATGCTAAATTATTTAAAGGTGTTAAAGTAAAGAAGGAAAAGATGGAAGCGTATTTGCAAAAGATTAAAATAGCACCCTTAAGTGAATATATGAAAAAAAAAATTGAATGATCCAATTGAAAAAATAGAAATTGAAGCAGCGATTAATGCAATGAAAATTGGAAAAGCACCTGGGCCAGATGGATATACAGCAAAAAAATTTAAAATTTTTAAAGAAGAATTAGTACCGAAGCTTCAAAAATTGATGAATATATATAAGAAATAATATATAAGAAATAATATATATAAGAAATAATTTGTTGAATACCTGGATGAAATATAAGAAATGTGGTGATGAAATAAAACCATTATGGATAGTGCCAGCAGAAGTGATAAAAATAACAGCTTAGACAGGTGAGGAAAAATGGCTGTCATACAATCAACTATTAAAAATACAAAGTGGCAAAATACTGCTGTGGAGTTGCATAGAACTGTTGTAAATATTGTAGAATATTATGAAAGACATCCAGAGAAGGAAGTTGCATTATTCTTCGCGGATGCAGACAAATAAAGAGTTCAAATGCAACAAATAAAGAGTTTGGTGGAAAATGATATTAAAACTGAAGGAATAAGACGAGAGCAAACAGAAATAGAAAAAGTTCTGCTTGGAGGTAATAAAAAAAATTAATTTCAAAAACTTATAAGTTACTTTTAAAATGGTCTACAGAAGATGAAGTAGTGAAATCTCAAATGATTAAATGGGCAATAAATGTCAATAAAGAAATACAGATGGATACATGGGAATATTTATGGAAGAACTCTATGAAACTTTCAACATGTCAGAGTATTAAAGAGAACTGTTTTAAAATGATGTATAGATGGTATATGACTCCTAAAAATTGGCAAAGATGAATAACAAGATGCCAGACAGATGTTTGAAATGCAAAAAACATGAAGGTTCTTTCTACCATATGTGGTGGACTTGTGAAAGAGCGAAAAAGTATTTGCAGATGATCCAACAAGAAATTTCTAGGATCTTGGGGTATGAATTCAAGAAAGTTGCAGAGACTTTTCTGTTGGGATTACAAATGGAAAAATTTCCAAAAGAAGATAGAACTATAATTTGGTACCTGCTTTCAGCTGCTAGGACACTATATGTGCAGTTATGGAAGCAAGAAAAAATACCAGAAAAATGGGATTGGATTGTAAAAGTTATGACATGGAGTGAGATGGACAAATTAACAAGAACTTTAAGAGGCTATGATTTAGAAGATTTTAAAAAGGAGTGGAAAAAATTTAGAAGTTATGTAGAAGATGAGTGGAAAGTAAAAGGACTTTGGACAATTTTTGATAATGATTAAACTTTAGAAGAAAGAAGAATATTAATTTTAGTTCTTAGTAATTAAGGGTACCTTTTAATGTTAGTATTTTGAGTAAATAACACTGGCGGGGGTCAAGTAATGGGGGGAGGGGTGATTAGAAGGAAGCATATGGGATAGATGAAAAGAAGTTATTAATGGAAATTGTTACCATATGTTATCAATAAAATTGTTTAAAACAAATTTATACCTTGAAGCAGTTGGAAGATTCCATAGTGACTTGGATTTCAATTGAACTATCATTGGCAGAGGACTTGCTATAGTGAATTATTTTTGTTGTAGTGAATTGAACTGTTTTGGCTATGTAGTATTAAGCATGTTTTGCTAAAAAGTCTTTGTTTATTATTAGTCCTACTATTGTTTTGGGTATGACAAATTGTTGATAGAAGCTAGAAGGCTGTTTTCTTTTTAAAACCATTCCATAATAACGGCATTGCCTGGCGGAGATTAGCTTATCTGTTATAAACAGGAACACAGAGTTCCAAAACAAACTCTGAAGAGGCATCATATAGACTTGGTGGCTGTGAGTGTATTTATTCTAATAAGAATGGAAAATAAAGCTGCAATTGGTTTTAAAGAAACAGTTAAAAAAGAAAATCGAGAAGGAAAACCATCAATATCTTCTCCCAGCACTCCATCTGGGCCAAGGAAATTTACAACCATGCAGGGAGACATGAAAGAGATGCAAAACACCTTACTGACTGCCATAGCACAGCTGACTAGTAAAGTAGATAATATTGGTGAACAGATGGCAGAGATCAAACAAGAGCTTTTGGAGAACTGCAGACAGACAGCAGAGACCAATAAAGCCCTAAAAGTACTAGATACCCAGGTGACAGATAATACACAAAAGGTGGAACAACTGGGAAAAGAACAGAACATACATGAATCTAGACTCTTGCAGTTGAAAGTAGATAGAGCTGCCTATATGTTGAGTTTTCAAAACATACCAGAAGAGAAAACTGAAGATTTGCAGAAAATATTAAGTGAAGCCTTGGCTGAAATTTTCCAGGTGACTCCTCAAAGGATGGAAGAAGAGTTTGATCAAGTTAGATGAGTGCCATCAAGTTATACAAGATGAAACAAACTACCCAGCAAAGTCCACTTGAAGCTTACAAGAAAGAGGACCAGAGATGATATTTTGAAGCAAGCAAGACAAACCTATGATGATAGCTGGAAACATGGTGAAAATTCTAAGAGAGGTACCTTGGCCAGTGAGACAAGAGAGGAGAGAATACCAAGTGTTAACAGATTTCCTGAGAAAAAGAGAAATACCCTATACATGGTTAATGCCGGAAGGCCTTCTTTTTACTTACCAGGAGAATAGGTACAGGATAAACTCCATCTTCAAAGCTCAGAATTTTCTGGATAGAGTGAAGGAAAAAGAAGGCAAGGAAAAGAAGGATGATGAAGAGGAGGAAGAAAGGTCTGGTGAAGAGAATCCAAATGAACCACAGAAATATCCTACAAGACAGCAGACCAAAAAAGATAAAAAAGATAGTGATAAGCAAAATCTATAATGGCTTCAATAGTCTCTATTAATGTGAATGGACTCAACTCTCCTGCCAAAAGGAGGAAGACTTTCAGATATTTGACAAAAATGGAAATGGACATAATTTGTTTGCAAGAAACCCATATATTAACTAAAGACTAACATCTTCTGAAAAATAAAAAAACTTGGTAGCTTACAGCAACAGATATGAATAAAAAGAAAAGGGGAGTGGCAATATATATTAAGGACAAATTCAACCCACAACTGCACTATGCCTCTGAAGATGGAAGAATTCTATTAGTGGAAATTACAGTGGATAATAATAATAAAAAAATTACTGGCAAACATTTATGCCCCAAATGATCAACAAGAGAAATTCTTTCAAGACTTACGTCTTGAACTATCAAATTTGGAATATGTAGAATATTGTCTAATAGGAGATTTTAATGCAATTTTTGACAGACAAATGGACCAAAAAAGTGCATAAACAGACTAAAAGCAAAAGTCTTCGATTGCCAATAAGTTTTTGGAAACTAGCAGAAGAATTGGATTTGGTTGATGTCTGGAGAACAAGATATCCAAACTCTAAAGATTTCACCTATTATTCTCCTAGCCACTAAACATGGTCAAGAATTGATATGTGCTGGCTTTCTATACATCTGGTCAAAGATCTAGTTGACACAGAAATTCAAACAAGAGTTATCTCAGACCATAGTCCTGTAATGATAAAGTTCAAAGGTACACGAATGAGAAGATCATGGAGGTTAAATACCTCAATTCTGAAAGGTAAAGACTTTCTTAAAGAATCTAAGGTTGAAATGGAATCCTTTTTCAAACAGAACATAACGCAAGATTTAAAGATGCAAGTAATTTGGGATACTGCTAAAGGTTATTTCAGGGGCCTTGCAATTAGATATAGTATCAAGAAAAAGAAAGAAAGAACTGAAAATTTTCAAAAATTAATGTCACAATCTGGAGAAGCTGAAAAGAATCTTAAAAAACAACCAACAAGACATGAATTCCAAAATAAGGTGAAAGAAATACAACACCAATCGAACTTGTTACTTATGGAGGAGACAGAGATAAAATTGAGGTATGCTAGACAAAAAAATTTTGAGCATGCCAACAAGCCTGGAAGGTGGTTGGCCTATAGGATGAGAAAAGAAAAGGCCAAAAGAATAATTTCGGTCTTGAAAGATGAGAATAATAAAGAGAAAGCTCAGAAAACAAGAGATATGTCAAATTGTGGAACAGTTCTATAAAAATTATATGAAGATAAGCAAGTTCACAAAACAGATTTAGAAGATTACATTAACCAATATCATCATCTTCATCATCATCTTCTATCTTTCTGTCTGTCTGTGCATAGGGTAGCATTTGCAGCTTCTCGGATGTTAATCTTTTATATTTCTTAATTACAATACAGAATCTCATTATGTGGATGTATGCTTTCAAAATTTGATCGTAGAAAAGCAAACCTTCCTTTGAACTGGCAGATTAAATAGAATGGATATGTTCCAAACTGCTGGACTTGGAGCAACAAAAAAGAAACAAAACACTTGGTGCTGAGCATTAGGAGTTTCATATTTACTTTCCATCCTTATGAACATGACTCCTTCTTTTTATGCTAGCCCCCATGTTTCTGTGCCTTTTTACTCCATAATTATGAGTATGGTCTGATCTATACCAACTTCAATGTGTGCCCTAGACGTCTTCGGGAAATACAAATGATCTCATGTCTACAGGTACCAGTTCTTAGTAGCAGCTTTGCAGGAGAGACTACAGCATCATACCCCTGCTGAGTTCTCTCTTCCCACAGTCTGCCCTCTTCAGACACTACCCACAAACCTCCAGGAATTCCCTTAGCTAGAATCAGCAACCTTAAAAAATTGTCACAGTCATTCTAATATCAACTTCATTTAACTGCAAGAAGTTACCTTTAGAAAGCACTTTACTGGGGACACCTGCTTTGGGGGGGCTGTAATTGAGGCCTCCTAAATCCAATCCTCACCAAACCTGGCAAACAAGTAGAGAAGAATCAACTGGAGATTTGCTGTGAGTTTGGTATCTCTAGTCTACAGAGAACCTCACAAAATGAACCAGTTCAATGAATGGGAGGGTCCATGAAGGTTCATGGTTTATGCGGCCCCACGAACCATGAACTCAAACAAACTTCCATCTCAGAGACACTCAATAATGTTAATGGGCAATAGGTTCAGAGTAGATAAAAAGAAACACTTCATTACTAAATGAGTAATTAACTTTTAGAATTCACTGCCAGTGGACTCACTGATGGCTACAAACACAGATGGCTTTAGAAGTCCATGGTTACTAGCCAGGGTGAATAAAGCGAACCTCCATCTTTAGAGGCAGAAAACCTTTGTAACAATGCTAGGAGGCAGCATTGGGAAGGCCTTGGCCTCTATGTCCTGTTTGTGGGCTCTCCAGGACACCTGGTAGGCTACTGTGTAAAACAAAGTGCTGGACTGCTGGAGCATGAGAACAAAATAGTGCTGGACTGTTGGAACACAATAACAAAATTAACTTGAAATTATGCAGTTGCTGCTAGCCAAAGAAGGTTCTTCCACATTTCTCTCCAGACATTGACCACCCTCCTATATACCTATTCCTTATTCTCCTATATTTCAATACCCCCACTGTATCAGTCTCTGATTATCCCTGAATATTAATTGGAAGGTTATTTCATGCATATATGCTCTTCACATAATGATATTGCTGTTAAGTGATGAGCTGCATATATTAAACAATTTTCACCGATCAAACATTATAGATAGAACTTTGCATCTCAACAATGTGTGAGGTTTTTTTCATTATGGAGTTCACAGGTTCAGCTCTTAATCATCAGAAGAGGGGATATTATTTTATTGTGTGTGTGTGTGTATATGTTTACGTGTATATGAATTCTCTGAACAGAGAATGCTTCTGTGCAGCCTAGGATCATTACACTGTCAAATTAGCAAGTACTAAATGAATGGTGGTTTTTTTTTAAGGGTCTGGTCCATTTCAGCTTTGCAGGTCTCAGATTACACTTATCTTTAACCCCAGATCTTTAAGTGCTCTTTCATGGGTCACTTCAGTGTCCAGACAACTTGTGCTAGTTTTGCCAGCATTTATAGAATGATCCATAAAATTGACTAAGATAACAGTTGGATATGTTATGCAGTAGATGAAACGTAAAACTGTTCTTTAAAAATCAGTTAAATTGCTTGGAGGAACAACAAATTCTTACATCAGCCCATTCTTTGTGTTCTGAAGTGCAATTTACAGGGCTAAACCAAAGCATATGTCATACCTTTAATTTTGTAAAAAGTTATGTACAAGTCTATTATTCAAAATAATCACATAACTGGGAAATTCACTGAACAGCTACCTTTCTCCTCAGCAGGGTGCCATTTTATAGACTTTAAAATTCACTAAGTTCAAGCAGCTTTCGTTCTAAATAATACATGTGCTAAATATGTCACATTAAAAGTGCTTTTGGCATGTAAATGATCCGCTTTCACCTAGAAATGCTTTTAAAAGAATCTGAGCTCACTTTTTGGGGAATTATAAGTGCATTGAATTTCATTGTCCTACAGAACCATGCAGAGTTGATAGAAGTGAACTACAATGACAAAGCAGCCCTTGTCAGCCCATATACTTATGTATCATTTGAACTGTCAGAAGTAGATGCAGTTTTGTTGACTTCTACATATACCCAGTTCAAGAAAAAAAATCCATTTGTTTTGTGGTTGGCCCTTCATCTTACCAAATGTTTACTGTACCCTAAGGGTTAGCAAGACATTGTGCAGTGGAGGAAAAGTTTCCATTTTGGGGTGCCAAACTCATGTTGCTTGGGGAAAAGTGATTTCTCGGGCTTCTACTTATGCCTGTTACTACTAGATAGTGTTTCTTTCTGCCATTGCTTCTGCCTTAATGCACAGCGTAAGGTTTTCTTCTGGCCCTTTCAGATGCTTTTCCTTCCACGAATAATGTATATAATATGACTAAAACTAACATGAAGTTCTCATCTCCTTTTTTTATACTGTTACATACTGAACAGTATTCTGATAAACCAAAGTAAGTCCTTCAGGATCACTTTAAACTGATTGTACCCTTTTGCCACCTTCCTGAGCCCTGAGTAAAGGAATTTAATAACGTCAAACTATATTCTGCTCTTTCCTCTTTTGTTCTTCCTTGTTGAGAGATGTAAAGCAACCAGCACCTCCATTTGGAAGCTGCTGCATTGTATTTCTAGCTCACGTTGATAAACAGCCAGAACCTGGTAGGTCCATGACATATTTAGCAAGGGGGGAAAAGAATGCTGCTAAAAACACTTGTTTCTTTTATAATATAAAGCAAAATCTGTTAGATGCCTAAAAGCAAATGAAAGGGAGTGGATGTCATCAAGCAACAAAATTTTAAAAATAAAGCACATTGCATCACTCACTCTTGCAGTTACCTAACATGTTCTCCACATATGAGTCAACTGGGTGATTTACTGATTGTATGACACATTGGATTTCATACACCTATAAAAAGTAAAAATCTAAAGTTACTTTCATATGCCGTAGTAAGTAGTTGCCACTCATTCTGTGCAAGAGGCTCTTTTGCAATGCTAAAGCACATATGAAACTGAAGCACCAGATAAAGGTGATTCTAAAAACAAGAAGAAGAAGAAGAAGAAGAAGAAGAAGAAGAAGAAGAAGAAGAAGAAGAAGAAGAAGAAGAAGAAGAAGAAGATGATGATGATGATATTGGATTTATATCCCGCCCTCCACTCCGAAGAGTCTCAGAGCGGCTCACAATCTCCTTTACCTTCCTCCCCCACAACAAACACCCTGTGAGGTGGGTGGGGCTGGAGAGGGCTCTCACATCAGCTGCCCTTTCAAGGACAACCTCTGTGATAACTATGGCTGACCCAAGGCCATTCCAGCAGGTGCAAGTGGAAGAGTGGGGAATCAAACCTGGTTCTCCCAGATAAGAGTCCGCACACTTAACCACTACACCAAACCAAAGAAGAAGAAGAAGAAGAGGAGGAGGAGGAAGGAAACTCTTGCATGTAGTGATGACAGTAGCATAAGTGGCTTTAAAAGAAGATTAGACAGATTCTTTGGAGATATATCCATAAACAGCTATTAGCCATGATAACTAAAAGTAACCTCCATATCCAGAAGTAGAAAACTGTTATTCTTCTTATTATTATTTATTCGACTTATTAATCGCCCAATTCTGGCTAATACCAGGCTCTGGGCAATGTACATATAGTATAAAAATACATACATTACAATCCATAAAACAGTTCAAGCTAAAACATCTTATATTATATAACAACGCCCCTCAACATCTGGGTGACATAACAAGGGGGGGACAGCTTAGAGGTAGAGAAAGAAGTACTTTTCTCCTTTTCTCACAATGCAAGAATTCGTGGACATTCAATGAAACTGCTGAGCAGTTGGGTTAGAACTGATAAAAGGAAGTACTTCTTCACCCAGAGGGTGATTAACACATGGAATTCACTGCCACAGAAGATGGTGGTGACTACAAGCATAGACAGCTTCAAGAGGGGATTGGATAAACATATGAGGCAGAGGTCCATCAGTGGCTATTAGCCACAGCATATTGTTGCAACTCTCTGTCTGGGGCAGTAATCTTCTGTATTCTTGGTGCTTGGGGGGGCACAGTGGGAGGGCTTCTAGTGTCCTGACCCCACTGATGGTCCTCCTCTTGGTGCCTGGTTTTTGTTTGTTTTTTCCACTGTGTGACACAGAATGTTGGACTGGATAGGCCATTGGCCTGATCCAATATGGCTTCTTTTATGTTATTAGGGGCGGGGGGAATTTGGTGCCAACCAGCAACCATTGCTGTCCTTACTCAAAAGCCTTGCAGAACATCTCTGCCTTACAGCCCTACATAATTGTATAAAATTCCGCAGGGTCCTGATGTCATCTGGCAGAGAATTCCACCAGGTTGGGGCCAGGACCTAAAGGGCCCTGGCTGTTGTCAAGGACAGCTGGACCTCTTTAGGGCTGGGGATTATTAACAAATATTTTCCAATAAAGCATAATGCTCTTCCAGGGAATATCAGTGCTAAGAGACTACAACATGGGAAGTGTTGGCTTTATTTGTTGGTGTTCCGGGGCCACTGTGTGAAACAGGAGGCAGGAACAGATGGGCAACTGGTCTGATCCTGCAGTGCTTTTCTTCTGCTCTTCTGTTCTCTTAACATCTTAGTCCTAACTTGAATCTGGGGGGGGGGGGGGGGGTAATAATATCTGCTGAGGATTTTTTTTTTTTTTTTACCTTCTGATAAAGAATTCTGAGTTTGCACCATTTGCAACATCAGCTCACTGACTCTACAGCTCATCCTTAGATACAGTATTTACTTGAGACAACATTTGATATTCATTTTGTGAGTGAAAAAACTCATATACCAGCATGTGACCTTTCTTTAGAAACTCTTGGCAGCAGTTCAGGCTATGGTTATTTGCCCTTGAGCCCTTTTAGTCTGACAGAATTCACACCTAACTGTGGTCTGGACTGCTGCCACTGGATCCTAATGGACTTCTTTATATTGGAGCCACAGATCAATTTTGCAGTCGTAAGTGCCCAAGAGGAAACAGCACATTTCCTACATATGCAATACAGAGGTCATTCTACCTTGTTCTCATATGAAAATTTTATATGGAATACACTGTAGGCAATGCATCAAATACCGACAAATCCTGAGGTTCAGAAATACACAGAAAGCAAGAGATACAAAAAATCCTCTGTAACCAAGAGAATGCAAACTCTACTAATATAAAATACAGTTAATCAAGAGGGAAACATGGACTATAACTAGATTTGCCTTCAGAAAACAGATTATATGCCTGTGTATTATAGTATTGTTTTTAATTTATATTTTGCAGACACTGAAATAAATATTTTAAAACAATTAAACATTACTTGCTGACAGAAAAGACTATCACTAAATGTTCTTGTAGGAAGACTTCATCATTATTTTGACATCCAACCTGAATACTTACAGGAAAGGACTAGAGAAATAAGTTTTCAAAGTTCCCAGAATATTTGTTTTACTGCAGCCAGAATAATGATATGTCATTGCTTAACAAAAGTACATCAATCCATTTAATACACAATATTTCTTTTCATGTGACAGCTTTGTACAGTGCAATGTGGAATGAGTTTGTGTAATTTCTGCCTCTTGGGCATGTTTATACTTAGGATTTTCTGATATTTGGGAATTTGGAACTCAAAGGAGCTTGACTAAGGAGACCTCGAGATACCTCCTTCATGCACTTCCCTTTCAGCTCTTTATCTGTCATTAACAGTTTGTCTATTTTGCTAAGGTCTTTTGGTGTTTCCGGCCCAGAAGTCAACTAAATAAAGAAAAAAATGGAAACCACTACACCCAGATTCAGGAAGTTTCTGAAACACATACAACAGCAAAGCTAAATCCAGCTAGCCTTCAGCTGCACACAGCTGGCTGTGTTTAGAGGTCTGCAGGAAATGATTCAGCACCAAGCAAATGTTGGCTATTTCTTTTGAGCAAATGACAGGGAGTCCTTGGGAGTAGCTGGGGTATTGTTAGCAGAATCAGATGGACCAAACAGTTGAATAACTCTTGTCTCCATTAGGCTCCCCCTGAAAATAACCTAAACCAAGTATATTAAGGAAGTAAGTGATACTGTGTCATTCAAAATACGTTATCTGGTTCAAAATAAGCAAGTAGGCAACATGCAAGGAAGGAAACATATCTGGATTCGTAAAGCTGATTGGCACAAGTTGGAGCCAAATTAAACATTGTTTGCAATATGCTTCACATTATTTAGATGTATGTTTTGGTAGATGAGACAGCTGTACCCTTAACCTCAGATGAAGTCCTTGGCCTTTCAACTTAACTGCTCTTTTTCCAAAGTCACACCAAAAATGAGCATTCTGTACTTCTTGGCTGCTGTCTTTTCATTGTTTAGAAACTACTTTTTTTAGCTTAGAGGACTGTGACTTCAAATTTACAGCTGTTTATCAAAGTCAAATACAGGCCAATAAAAATGTGAAGACCAGGCAGAACATTTCATAGCTCATGAGACTGTGCATTCAGAGAAATACGGTAGATATCAATCATTTATGAACCAAGGAGTTCTTTTCTCTTTTACATAATTTTTTCCACCACATGATTATATAAACATGGTCTTAGAAGATTGAAGCTGTCTTAGAAGTTTGAAGAATCTCCCTTAATTACTGAATAGCTAAAGGTTCTGAATTAAAAAGAGAAAGAAAGCACCTAGGGTAAATTGGGAAAGTAAAACAAACCCAGAGCAAACTCAGTTAAATAGACCATGCTAGTAGTGGTGACAAAACATGAATGCACTCATCTTCTTCTTCTCCACTAGAGGCAATGGGATTATGGAAAACTGGCTCAATTTACTCTTGGCCACCTCCAGAACTTCAGGGCAGCAGCCAATCAGGAGCTTTCCAAGTACGTTAAAGGAAGTAATGTATGTAACGATCAGAAAAATATGGTTCTAGAGGAACCAGAAAATTATGCAACTAAGAATTTTCTTCTTTTCTTCAGTTGAACCTAAGTACAGTGAGACAGTCTTGAGTAGGGATGAGCATGAACTGGCTCAAGAACTAACATTCATGATGAACTTTAGCAGTTTCATGGTTCACAAAGTCAACTTTCAAAAACATTTAGTGTTGTTTGTAGCAGTTCATGGAGACAGACTTGCACTGATCAATTAAACTGTTTACAAAACTCTCTGCTCACATTAAGCACTGGGGCTTAGCTACTGAATACCTCAGCAGAGGACCCAGATTTCATAACCCCACCACTCCTTATTGTGATCTGCTCTCTGCTGCTGGAGTTTGGATGGAGATGGACTAGAGTTGCCAAGTCCAACTCAGAAAATACCTGGGGACTTTGCGGGTGGAGCCTGGAGACTTTTCCATTCCCTATAATAAATAAATAAAATACAGCAGTGCAGTTCTCCTGAATACAGTGCAGTTCTCCTGACTGAATACAGTACAATCATACTAATGACTCTTGAAATGAATGCAGGGATTGTTCTGTCTTTCTCACACATGAACTGGGAAGAGCCATGTGGCTCTGCCTGCTTACCCCTCCCCATGCAGCTTTTATGCCCTGCTGAGATTTAAAGGCAAGCACACATTCCAAAGCACAGTTTGCAAGTTTCTTCTAAATCTGCCCAGATCTAAGGGCACATCATGGCTGTTAGAGTGGGGCTTCCCCCTGCTGGCCAACTGGCTAGCAGCGGGATGGAGCCTGCAAAATAGGGGAATCCCCTTGACATGGGGGCTGGTAAGCCTAAAGTGAACTGAGGGCTTTGAGTCACCAAGTCTCAGCTCATGCTGAGAATAGGTGGGTTCCACAGAAGAGGGCCTTCATTTGTATACCCTCCCAGAGCTTGGGTATCAAGGGTGGTCTGAGCCTCTCTCTCTGAGCCTCCAGTCTCTCTGCTCCAGCCAAACACAGGTTCCTTGGATGAGGGCCTATATTTATATACCTTTCCAGGACTGGAGTGTCAGGGGTAGTCTCAGGGCTCTGAACCACTCAGTTTCTCTGCTCCAGCTGAGCACAGAGGCTTAGCTGGTGGGTGCCTCTGACAAGGGTCCTAATTTATATACTCTCTCATGGCTTGGATATTAGGGGTAGTTTTAGGGGTCTAAGCCACTCGGTTTCTGCGTGCCAGCTGAGCATGGGGCTTAGTGAGTGGATACTTTGGCCAGGGGCCCACATTTATATACCCTTTCAGGGCTTGAGTGTCAGAGGTAGTCTCAGGTCTCTGAGCCACTCAGTCTCTCTGCTTAAACCAAGCACAGGGACTTGGCTGGTAGTTGCCTCAGAGGAGAGCCCACATTTATGTCCACACCTCCCAACTGTGAAAACCATAAGAGTGGTAGAAAGAGTGGGAAGAAACTCTCCTGCAAACCAGAGGCCCCTGTCTCCAAGCACCAAACCCAGCCTGACACCCCTCCCATAGCCCTGCCGTAGCAGGGCATAAACAGAGGTCTCAGAGCCTCCTTCCATTCCTCCATCCATGGGGCTTTCCCAAGAGGCAAACAAGTTTTTAGCACTGCCTAGAGACCAGAAGTTGCTAAGAGTTTTTGGAGAAGATTCTGATAGCAGTGGTTCAGAGAGTGGAAGGGGAAGCATCCTCCTCTTCCACATCTCAACTCCCTGCTGTTACTGTTGCCATAGGTACATCTTTCTCTGGGACCTCCCAGCCCAGCACCAGAAAGCAACTGTCCCTAGTTTCTCCTGTGCCAAATGTGAGGCCCCCATTTCCAAGCTTTCCTGTAGAAACATTTCCATACCTTCTCCAATGACCTCTGGGTGGCAGAGTGCCAGGTATGCCATGCTCATGTCTGCAGGGGCACAAACCCCCAACACTTGTCTTCCTCTGTTCTCCACAGGCACCTGCAAAGGAGTGGTGGGCAGTGGGAGGAGGAAGAGTCTCACTTCCTCTCAGCAGGAACTAGTGGAGGTAGTGAGATGTCTGAGAAAGGCTCCCCATGCTCTGAGTGCCATGGTTGGGGCCTCAAGAAGTTATTCCCCCAGGGATGCCAATAGTGCCACCCAAAAGGGTAATGCTACACTTGCAAAAATGCCCCCCCCCCCCAAAAAAAAACCCCTTCATTTCTGCTGCAGAGATTCTTGGGGATTTAGATTTTACTCTCCTGGGCTTCTATTGCCCTTGCTGTTTTTCACCTTCCATTGGAAACAATGGGGGATGGGGCACTTTCTTTGAGGGTTGTAACTCAGACCTTGTAAATCCAATCTGAACATAACTTGGAGGCCACGTAGAGTAGTCAGCCAGAGGTCTGGTGTCTCTAGCTTGCACAGGATACATTCTATACACCAGGGGTGGCCAACGGTAGCTCTCCAGATTTTTTTTTTGCCTACAACTCCCATCAGCCCCAGCCACCATGGCCAATGGCTGAGAATGATGGGAGTTGTAGGCAAAAAACATCTGGAGAGCTACCATTGGCCACTCCTGCTATACACTCCTGAATCTGCAGCTGTCATTTCCTCAGATGCACTTTCCTGGGGCAACTTTTTTTTTTGGGGGGGGGGGGGTAACCTGGACCCTGTTAATCCAATCATCACCAAACTTGAAGGGCGTGTAGAGAAGGGATAGCTCTCCTGCAAGTTTGGTGTTTCGAGCATGCTGAGGGTGGGGGGCATTCTGCCCTGTCACAAACTGGTTCAGTTTGTATGAAACTTTTTTCATTCATGATGGTTCATGGTTCAGTTCATCAGTCTGCCACAAACCAAACCTCATTTTCCTGGTTTGTGCCCATCCCTAGTCCTCAGAGACCTCTGTAAATAATTTCATCAAATAAATGAATAACTTTGTTCAAAGGTAGAATGCTCTTAGAAAGAACAAACTTAGAAACAATGCAGGCTTTGAAAATGCAGAACCGTTTGTTCAGTAAGTACTTGGTTTTCTTGTGGTTGGTTTTGTCTTTGAGGCTTTGCATTACTTGTATGTTGTCAGATAAACATATAATGCCAAGTAAAAAATAAATGATCACACTTATTAATAGCAATGAAATCAGTGAGATCTGAATGTCCTAGATTTCATGGTCAATGAGCCTCAATATAGACCGAAATAAGAACATTTAGACGAAAGGACTGAACAAGAATATTTAGTAAAAGGCGATGGAGGACTAGATGTATATTCTGTATGAGAAGAAGGATAAGTTTGATGTAAAGGATCAAAATAATAAATATATTCATATTTAAAAAAAAAGATTTCATGGTCAATGTAGTGCTATTGTGAAGCAGTCTTAAAGTGGCTGGGCCTCAGAGTAGCACTACAGGATCAAAATCAGAAACATAGTATGTTCTCTACAAAAATATCTTCATCTCCAAGCAGATATTAAATTTTAGTGCTGCCAAGAGGTCCCAGTGAATTAAAAAGATGCTAGGATATAAATGCAATAGTGATGACCCCATCTAACTATTTAAGCCACAATTAATGTAAAGAGATTACATCAAAGGACAAATCACTCCAAACAAGTCATGATCCTTTAAAAGAAAATTATATGAAGTCCCTTATTATTTTTCTGTTTCAAGAATTCATAACTCAGCATTATTAAAACAGTTGCATTCTAATTTCTAAGACCCAAGCAGAGGAATTAAAATTATTATTGAATACGAACGTCTAGCAGCATATGTAAAAAACAGCAATTACATTTTTCATATCAAAATTCACAGTTTATTACCATCCAGTTGCATTTTTTCTGTTTCTTTTCTCCATTTGTCAAATATATGGCACTTTAAAGCTGTCTAAATTAAAAAATGTCCCACAAGGGCGAGCAGAGTAACACCATGGATTCCTGTGGGCCACAGTAAATTCCCCCGTAATATCACTTTAGAAAAATAAACTTTTGTTCAGCTGTCCATGTTAATGTGGTTTTGGCATATTAATTATTGGGAACTGAAAACATCATTTAAACATGATTAAATTAATAGTGTATATTCCCTTTTAAAAGAGCCCTCTGTAATAATTAGAAAGGGCTTCTGCAACATTGCACAAAGCAATTCAGCAATACATATGAGCATGAAAGCCATTGTTGAACTACATGCATTTTATACATCTGATAATTTTGTTCCTCTTATTGGATGGGCTAATAAAATTTAGGAAAGATGCATGTTCATTTTAATCATCAAAACAGTGAAACAGCCTAGGTTGTATACAAGTTATAAATGGCATAATGAATGCTACAGATGTGCAAATCTGTTAATTGGATGGCTTAAAGATCTTACAGCATGGTCCAAATCTATTTGTCTAGTCCTGCAAAGTCATTATGAATGCACTTGCACAAGCTCCATCTGGTTATTTCTCATTCTGAACATCAACCCAGAAGTTTTGGTTTAAAATTTAGGGGGGGGGGGGGTATGATTCTATTGAAGATTTTCAGAGCCAAACTTAATGGTCCCTTGAGAAAGGCAAGAAGCACAGAAGCCAACCCCTAATCATGCATGTGGGTGAATCTACAGATCCAGTGCTGCCCAGCTTTGATCCACTATTAGGGGTGCTTACAGCGGGATGCTCAAGCACAGGAGCTGAAGAGCTGATTTTTGCTGTAATAAGGAGAATATAATTTTTTTTAGTTCCACATTTAAAAAAAAAAGCTCTCAATTTTCACCTTCTTGCCAAACCCCTCCCTGCTTTGGATAATGTATGATCATTACATTGAGAATGGGTTCCAGTTTTGGACTAGCCTGAGATAGAATATCTCTAGCATAAATGGCATAGCCTTCACTAGTAATAATCTAGAGCTGCCAAATCTTGGTTGAAAAATTCCTGAAGAAATAGTGGAGTTTAGAGAAGGGAGGGAGTGCAGGGAGGTTATGCCATAGAGTACACCCTCCAAAGATTTTGTTTTCTCCAGTAGAAAAAAATCTGTATAGTCTGGAGATCAGTTGTAATTCCAACAAATTCCAGGCCCCACCTGGAGGTTGACAATGCTAGGGTAATCTGCTTTGCATTAGGGGTGTGAAGGGAGGGGTTTAAAGTTTAAATCCCTCCACTCCACTCCTGAAGTCCGGTCACAGCTGTGGTACAACTCCATCAGAGAAGGGAAGGGGTTTAAACTTTAAACTGCTTCCATCCCCTCCTGGAGTCAGGCTGTAACTGTGGCACAACTCCAGAAGGAGGAGGAGGAGTTTAAACTTTAAACCCCTTCCCTCCACTCCCAGAGTCAGGTCATAGCTGTGGTGCGACTCCAGGAAGGGTGTGTGTGTTAAATTTTAAATTACTTCCAGGAAGGGTGTGTGTGTTAAATTTTAAATTACTTCATTCTAGGGGTCATTTTGTAGAAAAAGAGGTGCTGGAGCCCATTAGCATAACTTATTTGCATATGCCACACACCCCTGGCATCACTGTGAAAAAAGGAAGAAATGAGAAGAAAGCAATATAGAGAAAATAGATGGGGAGGAGACAGGAGGGAAGAGAGAGGGGGTAGGGAGAGAGAGATGGGAAGAGAGTGAAAGAGGCAGAAAGAAAGAAAGAAATGGAAGGAGGGGGTTAGAGGAAGGAAAGAAGAGACAGGGTGGTAGGGAGAGAGAGAGATGGAAAGAGAGAGTGAAAGAGGTGGAAAGAGAGAGAGAGAGAGAAAAATAGATGGGGAAGGGTGGAGGAAGAAAGAAGGAAGAAAACAAAAGAGAGAAAGACATGAGAAGAAGGTAAATAGAAGGGGGAGGGGGAGACAGAGAGCTTCCCCACACTGAAAAGACTCCCACCTCCCCAGCCAAAGCACCCCAGATGTCTGTACCACTGTGGAAGAGCTCCTGGCCCATGAAGAAGGAAGTTCTTCCCCTGGGACCATATGCATCCCACCAACCCACCCAGAGAGGCTGGGCCACATGCGAAGCCTGCCCGGGCTAACCAGGAGAATCTCCCCCAGTCAGCCTGAGCAGGCCATGCATACCCCTGGGCTCTCCAGAGCTGCCTCTCCCCACCTCTGAAAGGCCTCCAACCTACCCAGAAAGGCCGGGCTGTATGCCAGGCCTTCCCAGGCCAACCAGGGGAATCTTCCCCAGTCAGCCCAAGCAGGCTTTGTACACCCCTGGGCACTCCAGAGGGAACCCCCCTATCCCCAAAAGGCCATGAACCCACCTGCCACCCACCCAGAGACACTGGGCCGCACACAATCTCCCCCAGTCAGTCCAAGCAGGCCTCACACACCCCTGAGCTCTCCAGAGCCACCTCTCCCACCCCCAAAAGGCCACACACTCACCCACCACCCACCCCAACTCACTTTTCAGGCTCCAAATGGCAGCAGTGAGAGGGCAGCACCTGTAACCCCGAGCTCGAGGTGACCATTGCATGGCTCACCGTTGCCAGGTCACTTCGATCAAGGAAAGGAGCCAACTGTTTCACCCGCCTGAGATGAAAAAGGGCAGATTTCATAGTTGCTGCTATCTGGGCCTCCATTGTTAAGGAGGACTCCAGTAGCACCCCCAAGCTTCTGACCTTGTGAGCCATTGTCAGTGGCAAATCGTCAAAAGTTGGTAGGGGAGTTCCCTAACCCAAGCTGCTGCAACTCAGGCAAAGGACCTTTGTCTTTGTCAGATTCAGCTTCAGTCGGCTCAGTTTAAGCCATCCAGCCACAGCCACATTATAAGAATGTGTAGCTATGCCTTTGGTAGCCGAGGTTGTCTTTTCTTCCCTCTGCCCACCACTACCTTAACTTCCATTATTGCTATCTTACAAGATTCTTTTTTACCAAGTATTTAGCATGTGTTTAATTGTTATCCCTTTTATTGTATTAAAATACTAGAAAATTTAGACTTTGATAGCTTGTTTTAAAATTGTTCTGTTATAGTATGAGATGTTATGATCATTCTGACTTTTCAAAACCTATTATGTGTTGCAAGGCAAGACAGAGACACTAATGCAATGCCATTTGGAACACTGTAATATGCAAAAATGTCTAGAATTACACAGAACTAAGTGACAATGCTCTCTAATTCCTGTCTCCTTTTGTTCCTCAAGCAACCACATTGTTTCAAAGGTTGAAAATATCCAGTTTAGTTATTCCAGTTCATGTCCTAAGTTCTGTCTAATGAACTTCCATTTACAATCTTATTCTTTTTTGCCCTATGGGAAGTCAGCTTCTTCATGGTCGGTTGATGTATAACCATTATTAAGCATCCTCTTTAATTGTCTGAATGCCAGGAGTGGAATTCTAGCAGGAGCTCTTTTGCTTATTAGGCCAAACACCCTTGATGTAGCCAATCATCCTGGAGCTTACAGGGTTCTTAGTACAGGGCCTACTGTAAGCTCCAGGAGAATTGGCTGTATCAGAGGGGTGCAGCTGTTATATATGTGATCAGTAATGTGTCTATTATATGGAGTTCTTGCCTGGCTTATTAGAGCCTGTAGGACCAAGCTTGGGGACTTGGGAACAATGGGCAGTAGGATCCAAATCCCTGCTGCCCTGCTCCGATCATGGGCCCCCTGCTGGTTTGAATGGTCCAATAGGACGCTAGCGTGGGAACCTGGAATGTATATATAGTTGGCCCAGTTGGCCCAGTAGTTAGTCTTTGAGTGTAGCCCTATATGATGCTATATTGAAGAAAGAGCTATGTTCACTACCACCTTGCCTCATCATTGCATGGAACCCACTATATTATAGTGGCGACAAAGGTGGGATCCTGGTGAGTGAGCCCAGCAACCGGCACCGCACCTTGCTGCATCCGCATCCAACTCTGTGCACCGCACCACCATCACTGACAAAATGGTTGCTATGCCAGGAACTATTCCGGAGTTCAATATTGCCAACCCTGAGTGATGGGAGACCAGGCTCAAGCATCTGGAAAATGACATAGATCATCACGGAGTCGAGGGGCTCAAGAAGAAGCGGCTGCTGCTCAGTTCGTGCGGCATGAACACCTTGGAGTTGGTGCAGGTCCTCATGGTGCCCATCACGCTCTAGGCAGCAGCCTTTGATGACATCATCTCGGCCCTCACGACCCACTTTGCACTGCACCCAACAGTCCTGGCACCCCACTTCGATTTCTCAGAGTGCCACCAGCAACTCAACAAGTCTGTGGGAGACTATGTTGCTGCCCTACACTGGCTTTCGCTCCACTGCGATTTTCCCCAGTTGGATGAGGCTCTGAGGGACCAGTTCATCTTCGGCCTGTGGGACAAGAAACTGCAGTGGAAGGTGCTTGGTAAAGATGGCACTGACCTTGTCAAAGCCATCAAGGAGGTGACCGCATATGAGAAATCTTGGAAGGAGCAAGCAACAGCCTCCACACATCAAGCTGCATCTTCATCTTCTGATTCAGAGGGCTGGGGGGGAGACGATGCTCTCAAGCTCCACCACGAGGCTTTGAAGCGCCAGCCGCCACATGCGACCAAGACTATGCCTGCCCAGGAGTTTGCAAGCTGTGGAAAGCCACATCAGCACCACTCCTGCAAATTCCGGGACTCCGTTTGTCATCAGGGAAGAAGGGGCATCTGGTGTGGGTCTGCCGCTCCAAAGCGACTCGCCCTACCCAAGAGAACACAACTTGGTGGAAGAATGGCCAATGCCACAAGGTCACCCTCTTGGACGGTATTAACGCCCTCACCACATCATTTAGACAGCTATGTGAAATTACCATGCCATCCCCAGATAAACTGAAAACAATGGTATTCATAGAGGGCACTCCATGTAAAATGGAAATTGACTCGGGGGCCACCCATACTATCATCTCAGCCCAGACTCTTAAGAAACTGTGCCCAAGAGGGAGACCCCAGTTGTAACATCTCCCGTCATCATCCGAGACTTTCAGAAGCAGGCAATCGGCGTTGGGGTGGGGTGGCCAATGTAAATTACAGGAAGTTCTTAGGAACCCTTCTTTTGTTGGTGACTGAGGGGAACCTTAGCAGTCTTTTGGGCCTGGCTTGGTTTGCCTCTTTGGGGATCCGGGTGGAGGGAATCCATCACACTCCCACAAGCAAGGATTTCCAGTGCATTTGCAGGGAATTCCCATCTGTTTTTGATGGCTCTATACAGCACCCCCCCCCCCATCTCTTTACAAATCAACCCTGAGTCAAGTGTCTTCAGTCTGGGGTCAATGTGGCCCCAGGGATCTTCCAGAACCTTATGGACTCACTCTTAAAAGGCATCTCCAGTGTCCAGCCGTTTTTTGACGATGTGCTGATTGCTGCTGCTACCAAAGAATTTGCCTTCTGCCTCCACGCAGTGCTCTAGCAATTCACTGACATGGGCCTTAAGGTAAAGAGAGAGAAATATTTGCTGAGGGTCCCCACAATAAACTTTTTGGGCTACATGGTGGATGCAAGTGGAATCCTCCCAGCTAAAGACAAGATCACGGCCATCTATGACGCACCAGCCCCCATCAAGGCCGAATTACAAGTGTTCCTCAGCCTTCTCAATTTTTACCATGCCTTCCTTCCCCTCAAAGTGGCAGTAGTGGAGCCCCTGCATAGGGTCCTGGACAAACGGGCTCCATGGGTTTGGGGTCGCTGGCAAACCACCTCCTTTCATGCAGTAAAGGACATCCTAACATCAAATAGCTTGCTGGCGCACTTCAATGAATAGCTGCCTGTCATCTTAGTCTGTGATGCCTCCCCCTACAGGGTGGACGCAGTCCTGGCCCATGTGCTGCTGGATGGCCATGAGGTCCCAGTAGCCTGTTATTCAAGGACACTGCAGAAACTGGAGTGCAACTATGCACAAATTGACAATGAGGGTCTGGCACTTGTGGCAGGGGGGGGTGGGATTAAAAAATTCCATGATTACCTATATGGCCAGCCCTTCACCATCCTTACAGACCTTAAGCCCCCGTTAGGTCTATTCACCCCGGACTGCCAAACGCTCAGATGCTGTCACCCTGAGTGCTGCGGTGGTCCATCTTCTTTGTGGGGTACCAATATGCTCTTCAGTACTACTCAGGGAATGAGCTATCAGTACATAAGAGGAGTTTGTTGTGGAGGAGCAGAGTGGTGGTGCCTGCGGCGCTATGGCAACGAGCCCTCACATCACTGCTCAAAACCCACCTGGGGATTGTGCACATAAAGGCACTCGCCTGCAGCTATGTTTGGTGGCCCGGGATCCATGATGCAATCAAGTCCTGGGTCACCAGATGTCAGCCCTGCCAGGAGACCCAAATAGCACACCAATGCAGTATTGGGAGTCCACAAGCAACCTCTGGTCCCGCCTACATCTGGACTTTGTGGGGCCCTTCCAGGGACAAACTTTCTTTCTAATAGTGGACTCCCATTCGAAATGGCTGGAGGTGCTTCCTGTGGCATTTATTTCCTCTTGGGCTGCTATCAGTGGCCTTTGCCGGGTTTTTGCTACACACAGCCTGCCAGACACTCTGGTGTTTACTTCGGGGAAGTTCCAAGACTTTTGCACCCAGAACTTAATTAGACATATCAGGTCAGCCCCCTTCCACCTGGCCACCAATGGCCAAGTCGAAAAGATTTTTGCTACACACAGCCTGCCAGACACTCTGGTGTTTACTTCGGGGGAGTTCCAAGACTTTTGCACCCAGAACTTAATTAGACATATCAGGTCAGCCCCCTTCCACCTGGCCACCAATGGCCAAGTAGAAAGGATGGTGCAGAAAACTAAGGAATCACTCCGCTGCATCATCCAAGGGGACTGGGAGGCCCGCCTTGCAGAGTTCTTACTGGTCCAGCATGCGGTCCCTTCCACTGCCGCTAACCACAGCCTAGCAGAGCTCTTAATGGGCTGGCAGTTGTCCACCTTACTGGACCGTTTACACCCAGACTGGGCCTTGGACCTCCAGGAGGTACCAGAGGTAGTCAGGGTGCCCTGCAGGCTAGATACCTGGGACCTAGTCATGGCTAAGAACTTGTGGGGGGGGGCAGCATGGATTCCAGCAAGGGTGGTCCAGGTTCTTGAGTCAGTAATGTATGAGGTGACCATGGAGGGTGGATCCACTTTAAGGCAGACCAGTTGCAATCACGAGAAGCCCCTGAGGAAGAGGACAAGGACTACAATCCCAACGACCAGCCTGCTGCTCTGAATCCAACCCCTTCCCCCACTAACACGGCTGAGCCAGAGGCCCTGGCCCCCACCCTCTGGGAAGAACTGGCAACCACTGTTAACCCAGAACCGCTGGCCAAAATCCCCGCATCTCCAGCCCCTCTGCTTGCAGTCACTGAAACCACAACTGCTCCTCTGCCTGCTCCGGGAGTGTTGCAAGCCAGCCTACCTACAGGACTATGTTTGCTAGGTTTGTGAACTTGGGGGGGAGGGATGTTACATATGTGATCAGTAATGTGTCTATTATATGGAGTTCTTGCCTGGCTTATTAGAGCCTGTAGGGCCGAGCTTAGGGACTCAGGAACAACGGGCAGTAGGATCCAAATCCCTGCTGCCCTGCTCCAATCACGGGTCCCCTGCTGGTCTGAATGGTCCAATAGGATGCTAGTGTGGGAACCTGGAATGTATATATAGTTAGCCCTGTTGACTCAGTAGTTAGTCTTTGAGTGCAGCCCTATATGATGTTGTACTGAATAAAGAGCTATGTTCGCTACTACCTTGCCTCATCATTGTGTGGAACCCACTATATTATAGTGGCCTAATATGCAAAGGAGCTGCTAGAATTCCATCCCTGCTGAATGCTATTCTACTGGTCAGATCCATCTTTTGATGCATACAGTCACCCCTTGGCCCATGTTTAATATGTGCAGCCAGTGGTACATAGCACCTTTGTCCTTATGTAGCCACAACTAGAGCATATCTCAGTGCACTGGAGCTGACAAAATAATATCTAGGAATTATGATGGAGAAACTGTGAATTTCTACATTATTTTTCCACTTTAAATTATCATTGAGAAATTCACCTTTTAAAAAGATTTACAAAACAGGCATTCTTTTTTCTTCTGTGCCTACTCAGTTCCCAAACGTTTACACTGTAGTCTTTTGCAATGCTTGCTGTATGTATCATCTTCCTTTTACTGCATTGTGGTAAAGCAGCAGTACTGCAGTACTGTGATCTGAACTCTCTGCTCACGACCTGAGTTCGATCCCAGAGAAAGCTGGTTCAGGTTGCCGGCCAAGGTTGACTCAGTGTTTCATCCTTCCGAGTTTGGTAAAATGAGTACCCAGCTTGATGGGGGGGAAGTGTAAAAAACTGGGGAAGGCAATGGCAAACCACCCCATAGAAAGTCCGCTGTGAAAATGTTGTGAAAGCAATGTCACCCCAGAGTCGGAAACGACTGGTGCTTACACAGGGGACCTTTCATTTCCTTTCCTTCTATCTTTGTAGGTCACTTTCTATATTATAGTAAACTGTGCCTTTTTCTTTGCTTGCTTTGTTTTCCATGTCTAGCATTCTAGTCCTATTGCATTTTTTAAAATTGTAATCTGCCTTGGGTCTCAGTAAGAAAGGTGAGCTATAAATGAAGTAAATAAATAAATTACAGATTAACTATGCACTGAATCAACTTGTACTTATCAAGCACATGCATAGCAGAACAGTATTTACTTGGACCTTTTCTCTGCTCTGCATTTTGGTACCATCATTTAATTCATCTTGATTTAATTCATCTTCATACATCTGAGCTCATGCCTGCAACCTGTCTTTGTAGGATGTTTGTGGCCACAGTAATGCCAGGGAAATTCCCATGGTGAATTTTTATGCTATTGCCATATTCAGCTGAACAAGGTGAGCAGAACCAGTCAAGCAGGACCTTCTCACCCAGTCTGCTCCCTCCCTCCTAGCAGAGGACAATGAGCGAGTAAGGCTTTGTGTGATTCATTTCAGCCACATGGCTTTTGTAATTCTGATATGTACCACAGCGGCACAAGATCTGAATCCCATGCTACTAGCAATGCATATGAACTGGGCCTTGAAAATCCCTATTTGGCTTCCATGCATGTGTACAGACTTTGAATGAACATTGGACCAGCTCTTTTACTTTAATCTTTCTTTCTGGATAATTCCTGACCTCTCATTTTGGGGCTATGGTCTTGTGAAACAAGCTTCTGCTATGTATACCTGACATCAAAGTTATTTTCTTAGATGAGCAATAGAATGTAAGTTGTTGCTATCATTATTACCTATTACTATATAGTATTAATTCAGACTAAAAGTTGGATATGAATTGTAAATAAAAGAGAATTACAACATGAAAAGTTAAATATTTGGAGGCAAAACCCTTGGGGTGTTAAATGTGACTATTTAAATGAATACTGTTTCTGAATAAGAAATTGTAACCATTCTTTTTCATCTTTTAAAATTGCATGAAATCCATGATTTAAACAGTGCAGTGGATGTAAGAGATATTGCTTCCTTAACTGCAAAGATAAATTTCCTTTTGATTCAAAGAGTAAGTAAATTAAACAATGAAAGCAGAAGACTGTCCTTGGTTCAATTACTTACTCTTATGCCAGGTTGGCCTAATTTTAACTCTATTTCACCCTCAGATCTATAGCTGCCTGCTTTCAAAAATTTCCAGGCAGAATGTTTGTCAATAGCAGACAGGCAGGTGGAGCCTCAAGGAAGAGAATGGAAGGACAAGTAAACAAGATTCCATTCCTTATTTCAGAAACAATCCTCCCTAAGTCAGTAGATATAATGCAATGATTGGTGGAATGTGGAAACCCACTGCACAGAAACGCCTATGGCAGGGGTGGCCAGCGGTAGCTCTCCAGATGTTTTTGCCTACAACTCCCATCAGTCTCAGCCATTGGCCATGCTGGCTGGGGCTGATGGGAATTGTAGGCAAAAAACATCTGGAGAGCTACCGTTGGCCACCCCTAACCTATGGTAGTGCTCTTTGATGGAAACATGTGCTAACTCTTCTGGTTGGAAGTCAGTTCAGCCAGCTTGAGGTAAACAAGAACATTTATTGAACAAGAGCAGAGCAGAGCTGAACTGAACTGAACTGAACTGAACACAAACAAGCAACTCCTTATATACATTTGGCCTGAGTTAAACATGCCCCCATGTGGGCAGCAATACACCCTATTGGTCTCTCCACGATCCCTCATTTGCATTTCCTGAGAGAAATTCCTCACATCTCGATTGGCTGGTTCTAAAGAACAGTCTATCTGAATGTAGGCATCAGGTCCTGAAGGGCAAAAGTCACTTCAAGGTCAACTAATAGACATAGCAAACCAGCAGTCAAAAACAACCAATACATAACATCTTGTCAAGTTGTCTCTTGAGCCACTTTCTGTCCTCTCTGCTCTTCCTTCTTTGCTCATGTTATATAACTGTGAAAGATAATCAGAGTCACTGTGGAATAATTGCAAGATATAATTGTTTCCTCAATAATTAGTGCATGATGGTACCAGGTGGGTAGCAGTCTGTGGTAGTTGAACAAAATTTGAATCCAGTAGTACTTTAAAGACCAACAACATTTTCCAGGGTAGAAGCTTTCATGAATCAAAACTCACTTATACTGGAACTCATGGCCACAAGAACATGACAATATATAAGAAATGCTTTAGGATAAGGGTTCCAAAGTTCTAACTAGAACATTGCCTTATCTAACAAAAAAATATTTTTGCTGATACAATAGAAAATCCATCAAATTCCAGTTATAATGATAATATGCTGCATTGAAATTAGGGGAAAAACCCAACCTGGTTACTTACTATTTTGGTGGAGAGAAATGGATTCATCTGTTCCTAATTTCCAAGTGAGTAGGCTATTTGTTTGACAAAAAACATCAGTTGTTTTCATTGACCAGACATCAAGGCTGATCTTTAAACCATTCAATTCATATAGTTGATTAGAAATATTTTTTTTCTGAAATGGCATGCTTCTGCGTGTGCTCAGCATTCACAAAGCTGTCTTATCTAAAAGATGTGTGACAGTGTTAACAGAATCTGACTACAAAAGCTTTCTAACATCTACAAGAAAATGTCTTGTCCAAACACATCTGTCTTAAGCCCTGAGAATTCCTTACTTTTTCTAGATCAGGAAACAAAACCTCAATTACATTCATAGTCATTGGAGTTCTTAGCATGGCCCTTTCTTGTTGACAAATAAGAAAAGAGGAGTACCATTTACTGTGTGGAACCAAAAATGCAAAATTATTTTTATGTCCATGTATTTGACTCAATATATTTTACAAAGGAGTTAGATGTCTTGTCTGTTCCATTTAATATGTGTACTATATATCCACAAGCACTACACATCTGGAGAAATTCCTGGCCATTCTATGGCCATATATCAGGAAGAGGGTCAACTTGCAATTCAAGAACCCATTCTAATGAAATGTTCTCCATCTAAAGTTGAAATAAATGGAAGCAGGGCAAGCATATGTCATGTTCACATTCATTTCAGTGAGTTGTTAATGGGATTATTTCCCACTGGATTGCCCCTCAAGGGTTCTGGCTCTGCCACTGGAATAATTCTCAAAGTAATGACACTTACACAGAGTGGAAATGCAGTTTTCAGGAAACTCAAAATAATCTGTCTCAGGACTTCTTAGGAAACTACAGAAACAAGGGATTATGTGGTCTATCCCATGACACAATTATAGCTCATTATGCAAATTCCGCCAGGCTTTTGGCTGAGACAGGTGGACGTCCTCACATCATCTAATGGGCCTCCCTGCGCTCACTGCATCCTGTGTCTCAATCTGTGAATGATGTTTATATCACTGACACCACCTTTTCTCACTTTTACTTAACGGGTTTAACTGTTTAATTCGTAACTGTTTTATTGTGCGATTTTAACTGTTTTATTGTGTTGTAATACACCCTGAGCCCATCTTGGGAAAGAGTGGATTATAAATTCACAAAATAAAAAAAAAATTAACTCATATCGGACGCATGGCAGTTGGTGAATGAGGTGATTGCCTAGGGTGCCAGCTCCCCCACCCTGTTTGCACCATCCCTGATCCTCCTGCTCATTTTTTTCAGCTCTGAGAGACCAGAGGAGCTTCTCCGATTCCTCAGAGCTTAGAAAAAGCGGCGTTTCCCTTCCCCAGTGTCCTCTGAGGGCACTGGGGAAGTGAAGAGCCGAGTGTTCTTTCAGCTCTGAGGGATCGGAGGAGCTCCCTGATTCCCTCAGAGCCTAAAGAGCAGCGTTTCCCTTCCCCAGCATCCTCTGAGGGTGCTGGGGAAGGGAAGGGCCAAGTGATCTGGAGGGGGCATTTGCATGGTCAAGGGGGGGCGTTTGCATGGAGGGATCCTCAAGAGGAGCCCTCTGTGCAAATGGGGCCATCTGGCTCCACTTGGCCTTTCTGCACCGTGGGAAGGTTGAGGGACAGCATTTGCAAAGAGGGCTCCTCAAGAGGAGTCCTCCATTCTAACGGGGCCCAATTTGGGCCGGTGCTGGGGGCCCTCCCGCGCTGGAGGGCGGGGGCAGAACCTTGCCTGGGGCAGCAAAAACTCCAGCGCCAGCCCTGCTTATATCAGTCCAGAGAGTGTATCTGGCACTACTCTAGTAAAGGGACCAATGCATAGTTCTTTTCAATTTCTCTACATCATTTTTAGTGGTTCTGTATCACAGGTAAAAATCCTGAGGTGTTTCCCCAGTCAAATGTATCAATTTCTCCATTTCCTGGTCACTATTTCTGCTCTCCTCTGATTAGCCACCTGATACATTTTTAATTCACTCTTCCTCCTGTGAGCTCACAGAGGTACACACAGTTCTTCCTTATCTTTCCCCCCATATAATAGCCCCTGGAAGTAGATAAAGGCAAGGAGAATAACTGGCCCAAGGTCATTCAGAAAGCTTAATACCAGAGTACACATTTGAACCCATTACTACCAGGTATTAGTCATACATTTTAACCAAACCACTACTCCATACTAGCTCTCTATAAATCCCAAACCTGAGAATCTTTCTCTTCATAGTCATCCACTGTCAAGTCTTCTTCAGCCTCTTGGACTAGAATGGTTACTGTTTATAGCCATTATCATTGTGGCTGCAATATATCACATGATCAGAACAGTTTAGTCCGAATTCTGTGATGCTTTAAGTGCACGTAGAATTTCCATCTATGTTCAGCAGTGCCACTTTATACTAATTACACAGCACATAGCCACAATGCAAAAATTTACCCCAACAATGGTAAATAAATTGACAGACAAAACTGACAGTATTATTTGGGGGCCTCTAAATTTAAAAATGCATTGAGTAGCACATCTTGGAAGATTTATTTTTAGACTTGCTTTTATAGGCCCCAGACGTTAGCACATCACTTCAATTTACAGCAATAAAATGAAGAGGAAGAGTGAAAACAAGAGTAAAAACAATCAAGAGGCAATACTATAAATGCCTTCAGGTATCTTTTCCCATCCAGATAATTGCCATGTGTGCTTTCACAGCTCAAGAGGTGAGAGGATTTTCCCTTTGAGTTAACCAGACGTCTATACCTTTAATTCCTTTGTGTTACTATTTTTTTGGCCTTTAGCAGCTTGCACAGTATTTACTAGCAAAGGTCTAACACCATACAGCAAATCTCAATTCAAGAGCTACTTAATCTACGGCAAAGTAACTGGGAGTGTCTTTGTGTTTGACTGCAGCACTGTGGGGAACTAAGAACTGGATTGACAAATTAGACAAAAGATATTACTAATCCTATTCACTGTACACTGTTAAATATGTATGAAGTGGATTTATAACCAGTTTCTGAAGAGTTACTTTATCATCAGCTTCATTTGCAAAATAAAAAAGAAACCATTTTACAGCAGTCTTTTTTCTTTTGAGTGTTACTTGCCAAGTTCCTGTTCAGTTACCTGTGTTTCATCTATAGGAAATACCGCTGCACAGTTCACCAGACATCTGCTCTTTGGCTCTCTATAGCTTCTTTTGTCAAAATGAATGTTTGTCAAGCTTTCTTTCCCTGCTCAAGTACCAGTAAGCAAAATCGCCCAAGTGTTTCCAGAGACGATGTACACATTATGGCCATGGGAGGCCACTTGAAATTGGTCCTTATGGTAGCTATCTTCACACAGCTCACCATAAAGTTTTTGTGTTCTTTGTCTGTGTCAGCAAACATACAGAAAGAAGTGAGCTGATGAACATTATATACTTGGACTTCCAGCAAGCTTTTGACACCCATTGGCATTAATTTCAAGCCGATTGTCTTCAATAGACTTAGAAGGGTGTGACTGTGCTTAGCATTACATTGTAAGACTCCAAAGTAGTTCAGCTTTCAGGGGATAAGATGACCCATCCTCAGACGGAATGACAGCTTGCTGAAGAGTAGAAATAAAATGTTTTCACAATAGAGGGAAATCAGTAGCTCAATGAGAATATCAACTAAATGTGAAGTTGCATGACAAAGGTAGATTCCAGGCTGAGGAAATTACAACAGTCAGTATCATAATGCATTTCTATAAATTATCATGTGGCTGCATTTAAAATACTATGTGTAGTTCTGTTTGTCTTATGTAAGAAAGGATATTGTAGAACTGGGAAATGTACAGGAAAAGGTAATCAAAATCATCAGTGGGGCAGAGCCCTACAAGGAAAATCCACTTTGTGACTTTTTAATTTACAAAAATATGGCAATTAAAGGGGACAGAATTATAAAGGCTTATAAAATATTATATGAGAAATGATGATGGTGTAAATTTTCTCCCTCTCTTATGCCAGAAGCCATTTAAATTGTTTGCCAATAGGTTCAGGAGAGACAAAAGTATTTCTCCACACAACATACAAGAAAATAAAATGGTAATAAATAATAAAATAATATGGCAATAAAATTTACAAACAAGATATAGCAACAGACACTAGTCCAGATTACTTTAAAAGAGGCTTAGAAAAATTCATAAAGGACAGATCTGTGAACTAGTATTAGCCTCCTGAGCTAAATGTAACATATAGGCTGATTTCGCACTGACTTTTTACTGGCGCGACCACCCTCCTCACGCCGGCGGATCTGCAGGGATTTCGCACCAGAAGCGCCGGCGCAGCCAAAAGAGCCGGCAACTTCCGTCGCGAAACCAGCTCAAACGGAAACCGCCAAAAAGCAGGAAAACGTTTGAGCGGGTTTCGCGACGGAAGTAGCCGGCTCTTTTGGCTGCGCCGGCGCTTCTGGTGCGAAATCCCTGCAGATCCGCCGGCGTAAGGAGGGTGGTCGCACCAGTAAAAGGTCAGTGCGAAAACGCCCAATGATTCAGAGGCCATTGCTCAGTATCAATGGCAGGGGATCAAACAATGAGGGGGGGCTTCTACGTGGGGGCTTCCCAGAAACATCCAAATGGCTGATGTTTAAAAAAAGATGCTGGACTAGATGGCCCTTTGGTCTTACCTAATGCCACTGGAGACATATGTTTAAAAAGTGATCAGAAGAGGCAAAGAGAAAGTTATCCAATCTGCCTAGTATGCTCTTGTGTATAAATGGCTCATCAGATGAAAATACCTACATGTGAACCAACTTGTAGTGACATCCAAATATCAGCCCAATATTAATAGCGTTTTTTCCCTTTAAGCTAGGAGTCAAGGGCACATTTCTACTTTTGTTTGAACAAAGTTTGAGTGTAGTGGCACTTTGATGACCAACAAAGTGCTGAGGCAATACATAATCAATCTGAACTGTCTCCTCCCATACTATAGAGCACTCCAGTTAAGATCAGCCTTTCCAGCCCTCCTCTCTCATATTCAAGGTATGAGCTTTTGTATGTATGCACACTTCTTCAGATACAATGAAATGGAAATTATTAGCAAACCATTTAGTTATATGTATGGGCTAGTAATTTCCATTTCATTGTGTCTGAAGAAGTGTGCATGCCTGGGTCAGACCTAGACTGTTTGGCACCCTAGGCAAGGCTAATTACTTGCACCCATACACACACTGATAATTAATTATATCCTATGAGTTCATAGGATACAATGGAGTCCATTCTATCCTATGGGCCCATAGGAGAGATGGAGAGAGCAGGCTGCCACTGTGGTCCTACCCCAGAGAAGGGGTTGCCCCACTGCCTGTGCCTCTCAGAGACTCCAAGAGGCATGGGGAAGATCTTTTTTCTTGCTTTTGCACCCCAGAGTGCAAAGGCAGGAAGAAAGCCCCTCTGGTCCTGGGGGTTCTGTAAGAAGCCCAGGAAGGACTGAAAACCAGGATCCCTATTTCCCTTGTGTTCCCAATAAGGTAAGTAGACTTTCCAGAAGGAGAGCCACATAAACACAAAAGGATTTAAAGGGGGGACTGTATATATAAAAAGTTATTATGAAGGTAGAATGCCAGCAGAGGGGTGGGGGCTTTCCAGTGTTTTGCACTGAGTGTTATGTATGACTATCTGCCCACTGGCCAGAAATCTTGGGTGTGTGCTTGATGCAAGGAGCTCCTGGTCTTCAGGGAATGAGTTCGAACCCTTGAGGCTGAGGTGGCTGACCTGGAGAAGCAGAGAGAGTCAGGCACTCGGAGAAGACTCTCGGGAACTCTGAACATGGTAGCCCCGTTGCTGCCAGGGAGCATGAGGGTCGAGAGGGAACAGGGCACTGTGCTGAGGATAAGGGGAGTGCGCCCTCAGAAGGGACCTCTTCTTATGTTGGTGAGCAGGTATCCTTTTACGCCAAGGAACCATTCCTGGGCAAGGAAGAAGGGGGGAGGGGGTCTTGGTAGTTGGTAATTCTATCTTTAGACAAGTAGATAGCTGGGTGGCAAAACCGCATACTGTCTGTGTGGTGACTTGCCTGCCTGATGTGAAGGCAACAGACATTACGAGTTTTGTAGATATGCCGATAGACAGTGCTGGGGAGGAGTCAGTGGTCATGGTGCATTTTGGCACCAACGATGTGCGGAAATGCAGTTGCAAGGTCCTGGAGAAAAAAATTAGGCTGCTAGGAGCAGACTCAAGGCCAGGACCTCCAAGGTAGCCTTCTCAGAAGTGCTACCTGTTCCACACACAGGGCTGGAGAGACAGGCACAAATTAGAAGTCTCAATGTGTGGATGAGATGATGGTGTAGGGAGGAAGGGTTTAAGTTTATTAGGCACTGGGATGTTTTTTGGAACAAGTGGGAACTGTACAAAAGAGACTTGTCCCCAGAAGGAACCAGGCTGCTGGTGCTTAAAATCAAAAAGGTGGCAGAGCAGTGGTTTACAAACAAAGTAATGGAAGCTGTAAAAGGTAAGGAGGACTCCTTTAAGCGGTGGAAAACCAGTCCAAGTGAGATTAGCAAAAGGGAACACAGGCTGTGGCAAATCAAATGCAAGACTGTGATCAGGCAGGCAAAAAGGGACTATGAGGAGCATATTGCAAAAAACATAAAGACCAAAAATAAAAAGTTCTTCAAATATATTAGAAGTAGGAAACCAGCCAGAGAGGCAGTGGGGCCCTTGGATGACCATGGGGTAAAAGGATTACTGAAGGAGGATAGGGAAATGGATGAGAACCTAATGCATTTTTTGCCTCCGTCTTCACTGTGGAAGATGAGAACTTTTTGCCCACCCCAGAACCACTAATTTTGGAAGGGGTGTTGAAAGAGCTGAGTCAGATTGAGGTGACAAAAGAGGAGGTCCTACTACTGATAGACAAATTAAAAACTACTAAGTCACTGGGTCCGGATGGCATACATCAGAGAGTTTTGAAAGAACTCAAAGTTGAACTTGTGGATCTTCTAACAAAAATCTGTAATCTTTCATTGAAATCTGCCTCTGTTCCTGAGGACCGGAAGGAAGCAAATGTCACCCCCATCTTTAAAAAGGATTCCAGAGAAGATCCGGGAAATTACAGGCCAGTCAGTCTGACTTCAATACCGGGAAAGTTGGTAGAAAGCATTATCAAGGACAGAATGAGTAGGCACATTGATGGACACGGGTTATTGAGGAAGACTAAGCATGGGTTCTGTAAGGGAAGATCTTGCCTCACTAACCTGTTACATTTCTTTGAGGGGGTGAACAAACATGTGAACAAAGGAAACCCGATAGATGTTGTTTACCTTGACTTCCAGAAAGTTTTTGATAAAGTTCCTCATCAAAGGCTCCTTAGAAAGCTTGAGAGTCATGGAGTAAAAGGACAGGTCCTCTTGTGGATCAAAAACTGGCTGAGTAATAGGAAGCAGAGAGTGAGTATAAATGGGCAGTCTTCGTAGTGGAGGATGGTAAGCAGTGGGGTGCCACAGGGCTCGGTACTGGGTCCCATGCTCTTTAACTTCTTCAGAGTTGGGAGTGAGCAGTGAAGTGGCCAAGTTTGTGGATGACACTAAATTGTTCAGGGTGGTGAGAACCAGAGAGGATTGTGAGGAACTCCAAAGGGATCTGTTAAGGCTGGGTAAGTGGGCATCAACGTGGCAGATGCGGTTCAATGTGGCCAAGTGCAAAGAAATGTACATTGGGGCCAAGAATCCCAGCTACAAATACAAGTTGATGGGGTGTGAACTGGCAGTGACTGACCAAGAGAGCGTCGTGGTAGATAACTCACTGAAAATGTCAAGACAGTGTGTGTTTGCAATTAAAAAAGGCTAACGCCATGCTGGGAATTATTAGGAAGGGATTTGAAAACAAATCAGCCAGTATCATAATGCCCCTGTATAAATCGAGGGTGCGGTCTCATTTGGAGTACTGTGTGCAGTTCTGGTCGCCACACCTCAAAAAGGATATTATAGCATTGGAGAAAGTCCAGAAAAGGGCAACTAGAATGATTAAAGGGCTGGAACACTTTCCCTATGAAGAAAGGTTGAAATGCCTGGGACTCTTTAGCTTGGAGAAATGTCGACTGCGGGGTGACATGACAGAGGTTTACCAGATAATGCATGGGATGGAGAAAGTAGAGAAAGAAGTACTTTTCTCCCTTTCTCACAATACAAGAACTCGTGGGCATTCGATGAAATTGCTGAGCAGACAGGTTAAAATGGATAAAAGGAAGTACTTCTTCACCCAAAGGGTGATTAACATGTGGAATTCACTGCCACAGGAGGTGGCAGCAGCCACAAGCATATATAAATTTTTTGCCACTGTGTGACACAGAGTGTTGGACTGGATGGGCCATTGGCCTGATCTAACATGGGTTCTCTTATGTTCTTATGTTCAAGGTCAAAAAGTGGAGAAAAGAAAAATAGATGCATATTTACAGAAAATTCAAGTAAGCCCCTTAACAGAAAATATGGAAAAGGCCTTAAATGAATCAATTGAAAGAAACTGAAGTTGAAGCAGCAATAAATTCAATGAAATTGGGAAAGGCACCAGGTCCAGATGGTCTCACAGTAAATTTCTATAAAGTCCTCACAGAAGCGTTAGTACCAACACTTCAAAAATTGATGAGTATTATAAGGATTGATGGGAAAATACTAAATACATGGAAGGAAGCAATAATTTCGTTGATAGCAAAAGAAGATAGAGACATCACAAATGTATAATTTCATTACTTAACAACGATTACAAAATATATGCTAGGATACTAACAGAATGACTCAAACAGCATTTGAATAATTTTATTAAAGAGGAACAAGCAGGATTTCTCTCCAGGAGACAAATTAGAGATAATATCAGAACTGTCATAGACATTCTTGAATATTACGAGAAGTATCCTGAAAAAGTGTGGGGCTCACGCGCTTGAGCCCCCAGACCCCACAAAGCCTGAAGACAGAAATGCGGGTGGATCACACATTTGGCATATGAGCCGCCCACATTGTGTCTGAAAGGCTAAAAGGGCGCAGACATCTTACACTCATATTCTTTGCAGATGCAGAGAAGGCCTTTGACAATGAGAATTGGGATTTTATGTTTGCAGTGATGGAGAAATTAGGATTTGGAGAAGCTTTTATAACAATGGTTAAGGCGATATATACTGAGCAACAAGCAAGACTCTGTATAAATGCAGATTTGACGGAGAAAATGATAATCAGCAAAGGTACAAGGCAAGGTTGCCCTCTGTCTCCATTGATATTCATAATGATGCTAGAGATATTGCTTATGCAAATACAAGAAGATAAAGGAATAGAGGGGTTGAAACTGAAGGGCTTTTCTTACAAGTACAGAGCGTTTGCTGATGATGTAATGTTTATTAATAAAAATCCCCTATTTGTGACACCATTGCTGCTTCGTAAAATTCAAGAATATGGAGAATTGGCAGGCTTCTATAAAAACAAAGAAAAATCGAAAATTTTGTGTAAAAATATGACAAAGAGTCAACAGGAAGAACTGCAAAGAGTAACAGAGTGTGAAGTTGCTTCAAAAGTAAGATTTTTAGGTGTGGAAATTACTATGAAAAATATAGATTTGTATAAAAATAATTATGAAAAACTTTGGCAGAAAATTGACGAAGATTTGATAAAATGGAATAAACTGAACTTGTCTATGCTGGGCAGAATTGCTGCAATCAAAATGAATGTTTTACCAAGAATGATGTTTCTATTTCAAACAATTCCAATTGTGAAGGACAATAAACAATTCAGTAAATGGCAAAGAAAAGTCTCAGAATTTGTATGGGCGGGCAAGAAACCAAGAATTAAAATGAAAATTTTAACTGATGCAAAAGAAAGAGGAGGTTTCCAATTGCCAGATTTAAAATTGTATCATGATGCAGTATATTTGGTATTGATTAAAGAATGGATGATGTTACTAAATAAGAAGCTGCTGGCATTAGAAGGTCATGGAAATATTTTTGGTTGGCATGCATATATGTTTTATGGGGAAAAGATGGATGGATTTTTCTCGCATCATTATATAAGAAGAAAGTGCTAAGTACTTGGGTAAAATATAAAAAATATGGTGATGAGAGAAAGCCACTGTGGATTGTGCCAACGGAAGTATTAAAATTATCTTCAGAAACTGATGCAGGGATGTGGTTAACGTACAATCAATTATTAAAGATACAGGGAGGAAAGATGGAACTCAAATCAGCTGAAGAATTACAGTATATATATAATTGGTTTCAACTGCAACAAATTAAGAATTTGGTGGAACAGGATATCAAAAATGAAGGTATTAGACAAGAGTAAACAGAATTGGAAAGAATGCTGTTGCGAGACAACGAAAAATTGATATCAAGAATCTATAAACTATTATTGAAGTGGTCTACAGAAGATGTAGTTAAATCTCAAATGATTAAATGGGCAATTTAATGGGCAATTAATTTTAACAAAGAAATACAAATGGAATCATGGGAATATCTGTGGAAGTACTCTATGAAAATTTCGACATGTTATAATATTAAACTATTTCATAATATTAAACTATTTCAAAATGCTATATAGATGGTATATGACACCTAAGAAACTGGCAAAAATGAACAATCAGGTGTCAGATAGGTGTTGGAAATGTAAAAAACATAAAGGATCTTTCTACCATATGTGGTGGATTTGTGAGAAGGCAAAGCAATTTTGGCAAATGATCCAGCAAGAAATGTCAAAAAATTTAGGTTATCTCCAGACTCTTTTTTGTTGGGATTACAAATGGAAAGTTTCCCAAAACAAGGTAGAACATTGGTGTGGAATTTGCTCTCAGCAGCAAGAACATTATATGCACAGTCATGGAAGCAAGATAAAATACCAGAAAAATGGGATTGGATTTTAAAAATTATTTCTTGGAGTGAAATGGACAAACTTACAAGAATCTTAAAGACTATGATATGGAGAAATTTAGAAAGGAATAGCAGAAATTCCAAGAATATGTTGAAAAATATTGGAAGGTAAAAGGACACTTAGTGATTTTTGATAATAGTTGAACTGTGATGGAATAATGGACTATTAAAAAAAAAAGGAAGAAATTTCCAGAACTAAAGGTGTGAGGGGAAAAAAGTAAAGATGGATTTACAGACTTTACCTTTACCTATTTTTTATTCTTCTTTGCTTTTTTTTTATCTCTTTCTTATGGTTATAGAACTTTAAAATGGAGATTCTTGATTTGATAAAATTACCTTGTATTTTTTTTTTAATAATTTTAAGTAACACCGGTGGGGGTCAAGAAAAGGGGGGGGAGAGGAGGAGGGGTGAAAAGTGCGATGTATTATTTTCATAATGTAATGTTTTTATTTTTTTAGAATACTTTAACAATATGTTGCGGATTAATAAATTTGTTTTGACACAAATACTGGGAAAGTTGGTGGAAACCATTATCAAAGAGAGAATGAATAGGTACATTGATGAACACCTTGTGAGTCTATTCATTGAGGAAGACTCAGCATGGGTTCTGTAAGGGAAGATCTTGTCTCACAAACCTGTTAGAGTTCTTTGAGGGGGTGAACAAACATGTGGACATAGGGGACCCAATAGATGTTGTTTACCTTTACTTCCAGAACGCTTTTGATAAAGTTCCTCATCAAAGGCTCCTTAGTAAACTCAAGAGTCATGGAGTAAAAGAACAAGTCCTTTTGTGGATCAAAAACTGACTAATTAATAGGAAACAGAGAGTGAGTATAAATGGGCAATTTTTGCAACGGAGAACAGTAAGCAGAGGGGTGCCGCAGGGCTCAGTACTGGGTCCCATGCATTTTAATTTGTTCATTAATGATTTGGAGTTGGGAGTAAGCAGTGAAGTGGCTAAGTTTGCAGATGACACCGGAGCCTCCTGCAGCCCGATGCATCACGGCTTGGCTGCAGGGGAAATCCCCCCCCCCGGAGGGAGAGCGGACGCTTTGGCGCACTTCCAAGCGCGTCTGGAGGGGGCAGGGCTTTTGTGGTTGTCTTGAAGCCTCTGCGCCCCGTCTTCTCAGTCCTCTCGTTGAGCTTGGCCTGCAGGGAGCGTGCTTGCACGCTCTTGGCTTGAGTGAGAGGGGGGATTAGGCCGGGAGGCCGGGGCGTTCTGCAGATCGCAGCGGCGGCGGGAAGCGAGGAGCGTCGTGGGACAGCGTTTGTTTTGCCCTGGTTGCTGGATCTGTGTTCCAAGAGGGCTGTTGCTATCTGGATGCCCTCGAGACTTTGTTCTGCTCCACATTTCTAGCTTGTAGGGCAGCGTCATTTGGGTGGTGGAAGGCTTGTTTATAGGGGCCCCGGTTGCCAGAGCTTCCTTGTTTGGTGCAGTTATTAGTCTGGGTGGCGAGCTAGTTAATTTCGTGGTTTGGGTGGCCAGTTGAGCAGGGCTGAGGTGATTGTCAGGGTTGGGTGGCCATTTTATAGGCGGCCATTTGTCTTAGGCACTGGGGTGGTTGTTCTTTCCTGCCCTCTTGTGCTTGGCAGCCATTTTAGGCTTGCTTCTTCTTGCTCATACCTTGCTCTTGGGCGGCCATTTTTATGAGGTGGTGAGGCGGCAGCCATTTTAGGATGTGGCAGGAGTTTTTGGAATCCTTTAATGGGATTTCTTTTTGGAGAGAGGACATGAGGCTCGAGGCTGAGCTTCAGGTCATGTCCGATGCTGCCGGGTCATTAGGTTTGGGGTCTTCTTCTGTGGACACTGGTGCATGGAGGTGTGGCCGGAGTCATGGGTGCAGGCCGATTTGATCCGGGACCTCACGTTTTTGGAATTTTTTCCCATTTTGGTTGCGGTTTGGCTGTAGGGGAGCGATATGGTTAATCGCACTGTTCATTTTTGGTGCGATAACATGACAGTTGTTCATGTTATTAATTTCCTTTCGTCCATATCACAGCGGGTTATGAGGTTGGTGAGGGCCTTCACTCTTGCGTTGCCTGCGGCTTAACATTTTGTTTCTGGCCAAGCATGTTCCTGGGGTGAATAATGGGGTGGCTGATGCTCTCTCTCGTAAACAGATGGAGAGGTTTCGTCAACTGGCCCCAGACACCAATCTGGAGGTGGCACCAATGCCCCAGGAGCTATGGCTGATTGGAGAGCCGAGGCCTGCAGAGCGATAGGCTTAGCCATTGCACCTAGCACCAGGAAGTCTTATGAACGTGCTGTGCGGCAGTTTGAGGACTTTAGGGCTGAGGTAGGGTATCACATTGTTTGGCCCCTCCCAGTGGAGCAGTTGCTCCATAATTGTGTTTCCTTAAGAGGTAAGGGACTGGCCGTGCGATCTATTAGGGAACGCATGTCTGCGCTGGCCTTTGCTAGCAAAGCCTTAGGGTATAGGGAGGAAACAGCAGATTTTCGTATTCGAAAGATGCTGGAAGGGTGGTCCAGGGAGGTTGGGCCTAACCCTGATACTAGGACCCCTATGTCTCCTGAGATTCTTCGGGGTTTGAAGGGGGTTTGGAGCGCAGTTTGTGCGTCTCATTTCGAGGCAGTTTTGTTTCACGCAACCTCTTTGGTGGCCTTCTTTGGGGCGCTGAGGGTTAGTGAATTGGTGGCAAGCTCCAAGAGTGATGTTTCAGGTAGGGCGTTGTTACTGAGGGATATTAAGTTGTCGGGGGGTAAGGCGGTTCTTACTATCTGGCTATCCAAAACGGATCAAGAGGGCATGGGGACTGTGTTGGAGATTGGTCCGTGTTCGGAAGTGGAGCTTTGCCCAGTTTCCGCATTGGCTGGCTATTTGGCTGTGCGGGGAGGCTGCGAAGGGTTGTTGTTTTGTCATTTTTGGAGGCAGCCCTCTGACAAAACATCAATTTTGGGCAGTGACATCCAAAGCTTTGACCTTGTTGGGGTTGTCTGGAGTGAGGTTTGGTACCCATTCCTTTAGAATCGGCGCGGCCTCTACGGCCGCTGCCTTGGGTTATCCTACTTCGTCCATCCAGCGCCTTGGCCATTGGCGGTCTCAGGCTTACAAAGCTTATAAGTTGGGAGTGAGCAGTGAAGTGGCCAAGTTTGCGGATGACACTAAATTGTTCAGGGTGGTAAGAAACAGAGAGGATTGTGATCATAAATAATTTAGAGTTGGGAGTGAACAGTGAAGTGGCCAAGTTTGCGGATGACACTAAATTGTTCAGGGTGGTGAGAACCAGAGAGGATTGTGAGGAACTCCAAAGGGATCTGTTGAGGCTGGGTGAGTGGGCGTCAACGCAGCAGATGCGGTTCAATGTGGCCAAGTGCAAAGTAATGCACATTGGGGCCAAGAATCCCAGCTACAAATACAAGTTGATGGGGTGTGAACTGGCAGAGACTGACCAAGACAGAGATCTTGGGGTCGTGGTAGATAACTCTAAGTGAAAATGTCAAGACAGTGTGCGTTTGCAATAAAAAAGGCCAACGCCATGCTGGGAATTATTAGGAAGGGAATTGAAAACAAGTCAGCCAGTATCATAATGCCCCTGTATAAATCGATGGTGCGGTCTCATTTGGAGTACTGTGTGCAGTTCTGGTCGCCGCACCTCAAAAAGGATATTATAGCATTGGAGAAAGTCCAGAGAAGAGCAACTAGAATGATTAAAGGGCTGGAGCACTTTCCCTATGAAGAAAGGTTGAAACGCTTGGGACTCTTTAGCTTGGAGAAACATCGACTGCGGGGTGACATGATAGAGGTTTACAAGATAATGCATGGGATGGAGAAAGTAGAGAAAGAGGTACTTTTCTCCCTTTCTCACAATATAAGAACTCGTGGGCTTTCAATGAAATTGCTGAGCAGACAGGTTAAAACGGATAAAAGGAAGTACTTCTTCACCAAAAGGGTGATTAACATGTGGAATTCACTGCCACAGGAGGTGGTGGCGGCCACAAGTATAGCCACCTTCAAGAGGGGTTTAGATAAAAATATGGAGCACAGGTCCATCAGTGGCTATTAGCCACAGTGTGTGTGTATATATAAAAAATTTTGCCACTGTGTGACACAGAGTGTTGGACTGGATAGGCCGTTGGCCTGATCCAACATGGCTTCTCTTATGTTCTTATGTTCTTATATTCACCCTTTGCTTCACTAGTAGTGTGGCATTAGGAGCTGGGGTAGTTTAAGGTTTGGGTTTTATAACTTGTCTGTTTTTCTTGTTAGATGCTGTTGTTCCTGGCCAGAGGAGCAGAGTTCTCATCTGTGGGCACAGTTATGTGTTTTGGGCGGCACATCAAGCTCGGAGAACTGCTGTTGGCTCTCAGCTGGGGCTCAGCAAATTTGTTACGGTGGAATGGCGGGGGCGCTGGGGTCTTCAGTGGCCTGGCTTGCTCCCCCTTTTGTTTCATGGGTGTGTGGGCCCTCCTCCACAGGTATTAATTGTTCACCTGGGAGGGAATGATCATGGGCTGATTAAAGGCAAGGCATTGATCTTGCAAGCTTGAGATGATTTCAAATACATAAGGAACAGATGGCCTGGTACCATTATAGTTTGGTCGGCCATGATTCCGCGCTTGGTGTGGCGCAGTGCTTGGAATCCTGCTGGGATAGAGAGGGCTCGTTACAGAGCGAATAAGGAGATTTGCAAGGTTTTGGAGGGTGGTTTGGGCCACTATTTGCCCCATCCGGATATTTCTAGGGAATGTTCCGACCTCTACAGAAGGGATGGGGTGCATCTCTCGGAAAAGGGTAATTTGCTTTTCCTGAGGGATCTTCGGCAAGGGCTTGTGTTGGCTTTGGGCCTTTCAATGGGTGCTAAGCCCTAAGTAGAGACTTGGCCTTAGTTGTGGCAGGTTTTACGGGGTTTATGGCACCATGGGGCCTGGGGAGGACCGGTTAGCCTCCCCCTTTTGGAGAGTTAGGGGTCTGGCAGGATCAAACTTTGGGTGTGGCCCAAGGTGTGTGAATGCAGACTGTCCTGGAGACTCGATTGGATGGGTGCCTTTCGCTGAGACTCGCTTCTGGTGTTTGGACTCTCCGGTGCGAGCCTCCCTGCTGGGCCTGCCTGGAGGGAGCTGTGGTACACAGCTCCGGCTGGGGGGCCGGGTCTCTCACCCGCTGAAAAAGGCAGGGGAGCAGTCTGAGGAGACCCCTGGCCCTGACCTGGCCGCAGTTCGGTTGCCCTTGCTGTGTTATTTAATAAAGTGGCCCATAGTTTCACCAATCTAATTGTGTCCGTCTCTTTATTCCGACTTGGGGGGCAATAAATTGTTCAGGGTGGTGAGAACCAGAGAGGATTGTGAGGCACTCCAAAGGGATCTATCAAGGCTGAATGAGTGGCCATCAATGTGGCAGATGAGGTTAAGTGTGGCCAAGTGCAAAGTAATGCACCTTGGGGCCAAAAATCCTAGCTATAAAAACAAGTTGATGGTGTGTAAACTGGCAGAGACTGACCAAGAGAGAGATCTTGGGGTCGTGGTAGATGATAATAATAATAATAATAATAATAATAATAATAATAATAATAATAATAATAATAATAATAATAATAATAGATTTTATTTGTATCCCGCCCTCCCCGCCTAGGCGGCTCAGGGCGGCTAACAGCATTTTATACATTTACATTAATAGATAAAAACTTTAAATTTAACAATTAAAAGATTAAACATATAAAAACCAGATAACTCACTGAAAATGTCAAGACAGTGTGCGATTGCAATAAAAAAGGCCAACGCTATGCTGGGAATTATTAGGAAGGGAATTAAAAACAAATCAGCCAGTATCATAATGCCCCTGTATAAATTGATGGTGCGGTCTCATTTGTAGTACTGTGTACAATTCTCATCACCACACCTCAAAAAAGATATTATAGCATTGGAATAAGTCCAGAAAAGGGCAACTAGAATGATTAAAGGGTTAGAACACTTTCCCTATGAAGAACGGTTAAAACGATTGGGGCTCTTTAGCTTGGAGAAACGTCGAGTGTGGGGTGACATGATCGAGGTTTACAAGATTACGCATGGGATAGAGAAGGCAGAGAAAGTACCGTATATACTCGAGTATAAGTCGAGTTTTTCTGCCCAAATTTTGTGCAGAAAAACCCCCTCCTCGACTTATACTCGAGTCACTATTCCGCCCGCATGCCTCCCCCTCAGCAAGATGGCGGCGGTGGTAGAAGCCTTGTGCTAGGGCTCGCGCAGACCGATAACAACTCAACTATAATAGCTGTTATAACTATAGCAACTACCAACAACAACAATGAGCGAACTAAAAACAACAATAAATCACCATAGAACCGAGGTCCGGGCGGCGGCGGTTGGCGGAGTTGGAGGCGTGAGCGGCGGGCTGCAGGGTTTACTGAGACAGGGCCGGGACGCAGCCGCGGGCCGGCGTCCAGTGGAGGCCGGGAAAGACTGAGCCGGTGCCGGGGAGGAGAACACGGAGGCGGAGTGCAGAGCCGACGGAGGTCGTGGCGGGGCTTCTGCTTACCGTACTTGCTTCTACTGAGTGCAGGAAAGGAGCATGGCTGTTCCGAGCTGCTGAAACATCGCTACTGCCGGGCGACGCCGAGATTGGGAAGGAGGGGGTGCGGCCATAGGCGAGCAGCTGGAGCAGCCCTTCGCAAGAGGACTGGGGTGTGGAATTGATACAACGAGGAGGGAGAGGGGTGAGCCGAGTGAGTGGGTGACGGAGCTGAGAGGATGTGAGCGAACGGAGGAGTGGACTGTCCCCGGGACGTACGGTAGGTCTCGGTGGACACCCCGGTCTCTGTCCCCGCCCCCCCTTTCTTCCTCTTGTTTTTCCTCCTTGCTCCCCTCTTGCCCCCCTGCTTCCGCATTCTTCTGCCCCTCACCCGAGGCAGGGCCACCAGCCAAGAAGCTCCCCCACCCATGCTTCAAAACATTGCATTAAGAACAGCACCCAAAAACTGCCTCTATACTAGGGAACAGCACCTGCACTTTAAAGCGGCCACGAAGCGCCGAAGACGCCTAAAACCTGGACATTCGTTTTCCAAAAATTTTCTACACCAACTAACAGCACTTTAAGAACTACACCCTACCTCACCTCCTTAATTTTATCTCTGCTGCCTAATTAACTATTGATCACCTATTAGAATTTATCAACAATGAATTAATTTAAATGGATTAGAAATTGGATTAGGAATTTTAAATTGATTAGAAATTGGATTATTATTGTGTATCTTTATGTATTTAAATGCATATAGGATTAATTAATTTAATTGCTTATTTATTCATGTTAGCACTTTAAATTTTAGGAATTAGGTTTTTAGTTCCTCCTGGGGATCTATTGTTGCCAATCTCCACGTGAGGCCTGGAGATCACTCAGAACTACAACTGTTCTCTAAATGGGCAGATATTAGTTCCCCTGGAGAAAATGATACACTCATTATACCTTGCTGAGTTCACCCCCTTAGGACAGCCAGTGACATGGCAGCTGGCACTTCAGAGCAGGGTCTGCCAGACCCAGCTTCTTGCTGTGGAAGCTGACTGGGTGATTTCAGACCAGTCACAAACTCCCAGCCTACCCTGCCTCACAGGATGTTGCGCAGATCAAAGGCGGAAGAGGATAATGATGTGAGGAGATGGAAACCAATCTACCCCTCATCTCTTTTGCCCCCCCATCCCTTCTTTCTGAAGATATCCCCTTCTCTGATAACTTACCCCACATTTCCCCACTTTATCCATTTCCCTTTCCAACTGCTGCCTTCTTGACATACTTTGCCAGAATAAATAATGCAGACATCATTTATCATTCAAAACATGTTTGAAGTTTATTTTAAAAATGCTAACTATTCCCTATATAATGAATACTACTATTAATGTTTCTGGTGTATCACTAAGACACTAACTATTACTGCTGCGTTTCCCACCCTCGGCTTATACTCGAGTCAATAAGTTTTCCCAGATTTTTGGGGTAAAATTAGAAGCCTCGGCTTATATTCGGGTCGACTTATACTCGAGTATATACGGTACTTCTAGCCCCACTAGTGGACCTCCTGATGGCACTTGGGTTTCTTTGCCACTGTGTGACACAGAGTGTTCGGCTGGATGGGCCATTGGTCTGATTCAACATGGCCTCTCTTATGTTCTTATGGACCAGGGGCCTAATTCTGATCCCCGGGCCAATAGCGCCCTAGGCAATCACCTAAATTGCCTAGTGGGAGGTCTGGCCCTGGTGCATGCACATGAAAGCTCATACCCTGAACAAAACTTTGTTGGTCTTAAAGGTGTCACTGGACTCAAACTTTGTTCTACCGCTTCAGACCAACATGGCTACCCACTTGAATCTACTTTTCTTCAGTTTAAGTAAAGTGGGAGTAGCAAAGTCTTGAATGTCCATGGAGAGGTTCTATCACTTCACTTCAGTAGAGAGAAACAGCTTGCTTTGCACACATAGGGCTCTGCTTCTGATGCACTGCATGGGAATGTGTTTTCAGGCTAAGATCTACTGTGTATATTTGAGAAGCCAGTGCCCAAAGGTAATTGTTGCATTTTAAGGGTGGAAGGATAATATCCTAAATCTCTGATATCTCAGTCCTTCAAAGCTGTGAGTTTGATGCCATCAAATCTAAGGCTAATACAATTTGGTTTTCTGTGGTGGGACCACATATCTTCTTCAGGAAACAGAATTTGGAATCGGTTGCACCATAGGCAGGACGGCAAGAAAGGGAAAGAGCAACTGAGGAGACACCATGATGGGGGATAGTTAGCAGCTGGCATTGAATACCTTCATTCCACAAGGGTTTCATTACCTCAGGATGATTCATCTCTGAGATTTATTACCCGGAGCTTCAAGCACTTTAGTGTGATCTTAACATTTGGAAGGCATTCTTGAGGGTGCTAATTCTGAGATGCGTGCATGAGCATTGTGTGCAGAGATGGGAGAAATATTGTTTGAGCAAATTTTTCTCAAATTTTGCTTTATATGAGAAGAGATTATTGATATGGTGGTTTTTATTGATTCTCAATTTAGTCTGTTATGGCTTATGGTTTACCCTTGATTTTATCAGCAGTTGTTTTGATTTGATACATATGTGATTGCATTTGATTTGATTGCTTTTTATGGTGTCCTGTGATTTTAAACTTTTTATTTTAAGCAACAGAAAATGCTACTAAAATTTGGGGTGTTATTTCTTAATATAAATAAATATCCATTTTCTCTGTTTAGTAAAATGGAAATTGGCGTAATGGGCTTGTTTTATGGAGAACAAGATAAAGGGATCCACACATAAAAAGTGCTATAAAAAGTCAAATAAGTAAGCAACAATTTATTTAGAATTAAATAATTAATTATAATTAATCATAATGCAAGGTTGTAGGGGAGGAGCCTATGGCTCATCACAAGAGCATCTGCTTTGCATGCAAAAGGTCCCAGGATCAATTCCTGGCATCTCTAGTGAAGGATCAAGTAGTGCAAAGGTGTCAAACTCATTTGTTATGAGGGCCAGATCTGGCATAAATACTTTGATGAGCCAGGCTTTGATATGTAACATGAGGTGCTGGAGATACAAACTTTATAAAGGTGATTTCAGATGTTGAATGGCAATAGCAGGTGAATGTCAATAGCAGGCTTGATTGGATTAGGTGTGATTTGCAGAGGGATAGTAGTCATGGAGATACCAGAATTCGTAATGAGACAGGAAACCTAGGTCTCAATTCCATCCAGGAGGATTCAGTCCAAGAGAATGCAAAGAATAAATGGACATAAGTCTGACATTAGAAACTACAACATTCAGTTGTTGATTTAAGAGTAGCAAAGCTCTTCAAAAGGAATTTTAAAGGGAGATTAGAAAGAGAGACTGCTGAATTGCAATTGATAATGAAGCTCAAGACAATGCATCCTCCTGGACTGGACTGAGAGCTAGTTTTCCTGTCTCATTACCAAGGTGTGCTATTATCATTTGGCATCTGATACCACAATAATCACTTGGATAAGGACCAATCCAAGTGTTCTAATTCCTAATCAGGGTCTTTTGGGGAAAAAAAAATCCAGATAAGAACAGAGCAAAAAAGAAAAGAAAGAACAGAGAAATCCAATCTTTTGTTGTTGTTGTTGTTGTTGTTTTTTAAAAAAACCTTTTCAGAACAAGCCAAAAACATTTCCTCAATGTATAATGTGCTTGTCGGAAAAATCAGTCCACCCACCCACCTTCCCTCTTTCCTACCCACCCAAGAAGAAGTGTGCTTGCACACAAAAGCTTATACCTGGAAGAAAATACTATTGTTCTTAAACCTGTTATTGGATTCTCTTTTGTCCCCCAACCTTCCTCCCCATAAGAAGAGGAGCAACCCTGGAGAAGGAAGCAGAAGCTCTCTCTCACTCTCTCACTGTGTGTATGTGTGTGAGTGAGAGAGAGAGAGGACAGTGGGGAGGCAAGAGGTAGGAAGCAGGGAGCCACTGAGGAAGCTGGGAAAAAGTAAGCTACTGTGTGGCGGCTGCAGCAGCAGCCGTCGAAAGGAAGCAGCAGGATGAAGTTGCTTGGGGGCTAGATTTGAGGGCTGCATGTTTGACACCTCTGAGGTAGTGGGTGATGTGAAAGACCTCTGTCTGAGATCCTAGAGAGCCACGGTTCTGGGGTTGGTCTGTTGTTCTGGCATGGGGACGGTAGTCCCCTGACAAAGCATCACTTTTGGCCTCTGACTGTCAAAGCTCTCGCCAGACTTGGCCTGGTGGGGGTTAAATTTGGCACTCATTCTTTCCACATAGGGGTGGCTTCTACTGTGGTGGGAGTGGCTACCCGTGGTTCTGGGGCTGGTCTGTTGTTCCAGCATCGGGACGGTAGTCCCCTGACGAAGCATCAGTTTTGATCTCTGACTGTCAAAGCTCTCGCCAGGCTTGGCCTGGTGGGGGTTAAGTTTGGCACTCATTCTTTCCTCATAGGGACAGCTTCTATGGCGGTGGCTCTGGAGTACTCCCCACCGTCCATTCAGAAGCTTGGTAGGTGGCGTTCCTCGGCCTATAAAGGCTATGTCCGCCCTCTGGCGCTGCAGTAACTGGCATCAGGTTATTGAGGGTGTGGTTATTCACTGTTTTCTTCTTTTCTCAGGTGCTGTTGTCCGTGGGGAGAGATGACACGTCCTCATATGCAGGCACAGCTTCGTGTTCTGGGCCGCCCATTGGGTCAAGAGGACTTCGGACGGGTCACAGCTGGGGCTCAGCAAGTGGGCTAGCATAGAGTGGCATGGATAGTGGGGTCTCCGTTGGTCGGGCCTGTTGCCCTTGCTTTTTGAAAACATTCATGTTTTGCCACCACATGTTGTGGTGATATATTTGGGATTAAATGATCTAGGCTTGCTCAAGGGTAAAGCCCTTGTGCTGCAGGCCAAGGATGACTTTCGAGTCATTAGGAGTCGTTGGCCTCAGGTTTTGATTGTGTGGTCGGCCATGATCCTATGCCAGGTATGCTGTGGGGCATGGGATCCACGGGCAATTGAGTGAGCTCACCACAAAGCCAATTTAGAAATTAAAAAAGCCCTTGGGGGGAGGGGTTCGGCCACTTTCTCCCTCATCCTGGGATCCGTGCTAATTGCACGGGTTTATGCAGGATTGATGGTGTCCATCTTTTCAATAAGGGAAATGACACTTTTTTGGATGACTTAAAACTTGGGCTTCGGGAAGTGCTAGGCGTTTAGTGGGCACAGCTGCCTAAGCAGAGGCTTAGCCTCACGGTGGCTGGATTTTTTGCCTAACTTCCATTACGCAGCTCGGTGAGCACCAATAGCACCCCAGTTTGGGGGCATGGGGTCTAGCTAAATCATTCCTGGACCGTGCGGACTAGTTGAGTGATGAAGCGGACTGCCTCGGGTTTGCATGGATTGATCCGCCCTTTAGCTGTATGGATGGGGGTTGGAACTCCAGGGCATAACCTTTGCTAGGCCGGCCGGGTACGAGCCATGCATTTTGGCTATACCTAGGGGCAGGGTGGCTCGCCCGTCATGCAGCAGGGAAGGGGTATTTTGTTGCCTGGCCCTGCCATGCCGCCTGTTATGTTTATAGCCCTTGTTGTTAATTTAATAATAAAGAAAGTGGCCCTTAGTTACCCAAACCCTTGTGTCCATCTCTTCCTTCCATCTGTGGGGGCAATGTGGCTCCCAATCGGAGGCAGGCTGCACAATCTTGCCTCTGGGGCCGTTTTGCCCCTTCATAAGGAGGAGGAGTAGGCAGGGCATTATGGGAGGTGCGGGCAGAGCAGGCACACCTTAATGGCTGTCTCCGCTTCTGCCTCCCAGTCTTTGCTTTGTGCTCGGCCCACCCTCCCATCCTTGGGGCAGTGTGGGCGATAGCTGTTTGCTCTTAATTTATAGGGGACCAGGTAGGAATTTTTTCACCTCTTCCTGTTTGGCTGTTGGAAGTGGTGTTTTTCACCTACCTCACACTGCTTGTAGAAGGGGTTGTGTAATTGGCTAGGGTGTGGCTGGTGTAAGTAGGCTGGTCACTTTCAGGTTGGCTGGTTTTTTTGCCTAACTTTCGTTATGCAGCTCGGTGAGCACCAATAGCACCCCAGTTTTGGGGCAGGGGGTCTAGCTAAATCATTCCTGGGCCGTGTGGACTAGTTGAGTGATGAAGCGGACTGCCTCAGGTTTGCATGGATTGATCTGCCCTTCAGCCATGCGGATGGGGGTTGGAACTCCAGGGCATAATCTTTGCTAGGCCAGCCGGGTACAAGCCATGCATTTTGGCTATAACTTGGGGCAGGGTGGCTCGCCTGTCATGCGGCAGGGGAGGGGTATTTCACCCCCTGGCCCTGCCGTGCTGCCTGTTATGTTTATAGCCCTTGTTGTTAATTTAATAATAAAGAAAGTGGCCCTTAGTTACCCAAACCCTTGTGTCCGTCTCTTCCTTCTGTCTGTGGGGGCAAAGGTTTACAATCCAGTGTCATACTTGCAATCACATAGTATATTAAGCAGAATCTTTGCTGGTGCAAACACAACTTTTTCTTAACCCCAAAGAAACAACACATGTTAAAATAAATCAGACTTTAGCTTTTATTCCTTCAAAGCAGCATGCTTTGACTTCCAGTAGTGCTGAAACAATAAAACAATTCACTGCCTAGCAAGTAGAAAATTAAGCTCATTGGAATTAGGTGATATGTATAATCTCATGGTTCATATTTGACTATTACTTCACATTTTATTACTATCTGCATTCATACCTGCTATGAACTGATGAATTCCATTTCAGCAATTTGAGTTCATCTGGAAATTCAAAGAGGTCTTTCTTTTGTTGTCTTGTCAGTAGATTGAGTCAGTAGTTTTCTTTACTGGGTATGATCTACTGAAAAATGGTCTCAGATAGAAGCAGGAAACAACAGCTCCCATTCATTTCAGTGGGGCTTGTGTCTGAGAAATCCCCCATGGGTTGTGGTTTGTGTACAGGACAACCCCTAACAAACTAATTTATTCCAAAGTTTTTCTAAAACACAAACCACAATGGAGGTTTCAAGTAATCATGCCTCTACAAATGAAGACTTTTAAGGCATTTGGTTTTCTTTAATGTTTTTGAACCTATTCCCTCCTCTTACATCTCTTGTGTCCTCCTCCCCTGCTTTTCAATTTAATCTAGCAGAATTAAGAGAAGAATAAATGGAAAAAGAAATGAAATACATATGACTTTCTGTGGTCTCCTTATAAAGCCAGAACAAAATGAAGATGATCTGATAAGATAAATTGCAGGAGGTTAATAGCTTTTTAAAAATCAATCTTCTTTACAAAGGAAAGGGATAAATGGCTTAGTGGACAAAACATTGGCCTCTCACCTTTGTGGCCACAGTTCAAGTCTAAACTGAAGTAACATGACTTTATTGGGCTGATATCAGTCTCTAGTGGGCAGGAATCTGTATTACAAGACTCTTGTGTGTAAATTTGCTGTATGGGTGGTACTGACACATTAAGAGGATCTAGTCTCTCAGGTCATTACTATCACTAGAAGTATGAATGGACAGAGTGTTAAGAAAATGATGTACTAGCTGCTCCTCAAGTTCCATAGGCTGTATGAGTTTGCGGATGTTTTCAGGTTGGTTTAACCATCTTGTCAACCAGATATCATTCCACCCTCTCCAAAATCAAAAACAAGGCAACTGATTTTTCCTCATAATAATTAAGTGACCTTGAGACTTTCCATAATTGCAATTGATAGTTTTTAATATCCTGCCCAGACCAAAGAATAATTTATTTGAGCTGTCATTCAATGGGAAGGCAAACTTTTTAAAAAACATGGTAATTGAAATGTCAATTAGAAGTTTACCTTAAAAAGAGGAGGGAGGGGTTTAAAGAGCACCATGATTTATTTCCACATTAATCACATATTAGTCTGATAATACATGCATTCACATCCAACATTCGCCCACAACTATTAATGGATCTTTTATGGGTTTTAATTATATATTTTAAATTTAAAGTTGAATGGCATCTTAAACATCCAAATAAGATCTGTTTACTGTGTGTGTGTGTGTGTCACAAAAAGTTGTCACTTAAGGTAATGGCAATGGGTCTATATTATAGAAAGGATATCATATTTCACTTACTAGCCTATGAACAGTGGAGGTGCCTGACTTTACCAAAGGTTAATTGTAAGAGATGTAGAGAGAAAGAATGGTGGAGTGAGGAGAACAGTGATTGGAAATGCACCTACTTAAATAGAAGCATCTTAGACTGGATATGAGAATGAAGTTTTGCATATATTTTACTATTGTAATTTGGAGTGTTTGAGGGTCATGAAGTATAACTAAAATAAATCTCACATACATTGCATTTTCATGTGTAAATATATGTATAAGTCAAAAGGATAATATGGGGTCTTATTTAAATGTTTATCATCCCAGGACACTTCAGTATTATCCAAGTGATTTATTAATGACCATTGTTTACTGCTAATTCAAACCACCTGCAAATCCCTTTGTTTTGATCAAAGCAGTTCTTTTCCCTCCCCTCCCCCCATAAGATTGATTGATGGCTTTGTAATGTGTGAGATAATATGTTAAAGGTCACAAGTTAATGCATCCTATGGAACTTTTTCTCTTTCTTTCCCTAATGGATAGCGTGAACCTATATGTGCTCTTTCTCTAGTCCTTTGTAATCTTGTTTATAACTAAATTCAATATGTCTGTGTGTATGAGTGTAGGTGTGTGCTCACATACACCATCATCTTTTAAAAGATTATTATTAAAACCTCTCTGTAATAATGTATACTACACTTGCCTGAATCAAGTATTACTATCACCCCTTTTAAATTAAACTATCCACAAAAACACACATTTAGTTTCAGCCATAGAAAATGCTAATAATGCTTTTAGAATGGTATTTAAAAAGTCCAATTATGTCATTTAAAAACTGAGAGACCAAAGGGCAAACTAAATTCTCCTAACATAAATCAGATTTTTTTTCTTTATTCCAATGACTTTAAAAACCTCAAATGCAGTAATTTTAATAGCAATGAAAGAATGAATAAGTCATAACTCTACCTGATCACATAACTGTCTATAACTGTTATTAAATGCGCAAAAATAAGTGAACTCATTATATTTCTGTGCTGCTTTTAGCTAATCTAAGATTCTGCTCACTTAATCATGCAGAAAAGGCTTCAGCATAGTTTGAGACCCTCTACAAGGTCACTCCACTGCCTTCTCCTGCTCTGCTTTCCACTGATCATTTAAGAACAGCACTTTTGACCCAAAACTGATGATATCTCATATGAGCTTGAATATTTAACCCCCCAAGGGCTGTGCTGAATAAGAAACATTTATAAAACCCATTGTATTTACTACAACTAAAAAACCCCACAAAAGGAGGAAATGCCTGACTTATGCCATAGCATATGCAAAATGAAAAAATACACCGGAAAAGACGAATGATTTCTAAAACTTTATACTCACACTATGAATTCCATAATGAATTCTAATTGGCCTTAAAAAGTACAGTGACAAAACATTGTGGGCTTTCCTTCCCCTTCTAATATATGTTCTGCCAGTCAAAATCTAACATAGAATTTACCTAGTATTATAATTGGTTTGGCCTATGAAGCAAAAAATATAAATGCAAGCAAAGCTATGGATTTTGCAGAAGCCATGGATTTTGCCATCTGCCTGGATGTTGTGCATTTAATAAAAAGTGTTAATGGCACAGATTGCATTTCATGTCAATTTAGGATGCAAAGAAACAACCACTCTAGGATACATGGATCAGCACTTACCATACCTATTGATGGTCAGGTTATTGCATCAACACACCCATATAGTCCTATTTCACACATGTGATTGATCAAACAAAATGCTGATTAGCTGGAGATGGAGTCCTACAATGTTGTTTACTCAAGTAAGAGGAATGGTATGTCGAAAACATAGTTACCTGCAGCTTCCAAAATACAATAGACCTACAGTGCTGATAGTGCCATTTTAATTACCACTCTTTTGCTTGCTATTCAGATTATCGTTGTGGTCTACAATAGACTGAATGACAGGATAACACAGGAGAAAAGAGCTGTCCTTGCCCCCAGAGAAGTCTTCATACACATCACTGCTGAGAGGTGTGGCACTAATAACAATTCACAAACCATTGTAAATCATAAATAGCATTTAACAGTGAACTAACAGAAAGATGTAAATCAGGATTTTTATTTTATAATTTTTTTTAAAAGAAAGGCAACAACAATGGATTTACAATTACCTAGAAGCCCTCCAGCCTCTGATGGAGGAGATCACTAGTCACAAACTGAAGATTGTGCATCTGGTTTTCAGTGGTAATAGAAAGGCAATCTTTATGCAGGACCGGGTCTACATGTTTTTTGAGAAGGGGCAAAATTTAAAAATGACGCCCCCTTTTGGGCCATTCTGACTTATGATCCCATAGAATACAATGGACTCCATCTCCAATTTGGCACCCCCCCTTCGTCAGCGCCCAGGCGAAGCACCCCACTCTGCCCCCCCTTAGGTCCGGCCCTGTCTTTATGTAATCAAAGGTTCTCTTTTTTGTTGTTCTTGTTGGTATTGTTGTTATATTGCTATATTGTTATATTCCAAAGATATCCCTTAACACTGAATGTAATTTCTGAGGACTCAGGAATGGGATTTCACACATATGCAGGGCCGGCCCTAGGGTGCATGGTGCTCCAGGCAGCCTCGCTGCCTGCTGCCCCATCGTGCCATGCCCCATCGCCCCCTCCACAATGCCTCCTCTCCATCCCTCCCCCACAATTTTAATGCCTGGGAACAGGTAGTGAAGCGCCGCACTTCTACAGCTCTTTAAAGGCCGCCCCTCCCCCCGCCAGTCACCTGACCAGCGAGTAAAGCAGCACAGAGTCTTCCGGCTTTTATGCTGGCCTTCCGGCATGCTCAGGGGAGTGGGGAGGATGCAGAGGCATGGCCACTTTTTCAGCGACTCACTTGTCCTTCCTGCCACTGCTGCCCCAGTGCTGATCATCCTGAGTGTGCTGGAAGGCTGGAATATGAGCCGGCAGCCTCCATGCCTCTTTACCCGTCCATCAGAAGATCAGTGGAGAAGCAGCCTTTAAAGAGCCCCGGGAGTGTTGCACTTCACTGCCCGTTCCCGGGCATTAAAATTGTGAGGGAGGAAGGGAGGGGAGGCAAATAAGGATTTGCCTACGGGACCGGGGGCAAGAGCTGATTTCAGCACCCCTGACCTGCTGGCACACTAGGCAAATGCCTAGTTTGCCTAATGAGCGAGCCAGCCCTGCACATATGTACATACTAACTTTGTCAAAGGGACTACATAATTAAAGTTCAAATATGTTGGGCCTAATCTGAGTCACAGCTCCAATTTATATGCTCAGGCAGACCAAAGTGCCTTTTTCTTTTTAAGCCCTTTTAAGTGCTTTTCCCCTCCTTCAGCTGTACAGGACTCAGTTCTACATCATGACTCAGCTCTGAAGAGGAAAAAGAGTTGTGGGGCCATGGGGGGAAGGGGGTTGTGGGGCCATGGATGGGGAAAACAACACAATAGTTATTGCATCAATGTTTCTGGGTCCAAATGGGAAGGTGGTGACAGCAACAAATAACTCAAAGTCTCTGGATGCTGTTCATGCAAGATTTTAGACAGTTTGTTGCTGCTGCTGCTGTCAGGGAAGGGGTGTATTTTTTGCATCCCATGTGGAAGCAACCCAAATGAAGCAGTGACACAGACAACTAAAATTACCGCAGCACATGACCACAGGCTATAAATAGTCAACAGTATTCCATGCACATGAAAAATAAAGGTGCAATATTTTCTTCAAAAATTAACATTGTACCTGTTTGTTTTTAAATTGAGATGATAGACATTACATTATTTTCTTCAAACTGAAAGATCAAAATTATTACAAAAGGAAAATATACTTTTCATGTCTTCTTTGTGGACTTTGAGGCATTTTGTTGTCTGCCATGAAAAAACAGGAGCAGATAGACCACAAGTCCCCAATCTTGTTGAGCCTGTGACCACTTTTAGAATTTGAGAACAGGGAATGCATATCACCACAAAATGGCTTCCATGAGTAGACTCAGTCAGTGAGAAAATGGCTGCCGCAGGGTATTGGGACCAATCACAAAATGTTGGCAAGTTAAAAGCCAGGTGTCCTCCTATTGTTTTCTAGGTTTGCTTGCTCCAGTGAGGTGGAGGAAAGCTAGGACAGATTTTTTGCTTTGAGAAAAAGATAAAAAGAAGAATATATCAGATTTGCACCTCACCCTTCGATCAAAGTCTCAGAACAGTTTACAATCTCCTTCTCTTCCTCTCCCCACAACTGACACCCTGTGAGCTAGATGGGCTGAGAGAGCTCTTCAAGAACTGCTCTTGAGAGAACAGCTCAGAGAGAACTGTGATTGACTCAAGGTCACCCAGCAGCTTCAAGTGGAAAATCAAATCTGTACTGGTGTAGTGGTTAAGAGTCCACCACTCTTAACCACTACACCAATTGGCTCTCCTTTGTGGAAGAAGCAAATGGGCACCAGTAAACCCATAGGTAGGCATGGTGCCTATGGGTGCTATGTTTGTAATTGCTGGAATAAACCTTTATATCTAATCCCACAGGACTCATTTTTGCTCTCATGTGACTATTCTTTCTCCATTTTTTAAGAATACAAGTACGTAATATTAGCAAACTGTAATTCAGTCTCCTCTCCATTATTTTAAGAGGTGACGGTTGGATGTGATAGTGCATGGTGTAAGTAAGTGTCTCTGCCCTGACCCATGTTTTCCTGTTTTACTTCTTAAATTTTTAATAGAATTTGAGATCCTAAGATTCTTTTGAAGGCCAAACAGAAATTGAATGGAAACGAAAGTATTTATTTATATTATTTATAGACTGCCTTTCCCACAGGGACTCATATATTAGGTAGGAGTAATATGTATTACTCTTGGCATGTGTATATTAGGCCTGCTATTTCTTAGCTGGAAGAACTATCTCTATTTGTGTTTTTTCCTCCAGAAATATGCATGGAAAAAGAGATGTACCATATCTGCAAAAAGCAGCTTCAATGTAATATGCTGCAAGGATATATTCTAATAAAGTACTGTTAACTTTTAACATACATAATATTTATTACCTCAAACCTAATTTGGAGCTTTTCAAGGAGTATCTCTACTACATAATGTAGAACAGAACTAACCTTAGAAAATTATCAGGTGGGTGTTGTACAAATTTTCAGATATACTAAGAAGGCAAATAGAACAATCTGATTAATAGCTGCATAAAATAGAATGAAATACAATATTTTTGCTTAGAAGTCATTCATAATAGAAATAGAAATTCATAATATAAATTGCAGCTCATGCTATTTAGGACAGAATGAAGTTAGAGTCCAGTGGCACCTTTAAGACTTTATTAAGGTTTATTCAAGGTTTCATGCTCACACACACACTTCTTCAGATATAAATATATTTGAAGAAGTGGGTGTGCAAGGGAAAGCTCATACCATGGATAAAACTTTGTTGGTCTTAAAGGTGCCACTGGTCTCTATTCTATTGCTTCAAACCAACATGGCTACCCACCAGGAGGTATTTAGAATAGTCATTTAGACCTTTTAATGTAGGTATATGGCACAATACCCTCACCTGGATAGCCCAGGCTAGCCTGATTTCATCAGATCTCAGAAGCTAAGCAGGGTTGGCCCTTGGATGAGAGACCTCAAGGGAATACCAGGGTCATGACATGAAGGCAGGCAATAGCAAACTACCTTTGAATGTCTTTTGTCTTGAAAACCCTGTGAAGTTGCCATAAGTCAGCTTTCCACCATCACCATGGCAGAATACCACTGAAAACACAGAAGCCCTTTAGCATTTGCTTCTACAGGAATCTTCAACAGCTGTACTTGCTAACAAAAGTCTCTGCCTGCTTCTCCATTGGTTTGCTGCTGCTGAAAGCATAGCCACCTAATAGATCTGTTGTTTAACTATTTTAATTCCTGTTTTAATTTTTATTATTTACTCTCTCTCTCTCATGACAACAACAATTATGATGATGACAGCAATTCTGACTAGGATCACATTGTGAGCATATGAGACGTATACAGCTGCAGCTTTTCACCAGAGGTGACTTCAAATAAGTTTGAAAGGCAGGAAAGAATATGTTCAGTTGGTATTCTAGCTGGGTTAGTCCCATTTCTCAGTGTTTCATTTCAAATCTTTATCAAAGGTCCATGAAAAGCAAGGCAGGAAGGAGTGGTCTGAACTCAGTGGCTACAGCTCTGAAAACCCCTTTCATGCAGCTGCTGTCCTATCCTGCAGCCTGTCTGTGAAATCAAACACTTATGCAAGTCAGACTGATGTAGCCCTTCTCTCTGAAAGATGCTCAGTTGTTGTGACATCATGAGACTGCCATGGGGAAGTGCCACAGAATCACAGATGTGAGGAGAATGCTTTACTTTGAGCTTGTTTTCTTTTCCAAAGACACATTCCTACATAAGAACATAAGAGAAGCCATGTTAGATCAGGCCAATGGCCCATACAGTCCAACATTCTGTGTCACACAGTGGCAAAAAAAATTTATATATACACACACACTGTGGCTAATAGCCACTGATGGACCTCTGCTCCATATTTTTATCTAAACTCCTCTTGAAGCTGGCTATGCTTGTGGCCGCCACCACCTCCTGTGGCAGTGAATTCCACATGTTAATCACCCTTTGGGTGAAGAAGTACTTCCTTTTATCTGTTTTAACCTACAAAGCAGTATCTAGTTCTCTGAAGGTATTTGAAAATATAAGAAACACAAGTGTATATATAATATAAAATATATAAGAGCTAGAGGTCACACATGTGTTAGAATGCCAATCTAAACTCTTTGGAGTCTTTCTTTCTTTCTTTCTTTCTTTCTTTCTTTCTTTCTTTCTTTCTTTCTTTCTTTCTTTCTTTCTTTCTTTCTTTCTTTCTTTCTTTCTTTCTTTCTTTCTTTCTTTCTTTCTTTCTTTCTCCCAAAATGCAAGGTCTCAGAACTACAATTTTCCATATGGAAACATCCTTCACATTATATCCTCAGTTAAACACTTAAGGATTTTAAGTGTGCCCCACAAAATGTAAATATGCATGCCACAAACCACATGTTGGCAGACAAACATATTACTGATACGTACTTGACAGAGAACTATGATTAGCTGCAGCCTCATATTGCTTGCAAACCGTTTACCTCTGCATGGCCCTGAGGCTTTCTAAATTATGGAGCAAAACAATTGTTTACTTTTTATTTATTAAGGCATTTGTATGCCACTGAAGTGTTTTTAGTGAATGACTGTCACTTTTTATGTTTAATTTGTCTTGAGATTTGTATGAAAAAGATTAACTGTATACTTTTATGAAGGATTTTTCTTACAATTACCAAGAACAGAGGATTTGTGCAGCATGCGTATGGCATCTTTTCACCTTCCCCCGCTAGTCCTCCAAAATTGTCCCCTGAACATCAGAAGCCTTCTGGACTAATATCATATTAGCAATAAATATTTCCCACTTCTCATGCTTGGGTGAAAGAGGGTTAAGAATCAGCACTTACAAAACCTCCAAGTCAGGGCCATGACAGCATTAATAAGAGTCTCACACCTTTGTTGGTTGTGCAGAATGTAGCTCTATAATTGGGGGGGGGGGGGAAGGTGGGCTCCCTCTTGGGTATCCTGCCTCCCCAGGGAAAGTGTATGCACAATACATAGCCTCTCCTCTCCCGGTGTAGTGAACGCCGCGTGGTCACTGTCCGGCTATGCCTGGCAGATGGTCACTGCAATGGCCTCTCCTGCATTACTGCATCCGTGGCAACACCTTCTCACTGGTCCCCCCCCCCCCCCCCCCGTTTCTCACAGAGTTTGCTACGTCATGGTGCAACCGAATGTCCGGCGGTATAACCGGATGGGCAGGCTGGGCTCACCATCCTCGCAAGCCAAGAGAAGGAAAAATCTAACATCAAACCCGGGCAGATAGAGCTCGTTAATGTAACACCTACCACCTGGAGGACTCGCTGCCGGCATCCCGGTTTACTGGGCCATGGCAGATGACCCCAAGGTGAAAGGGTGAAGCCAGTACCGCGCAAACTGTGCTTCACCTAAAAATTCCTCTGCGCAGGCCTGAAGGGCATATCCACATCCACAACCCACAACACACCAAGTCCTGCAGCGATGGGCAAGGGGCGAAACGGCAGGTGGAAGATGCCACTGGAAGCTGCAGTCCCGATCCTGCATGTAGGCGGTTCAGGGTATTGGTCGCTTGATGCTGACCCGGAGACGAAAGCATTTTTCGGCAGCACCCTGAACGACCAAGCAGCCTTATCTAGGGACAGCTCTGCTTGCTCCACACGGAGAGGGGCCTAGAAAAGGTGGCCTAAACAAAGCTCGTCTCCCCCACCCCAGTTGGCTAGCCGTGGTCAACGGGCATCCTTACTTGCGGTCAAAATATAACAACAAAGAAAAGGCATGCACCTGCCTCACAAAGTGTGCAAAGACAAAAGCTTGCGTGTTGGAACATCAGAACCATGCTTGACACAGTAGACAGTGGTCGCCCTGAACGACGCTCTGCTCTAGTTGCCCACGAACTTCTCAGGTTGAATATTGACATAGCAGCTCTCAATGAGGTCCATTTCCCTGAGGAAGGTAGTCTTCAAGAACACGGTGCTGGCTATACCCTCTACTGGTCGGGTAAGTCAAAGGCTCAGAGCCGCCTTTCTGGTGTTGGCTTCATGGTCAGGAACTCCATTGCCTCTAAACTCGAAAACCTGCCAACAGGTCACTCAAATGGCATCATGTCCATGCACCTCCCACTTCAAAACAAGCAGCATGCAACACTCTTCAGTGTGTATGCCCCAACCCTTCAGCAGAAAAGAACAAGTTCTATGCTGATCTATGCAACCTCGTACAGAAGACCCCTACAGAGGACAAGGTGATCATCCTTGGCGACTTCAATGCCAGAGTAGGTAAAGACTCAGAAGCCTGGAAAGGAGTACTTGGCAAACATGGCATTCGCAACTGCAATGATAACGGGTGCCTCCTGCTAGAATTCTGCACGGAGCACCAGCTCACCATCACCAACACTATCTTTCAGCAGAAGAAGAGCCCGAAGACAACCTGGATGCACCCACGGTCCAAGCACTGGCACCTTATCGACTACATTCTGGTGTGCCAGGGAGACCTTCGAGATGTCTTACACACCCGAGTAATGCCCAGTGCGGAATGTCATACGGATCATCGTCTTGTACGCTGCAATCTCCGTCTTCACTTTAAACCCACACCCAGGAGAGGGGGTAACCCTCGGAGGAAGCTTCAGGTTGGCAGCCTTCAGTCAGCCGAAGTTAAAGCTGCCTTCCAGGCAAAACTCCAGTCAAGAATTGAGGACCCCAGTTGCCCCACAGACCCTTCTCCAGAAGCACTCTGGGAACACCTAAAAACTACCATCCTGTCGATCTCTGAAGAAGTCCTCGGGTTCTCCACAAAGAAAAACAAGGACTGGTTTGAAGAGAACAATCAAGAGATCCAAGAATTACTAGCGAAAAAGAGATCTGCCTACCAAGCACATCTTGCTCAGCCCTCCTGTCCTGGGAAAAAAGCAATCTTTCGCGCTGCATGTAGCTACCTCCAGCGCAAGCTTCGAGACATTCAGAACGAGTGGTGGACCAAGCTTGCAGAGAGAACCAAGCTGTGTGCAGACACTGGTGATTTAAGAGGGTTCTACGAAGCCCTAAAGGCAGTATATGGCCCATCATATCAGGCTCAGAGTCCCTTGTGTAGTGCAAACGGCAAAGTGCTCCTCACATACAAGGCATCCATACTGAACTGGTGGTCGGAGTATTTTCAGGTTCTCTTCAGTGCCAACCGCGTAGTTCAAGATTCAGCAATCCACCTCACCCCACTTCAACCTGTGAAAACAGAGTTTGATGAGATCTCCACCCTAGAAGAGACTGTTAAAGCCATCAAGCAACTGAAAAGTGGCAAGGCAGCGGGAGTTGATGGAATCCTACCAGAGATCTGGAAGCATGGGGGCACAGTACTACATAGCACACTTCACAAAGTACTTGTCACCTGCTGGGAACAAGGCAAACTACCACAGGACTTTCGCGATGCAATCATCATCACTCTACACAAGAACAAAGGGGAAAAGTCAGACTGCTCCAACTACCGGGGGATAACCCTGCTCTCCATCGCAGGCAAAATCCTTGCCAAAATACTCCTGAACACACTGATGCCCACCATTGCAGAACTTCTCCCAGAGAGCCAGTGCAGCTTCAGAGCTAACAGGAGCACCACCAACATGGTATTTGTTCTCAGGCAGCTCCAAGAGAAATGCAGGGAACAGAACAAGGGTCTATATGTGACTTTTGTCGACCTTACCAAAGCTTTCGATACTGTTAGCAGGAATGGCCTGTGGCAAATCTTGGAACGTTTAGGATGTCCCCCAAGGTTCCTCAACATGATCATCCAGCTACATGAAGACCAGCGAGGCCAAGTCAGACACTGCAACGACCTCTCGGAGCCCTTCCCAATAGGCACAGGTGTAAAGCAAGGCTGCGTTCTCGCGCCAACTCTCTTTACGATCTTCTTTAGCATGATGCTTCAAAGAGCCGCAGTAGATCTAGATGATGATGATGGTGTCTACATCCGCTATTGCAACGATGGCAGCCTGTTCAACCTGAGGTGACTAAAGGCTCTCTCCAAGACAATGGAAAAACTTATCCGAGAGCTACTGTTTGCTGATGATGCTGCACTCGTCTCCCACTCGGTATCAGCTCTGCAGCATATGACGTCCTGCTTTGCTGAGGCTGCCAAGCTATTCGGCCTAGAAGTTAGTCTGAAGAAGACAGAAGTTCTCCACCAGCCTGCACCCCAGGAAGATTATCACCCTCCCTGCATCACTGTGGGTGAATCAGTTCTGAAGACAGTCCAGCAGTTCAGCTACCTGGGGTGCATCATCTCCTCAGATGCCAAGATTGACAAGGAGATTGACAACAGGCTGGCAAAGGCAAACCGTGCATTTGGCCGACTGCACAAAAGAGTGTGGAGCAACAAGCATCTGAAAAAAGGCACAAAGATCAATGTTTACAAAGCGGTTGTGATGACAACCCTCATCTACGGCTCCGAATCGTGGGTTTTATACCGTCAGCACCTGCGACTCCTTGAGCGCTTTCATCAGCGCTGCCTTTGCACCATCTTCAACATCCACTGGAGTGACTTTGTGACCAACAGTGAAGTCCTCAAGAGGGCGGAGGTTACAAGCATCGAGGCACTGCTTTTGAAGACGCAGCTGCGCTGGGCAGGGCATATTTCTAGGATGGAAAATCACCGCCTTCCCAAGATTGCTCTGTATGGCGAACTTTCCACCGGCCATCGAAATAGAGGGGCACCAAAGAAGAGGTACAAGGACTCCTTGAAGAAATCCTTTGGCACCTGTCGCATCAACCATCACCAGTGGTCTGACCTAGCCTCAGATCGCAAAGCATGGAGGCACACCATCCACCAGGCTGTCTCTTCCTTTGAGAACGCACGCATAGCTGGTCTTGAGGACAAAAGGAGATTGAGGAAGGATCGCATTGCTACAGCACCAACCCCAAATCAGACTTTTCCCTGCAGCCACTGTGGCCGGATCTGCCTGTCCCGCATTGGTCTTGTCAGCCACCAGCGAGCCTGCAGCAGATGTGGACTACTGCACCCTTCTTAAATCTTTGTTCACGAAGTCAAGCCGAGAGAGCTCTATAATTATGCCTGAAATTTTCTTTATGCACTATCAGTGAGACAGGAAGATTCTATCACTAAAACAGTGGGCTCTTGTGGATCACCTCCTTCCAAAATCTTTGTCTTCATGGATGGAAAAGTTACAACTGCACTACCACAACTATGTTGACCGATCATAAATTGCAACAGTGAAGCTGCATCTGTCAACACAGCCACATCAAATAAGAAATTACCTGTTTCTTGTTTCATCTAATGGAATGATCAGCTTTGATCCCCTAATAATTTCCATGATCAGAAGGCATTTCCATCTGCAGAGCATGAGTTCTTTGCCTCCCCTTTTCAACTTCAGCTCCCTTCATGCTGCTTCTGGTGTTAACCACCAAATCTGTTACCCCCTGACAGATGTATTAAATATTCTTGCCTTTGATCTAATTGGGGAAATCAGCACAAAAGCAGAGTCTGTGAGAGGCAGTGATATGGAGGCAGGATCTAACTATGTTTATGAAGAGTTTCCCCTGGTAAACCCTGTTGACAAACCTTATATTATAGCCAAGAACAAGACCAGGTGTAAAAGAAAATAAGTTTTATTGTAGAAAAATGATAGTATGATTTGTAAATATACATTCCGATCAAAGCATTCATACAAGATATTGGAGTGAAAGGCAGTAGCAGATATAATAGTGAGGGAAGGGGGAAGTGTGGGTGATACATTACCTAACTGGAGAGCAGGCAAGCCTGTAGGTCTGGGAGGAGGTGGGTGCATGCAGCAACCAGCACTGCACATAGCAAGACCTGATATTCATCAGGGGAGTCAGTTACCTGACGTCCAACAGAATCTTACTGAGCTCCAATAGGGGTGACTTTTTATACTATTTTAGAAAATGTGAGCATGCATTCCTGACCAAGGAGGGAGATTTCCCAGCTTTGAACCTTGATCCCCAACATTCATTAAAATGGATGGGAAACATCCTCTCTGAATTTTTTCCCAGGTGCAAGATGGTCAACTGATACTGATCTGATTGATTCTTGATTTAATGGTACACTTAGAAGCAATAATTTTCCTTTGATAACCTTGAAATGAACATAAAATTTGTTTACTATAGAAGGACAGCCAGAGTTTGTTTATATTGCCAAGCATGAAACATGCTGAAGATGTGAGCCAGAGACAGAGAGGTATCACAGATCAATACATCTAGGGAGCTTTTCCTACTCCAAAGACACTGGTACCAGCTGGCTTCCATACTTACAGGAGGAAGGGGGTCAGGGCACAGGTCATGTCTATTTCTTTATCTCCTTGCAGGGCCCATATTATAGGGTACCATTTGTTTATATCTACATTTGTTTGAGACAGACACACACAACCAGCATCCATTGTTCAGGTGTCCTAAGAACATAAGAGAAGCCATGTTAGATCAGGCCAATGGCCCATCCAGTCCAACACTCTGTGTCAGACAGTGGCCAAAAATTTATATATATATATATATATATATATATATATATATATATATATATATATATATATACATACACACATATACATATACATACACACACACACACTGTGGCTAATAGCCACTGATGGACCTCTGCTCCATATTTTTATCTAAACCCCTCTTGAAGGTGGCTATGCTTGTGGCTGTGAATTCCACATGTTAATCACCCTTTGGATGATTGTTGTTCAGCAGGTAAGGGTGTACACTGGTAAGGTAAGGGTGTACACTGCACACAGTGTGTTCATAGATGTGTTCTATTGTGGGGTATTCAGAGGTTACAGTGGGGGACAGGGGACCACCAAAAACAGCATGAAGGGGAGATCAGAAGTCTGCTGTGGGAGAGGAGAATCATCAGAAGCTGTCTTCCTTTCCAAGTTACAGAAACCCTCTATAAGATTCCATCCATCAGCATGGAGGATTTTATAACACCTGAACTAGCCCACTGTCTCTTATATTGCCCTGTATATTTTATATATTGACATTCTTTGTAACTTACCTACAGCTCAGGACAAATTATTTCACACACTAATCAAAAAGTGACAGGAAGAATAAATTCATGCTGATGCAGATTAAAGTCACATTTTGTGAATTTGAACTTTCTGTTTCATTTATTTTTAAATTCGCCTAGAATTCAGCAGTTTGTTGAAGAGTTTGGAGATATAAATTTAAGCCTATGAAAATATTCACCAACCATTATCTTTTGCCCATTCTCTAATTAATATTCATGAGATGTAAATGTTCATCTAACACATATGTTACTACTTTTATTTCCTGTCTAAATGAATGACACCTTTTAACATAGGAAAGTATATCCCAAGAATAAATTATTTGTTCAAACATGTACAAATAATTAATTTTTATAAAGTTCATTTCTTTATACTCCAGTAATCCACATCTTTATAGCTAACATCGTTTTGCTCACAGACATGGGAACCAAATAGGTTTTTTGATTAATTTATAAATATATTCCTAAATGGTTTGGTTTTTTTGTGGGGGAGAGGGGGAAAACTAGTTCTAATCAAAGGAAAATGTACTTGTGCATATTCTCTTTTTAGTATGTGCTGGCATTTCTGATTAGAACCAGTCTAGGAATAAAATCACATTGAGTCACCCCACTGGTGTTGATGAGCATACATTTATTGTGTGATTGTATACATCACCAAACAAAATCCTAGGAATTGCTATAGGTGACAGGGATTTTGCACAGGGATTGTGTCATATGATGCCTAAATTAAACTAAAAAGATAGTCCCCTATACAAGCACCAGCTGGGGTGATGTTGCTTTCACAACATTTTCATGGCAGGCTTTTTACAGGGTGGTTTGCCATTGCCTTCCCCAGTCATCTACACTTTCCCCCCAGCAAGCTGGGTACTCATTTTACCGACCTCGGAAGGATGGAAGGCTGAGTCAACCTCAAGCCGGCTACCTGAACCCATCTTCCGCTGGGATCAAACTCAGGTTGTGAGCAGAGCTTTGGACTGCAGTACCGCAGCTTTACCACTCTGCGCCACGGGACTCTTTAAAGTAAACTACTCCCTGTTTAATGAATACAGAATGCAATTAACCATTTCAGGACAATTGTATAGTGCAATCCTATGCAGAATTATTCTAGCCTAAAATCACTGATTTCACTAATTTCAGTTACTGCGCTGTTACTACAGTAAGGTTCTCTGGAGTCAGTACTTATGCACTGCCATCTTTATGATCTAGCTTCCTACTAACAGAATTCAAGATTCTGCTGGCTACAGCTTGTTACTGCAACCCTGACTGTGGTGGGGGAATGTTTATATAGTATTCTCTCATGATACCATTGCATAGTCCCTAATGGTTTTAGCTGATACTTCAGGGCATCATAGAACAAATATACATATATTACATGCATGGCTTGGTGTCATAGTGTCAAGTTAACATGATCTAGATGGCTGCAGTTTTGATTCAGGTCTTCTTTAAAGTAAACATGGAGAAAGTAACTTAAGATTTAAGTGTTTATACTCAGCAGGTGCTGAGGGAATCACAAGAGGTGTGAAGATGAAAAATAACTTTTCTAGGTTCTTACTATATATTTTGTTTTGTTACTATTATCAGTCATTTTACTGTGAAATATTGCCTGGATATGATAAAATATTGTTTCCCTCTAACAGATGTTTATAGAAAATAAAACCACAGTTTTAAATAGATGTGTCTTGTCCCCATAACACTGGTGTTTAGATTATTTTTACTTTAAGACAGTAGCTACATTACCCTGCTTTCTGTTACTGTCACAAATTTAGTACTGAAATTCCATGTTAATACCTCTTGATCATCTTCCATGGCTATAGAGTTTGGCCAAAGCTTTGTCCATTTCTCAACATGCACTTGAGCTACAGAGAGAGAGAGAAAGTTGAGCAAAAGAGGGATGAAGGCTCCTCCAGAATGGAGTAATAACTTTGTGCGAGACATGCCTGTTTGTTAATTTTGAAAGCTCTCTAGAGTTAGGTGATTCATGAATACATGTACACATCCACCAAGAAAATCATGGTCAATTTCCTCACCTGAAATATACAGTAGTCAGATGCAATATTTAATCATCACTCTGTTTTTTTAAGAATATAAATGAAATGTACTAGTATGCTTAAATAAAACTGTTTAGAAGCCAAACTCATCAGTGGATGCACTTTTTAAAGAAATGTCATCTTACATTTATGCTTGGGAGAGAAGCAGTCGACTTAAACTGGATTTGAATGGTTAGAAAGCTGAAGTATTTACAGACACCTTGGATATTCCGGCACTCACACTCTTTCTACCTGCCACAGTAGATTTGAACTGGATTTTGCAAGTGCTGTCAAATCCAAAACCTAGTGTGTCCTTCATGTGAAGAATTCCTACCAAGAATATCAGTCAGCAGGTGCCCCTCCTCCACTGGCTCCACTACACCATAGCCTGCCATTAGTGGATATAGCAGAAAAGCCAAACTGACAGAATGTGGGAATGTTGTTGTTTGTCTTTCTGTGATGGGAAGGAATAGCTTAAGGACAATCCCCTTGTGAGAAATGGATGGAAATGTCACCTCCCATGCACAGACCACAAAAGTAGCACAGGATTGGTTCAACTTGTTTAGAACTGTGTTGGGTTGTCTAATGTTTAAATTATGCATACAAATAATCAGGATGTTTTTTCAGGATATAGCTCTGCCATTCAAATACTATTTCTCTATTTTTTCTTTGTCACAGAAACTCAAAAGTTAACCTTAAGCTAGTCTGTTTCTTGTACCCATAGGAGGGATTTTCAAAAGAAGGAAACATGTATTTGTAAATCCCCTCTCTGTAGAACTTACATCAGAACATACTATTGTGCAGGGGTTGTTTTGTAGGAAAAAAAGGTGGTGGAGCTCATCTAGGGATTGTTATGCAGATGCACCTACTATTCAATGCACAAGACGGGAAGGAGGAGGTGGAACTGTCAGAAAGGTTCAGGAGCTGTGCTCCTGTGAGCTCTCACTGAATTCTAGGCCTGCTATTGTGCAAGTTTATGAGATCAAACCTTTTATTCATCATTCAGACAGTGAGAACATTATGTTCTTTTCTGGCCTTCAAAAACCAGTGAATACATTCCACATAAATAAAATAAATAAAAGTGAATAAAGTGAAGCTGTATTTATTTATGCCTTCTTGCCACCCAGTCAGAGTCCTCATGGTAGCAAACATAAATTAAGATAGGTAGCTGCATTAGTCTGTCTGTAGCAGATGACAATAGCAGGCAATAGAGCAGGATTGATAAGGTGTGATACGCAGAGGGTAATGGAGGCATAGAGAAATCGTAATGAGACAGGAAACCTAGGTCTCAATTCAGTCCCTGTGGATGCATTGTCTTGAACTGTATTATCAGTTACAATTCAGCAGTCTCTCTTTCCAATCTCTTTTTAAAATTCCTTTGTAAGAGAACTGCTACTCTTAGGTCAGCAACTAAATGTCCTGAAAGGTTAAAATGTTCCCCTACTAGTTTCTGAATGTTGTGATATCACTTGTCATTCAGCATCTGAAATCACTCCGCTTTCCAATGTATAGGACAGATGGACTCACATTCTAGCTGGATCTGAAGAAGTGAGCAGTGATACACTCATGCCCTGCCACAAATTTTGTTAGTCTTTAAGGTGCTACTAGACTTTTGCTCTTTTCTACAGATAAAAACATCTAAACAAAAAGCAGTTAAATATAAAATTCTATTTAAACACACAAAACAGCACTAGGAGGAGGCCCAAAAATGTTATTGAGGGTATGCTAGAGGAAACAAAAAAGTCCTCACCTGCTAGTGAAAGACACCAACAGACAGACAGAAAATCTCCCTGGGAAGTGAGTTCCAAAGTTTTGGTGCCATGACAGAGAAGGCTCTCTCTTGAATCGCCACCCATCAACTCTCAGTTCATGACGCAACTGAAGTAGGGCCTCCAAAGTTTACCAGAGTGAGCTGGGTAGGTTTGTATAGAAGAAGGCAGTCGTTAATGTATTTTGGCATCAATCCAGATTCCAAAGGGCATGAAAAGAATCGCTTCCTCCAGTGTCCATCATTGTGTGTCTTTTTAAACAATAATAAAATGTGAGATCCATTTCTGAGCATGGGCAGTCATTTTGGTTTTTCACTTTAGCTTCATTCTTCTAGTATTCCTTCAAAAAGACCTTGTCTTTCAAGTTTTAGCAAACCCTTCATTATTCATATTTACCATCATCTCTTATAAAGACTTTGTCAGTTCCACCAAATACAAAATTGCTTTCACATATCTGAATACATTGATTATCTAAGTAATTTAGATTAATATATGTCTTACCAAAATAACATTGTATTACACTATTATTTATTTACTTCATTTATACCTAGGTTTTCTCCCCAGTAAGGACCACTTCTCCCTGCCTCCATTTTCTCCTTCCAGCAGCCCTGTGAGGTAAGCAATAGGGGTGTGCAAAAAAAAAATATTCGGCATTACACGGATTCGGAAGTATACGGGGGGGGGGGGATTCAGAATCCCCGTATATTGCTGAATACCGCATTCGGAATAGCCCCATATATGGTAGATGCGTGGCTATTTCCGAATATATGGCCCTATTATACCCTATGGGCCATTGAAATCAATGGCAAATAGGGTATATTTGAAGCCGCCTGGAGGGGAAGGGGTTTGAGGGAGAGCCCCCAAATTTGCAGGGGACCTGCAGGGGACTCTCCCCTCCAACCCCCCCCAAGTCCCAAAAAGATTGGGCCAGGGGATCCCATACCAGGGACACCCAAAGAGGGTGCCCCTATTCCATCATTATACCCTATGGGCCATTGACATCAATGGCAACATAGGGCATAGTTAGAGGCTACTGGGGGGGCAGGGGGGTTGAGGCAGACCTGGCTGCAGCAAACCCAGATGCCAGCTCTCCAGCCCTGCCCCAAACAACACGGGGAGAGCTGGCCAACCACAAGAAGCCTGCTGGTTCTGGGTCTCTCACCCACATGCCAGCTTCCCTGCCACACAGAACACACAATCTACTCTATAAAAACAAGAAAGTGACCTAGCCCACACAGCCCACACACACCCTCGCCAACCCCCACGCCAACCAGAGGTAATTTAAAAAAACCAAAACAAAACCAGCAGAATCACAAAAGGCCAAGTGTTTAAAAAGTGGCCTTTCACCAATAAGAAAACTCAGGCCAAATCAGTCAACAACAACACCCCCACCCCTAAAACCAGAACCAGGAAAAGGGGGACAAAAGTGGCTTTTTAAACAATGAAAATTAGGCCAAACAGCACCCCCCCCCTGAAGATAAAAGTAACAGCAGCAGCACAACACAGCAGCAACAAATCAAACACTGAATACTTTTAAAACAGTAAAAAAACCTCAACTTTTAACAATACAGGAACTTTGCCAAAACCGCCCCCCCCCAAAAAAAAATACCCTTCACCCTAACCCCAAGAAATCCAAGCCACCCAAATCAGGAGAAGTAAAAGGACACTGCACATTTAAAAGTCCTCTCACTAAATTAAGATATGGGCAAATTAGCAACCCCCACCCCACCCCAGGCCTCCACCCCCCAGCAGAACCCAACCCCAAACCCAAATAGGCTACCCCCACTAAAACAAGAACCCCAAAACTGTCTTACCTTGTCTTCTCTACTCCAGGGAAGTCTGGTAAGGCTGAGTGAGAGAGCAGCAGGCAGCAGCTGAAGCCAAGGGCCAGCCAACAGCAGCACAATCTCTCTCACACCACCAACCCACACATACACCAACACAGCAATGGAGGAGTCCAGCCAGGAAGACTCCTTAGAAAGGTTCTCTGGCCCTACAGAGAGCAATTTCAAAAAATAGCACTGCTCTCTGATTGGCCATACAACAGTGCTTACTTGGATACCCAAGTAAGCAAAAGATCAAAATAACAACAATGTAGCTGATGGCTGGGCCATCAACTACACAACAGCCCTGCAAAGCATGCATTTGCAATGCATTTTGCAAATGCATGCTTTGGATTGGCTGTTGGGGCTCCTCTTCTCCCTCCCCCCCTCCCTGATCCCGGGGAGGCTATGGGAGAGGCGGGAAGAGGCCACTAAAGGCGGGAAAGTAGGCAAGCAGCTCCACTGAGGCTGCAGAAGCGACTTTCCCGCCTTTTCCATTGACAGCCGTATACTTCCGAATACCTATTCGGCAGTATACGGCGAGCTGTATTCGGCTGCCGCATAATAGGCGGCAATGGGAATCGGCTACGGCCAATTCCGTATACAGCTGAATCAGTGTTGATTCGGCTGTATATACGGTTTGGCCGAACCGAATGCACACCCCTAATAGGCAATACTGAGAGTATGCAAGTGGTTCAAGATTTCCATGGAAGATTGGGGTTGAAACCTGAATCTCTCAGATCCTAGTATGACATGTTGGTTATGTCATTTTTACAAAAGGAATTGACAAATACAACTTAAATGCTTTAGTATATTCTAATTAAAATATTCTGTTGATGGATGGTTTTTATTATTTACTTAAGGCTAGGGTTGCCAGGTCCCTCTTCCTCTCTGGCAGAGGACTTTGGGGGATGCATTCCCTGAGGGGGCGGGAAAATCTCCAATGTGATGGTGTCACACAGAAGTGACATCATGTGGGGGAATAGTGCCCCACATGCCTAAATTCTGTTTGGAATTCAGGCACAGGGAACCCCCCACACACACACACACTTCTTGCAGAGAGGGAGCACTGCATCTGGCTTCCCTTTCCTGCATGCTCTGCTGCAAGTGGAATTCAGGCAGACAGAGAGCAGCAGCCCTTCTCCCTCCCTCCTGCAAGATCTAAAGGTCCCTCCAGCAATCAGCTGAAGGACCCTTTAAATCTCACAGGAAGGGAGGGAGAGGGGTGGCTGCCAGTGGTCATATTTGGGGGTGGGGCTTCCTCACCAGCCAACTGGCTAGGGGTGGATTGGAGCCTCCAAATGCAAGGGAACCCCCACCTGGACCTTGGGACTGGGAACCGTACTTGAGGCTAAATCCTATGTTGTGCTGCACTAACAAATCAAGGACCTAGAAAGAGAAATAATTGCCAACAGAATGGGAAATCCTGTAACACATTTGTTTCTTACGTGAATCAAATGTAGCACAGCCATGTACTGTAGCCCCAAAATAGGTGAAACTTGGGATGCAATGGGAGAAATCAGGGAAGAAGCAACTAGAAGATTTTCTGCTAGCTTTGATAGTACTAGGCCTAATGTTTTTACAAACCTAACATTGCACAGGGATCATCTTGGTACCTGTGGTGACAAAAACCCCACTGTGAGCTCAGAACACCACAATCCTAAGCATGTATCCTCAGAAGTAAATCTTACTGAGTTCAATAGGACTTATTCCCTAGTAAGTATGCTTAGCATTGCAGCCAAAGTTACTTGATTTGAAATATTAAACACTAATTATTGCATTTACCTAAGAATGAATTAAAGAATTTATGCTTTTCTGCACCTTTGGGTTGTGTTTCTTTTCCCCCTGCCTGGTACATGACAAACCAAGGAAGAATTGCTGATAAAGACATGCATTTGAGTATTTAAAAACTTCAGAGCTGGAATAGTATTATGAAATATTTCCCAGGCATTGGCAATTATAACAAATGTAGAATCACCTGGATAGTCATTAAACAGCTTTTGCTTTAGCCACTTTAAATGAAACTGTCGTTGCTTTGGAATGTCTTTTGTCCATTTTCCTGCCATGTGACATATCAGCAGGAATGCACGCAGTCAGCAAAGGATTATTTAATGAAACCTTTGCAAATCCACTGCAACATTCATCTAAATGAATCTCTCTCATGCCTAAATGGGTAATATTGAAGCACAAATATTTTTGTGTTTGGGAGGGATTCTCTAGGGACATGCACACATAAAATGGAAGCTGTGTGAGTAATGAGTGACAGTTTCTTAAAGGTTAATATTTTCTTTAATTTATTTCCATAACAGGGAAAAGGGGAAAATATTGTGCTAAACACAAGGTGTACTTTTGGGATTAGAAAAACAATCTCTGCTGTTATGTATATCTAACACTACAGGGAACAATATGAATACCACAAACAAATTTTATTGCATTGCATGAAATATAGAAGCGCCTTAAATATGTTTCCTTCTATTATTAAAAAAGGGGTTGAGGAATCTTTAGAATTTCTTTTTCTCTCCTAAAACTGAAACTGCCCTTAATACTGGACTAGGCTCCTTGATTGTCATGTAAGGTAATGAAACCATTAAATGCACAGTATTAAGAAGAGACAAGATGCAATTAACAAAGAAATTACTCTGATCTCAGTGACATTTTCAAAAAATCATAATACAATATACATCGGAGGACATGATTGACAGACTAATCCAGTTTTGATGGAATGTAGTCCACATACTGAGAGCAAAGCAGTACATGGCCAGATAAAACTCACAGCTGTGGATCCCTGATATGTCCTTACAGCCTTGTCACCCTGGAAATTCCTCAGGTTTAAAAGATGATGAAAGTATCGACCATTAATGACAGGATCATCTCCTACCCTGAAATAAAATGTACTAATCCCTTTTGCTAGGTCTATGAATTCCTAATATAAATTATATAAACTCTGGTAATTCATCTCTGTTAGCACAGTTGTGTTTGGAAATTGTACAGCAGTCTTTGCCCTGTTTGAAATGCTAGATGAAAGCAAGACATGTTCGTTTAAGCGGCAGCATAAAGTAATTTAACACAGGGAACAGAATAACTTCTGGATAATGAGCATAAGATATAAAAAAATGAAAAGAATTCTAAAGTTCTAAAAGTAGCAGGAGACACCGGTCAAAGGGGGAAAATGGAAATATTAGAATGAGGTTGAAATGTGGTTTAACACATGTAAGATGATTGTGTCTGAGTGAATCACAACATATGTGCTGACTTCAAGAAAATCATACAACGAGCACAAATAATTTGAACTGAACTTCTTCCTTGTTTTTACATAATCATCAGAATAGTTAAAGTTTGAGTCCTTTAAAATAAAGTTTTATAAAGTGGGACCTTTAAAATAAAGTTTTATTCTGGGTATAAGCTTTTGTGTGCAAACACAAAAGAACAGAATAGTTATATAAAGATGCCTCTGGATAATATTGGCAGAGGGGTAGAATCCTTTTTGGACTGCACTAGGAATAGGTTTATTCCAACTGCCAATTTAACATGCACAGACCTTTGCAATGTGGATTATGTTGTAGGGCTATTGTTTTTTCCTTCTCATGAGTCCAAAACTCTCCACAGGATGTAGCAGATGGAAGTAGGCTCTGATCAGCTCTTTCTGTGCTGCATTATTTCTACCTGCAAGGAACAAATAAAACATCATCAGTTATAAAAATCATTTTCAGCTGCCAATCCTGTGAGGGAAAGATGAGGCTTTGAACAATTCATTTTATTTGACTATGAAATTGAACATATTCATAATCTTCATAGAGTTGCATTGTGATGGGGAAGGGAAGCATCATATACAGGTGTCACTGCAAGGATATATATATTTACATGCACACACAGCAGATAGCTTGTTATCTAAAGAGAATATTATGTGGATAAATGATGCTTATGCTAAGCTTGTTTTAAATCTCATGAGGATGTTTGTGATTACTGGTGGTATTCCTGTGTGCTAGAATGGTGAATCCAATCAGAAGAACCTGTACAAGGAGTGGTTGTATCACACACACACACAAAAGCAAAGGCTAATGTGATTCAGTGCTTTGAGACCAACACTTTAGGAAGCAGAACAAGAGAGTTACTTCTTTTATGTCTGATTAACATTGGTTTTGCCAGTTATGTTCAAGATCAAAAGCTAACAATATACATAAATTCACCACATCTTGTGGGATTAAAGATATCCCTCAGGTGTGATAAGGTTACCGCAGGCTGAAAATCTTCAAACTTCTTTTGCAAATCTGAGCCAAACCACAACTGATTATATGCCATTCAGCAAGCAACTCAAAGAATCTGTAGGGTGTGGGGTCATGAAATTACATCCCTTATGAATATAAAGATGAAAGCTAGCATTTGAATTGAAAAACAGAAAAGGTATTGTTGACAATACATTTTTCATAATATGTTTATATATATAGCAATGTGGTTGTAGTAGTTTGAGTGCCAGACTAGGATCAGAAAGACCTATGTTCAAATCCTCACTCTGCCATAGAAACTTGCTGGTTGACCTTGAGCCAGTCACAAATCCTCAGCCTAACCTACCTCACAGGGTTTTTGAGGAACAGAATGATGTCAATGGCTCTGAGTCTCCACTGGAGAGAAAGGAAGGATACAAATGAAGTATATAAAATTAATAAAATAATAAATTGGAGGCATCCCAAATACTTCACACACACCATTTTAGTAATTATCATTGTTAAATTTAATTAGGGTTACCAGGTAACCAGTTGGAAGGTTGGAGGCATGGACATGGTGTGTATGCAACGTCACTGACAGCACCAACAGCAGTACATCACTTCTGGGTGATTTCTAGAGCTAACCTATATAACTTCTGGGTGTTATGTGGAAGTGATGTAGCTATGTCAGCTACATCACTCTGTTTACTCCCACCCCCCTCAGAGCAGCAGCAGTCGATGGGATTGTTGATAAGTGTCTAAAGGTAAGTAAGTATGATTATCTCTGTATTCCAGATGGGACACAGAGGCTTGTGACAACATGGTTCAGCTCACATCACTGTGCTGTACCATGTCTTACTTTAGTGTAGCTTCTGAGAAGGAAATATTCATGTTCCAGACGGGCCACATGGTAGTGGTTCTTGTGGTAGACAGAGACAGTGTTTTTAATGTTTGTGGGAAACTATATTGATAATGCTTCATTGTCCATTTGACAGAAGAGTGGGAAACAGCCTAAATATTCTAGAGCAGAATTTATCAAAATTCTGGTTTGACTATTTATCAAAATTTATCAAAATTCTGGTTTGACTATGAGGGCACTGCCAAGAGGTCTGTTCATAACAGAGGAAAAGCCCCTCTTAAATAACCTAGATAACACAACAACTAAGCCCTTTCAGTTTTCTAGTAAGGGTAGCGGGAACTCTTGACCTCAGGGGGATGGAATGGCAATAGTTTCACCCTTTCTTGAAGGGTGGGAGCTCATAAATTTGCTGCTATCTAAATTCCAGATCATCTTATAGGACAAAGCAGAAAATACACAAGTTGGGCTTTCATTCTATTTTTCAATTAGAAGGATTTCTCCAGTGAGAGAGCATTCTGTGTTCATAAATAATAGTCAATAGCAATTTTCAACTGAATATTTAATTGAAAAGTTCAGTCCTTGTGTGATGCTGATCTCTTTCTGTTTCTATGAGTGCCTCCATAAGTTTCTAATACTGTTCAGCAATACTGTTCAGCAAGCCTTTGTATAGAAGTTATTAACCAATTAACAAGTTTTTTGTTAATTTCAGTGTCACATCTCATCCATAAAGTGAAGAGATAGATTATAATGCGGATCTGCACCTTTCAACATCTTCCCTTCCATGCCTGATCATTAGGCAATATACAAACAATGCAAACATTTTACTTACCCCTACTTTTAAAGTGAAGCTGATGTGGTTCACACTGTAAAGGAAAGAAAACAAAGGCTGAATGGGGAATGCACAGCTTTCCATGTGTTTTGAGCTGGGACTTTCCAGTGTGTGGCAAGATACATGAAATACTTTAGTGAACAACCAGAAGAAGAGCTAGGGGCAGGGATATGGAATGCACACAACATCAGTGATGTCACAATGTCACTATATCACTTTAGAGTACAATCTGGTGCAACCTAGAAGTGATAAAGGGTAGCTTTATTTTCTTTTACCACAAAGCTTCTAGTAATTCTTAGAGCTATCCTTTGTCACTTATAGATTGTACCCCGATGTGACATAGCAACACTGGTGGTGTTGCTTTTTTTTTTTTAATTGGAGCAGTGGTGGGCAATGGAAGTCGCCAGCAGGAAGCCTGGCAACCCTACATACACATGAAGTCAGGCTACTAGTCCATCTAGCTCAGTGTTATCTCCTCAGACTGGAATTTGGCCCCTTATCTGCAGCCAGACTCAGAATGCTGCAGGAGGGACGCCTTTTGCCAGCCGGAAGGAGGAAGAGTGTCATGAGCCCTGATGAGGAGGAGCTGGAAGGGTTAACAGACCCTTCTTAAAGAGTTCTTAAAGAAGGGTTAACAGACCATTCTTAAAGAGTTGCCAGCCAGTTCCTCAGCTGAACAAACAGCAGCTGGCCCATCAATCACAAGACCCTGCACCTACTCACGCGGGAGTTCTGGTGGCCTCGCGTCTGTGCCGCTATGTTGGTTCCTGTGAGGTCTGCCGGTGGACCAAGGACGTACCGGCCAAGCCCCCAGGGCTTTTGCATCCCCTACCCACGCCTGCAGGACCCTGGGACACCGTCTCCCTGGACTTTATCACTGAGCTCCCCAGGTTCAAGGGGCACACTTGCATCCTGGTGATGGTGGACCTCTTCACCAAAATGGCTCACTTACTTCCATGTCCCAAGTCACCCATGGCTCCTGAAACAGACCAGCTCTACCTCCAGCACATCTTTCGCCTGCACGGGCTCCCGGCACACTTGATCTCATACCAAAGCCCCCAGTTCACCTCCCGATTCTGGCAAGCCTTGCACTCCAGCTTAGGCACCCAGGTGCATTTGTCCTCAGCGTACCATCCCCAAACGATGGGTAGACCGAACGCACCAATGCCATGCTGGAACAATACCTGTGTTGTTACACCAGCTACCAGCAGGATGACTGGGCTGCCTTGTTACCCCTCGCCGAGTTTGCCTACAACAACGCCGTACATGCATCCACGCAACAGACCCCATTTGGTGCCACCTATGGGTACCACCCTCAGGGGGCTTTGGGATAGGGGGCTTTGGGATTGGGGCATAGATTGACAGCTCTTGATGGAGCGCCACTGACACTGGCGCAATCTGTCAATAACCTGGGAGTGATCTTGAATCCTTCCTTGACTATGGAGGCCCAAGTCACACATATTGCCAAGCTGGCATTCTTTCATATACACCAAGCTTGGCAATTGGCCCCTTACCCATCACGCCCCGACCTAGTCACAGTAATCCACGATCACCTCCAGGTTTGACTAATGTAACTCAATCTGTGCTGGCCTGCCCTTAAGACTGACCTGGAAGCTGCAACTGGTCCAGAATGTGGTGGCACAAGTCCTGACAGGACCATCATGGATGGCACATATACATCCTGTGCTGCACCAGCTACACTGTCTCCCAGTGGAATATTGAGTCAAGTTTTGGTATTAATATACAAGACCTTGAGTGGTCAGGGTCCGACAGACCTATAGGACCATCTCCTCAGTTATATCCCTGGGAGAGCATTGCACTCTTCAGACAACAATCTGATGGTGGTCTCTGGCCCTAAAGACATCTGGCTAGGGCTAGGGCCTTTTGGCCGTCTCAACTGGGCCGTCTCAACTGGGTGGAATCTCTGCCTAACACTATCAGGGCCCTGTGGGATCTGATGCAATTCCACAGGGCCTGTAAAGCGGAGATGTTCCATCAAACCTTTGGTTGAGGACAGCAATGACTTCTATTTGGCTGTCCTCTACTACTTTCATCTACTTTATCCTGTTTTCCCTGCCAGTAAATGTAGCCAGCAGTCAGAATTAACATCATCTGATTGTTAAAATGTTCTGCTGAAGTTTTAAACTGGTTTTATCTTGTTTTTATGGATATTATATAGTGCCCAGAGCAGCAGGGATTAGGTATTATCATCATCGGTATCATTACCTCAGTAGGCAGAAATTGCACAAGACCCCATTGAGAGCTGCTGCCAGTCAGCTGGGCCAGTGGCCTCATTCAAATACCAGCACAGAGTTTTCAGTGAGTGCCAGAACATCAATCCAGCATAAAGCCAGTGCTTCCTGGCCATGCTAACAGGGATATCATTGCATGGCAGCAACAATTGCTTCCCCCGTCCCTTGGTTTGGCCAGCCTGCTTCTGCCTGTCTATCAGCTGTGTGTCAGCAGACAGCAGCCATAATTGCCAGGAATTTGTCAGCCAATAGTGGGCACCTGGCAAGCCTATTCATATACTGAATCTGGGAAGCTGGTGCTTCTCAGAAGGTTCCTTCCACTTAACAGGATAATCAGACCTCCATGAACAGAAAAGGCTGGTCTTAAATATGGGGAACTGTCTTTCTTTACCTATCCATGAATTATTTGTTTCAAAACAATGAAACCTCCTCAGGCAAGGTGCTGCCAACCTATTTCACTCACAAAGTGATGTCTCCTTGCTTGCTTAAATTCTCTCTGAAAATACCTTTGTGCATTACTTCCACTTGTTCCATATGAAATATCACCGAGCTAGGCCATCCCTTTAAGAAATGTCAAAACTAAGTCTAAAGAACATCTATTTAAGTCTGAGTAAAACATTAAAAAGCTTGATTTTTGTAAAAAAGTGATTGTTGAAATAGTTCATTGTGAATTTTCTCATTTTCACATTTCATATTTATTTCTACATTCAGCAAAAAGTAAATTAAATGTCTATTATTTATTTAAGATAATATGTATCGAAAATTACGCATAAAATTTCACTTTTATGTGTTTTTGAGACATTAATATAAAGCATTTTATAATAAAGTATATTTTAAGATGCTACATATATGATGCATGTTACTTATTTTATTAAGTTTTTACATTAAAGATGTTTTCCTTTGTTTTTTAAAAAAAATTGTCCAAAACTGAGATTATGAAATGTGTCTAGATTTTAGTGCTTTGTCATTTATACTCAATTTCTAGCAATCTGAGACAATTTGGGGCACACTACATTATGTCCTTATATTCTTTTAAGATACATCACAGAGTGAAGATATTAGCAATCCATTTTGACCGCTGTGAAAATAAATTCAGCTATTTTGCTTTGCAAGTATGTCTGAGGAAGGATAGCAATAGGAGGACAGAAGATGGTAAAAAGGAAATAATCTATTAATGGCTAACATTTATTCAGATTACTGCTATAATTCCAATTATTGCTTAAAATACCAAAATCCTAATGAAAATAAGGTGCATTACAAAGAAGGATACGAATGTCTGATATTTCCTGTAGGCTTCTTTCTATCATTTCCTTGAAACTGCATGCTACTATGGCAAGCTCATGTACTTCAATTCACATTTGCCAAGGTAATGCAAATGCAGAAGTAAGAGAGCATTTCTGTGATTTTAACCACTAGAATTAGCCTAAAGGCCATACATGCAGTATAATAGTGGATATTTTCTTCATATATTTGCTGTTATTTACCATTGATGGCTTGAGTTCATGTCTTTATAACAGGAGAAAACATTCTGGTTTGTGTTTTCAAAGCATACTAGAAACCCAGAACCTCAGGAGATGTATGTGGGAAAAGAATACCTCTTTATTAAGAATATAGAATATCAGCTATAAATCAAAAAGAATTAAAATGCAGCTTATATAATTAACACAAATGGAAAAGAAAACCTTCCATCTGCTATTTTTTGGATGGGGTGGGAGGGGAGAAATCTTGTTCACTTTAAAGAAACGTTAAATACTTTTTTTCTGTCAACATTCAAAACAGCTATTTGACAGGGTTGTTATGGCTAATTAATTACTTTCATTTGGTCTAAGTTGTATACTCGAAGATGAATTGTACATGATAATAAGGCAAGGCTGTGTGAAGAAGACCTTTGGTAGTCTATACAGTGTGCTGCCTCATTACAGAACTAGCTATCTGCAGGAAGCCTGACATTGAAAGGTACCACACATCCCATAACGCCCTCCCCTAACTGAGATGATTGTAGCTTCTTCCTAAAAGTGATGATTAGGAGAGAGAAAAGCAAAACGGAATGCAGTATGAATATTTCATGTAAATGCAAGCAGGCATTTACTGGACGTAGAACTTGATTGATGCTAGAGTGCCTCTAAATGCCTTGACATTGAAGGGTTTAGACTCCCCTTTGCACAATGAATGCTTCAAGAGCAGCAGTTAATATTAGAATATAGCTGTGTTTAGCTGGAGAGCTCTTTATTACTAGCTGATATTAAACAAGACCATGGGCCTTGGATTTCAGTAAGTGGATCTCGATAAAAAAGAGAGTTAGCAGAAATTTGCAGAAGATAAGATATTTGTCTCCTACCCCCAGACAGAACCTCAATTGCTTAATTCAGTTTCAGTCCTTTTCTATGCTGAGGTTAACCAACAATGGAGCAGATGACTTGTGTTAGGATTTCCTTACAGAATCTACATACAAAAAAAAAAAAGGTAATAAAGAGAAAAAAGCAAATAAATAGCTAAACCCTGAAGTCAGGGAACTAAAATAAATACTCAGTTACTATTCATAGTAAAAACTATGTGTTCTTTAAATGGATGTTTTACGTTATCAGTAAAAATAGCATGACTCCTGCATTGACTGGCTTTTGGCAAGAGGAAGTCTTCCATTGAAGGATAGTATCTCAGAAGCAGAAAGTAAGCATGAATAATCTCTAGAATGCCTTACAAAGAGAATAGTACAGTACTCACAAATTGGGATGGATTTTTTGTTACCATAATGAATTATCCTTAAACAGAAATAAACCTTCTAAGTGATAATAATTAATATCAATATATTTAAGTGTGGGAAAATCCTCAGATATCTAAATCTGTGGATCAGGCTCACACTGAATAGAAGATTTTTCTCCAAACTTGGGGGACCCTGGATGTTTGCAGAAAAATTCTAAAAGTTGCAAAAATTACATTGTGGGGTTTAACACCCCCCTCAAAAATGATATTGTTATATCTGCTCATGCAGAGATCACTTGCCTGAGCCATCAACACAGTGGCTCCAGAGGATCCTGCTGGCTGCCAAGGGCCCTGCTGCTGCTGAAGTGGCTCCAGAGGGCCCTGCCAGCTGCAGAGGGCCCTTGCCACTACTGCAGCTGTGTGTTGGGGAGGAAGTGGGCAGGTGGCTGGGAGAGCCACTGCTGCTGGATGTGTGGTGGGGAAATAGGAGGGCAGCCAGGAGAACTGCCAGTGCTGCTGATGCTGTGGGGGAGGAGGAAACAGGCAGGTGGCCAGTAGAGCTGCAGCCTCTACTGCAGTGGAGGGGGAAGAAGCAGGTGGATGGCTGGGAGAGCTGCCACCACTGCCTCTGTGTATGGGGGTGGGGGAGAAGCAGGAGGGCAGGTGGCCAGGAGAGTGATGGTGGCCAGAGAGAGAAAGTGATTGCATTGGGGGGCAGGGAGAGTATGACTGTATACCCATAACTGCACATTACCTTGAAAACTAGCTAGGTTTGCCAGTTCCCAAGACCTAGGTTTTCCAGTCCCCTGGTTTTTCAGGCTCCTCCCCACGGTGAGCCAGTTAGCGGTGGACGTGTTACTAGAAACACTAGCTGTCTCCTCTTTAGATGTGGGAATTAGGAAGAGGGAGACTTAGGCAGAGCCAATTTGAACAAAGATCTTTCCACCAGTAATACGAAGGTCGGGTATCAGAAAGAAGATTCCAGAATTAAAATAAATTTAAAATGCTTACTAGAAAAACATGTAGAAGGTACAATCACAAACACAAGCAATATGAAACACACAATCAAGAAGCTAGAAAAATAGAGGTGATCAATAGGGATTTTTAGGGATCATTGACTAGGGTGATATCACCTGTTCCAGATGTGCAGATGTCCGTATAGCAGGAAAAATTACCAGCATGACACACCCAAGAGACTCAATTAGAGAGAGTAATGAGGGGTACAAACTGTATATGGAGCCATACAGAATGCATGAGGTAGTGGGATTTAGACTCAGTTTATATAGTTTGGAGGGGTGGAGACCTTCCCAGAGCTATGATGGCTCTTAGCGATGGCTGGTGTGTCTTTTCCTGGGTACCTGAATAGATTCCCAGTTCAAGACAATAGGTGAAGATGACTCTTAATGTTTGCCAGGATGGGCCATGATGAGCTTAATGTTAATCCATTTAGTCTAGATACTCTGAGAAGGAGTCAGGGTGGAAGACAAAGGATTTGTGCAACATGACTTGCATTAGCATAGAGATAAACAAAGGAAGCTGAGTTGTAGCAGGAAGGCAGGAAGATGGGCCATTAGCAGTGGCCAAGGATTAAACATAAGGTATATATTATCTGTGAACCCTCATTGTTCTATGCATTCCTTTGAGAGGGGGAGAGGAGCCAGCCAGGAGGATACCTATGTTGTAATCAGAACAAGCCCAGACACATTTCTCTGACCCTTTGCAGAGATTGGCTTCACTTGGCCTGTTTCTGACAAGCAGTGTCCATTTTGGTTCCAAAGCAGGGGACCCCACTACTTTGTAGGGTGTTTCCATAAAGGCAGGGCACTCTTCCTGGCCATAACTGCCCTGCCCCAACAGACACCATGTGCTTTTAGATCTCAGGCAGGTTCAGAAGCTCGCAACTGCTTCTGTTTTGGAAGATGTGTGTGTGCCTTTAAATCTCAGTGAGAGTGAAGCTGTGAAGGGATAAGCAGGAAGATCCATGTGTGTGTGAGAGAGAGGAAACCAGAGAGCCCAGTCCCTCTGTTCTTTTTGCATTCCTTTCAGAAGCTGTATGGTAAAAGGGGTGGTAAAGAGTTATGGGATAGAGGAACAATCTACCCCCTAGACCTCTCACTCCATAAATTGGTTGAAATACAGCAGATTGTTACATTCAGCAACTCCAGTGAGTAAAGCTATTTATACCGTTGCCCCAGGGAAATCACAAAAGTGTGGACATGCAAACTGTTTATTTTGACTGCTTTGTGAGTGTGTGGTGTGAGTTCACTTTCATTTTAGTGGAAGTGCAGCTGCTGTGGAACCATATGAATGCAAAAAAAAAGGAGGAGGAAATGAAGACTGCTATATTTTTATTTATTTTTAGGAAACAGAAAAAGTCTCCCAGCTCAACCCCCAAAGTCTCCAGGTTCCACCCCCAAAGTCCCCAGATATTCCTGAGTTGCAACCCTACAACCAGCAAAAGACTTGCTGGGTGAGGAAGCACTACAGTTACATAATGACATTGCTGGCTATGTACTGATGTTATTCCCAGGCATTTGGACAAAAACTCTATGGTTTCATTTGCAGAATGAGCAATGCAATACTAGCATGCCAGGTGGGGTTGCCAGCTCTGGAAATTTTGGGGTGGAGCCTGAAGAGGATGGGGCTTGGGGAAGGGAGGGACTTCAGTGGGGCATAATGAGATATAGAATCTACCTTCCAAAGTAGCTATTTTCTCCAGGTGAACTGCTCTCTGTTGCCTGGAGATCAGTTGCAATGCCAGGACATCTCCAGCCACCATCTGGAGTCTGGCAAGCCTTGCACCAGGTCTCTCCTCTCCTCTCCCTTCTTCTCCTCTCCTTCTCCAACCAATTCTTCCAGTCAGTGCCCAAGGCACTGTTAGACATCAGTGGAAACTGCAAAGAGAAGTCTTCTCCATCTACAAAACAGAAAACAAGCTTCAGCTACCATCTCCTTCAGCATAAAACTGACAGAATATGAAATTAATACACATCAGGTCTATCTGAGATGAGTTTGGCCTAGGTGTCAGTACACAATGAATGAGATTCTTGCATTTATTAATTATAGCCACAATACATTTGGAATATGTCTCTGGAAGAGTGCCAGGAGTGTGTTTTTGAGCCATGGAACTGTAATCAAGGCTGCATTATATGCATTCTACCTATGTTTGTTTTTGCTAAGGATTGCAAATAATTCTATAGCATGTAAGGAAGAGAAGTTTGTGCCAGAAAGAACTGGGGTGACTGAAGGAGCAGTTCACAGCAGCAGTGTGTTTCTCTTCAATAGCTCATTACAGTTCTCAGTCTAAGTCAATAATGTCCTGTTTCAAACAATTTTTATTAGTAACATATGGCAATATATTCAATTTCTTATATCATTAATAACTACTTTTCAAAATCCCATATATTACTTTCTACCTCCCCCCTTTACTTGACCCCTGCCGGTGTACTAAATTCAAAACATCATTTTAAAAGGTACCCCTAATTAATAAGAATCAAAATTCATATCTTCCCCCCGCTTATACTTAATCATTATCAAAGATTGTCCAATGTCCTTTTATTTTCCATTCTTTTTCTACGTATCTTCTGAACTTCTTCCACTCCATCTTAAATACTTCTAAATCATAGTCTCTTAAAGTTCTTGTTAACTTATCCATTTCACTCCATGTCATAACTTTAACAATCCAATCCCATTTCTCTGGTATTTTTTCTTGCTTCCACAACTGCGCATGCAATGTCCTAGCAGCTGAGAGCAAGTACCAGATTAAAGTTCTGTTTTCTTTTGGAAATTTTTCCATTTGTAATCCTAACAGAAAAGTCTCTGCAACTTTGTTAAATTCATATCCCAAGATCTTAGAAATCTCTTGCTGAATCATCTGCCAAAACATTTTAGCTCTTTCACAAGTCCACCACATATGGTAGAAAGAACCTTCATGCTTTTTACATTTCCAACATCTGTCTGGCATCTTGTTATTCATCTTTGCCAATTTTTAGGAGTTATATACCATCTGTACATCATCTTAAAACAATTTTCTTTGCTATTCTGGCATGTTGAGAGTTTCATAGAGTTCTTCCACAAATATTCCCAAGTTTCCATCTGTATTTCTTTATTTACATTAATTGCCCATTTAATCATTTGCAATTTCACTACTTCATCTTCTGTAGACCATTGTAGAAGTAATTTATGTACTTTTGAAATTAATTTATCATTGTCTCCAAGCAGAACTTTTTCCAATTCTGTTTGCTCTTTCCTTATTCCTTCAGTTTTAATATCATTCTCCACCAAGCTCTTTATTTGTTGCATTTGAAACCAATCATATTTATGATTTAACTCTTCAGCAGTTTTCAGTTCTATTTTGCCACTTTGTATTTTTAATAATTGATTATATGACAGCCACTTTTCTTCGCCTATCTCAGCTGTTATTTTTATTACTTCAGCTGGCACTATCCATAACGGTCTTCTCTCATCTCCATATTTCTTGTATTTAATCCATGTATTTAGCAAATTATTTCTTATATAATGGTGAGAGAGAAAAACCGTCCATCTTCTTTTTTCCATAATACAAATACACGTGCCAGCCAAATTTATTTCCGTGACCTTCCAACACTAAAAGTTTTTTGTTTAACAACGTTATCCATTCTTTCATCCACACTAAACAAACTGCTTCCTGATATAATTTTAAATTCGGCAGTTGAAACCCACCTCTTTCTTTTGCATCTGTCAATATTTTCATTTTAATCCTTGGTTTCTTCCCAGCCCACACAAATTCTGAGATTTTCCTTCGCCATTTATCAAATTGTTTGCCATCCTTCACAATAGGAATAGTTTGAAACAAATACATTATTCTTCGTAAAATATTCGTTTTGATTGCAGCTATTCTACCCAACAATGAAAAATTAAGCTTATTCCATTTTAACATGTCTTCATCCATTTTATGCCATAACTTCTCATAATTATTTTTAAACAGATAAATATTCTTCATTGTTATCTCCACCCCTAGGTATTTTACCTTAGAGGTGACTTCACAACCCATTAGTCTCTGTAATTCTTGTTGCGTGTTCATCCGCATATTTTTACGCAGAATTTTTGATTTTTCTCTATTAATACAAAGTCCTGCCAACTCCCCATACTCTTGTATTTTAGCTAGCAGCAAAGGTATAACTTGTATGGGGTTCTCATTTATAAACATTATATCATCAGCAAAAGCCCTATATTTGTAAGTAAATTCTTTTATTCTTAATCCTTCTATTTCTCTTGCTTCTTGGATCTGCATCAATAATATTTCAAGAGTCATTATAATCAACAATGGTGAAAGCGAACAGCCTTGTCTAGTACCTTTGCTAATTTTCATATCTTCTGTAAGATCTGTGTTTATACACAACCTTGCACTTTGTTCAGAATATATTGATTTTATCATTCTTATAAAGTTTTCACCCAGCTCCATTTTTTCCATTACTGCAAACATAAAGTCCCAATTTAAATTATCAAATGCTTTCTCTTCAACTGCAAAGAATAATGCTACTTCTTTTTCTGGATGTCTTTCATAATATTCTACAATATTTACAACAGTTCTAATATTGTGTCATATTTGTCTTTTGGGAAGAAACCCTGCTTGTTCTTCATTTATAAAGTTTATCAAATGTTGTTTAAGCCGTTCTACCAAGATTCCTGTAAATATTTTATAGCCATTATTTAATAGCGAAATTGGTCTGTAATTTTTTACGTTCGTGACATCTCTATCTTCCTTAGGTAGCAACGAAAAAACAGCTTCTTTCCCTGTGTTTGGTACTTTCCCTTTTATTCTTATCGTATTCATCAACTTCTGCAATTTTGGTATTAACTCATCTTTAAAAGTTTTAAAATATTTAGCTGTATATCCATCAGGCCCAGGTGCTTTTCCATTCTTCATTGCGTTAATTGCTGCTTCAATTTCTATTTTTTCAATTGGGTCATTCAAAACTTTTCGCATATTTTCAGTTAAGGGCTCTATCTTTATCTTTTGTAAATACCCATCCATCTACTCTTTCTTTGTTTTAACACCTTTAAACAATTTGGCATAGTACTTAAAAAATTCTCTTTTTATTCCCTCTTGAGTAACAACTTCTCTTCCATCTACCACAATTCTGTTAATAATTCTATTTTCTCTCTTTTTCTTCAATTGCCAAGCTAAATACTTTCTCGGTTTATTTGCTCCCTCAAAGGATTTCTGCTGAAGTCTTTTGAAACTCCATTCCACTTCTTTATTTAACAAATGTCTCAATTGAGTTTGTAATATTGTAATTTTCCTTAAAATTTTCTTTTTCTCTGGCCTTTTTCTCAACTCCCCTTCCTTTTTCTTTATTTCATTTTGAATGTCCAACAACTGCTTTTCTTTCATTCTCTTATCTTTATTATTCAAAGTAATCAACATTCCTCTCATTACTGCTTTATAGGCATCCCAGACCGTCTGAAAGTCAATATCCTTGTTGTCATTCACTTGGAAAAAAGCATTAGTTTCATTTTCTAGGTATGTCACTGTTTCTTTATTCTGTAGCAAATCTTCATTCAATCTCCATCTTCTCAATTTCTTGGACAATTTTGTAATCCACATTATTTGGTTATGACTAATCTTTTACCAATTTTAGGTAAAATCTCTATTTTCCTTGTTATAAGACCTAAATCTTTAGTTCCCCACAACATGTCAATTCTAGAAAAAGTTTTGTGTCTTGCAGAAAAGAAAGTATAGTCCCGAACTTCAGGGTTAAATTTCCTCCATATATCTTCAAGATTTTTTTGTTTAACCAGTTCAAAAAAAGACTTTGGCAATTTTCCTTCTTTACTATTGGTTTTTTTTCCCCTCCCAACCTGTCCAATGACTTCCAGGGGAGGAAAATGTTGAGCTGAGCTGCTTCTCATAACGGGAGCAGGCTGGAACTTCTGTTCAGGGTAGTGGAAGGCAATTTAATGCCTACTGCCTACTTTTCTCAGTCAGAGATTAGTCCAAGATATGCACAGGAAACTTTGAGGAGATTTACCTTGGCTAAAAGGGAGTCCCGAGGGGGGGGTCCTTTGAGGGTTTGAGGGGTTTCCGGGAAGAGTTGCATTTTCATCATCTGCAGAAGTTTTCAGAGTCATTTATTTGACATAAGCTCAACAGGATCCAAACCTTCTTGGACAATGCTAAACATCTAAAGCTTTGCAAGACAGGTGGGAACTTGGATAATTGGAAGAGAAGGTACAAATTACTTTCTTTCATGCCGGAACTATTTACAGCTTAATGGAATAAATTTAAAAAGTGGGAAAGGAAAATCTAGAAATTCTGGAAGAAGAGGGGAGGAAGAGGTGAAATTTGAACTTTATAAATATAAAAGGCAGTGCTAAAAAGTGCTAAAAAGTGGAAAGGAATTTATTGTTTAGTCTACTTGCAGTTTTGAAAAAAGAGCACCATCGTCACAGACCTGCAGCACATTCAAGCAAGACAGGAAGTACATCAAGTATCATGAGATCTTCTTACCAGTGTGAATGAGACTTTGTGACAACAAAAGCAGGAAGTAGTGGAAGGAAAACCTACTCTAGGAATTTACTACTATTGAGAAACTTCAGCGGCCATTGCTGGGAGGTCAAAATAAAAACAATGTTTTTAAAGAATTCGGGACATTAAAAATTATTGGAGTTTACTGAGAAGAGGGTAAGAAGTTAAATACTACTGGTCATATTATTAGTGTGGACCTTGGATGTTTTTAAAAGGGGAAAAAATTGTAAGGAGTAGTAAAAAGTTGCAACCACGATTTTGGAAGATTTAAAAACTTTAAAAATAAATATCTTGACTTTGGGAGCTCCGAGGACAGCAAAATTGGGCTTGTTATAAAGGGCAAGTCCTACTCTTTTGAATTTGATAGTCGAATTGGAAATTGGTGAGGTCCAAATTTTTTCTGTACAAGGGCTACTTCATTGGAAAAAATGCAGGACCAATTGGAGGCAATGGAGGCCAGAATGATGAAAGGGGTGAGAGAGATGATAAATGAATCAGAAAAAAATTATTGCAGAGATTAAAAAAGATATGGAAGATCTCAGAAAGGAAACTGAGGAAACATCTAAGAAAGTGCAGGACGTAGAAGGCAGAATGAAAGTATATGATTCCACCTGTTGAAAATGCAAGAAAAAGTGACAATCCATGACTGCAAATTGATGGAGACTCAGATATGTCTGAGAGGAGTACCTGAAAAGGAGGATGGTGATTTAAAAGAATATATAATAAAAATAATTGCAGAATTTTTAGAGGAAGACCCTGAAGAGACTAAAAACATGTATGACTATATGTATAGAGTGAACTCACTTTATTCCAAGAAAAACAACTTACCAAGAGATGTTGTCATAAGATATATGACAAAGGAAATGGTGGGAAGGATCATGAGTAAAAACTTTGAAAAGACATTGATAGTGGGAGGCAGTAGAGTGAGAATCATGAAGGAGCTGCCAAGTGATAAATGATAGAAGAACATATAAAAAGTTGACAGAAAAATTGAGAGACAATGGAATGAGGTTTAGATGGATAATACCTGAAGGCTTGAGCTTTGGACTCCAGGGGGAAAGAATCACAATTACAAATGCACAGGATATGCATAGATTTTTTGAAGAAAATAAAGAATTTGCACCATGATGGATTACAAATTATTGTCTTGGAATGTAAATGGACTAAATTCACCACAAAAAAGAAGGGCAATATTTCATTGGATTAAGAAACAAAACTGTAATATAATTTGTTTGCAAGAAGTGCATATCAAACAAAAGGATTATAAATTTTTATGGAACAAACAATTGGGAGTGGAATTTTTTCATTGGCTGAACAGAAGAAAAGGGGAGTGGTTTTTTATATTAAACAAGAATTGGAGCCAAAATTAGTATTTAAAGATAAATATGGAAGATTTGTAGCAGTAGAGACAATATTAGATGGGAAAAAAACGTTGTTATTGGGACTTTATGCGCCTAATGGTGCAAAGGATGTTTTTTTTAAAAGACATTATACAACAGCTTGATGAATTGACCTATGACCAAGTTTTGATAATGGGAAATTTTAATGGAACAGTTAAGTCAACAATGTCCTGAACCATTTCCAGCTGTGAACAATCCACATGTGCTTGCTCAGGCCTACAAGTGATTTTGTCTGTGGCTGAACTGCCTGTGGAATATTTTTTTCCCTAAACACACTGTATTATGTACTCCTCCTGACACTTTTATAAAAATTTCATAAGGTGTTCAAGTTAAGTTTGTACAAGTGGTCCAGGTCTGCAGACTGAACTAGTGCAACAAGACAGAACAAAAGGAAGGCTGAAGCAACATTGCTCTCTCTGTAGACCAGGCCAGCAACATACATCCAGAGATGAGGGGAAGAAGAGCAAGAACATAAAACTCTGTAATGCTACTCAACGGGAGTTGCGTTACTGAATATTGAATGGCTTTGTTATTAAAATTATCATAAATGCATGCTTAACTTAAGATTTCATGAATAATCATCATGCAGCTTTCTCTAATGATCACCAACTAGAAAGAAGAGGGCAACAGAACAAGCTCTTTTGAATTTGCAGGGCTGCTAATGCTCTCTTTTGTATAGGCATAGTTGTAAAGTGAGGGTCAAAGCTGTTAGTTCTCCAAGTTGGAGAACAACAAAATAAAATGCATAATCAAAGATTTCAGGTTTTCACGGCTGGTAACATCATTAGGGTTTGTAGAATCTTTTGGGATCAAGTGCCGTGTTCTACTGGAGAAAGTTTTCCTTCCAGACGTTTCGTTCTCAGCTGCGGAGAACATCAGCTGAGAACGAAACATCTGGAAGGAAAACTTTCTCCAGTAGAACACGGCACTTGATCCCGAAAGATTCTACAAACCCTAATAAAAATGCATAATATATACAAGTAACTATGCCATGAAAATTGTCAAAGTTCCTCAGACTAAGATAGAATGTCTTCCTGATCACACAACAGAAACATGGATTAAAAGTTGGTTAAATGGCAGGAAGTAGAGAGTAGGAACAGACTGACACTTTTTGCAGTGGTGGGAACTGAGCAGTAGGATCCTAGAAGAATCAGTATTGGAATCTGGACTATTTAACTTGGGTGAATGGGGATGAGCAGCACAACAGTCAAGTCTGCAGATGATACCAAATTATTAAACATTGTGAAAACCATAGCAGATTGTGAATAGCTACAAGCAGGGGCAGCGCTGGGTTTTTTGCTGCCCCAGGCCACCACCCCACCCATGCCCCCCTGTCCCTGCCCCCCATGGGGGGGGTTTAAATTGGAGGGGAGGTGTGGCTGCTTCTGCCACCTCTCCACTAGGCATAGAAGTGGCAGAAGCAGCTGATCTGCCTCCCCTCCCTTTAAAGACCCCTCCACCAATCAGCTTATCGGTGGGGTATTTAAATGGTGGGGAAGCGGGTAGCTGCAGCACCACCTCTTTCATCTACGTGGTCTTGGGTGGGTGAAAGAGGCAGCGTGGCACCTCTGACTCGCTCTGAGACTGCCTCTCCTCACAGGGGAGGCAGCCTTGGAACAAGGTCACATCACCTCTTTTGTCTGCCTGGGTCTTGAGTGGACAGAAGGGATGGCAAGGCACTGGGCAGTGTGTGGGGAGCGGAAGCCTAGTGGTGCCCCATAGACCATGCGGCACCCCAGGCTGTCACTTACATGGCCTACTCCCTCACACTGATCGTGATTACAAGAGGATCTCTGTTGGCAGTTTTAATGTGTGATTTTAATTCATGGTCTTCTATGTGTTGTATGTATTTTTATATTTTATTTATATTGTAAGCCACCTCAAGTTCCATGGTAAAAAGGTTAATAATAAATTGTTTAAATAAACAAAATCCCTCCAAATTGGGTGAGTGGGCAACCATGTGGTAAATGAAACTCTACATGGTTAAGCGTAAGGTGATACATATTGAAACCAAAATATCCAAATTTAAAATATATACTGATGGAGTCTGAACTGACTGGGTCTGAGACTGAACGAGACCTTGGATTTGTTGTGTAAAGCTTCATGTTACATTTACTGAAGGAATATTCCTTTAGAAGTGTATGGGGGAAAGGTGTGCATAATTGATTAAGGTTTCTTGGCTTCTCTCCTGTTGTGGTTAGGGAAATGGACTATTCTGATAAGACAGGTTAGGAAAAGAGTTATTGAGTTTGACCACACCAGGACAGAGGCCCATGCAAGGCATCTATAGTTTGTTCTTGCAGTGAGGATTCCTCCCTTCATGATCCTCCCCCATATCTAAGTCTCCTTACAATTCCTGGCCACAGTCACACTTTTACGATAGGCAGAATAAATGTCCTGCCAAAGGCAGAGCTCAGGGCACACTTCACCAAAACTCCATATTGTGAATGCTATTGCTTCCATGCATCTGGAGAAACAGAGACCACAGATCACCCCATCTTATTCTGTGATCAATGGATGCCCCTCAGAGACCTCTGGATTACACCTATTTTGAGTAAATATTAGCTGTCAACCCCACATGATCTCTTTTTTTCCTGGCAGACAACAATTCAAAAATATGTTCTGTAGCCAAATCTCTAGCACCTGTGGCTTTGCTATGTCATTACAGAAATGAGTTTTAATTTGTCATGCTGTGTTTTAATGTTACTATTTTTTATTTTCCCTCTTATGGATTGCCACCTTGACGTGGCAAGAGAGCTTGTGTGGTTCAGTGAGGTTGTGGGCTATGCCATGCAGGGCCACCCAAGATGGACTGGCCACAGCTGAGATCCCAGACAAAATGCAATCCACTGGAGAAGGAAATGGCAAACCCCTCCAGTATCCTTGCCAAGAAAATCACATGGACAGTAACAAAAGGCTAAATATATGGCACTGGAAGATGAACCCCTCAGGTCAGAAGGTACCCAATATATAACTGGAGAAGAGCAGAAGGCAAGTACAAGTAACCACAGAAAGAGTGAAGCAGCTGAAAGCGGGCTTGGGCCTTCCTGATTGGCAATTGTATTATAGAGCTTCAGTGCTGACCTGGGTAAGAGTCCGGGTGTTATTGAATGACAGGAAACAGTTGTTGCTAGAAGGCCATGATCTCACCTTGGGTTGGCATGCATACCTATGGTATCAAAGACTAGAAGGGCATTCTTATTTTAAAAATCATTGGTTCCGGAAATATTTGTATCATACATGGATGTGGCTAAAATCGAGAATTTATCAGAAAATTCCAAGATGGGTGTCCCCAGTGGAAACATTTGCACCCTGAAATCTTATAAAACCAAACCAGAGCTATAGATATGAAGAAATATTGAAAAAAGATAATCAACTGAAAACCAAGGAAGAGTTAGAAGAGATGGACATTAAAATGAGCTGGTGGCTGAGAACACAAGTGGAATCCAGATATGCCAAAGATAAGACAACAGACTTCAATATGAAACAATATCCATTTGACAAAATCTTTTTGGGTCCACAAGAAAAGCTAATTTCTAAATTATACTCATATTTACTACAGATGAAGATGCAAGATGAGATTGTAAAAGACTGTATGGTCCAATGAGCGAAGAATGTGGGTTGTAACATCATGCTAGAAGAATGGGAGATGCTATGGAAACTTAATATTAAACTAACTAAGTCAGTAGCCTTTAAAGAAAATCTGTATAAGATGTTTTACAGATGGTATGTAACTCTACAAAAACTTTGTAAAATGTACTCTAATATGTCTAATAAGTGTTGGAAATGTACTAAGCATATTGGGTCATTTTACCATATGTGGTGGACCTGTGAGGTAGTGAAAGGCTATTGGAAGATGGTGCACAAACTAGTACAGAAAATTTTGAAGGTTCAGATTCAATTTAAATCAGAACTATTTTTATTGAACATATATCCTAGTGACTATACAAAAGAGATGAGACATTTATTGGCGCATATTAATACTGCAGCTAGAATTCTTCTGGCACAGAAATGGAAACGCCAAGAAATCCCCATGAGATCGGACTTGACAGGGAAAATACTGAAAACGGCAGAGATGGACTACTTATCCCAGTTGCTTGCTGGGAAATCTAAGGAAGAAGCAAGAAAATATTGGGTGAAGTTATATGTCTGGTTAGATACAAGATTCTTTGGTGTGAACTATTATTTCCTATCTACTGTAATGTATATTATAATATCTCATATTATAATATCTCATACATACATATATATATATGAAATGTAAGTTTAAATAGATAACTTAAATGGAGACTTATAATTGCTAAAATATTCCATTTAGATATTGATGATATAGTATAAAGCGATAATAACAACTGATAATCTCTGTTATTATGGAAGTATCTTCATGCAGATTGGATTGTATTAGTATCAATTATTGTATTTTCAATTTTTTAATTTTCCATTCCCTTGTTCCCTCTGTTTTACTGGAAAATTAATAAAATCTTTACATGCAGAAAGAGTGAAGCAGCTGGGCCAAAGCCGAAAGAACTCAGCTATGGAAGTGTCTGATGGTGAAAGAAAAGTCTGAGGCTGCAAAGAGCAATACTGCATTGGAATGTGGAATGTAAGATCTATGAATCAAGGTAAGCTGGATGTGGTCAAACAAGAGATGGTAAGACTGAACATCAACATCTTGGGAATCAGTGAACTAAAATGGACAGGAATGGGCGAATTTAACTCAGAGGATCACTACTGTGGTCAAGAGTCCCATATGTCTATGCCCCAACCACTGACTCAGAAGAGGCTGAAGTGCAGCAGTTCTATGAAGATCCACAACACCTTCTAGAACTAACACCAAAAAAAGATGTCCTCATCATCATAGGGGACTGGAATGCCAAAGTAGGAAGTCAAAAGGTGACCGGAACAACTGACAAGTTTGGCCTTGGAGAACAAAATTAAGCCAGGCGAAGGCTAATAGAGTTTTGTCAAGAGAACAAGCTGGTCATGGCAAACACACTCTTCCAGCAACCTAAAAGGCGACTCTACACATGGACATCACCTGATGGGCAACACAGAAATCAGATTGAGTATATACTCTGCAGTCAAAAATGCAGAAGTTCCTTACAGTCAGCAAAAACAAGACTTGAAGCTGACTGTGGCTCAGATCATGAGCTACTCATTGCAAAATTCAGGCTTAAACTGAAGAAAACTGGGGAAGCCATTAGGCCATTCAGGTTTGACCTTGATCACATCCCTTATGAATAGACAGTGGAGGTGAAGAATAGGTTTAAAGAACTAGAGTTGATGGACAGAGTGCCTGAAGAACTATGGATGGAGGTTCGTGACATTGTACAGAAGGCAGCAATCAGCACTATCCCAAAGAAAAATAAATACAAGAAAGCAGAGTGACTGTCTGATGAGGCTTTACAAATAGCTGAGGAAAGAATGAAAGTTAAAGGCAAAGGTGAAAAGGAAAGATTCACTCAACTGAATGCAGATTTCTAGAGAACAACAAGGAGAGATAAGGAGGCCTTCCTGAAGGAACAATGCAAAGCAATAGAGGAAAATAATAGAATGGGAAGGACAAGAGATCTCTTCAAGAAAATTGGAGAAATCAAGGGAACGTTTCATGCAAAGATGGCCATGATAAAGATCAAAAACGGTAAGGACCTAACAGAAGCAGAAGAGATCAGGAAGAGGTGGCAAGAATAAACAGAAAAAATATACAAGAAGGATCCCTATGTCCTTGACAACCATGACAGTGAAACTGTGGACCTCGAGCAGACATTCTGGAGGGTGAAGTCAAATGAGCCTTAGAAAGCATCACTAACAACAAAGCGGGTGGAGTTAATGGTGTCCCAGTTGAGCTATTCAAAATCCTAAAACACAATGCTGTTAAAGTGATGCACACATTATGTCAGCAAATTTGGAAAACGCAACAGTGGCCACAGGATTGGAAAAGGTCAATTTATATTCCAATCCCAAAGAAGGATAATGCCAAGGAATGTTCAAACTATCGCACCATTGCATTCATTTCACATGCCAGCAAGGTCATGTTAAAGATCCTACAAGCTAGGCTTCAGCAGTATGTAGATCAGGAACTACCAGAAGTTCAAGCTGAGTTTCGGAGAGGTAGAGGAACTAGAGATGCAATTGCCAACATTCGCTGGATTATGGAGAAAGCACGGGAGTATCAGAAAAACATCTATTTCTATTTCATTGACTACACTAAAGCCTTTGATTGTGTGGATCACAACAAACTGTGGCAAGTCCTTAAAAAGATGGGAGTACCAGCCCACCTCACATGTCTCCTGAGAAACCTATATATGGGACAAGAAGCAACTGTCAGAACAGGATATGGAACAACTGGTTTAGAATAGGAAAAGGGGTTTGATAATCATATATATTGTCACCCTGCTTATTTAATTTATGTACATCATGAGGAATGCTGGCCTGGATGAAGCACAAACTGGAATTAAGATTGCTGGGAATAATAATAATAATAATAATAATAATAATAATAATAATAATAATAATAATAATAATAATAATAATAATAAATTTTATTTATATCCCGCCCTCCCCGCCTAGGCAGGCTCAGGGCGGCTAACAACAGTTCAATAAAATTATACAATATAGAATATACAATATTAGGTGATTTAAAACAACATTGAAATTATACATTAATTTAAAACATCAACAATCTCAGATATGCAGATGACACCACTCTAATGGCAGAAAGTGAGGAGGACCTAAAAAACCTCTTGTTGAGGCTTGAAACTCAACATCAAAAAAACTAAGATCATGGCATCTGGCCCTATCACACCTTGGCAAATAGAATGGGAAGACATGGAAATAGTGACAGACTTCACATTTCTGGGATCCAAGATCACTGCAGATGGTGACTGTAGCCATGAAATTAAAAGATGTTTGCTCCTTGGATGAACCTAGGCAGTATAATAAAAGTAAAGACATCATTCTGCCAACAAAAGTCCGTATAATCAAAGCGATGGTATTCCCAATAGTAATGTATGGCTGTGAGAGCTGGACCATAAGGAAGGCTGAGCACAGAAGAATAGATGCTTTCGAGCTGTGGTATTGGAGAAGAACCTTAAGAGTCCCTTGGACTGCAAGAAGATCAGATCATTCAGTCCTAAGGAAAATCAACCCTGACTGTTCCCTGGAAGGTCAGATGCTAAAGCTGAAGCTCAAATACTTTGGCCACATGAGAAGGGAGCACTCACTGGAGAAGATCCTGATGCTGGAAAAGACAGAAGGCAAAAGAAGAAGGGGACGGCAAAAGATGAGATGGCTGGACAGTGTTACTGATGTAACTAACATGAATTTGAGCAGGCTTCGGAGGATGGTGAAAGACTGGAAGGACTAGTGCGACGTTATCCATGGGGTCGTAAAGAGTCGGACTTCACTGTACATCTGAACAACAACAACAAAAATTTATTTTATCTTGCATTGTTTACCTTGCTCAAGACCTTTGGTCAGAGGAATGTAACAATAATAATAAAATAAAAGCAAATGAAAATTCAATGAAAATGTTGACTCAGTGTGCAACAGCAATGAAAAAAGAAAACTTCATGCTAAGAAGTATTAGGAAAGGGACTGAAAATAAAACCAATACTGTAATGCCCTGGTTGAAAAATATGGTGCATCCTCATTTGGAAAACTTTGTGCAATTCCAGTCAGCATATCTCTAAAAGGAGACTGAGGAACTAGAAAAACACAAAGGAGACCAACCAAGATAACTTTCCTATGAGGAAACGCTGGAGAGTCAGGATTTATAATTTATGCATGGAGTGGAGAAAGTGGATGGAGTTCTTTCTCCCTCCCTCATAATACTATAACTTGGGAGCACCCAATGAAATTGTTGGGAAAGAAGACAAAAGGCAATACTCCTTTATTCAAAGAGTAATTACACTGTAGAATTTACTACCAGGTGATGTAATGACATTCATAAGCACAGACAACTTTAAAAAGAGATTGAACAGATTCATGGAGGAGAGGTCAATCAATGGGTACTAGTTATGGGTACTAGTGAGCAAACCTCTGAATACCAGAGCTGGGAGGCAACAGCAATGGGGAGCTTTGGCATCTGAGCCCTATTTCCCCTCCAGGGTCAATGGTTGACTGTTATGAGAAACAGGATACTGAACTAGATGGACCATTGGTCTAATCCAGCAGCCTCTTCTTATGTTATTACATTCTTCTATGTGTAAAGTTACTACAGGTGTGCAATTCTGCTTTCCTGATGCAATCATGCCTCCAAGCATGGGGCACTATGTAATTTGTGTGTATGTATACAGACTTCAATATTCATAAGCAAAAGCCCTGTTCACAAGTTATAGTGAAGGCATGCACAACGTACACTCTTACAAAGAGATGTATGCACAAACATGCAGGATGTACTTGTGTTCATTGAATGGGGCTTTAGCAACCTGCCAATATCACACACACACTAATATTTCTGGGTAAGGATTAGGCCTACGAGTGTTCAGTTCAATGCTCATATTTATCAATTACATATTACAGCCTACATGTGAAAGAAGAGAGCCAGTGTGATACAGTGATTAAGAATGGCAGACTCTAATCTGGAGAACTGGGTTGGATTCCCCTCTTCTCCACAGGAAGCCTGCTGCGTGACCTTGGGTCAGACACGGTTCTTTCAGAACTCTCTCAGCCCCACCTACTTTACAAGGTGCCTGTTGTGAGGAGAAGAAAGGAAGGTTACTGTAAACCACTTTGAGACCCCTTAGGGTAGAGAAAATCAGGGAATAAAAACCAACTCTTCTTCTTCTGACAGATCTATTCAATTTTACTCACTGTGAACAGGTCTAGAGCCTTTCTATGAATTCCTGTTGAAAGGCCCCATTTGATTGCTCCACACTACATGGCACATGGAACACAACCATTATGGAATGCTACCACTGGAAATATTTTTAGTGTTCTCCATATGAGCTGCATGTTATTTGAATTATCCCAAAATGCTTGGAACAGCCTATTGCAATGGGTCCATTTGCACATGATTGCCACAATGTGGTGAGTCACTGAACTAGCTACTGGAACTGCCATTGATGGGTATTCAGCCAAGCACCATCACATTTTGATGCCACAGTTAGATATTTATGAAAAGAGATGCATTCAATTTTATCTCAGTAGTATAGATCAGTTTTCAGGACAGAGTTCCTAACAGTGTATTCATAGGCTGGGTACAAAACCAATTTTATCTGCTTCAGTGGTGTGTGAACTGTATAAGGAAAGACATCTCTTTACTCTCCGATAGCTTATCTTCCCTGGTGACCATTTATGTGTGCTCTTGTAAATATACATATTTTACAGAAAAAAAGCTCTTTAAACTATCCTTTGAGATGACCTTGAAAGAAGAACATTTGAATCTTCCAGGAAATTAGCAGTAAAGTGTGTTTTGGGTAATGATTGGTGGGGTGAGAAATGCCACTCAAAACCGTAGAAATAATCGGTGCAGCCGGCTATTTAATAATACGGGTCTCTCATAAAGGCAAGGTTTGACGAGAAAATATAAAAGAGGTGGGGGCAGGGGGCAGAAATACCACTCCAGCGTTAGAAAATTTTCCATAGACCAAGGAAAGCTCTGAAACATTTCACCTCCCAAGTCAGGGTTGCTTTCAAAAAATAATAATGCAAATAATGTCAGGGAAATTCAATTTCTTTCTGATTATGGACCTTATAATTCATACTGATATGGAAAAATAATTACAGGGTTTTTTAAAGTGTTAAACTCATCAACCTTAACAAAAGAGAAAAATGTATATTTGGTGGAAAGTTCCTAAATCTTTTCTCATTTCCATTCTGGTACTTGCCAAGCCAGCTGTAGATGTCATCATGAATAACCTAATCAAAATTTACTTTTGGCAAACTCTCATTCTTTGCAAATATATTTGTATGCATATTTCCAATCTGCTTGAATTATTCTACATTTCTCCACATAACGCATCAATGTGATCAGCAATGCCTCTGTACACCAGCACATTCCTTATTCTGTTGTTTCACAGGAATTAATATACAAAAAAAAATCCCTCACCATCTCAAATATATAATGCCCACACATCTACAATGTTGTTTGGTGAATTTGGAAGACCTGTATACAATTTCCTTTTCCAAATAAGTGTACTGAGTGGTGTTCAGCAAGGTGAATAGCCTCACTCATAATTTCTAAAATTAGAACATTATTGACCTTGAATATTGAAGTGAGGAACCCAGATCTGTTGCACAGGAGATCTATAACAAATCACTTGACATGAGTGAAAATATTAAAGCATATTGTGCAACATCCACCACTAAGTTATGGGCATTTTCTTACAATGCCCAGCATAACACACAACAGATACTTGTTACCCACCAAAATGGATGCTCATTCACCATCATATGGGTCTTTCAGTTAGGAATGTTTCATATCCTCAATAGGGAAGGTATTAATGATACATAGATCAGGTAGCTCTAGCAACTATGCTTTGTTCTCAACCTCTGATGGTGTTGAAGTGTAACTCAGTGCTTGATCTGTTTGAGCTGGAGCTCATCCATAGGATTTCAGTAACCATGGTGGACATCTGGACAAAAATTCTGCTAAGTGGTATGTGAAATGGCTCATTTACATGGGTATCTTTGTGACATTTTGTGACAGAACTACTCACAAAACGTCTGTTCCATTAACCATATCTGTTCTTAGTTTTATGTATCATCACTAATGTCATCATCACATATGATTGGCTAGGTAGGAATAGAATACTACGTGGTTTGAGATTAGCCACCAGCCCAATAAAAAGTGGAGAAGCAAATGACTCCAGGAGAAACAATGGCACAAATAATGATTGAAAAAGAGTAAATATTCATGCATGTAATACCCCAATCCTATAAAGGTGTTCTCAAAAGTTAGTTCTATTTCACTTCAGGAGAACTCCAACACTAAATGCATATAGGATTGTAGTGCGTAGTACTTTTTCAGGAACAATTTCTACTGCTCCAAAATAGCAGCAGTTTTCAACCTTAAAAAAAATGAAAATATATCATATACCCTGTTTCTTTCAAACCAAGACACAATTATGTGGATGTTCAAGAGATGATGGAGAAGGATTCTAAAATATATGTTACATGGATTGCCTGGATCTTATTACAGAAACGCAGGACAGTACATGTGTACAAAGGTTCTTTGATGCTCTATGTATATGAGGGTAGATTGTGGGAGAAACCAAAGGAAGAAAGAGACCTTTGGCTGTATAAATGGAGCTTTATTGTGGATAAATGCAGACATTCACACTACTCACTCATGCAAAATAATAACCACAGATCAACACACACAGAGCTAAGAAACAGAAAGATGATCAATAGTGACAAGAAGGAGGTTGAGTTTAGATTTGGGCAATAGTCACCTGGTCCTAAAGTCTGGAATCCACATGGAGGAAGGGGGACACAGCCAGCCAGCGGTTCGGGTCAAAGCTCGGAGACCCTAGGGTACACTCTTGTGGACGCTCAAGAAATGTACAAAATTCGGGCACAAAGTGCCAATTTAAGTATGTTTTGGGGGAGCCCGGGATGGACTGGCCCAAGGTGTAATGAGTAGCCAGATTAAAACTGAATACATGTTATGTGCTTGGTTTAAGCTTCTGTGGTCCAGAAAGTCACCAATGTGTTTCTATGTGTCAGTGGCTTGAAATTTGGTGGGGAAACATGCTAGACCTTCAAAATTGCTTCGAAGGAGAGAGTGCAGTTTACCAGGGCTGTGTTGGGGGTAGAAGAGATGGGATTAGGGATTAGTAAAGAAAGCAAGGATGGCTACCTCTGTTGATTGTATCAGTCATGAGATCCTGTGTATGTGCTTGCTTTCATTACTCCCTTTTGGCTCAGTTTCTCCTGAGTCTGTTAAGCTGGTTCAAAATGGAGTCTTTTCTGGCTTCACATTGCCCACCTTTGACTGGTTTACATTATTCTCCTGACCTCCATTTTAGCTTCACAACTCCTCTGTGATGTAGGTTAGGCTGAGAGTGTCTGACTGGCCCAGTCAGCCAGCAAGCTTCCATGACAGGGAATTAGAAGAGGAGTTCGTTTTTTATACCCTTCTTTTCTCTATCCTAAGGAGTCTCAATGTGGCTTACAATTGCCTTCCCTTGTAAGGCATATGGGGCTGAGAGAGTTCTGGAATAACTGTGATGGGCCTAAGGTCACCCAGCAGGCTTCATATGGAGGAGTGGGGAATCAATTTTCAAATTTTCCACTTGATCCTTGGCTTCTTACCTTGCCAAATGAAGGATTTTATTAATTGGTCTAATTTAACAAAAAAAGGTTTCCTAATAGCAAAATTAATCATCTGTAGTAAAAACATCACTTTTGGAAGGATATTCATTTTAATCAATGCAATCCTTCCCATTAAAGATAACCTCAAACTACTCCATTTTTTTAAAGTACCATCAATCTCTTTTAAAATAGGAACAAAGTTGTCGTCATTATTTGTCATTGTTATCCCCAGGTATTTAACTTTTTTTTCTGTTTTAAACTCCGTTCTTGTTTCTAAATCCTGCATTTCCTGCATAGTCATATTTTTAGTTATAATTCTTGATTTCTGCTTATTTATTCTTAATCCCGTAACATTCCCATATTCATTTAATTCTTTCAAAATCTCATCCACAGATTCTAGCGGATTTTGTAAGATCAGAACCATATCATCGGCATACTTTAAGATATGTTTCGCCTTTGACCTTCAATCCTCTGATTTCATTATTACTTCTTATTGAGTTGTTTAGAATCTCCAAAGACAGAATAAATAATAATGGCAACAGGGGGCAGCCTTGTCTTGTACCTTTACTTATCTTGATCTCCTCTGTCAGTTCACCATTGACAATTATTCTGGCTATTTGATCGCTGTAAATTGCTTGCATATTTTTGATAAAGTCATCTCCAAAATCCATAGCACTTAAAACTTTAAACATAAATTCCCAATTTAAATTATCAAATGCTTTTTCTGCATCTAAAAAAAGAAGTGTCAGTTGTTTATCTTTGTTTGTTTCATAATATTCCAATATATTTGAGAGAATTCGAATATTAGTTCTCATATATCTCTTATGCAAAAAACCTGTTTGATCTGAATGTATTAGCAAATTCAGAACTTTCTTCAATCTATTGCCAAGATCGTAGTATATATCTTGTAATCCACATTGAGTAGTGAGATTGGTTGATAATTCCTAATCTCATCAGACTCTTTTTCTGTTTTGGGGATAAGAGCAACCTTCGCTTGTTTCCATGAATCTGGCATCTTAGCTAATAGCCACACCTCATCAATTAAGCTTTTAAACTGATTTATAATATTATCCTTAAAAACAATATAGTACTCTGCTGGGATACCGTCTGGGCCAGCCGCTTTATTCTTCTTTAATTTGCCCCATGCTTCTTCTAATTCAAACATCGTAAAGGGGCTATTCATTAATATTTTCTGTTCTTCTGTTAATTTTTGAGATAGTTTATTGATTAAATATTCTTCTTGTTTTATCCTATTTACATCCGTTGCACTATATAGTTTCGTATAAAAATCTCGTACTATAGTTTTCATTTCCTCTAAAAGCAATCTGCGCCTCCCCTCTTTATCTTTCAACACCTTTATAATTTTTCTTTCTCGTTCTTTCCTAATCTTATATGCTAACCATTTTCCTGGTTTATTCACACTCTCAAAAAATTGTTGTTTGGCATAACGTATTTTGTTCTCCATTTCCTCCAAAAATATTAAATGAACATTATGTTGTAAAACTCTAATTTCATTTTTGATTTCTTGTTGGGTTTCTCTTTAATTGCCTTTCTTTACGCCTTATTGAATCTGTCAATTCTGCTAAGACTCCATTTTCTTCACGTCTCTTATGGGTATTAAAGTTTATAACTAAACCTCTGAAGAACGCCTTACTTGTATCCCAAACAATATTATAAGATGTCTCCTCCTGTACATTAGATTGAAAAAAATATTTCATCTCCTCTGCTGCATACTCTATAAATGTTTTGTTTTCCATTAGTTTAGGATTCATTCTCCATCCCATTTTTTTCCTTCCACCTCTCATATGTAACATAATAGGATTATGATCCGCTATTGTACGCGGAAGAATTTCTATATCTTCAACTGATTTCATAAATCCCAAAGATGCCCAAACCATATCAATACGCGACCATGAATTATGTCTGTTAAAAAAAACCGTAAAATCCCTTTTGTTCGGATTCATGGTGCGCCACACATCCACTAAAACAAATTCATCCGCCATTCTATAAAAGACCTCTGGGAGTATGTTACTTCCCGCCGCCTTATTTTTTTGATTATTTCTAGGGCTTCTATCTAATTTTGGGCAATTTACAGCGTTAAAATCTCCTATTACGCATATATTTTCATAATTACAATTACATCTTTATATAGATCTTTGTAATATGTTCCTTGCTTATCATTAGGTGCATATATATTAATCAATAAAATTTTTGTTGTTCTTTTATTATTTCAATACCTTGATATCTTGCATCCTTAGCATAAAAAATCAATTCAGCCTGTATATCTTCTTTGACATATGTTACTAATCCTCTTTTTTTCTTATCTAACTCAGAAGTCACTATTGCCCTACCTAATCTTTTATCCACTAACAGAGATTCATCTTTTCTCCTTATATGTGTCTCCAGTAAGCAGATGATATCCGCGTTAAATTTTTTTAATTGAAGTGTAACTCGTTTTCTTTTTTGTGGGGAGTTTAAACCATTAACATTCAACGATAATATTTTCAATTGATTCATCATTTCTAAATTTTAAAATTCCTTACGCTCACTTTGTTGGGTTGTTTTTTTCTGTAATCTCATTTCTCTTTGATTCTATTCTTCCCCCTCTGTAACCTCACCCTCCTCTTGTTCATTTAGATGTAATAAATCCAGCAAATCTGTAGACTCACGCTGGCCTACCCTTTCCTCTGTCTCTTTCGAGTTCCTTCTTCCTGTTTTTTTTTACCAATTCTTAGTTTGATTTTTAATAAATTCTTCTAATTTAAAAATTGAGTCAATCTTATATCTAGTTCCTGCAAATGTAAATAACAAACCTTCTGGTCACCGAGCAGGCTTCATATGGAGGAGTGGGGAATCAAGCCCAGATTAGAGTCTACCTCTCTTAACTACCACACCAGGCTGTCTCTCCCAGATCCTAGTCTGACACTGTAACCACTACACCACACTAGATTTAAAACTTAACTGCTTCTTAAATTTCTTGAATCCCCTTAATTATTTATCAGAACCTCTTGGAAGAGCAAGAATCTCCACCCACCTTTGCTGACTTCTTATTACGTCTATACCAAGGGTGTCAAACATGCAGCCTGGTGGTGAAATCAGCCCCCCCCCCCAGAGTTCCTATCTGACCCACAAGCAAATCTGCTTTCTTCTCCCTCTCTGTTGCTTCCTTCTGTGTCACAGTTTGTTTTGCCAGGCTTGCTTAATCGCACAGGAACCACAGAGCAAAACCTCTATTCTTTCCATTGGCTGAGGGGAGGAAGGGGTAGAAGGGAGAGCTTACTTTGCCAGGCTCTCTCGATCACACAGCAGAGCTACTGAGCCAAGCCTCTTTTCCTTCTATTGACTGAGGGTCTCCCCCCTCCTCATCCCCTGGGAAAGGAAGGAAAGCGCCAGAGCTTCCTTTGCCCAGTTCCCTTGATCACACGGAAGAGATACAAAATCTTTAATTATGTTTGTCTGTGCCCTTTATACAGTTTGTATCTTTGCTACCTAGCATTACATTTTATAACACACATGGCCCGGCCTGACAAGGTCTCATTTATGTCAGATCTGGCCCTCATAATAAATGAGTTTGACACCCCTGCTCTATATGATGCTGTGCTTATAGAAAAGTGTATTTCCCCACACATCTCTCCGGGTTAAACTATGCTTCCTGAAAACTGATATTCAGCCAAACATCAACTATTTATTCTTCAGCTATACAAGCTATAGGTCAGGTCTAAGTCAGTGAAATGAGTATGCTTGAACAAGAACAAGCCTTTTTTGTTGTTCAGTCACACAGTCAAGTCCAACTCTTTGCGACCCCATGGACAAAGTCACGCCAGGTTGTCCTGTTTTCCACCATCTTCTGAAGTCTGCTCAAATCCATGTTAGTTACATTGGTAACACTGTCCAGCCATGTAAGCCAAAATGCCCTCAAAACGAGGTTGGGGAATTCACAGGTGGGCACCTGGCTTAAAAAGATCTAGAATCTATGTATACAGGATACACGTCCAGAAATTATTGCTTAAATACACCAGGGACACTAATTAAATAAAAACAATTAAAATTTATAATAATAATATTATAATAATAACTTTTTATTTCTATCCCGCCCTCCCCGCCGAGGCAGGCTCAGGGCAGCTCACAACATAAAATATATTATACAACAATTATACTTATAAAATCATAGTTAAAACAGATTACAAATTATTAAAATTAACATTAACAATAAAGTGCTATAACATTAGATCTTCAATAGAATTCAGTGACTAAAAGCATTTTCAACGGAGAAATTGGAGAAAAATATAGAATACACATAATGAATACATACAACACACATACAGTCCTAATAAAAATAGAAAGAAATGCAGAGACAACACAAGGATAGACAAACAGGGTGATAATTACCGATTGTAGTCTTCAAGGAAGGCTCCAATGGCGACGAACGAGGACTAGGGGGAAGGGACGCTCAACTGATCAGGAATCGGGGATGTATCTAGACAGTGGAACTGGGGTACTGCTAGATGCACACCTGTGGGAAGCTGGACCACAGGTTATAAGGACTACCTTGAGCCCTTAGGGGATGGGAGATACAGGGGCGGATGACAGTGGTCAACTGGTACATGACCTCAGAAAAAGGGGAGGCTTTGCAATGACCATAAGGGCTGGACTTATGTGGTAGCCAATAGCCAGTTTATTGGGGGCACCTGATTGGATGCTCATACCTGGCCAATGAACAGGCTTGGCTCTGGTTACCTGATTGGACTTCCAGGTAATAATGGGCCAAGGGGGAGGCTCCAGGATGACCATTAAGGGAAAGAATGGGCAAAATGATTGGGGTGAAGAAGAAGAAGATGAAGAAGATATTGGATTTATATCCCGCCCTCCACTCCGAAGAGTCTCAGAGCGGCTCACAATCTCCTTTACCTTCCTCCCCCACAACAAACACCCTGTGAGGTGGGTGGGGCTGGAGAGGGCTCTCGCAGCAGCTGCCCTTTCAAGGACAGGTGGGGGTGGGGTGATTAAAACTATCAAACTTATCTAAAAAGGTGACCATATCCATCTTATTGAAAATACAGGAAAAAGTGGCAATCCATGACTGCAAATTGATGGAAACTCAGATACATCTGAGAGGAGTACCTGAAAAAGAAGAGAGTGACTTGAAAGAATATATAATAAAAATAATTGCAGAATTTTTGGAGGAAGATCCTGAAGAGTCTAAAAATATGTATGACTATATGTACAGAGTGAACTCATTCTATGCCAAAAAAAAATCTACCAAGAGATGTGGTCATAAGATATATGACAAAAGAAATGGTGGGAAAGAACAAAAATTTTGAAAAGACATTGATTGTGGCAGGTAGCAGAGTAAGAATCATGAAGGAATTACCAAGGCAAGTGATAAATGACAGAAGAACATACAAAAAACTCACAGAGAAATTACGGGACAATGAAATGAGGTATAGATGGATAATACCTGAAGGTTTGAGTTTTGAACTTCAGGGAAAAAGAACCACAATTACAAATGAACAGGAACTGCGTAGATTTTATGAACATAAAGAATTTGCACCATTACAAATTATTATATTGGAATGTAAATGGACTAAATTTACCACAAAAAAGAAGGGCAACATTTCATTGGATTAAAAAGCAAAATTGTAATATAGTTTGTCTACAAGAAGTACATATAAAACAGAAGGATTATAAATTTTTTATGGAATAAACAATTGGGATTAGAATTTTATTCCCTGGTTGAGCAGAAGAAAAGGGGAGTGATTTTTTATGTTAAACAGGAATTGGATCCAAAATTAATATTTAAAGATAAAAATGGAAGATTTGTAGCAGTAGAAATAAATTTGAATTGGAAAAAACATTGTCATTGGGAGTGTACGCACCAAATGGAGCGAAAGATGTATTTTTTAAGGATATTACACAACAACTTGATGAACTGACGTATGATCAAGTTTTGATAATGCGGGACTTTAATGGAACAATTCAGAATGTATTGGCTAGATCTGGACAAAAAAATAATAAAGGAGGAAAATTGCCAAAATCTTTTTTTGAACTGGTTAAACAAGAAAATCTGGAAGATATATGGAGGAAATTTAATCCTGATGTACGGGATTATACATTCTTTTCAGCAAGACATAACTCTTTTTCTAAAATTGACATGTTGTGGGGCACTAAGGATTTGGGCCTTATAACAAAGAAAATTGAGATTTTGCCTAAAATAGGAGCTAATCATAACCCAATAATGTGGATTACAAATTCATTGAAAAAAATCAAGAAGATGGAGATTAAATGAGGATTTACTACAGAATAAAGAAATAGTGACATCTCTAGAAAATGAGACCAAAGCTTTCTTCCAAATAAACAATAGAGAAGATATTGAATTCCAGATGGTGTGGGATGCCTATAAGGCAGTAATGAGAGAAATATTGATAACATTGAACAACAAAGATAAGAGGGCAAAAGATAAAAAGATGTTGGACATTCAAAATGAAATAAAGAAAAAAGAAGGTGAATTAAAGAAAAGGCCAGGGAAAAAGAAAATTATGAGGGAGATCACAATATTACAAACAAAAATGAGACATTTGTTAAATAAAGAATTGGAATGGAATTTGAAAAAATTACAGCAAAAGTCTTTTGAAGGAGCAAATAAACCTGGAAAGTACCTGGCCTGGCAATTGAAAAAAAAGAGAGAAAGTAAAATTATCAGTAAGATTGTGGTGGAAGGAAAAGAGATGGTGGATCAAGAAGGAATAAAAAGAGAATTTTTTAAATATTATGCTAAATTATTTAAGGGTGTTAAAATAAATCCGCAAAGAATAATGCTACTTCCTTTTCTGGATGTCTTTCATAATATTCTACAATATTTACAACAGTCCTAATATTGTCTCTTATCTGTCTTTTGGGGAGAAATCCTGCTTGATCTTCCTTTATAAAGTTTATCAAATATTGCTTAAGTCGTTCTGCCAGTATTCTTGTATATATTTTATATCATTGTTCAATAATGAAATTGGTCTATAATTTTTTACATTTGTGACATCTCTATCTTCTTTTGGAATTAACGAAATCACTGCTTCCTTCCATGTATTTGGTATTTTACCTTTTAATCTTATCATGTTCATCAATTTTTGGAGCTTCAGTATTAATTCCTCTTTAAATGTTTTTAAAAATTTAGCTGGCCCAGGAGCTTTTCCAATTTTCATTGCATTGATCGCTGCTTCAATCGCTATTCTTTCAATTGGCGCATTCAAAACCTTTTTCATATTTTCTGTTAAGGGTGCTATTTTAATATTTTGTAAATATAGCTCCATCTTTTCTTTCTTTATTTTATATAAATAAAGAAAAATCAAAAATTTTATGTAAGAATATGCAAGTAAGTAAGCAAAAGGAGTTACAAAAGCTAACGGGTTGTGAAGTTACCGCAAGGTAAAATATTTGGGTGTGGAGATAACAATGAAGAATATTGATTTGTTTAAAAATAATTATGAGAAGCTATGGCGTAAAATGGATGAAGACATGATAAAATAGAATAAACTTAATTTGTCATTGCTGGGAAGAATAGCTGCAATTAAAATGAACATTTTACCAAGAATAATGTATTTATTTCAAACTATTCCGATTGTGAAGGACAGCAAACAGTTTAATAGATGGCAGAGGATGATCTCAGAATTTGTGTGGGTGGGGAAGAAACCAAGGATCAAAATGGAAATTTTAACAGATGCAAAAGAGAGAGGAGGATTCCAATTACCAGATTTAAAACTATATCATGAAGCAGTCTGCTTAGTGTGGATAAAAGAATGGGTGATACTACTAAACAGAAAGCTGTTGGTGTTGGAAGGTCATGGAAATAAATTCGGCTGGCACGCTTATATGTACTATGGAAAAAAGAAGATGGATGGTTTTTTCTCTCACCATTATATAAGAAATAATCTGTTGAATACATGGATGAAATATAAGAAATATGGTGATGAAAGGGAACCATTATGGATAGTGCCAGCAGAAGTGATAAAAATAACGGCTGAAGTGGGTGCAGAAAAGTGGTTGTCATAATCAGATATTAAAAATACAAGGTGGTAAAATAGAGATGAAAACTGTGGAAGAGTTGAACAATAAATATGATTGGTTTCAAATGCAACAAATAAAGAGTTTGGTGGGAAAATACATTAAAACTGAAGGAATAAGAAAAGAACAAACAGAAATGGAAATAGTTCTGTTTGGAGATAATAAAAATTAATTTCAAAATTATATAAACTGCTTTTGAAATGGTCTACAGAAGATGAAGTAGGGAAATCTCAAATGATTAAGTGGGCAATTAATGTAAATAAAGAAATACAGATGGGAATTTGGGAATATCTTTGGAAGAATTCTATAAAGCTTTCAATATGTCAAAGTATTAAAGAGGACTGTTTTAAAATTATGTACAAATGGTATATAACGCCAAAAAAGTTGGCAAAGATGAACAATAAGATGCCAGATAGATGCTGGAAGTGTAAAAAACATGAAGGTTCTTTTTACCATATGTGGTAGACTTGTGAAAGAGCAAAAAAGTATTGGCAGATGATTCAACAAGAAATATCTAGGATTTGGGGATATGAAATTAAGAAAGTTGCAGAGACTTTTTTGTTGGGACTATATATGGAAAAATTTCCAAAAGAAGATAGAACTATAATTTGGTACTTGCTCTCAGCTGCTAGGACATTATATACGCAGTTGTAGAAGCAAGAAAGAATACCAGAGAAATGGGATTGGATTATAAAAGTTATAACATGGAGTGAAATGGACAAATTGACAAGAATTTTAAAAGACTATGATCTAGAAACTTTTAAGTTGGAGTAGAAGAAGTTTAGAAGATATATAGAAAAAGAGTGGAAAATAAAAGGACATTGGACAATTTTTGATAATGATTAAGTCTTGAAAGAAAGAAAAATAGAAATTTTTGTTTTGTTAGTTAAGGGTACCTTTAAATATTAGAATTTTAAGTATATAACACCGGTGGGGGAGGAGGGGTTAGAAAAGTAATATATGAGATAATTAAAAAGAAATAATTAATAATGCAAGAATTGATTGTTACCATATGTTACTGGAATAAAATAGTTTTAAACACGATAAAAAGGTGACAATAGATGGCCAAATTGCTACCTAAGGTAACACCCGGTCTATACAAAGACACTTGGTTCTAGGTGAAGATGTTCTCCCTCTTCTTCATCCCTCTACTGGCACCAGTCTTTGTCTTGGGTTCCGTTGGACAAAGGCTTAGGCAGTGTGGCAGGATCCACGCCTAAGATAAACTTGATGGCTTTATGCATAGGTGACATCTGTTGAGTACGTGAGCCTCCCGCTTCGCTGAGATGGATTCTGGCACTGCAAGAAAATAGCTGCAGGTGGTGTTAGCTTCCCAAGATGGATTCTATGGTCAAGTCTGGAAACCGCTTGCCTGCACAGTTCCTGGCGGCGCAGCTTCTTCCGCTACAATGGCCAAGATGGGGATTGCACGGAGCGACTGGAAACCATCTGTTCTCCTGGTTAGCACTCCTCGAGAGACACGGAGTGCTGTTGCAACACTGTGGCTGTTAGTACTCATAAGTCCCTTCCAATCTGGTAGATAAAACCCACGTTCTCCTGGCAGCTGCGTGTGAGTTGAATCTCCAGGCACCCTGGCAACCAAGCGGGTGACTACAATGTTCTGGAATTAGGGGTCTTTTTCTCACAGCCATTTCATATTTTGCTGTCCCCTTCTTCTTTTGCCTTCTGTCTTTCCCAGCATCAGGATCTTTTCCAGTGAGTGCACCCTTCTCTTTTGGTAGCCAAAGTATTTGAGCTTCAGCATCCGACCTTCCAGGGAACATTCAGGGTTGATTTCCCTTAGGACTGACTGATTTGATCTTCTTGCAGTCCAAGGGACTCTCAAGATTCTTCTCCAGCACCACAGCTCAAAAGCATCTATTCTTCTGCACTCAGCCTTCCTTATGGTCCAGCTCTTACAGTCATACATTACTGCTGGGAATACCATCGCTTTGACTATATGGACTTTAGTTGCCAGGGTGATGTCACTACTTTTTATAATACTGCCTAGGTTTGCCATAGTTGTCCTCCCAAGGAGCAAATGTCTTTTAATTTCATGGCTACAGTCACCATCTGCAGTGATCTTGGATCTCAGAAATGTGAAGTCTGTCACTATTTCCATGTCTTCCCATTCCATTTGCCAAGGTGTGATAGATCTTAGTTTTTTTGATGCTGAGTTTCAAGCCTACTTTTGTGCTCTCCTCTTTTATTTATTTATGTATTTATTTATTTATTTATTTATTTATTTATTTATTTATTTATTTATTTATTTATTTATTTATTTATTTATTTATTTATTTATTTATATCTAGACTTATATCCCGCCCTTCCCACCGAAGTGGCTCAGGGCGGCTCACAACATTTCAATTCACACAATTCAACTTAAAAACATTTACATAATAAGTTAAAACCATAATTAAAATACAAATAGGAATAAAAACCAGCGGTCGGTAGGTGCATTTTTAGTTCCATCTAAAAATATTCACATTTTCAGTTAGATGTTATAGGCCTGCCGGAAGAGGACTGTCTTGCAGGCCCTGCGGAACTGCCCTAGGTCCCGCAGGGCCCGCACCTCCTCCGGCAGTTGGTTCCACCAGTAAGGCGCAGCCATCGAGAAGGCCCGATCCCTGGTGGATTTCAGATGGGCCTCCCTTGGCCCGGGGATTGCTAGTAGATTTTTTGAGCCCGATCGTAGTACTCTCTGGGGAGCGTGTGGGGAGAGACGGTCCCTAAGGTAGGCAGGTCCTAGACCATATAGGGCTTTAAAGGTAATGACCAACACCTTGTATTGGACTCGGAATGTTATTGGCAGCCAGTGCAGATCCCGAAGCCCCGACCGAATGTGCTCCCATCTTGGGAGCCCTAGTAACAGCCGGGCGGCGGCATTCTGCACCAACTGCAATTTCCGGGTCCGGCACAAGGGTAGCCCCATGTAGAGGGCATTACAGTAGTCTAGCCTCGAGGTGACCGTAGCATGGATCACTGTTGCTAGGTCGTCGCGTTCCAGGAAGGGGGCCAACCTCAACAAGATGTTCTTTAGGCTCTCCTCACTTTCTGCCATTAGAGTGGTGTCATCTGCATATCTGAGATTGTTGATGTTTTTCCCAGCAATCTTAATTCTAGCTTGTGCTTCATCCAAGCCAGCATTCCTCATGATGTACTCTGCATATCAATTAAATAAGCAGGGTGATAATATACATCCTTGTCAAACTCCTTTTCCTATTCTAAACCAATCAGTTGTTCCATATCCTGTTCTGACAGTTGCTTCTTGACCCTTATGGAGACAGATAACATCTGATTTTAACCTTCTCAATTGCATCAACACTCTCCTCTTCTGTGGTGAATTTAAACCATTAATATTTATTGATACGATTTTCATTTGATTTGCCATTCTTTAAAATTGTGATCCTCTTCTATCTGATGTTTTTTCTTTTTCCTTTGTAGTCTTGCTTCCATTTGATTTGTTTCTTCTCCAATCTCTTCCATTCCTTGGCATTACCCTTCTTTGGGATTGGAATATAAACTGACCTTTTCCAATCCTGTGGCCACTGTTGCATTTTTCAAATTTGCTGACATAATGCGTGCATCACTTTAACAGCATCGTGTTTTAGGATTTTGAATAGCTTTGTTGTTAGTAATACTTTCTAAGGCCCATTTGACTTCACACTCCAGAATGTCTGGCTCGAGGTCCACAGTTTCACTGTCATGGTTGTCAAGGACATTGAGACCCTTCTTGTAAATTTCTTCTGTGTATTCTTGCCATTTCTTCCTAACCTCTTCTGCTTCTGTTAGGTCCCTACAGTTTTTGTCCTTTATCATGGCCATCTTTGCACAAAACGTTCCCTTGATTTCTTCAATTTTCTTGAAGAGATCTCTTATCCTTCCCATTCTGTTATTTTCCTCTATTGCTTTGCATTGTTCCTTTAGGAAGACCTCTTTATCTCTCCTTGCTGTTCTCTGGAAATCCACATTCAGTTGGGCGAATCTTTCGTTTTCACCTTTGCCTTTCTCTTTCCTCAGCTATTTGTAAAGCCTCATCAGACAGTCACTTTGCTTTCTTGCATTTCTTTTTCTTTGGGATGGTGCTGATTGCTGCCTTCTGTACAATGTCACGAACCTCCGTCCATAGTTCTTCAGGCACTCTGTCCATCAACTCTAGTTCTTTAAACCTATTCTTCACCTCCACTGTTTATTCATAAGGGATGTGATCAAGGTCAAACCTGAATGGCCTAATGGCTTCCCCAGTTTTCTTCAATTTAAGCCTGAATTTTGCAATGAGTAGCTCATGATCTGAGCCACAGTCAGCTTCAAGTCTTGTTTTTGCTGACTGTAAGGAACTTCTGCATTTTTGACTGCAGAGTATATAATCAATCTGATTTCTGTGTTGCCCATCAGGTGATGTCCATGTGTAGAGTTGCCTTTTAGGTTGTTGGAAGAGTGTGTTTGCCATGACCAGCTTGTTCTCTTTACAAAACTCTATTAGCCTTCACCTGGCTTAATTTTGTTCTCCAAGGCCAAACTTGTCAGTTGTTCTGGTCACCTTTTGACTTCCTACTTTGGCATTCCAGTCCCCTATGATGAAGAGGGCATCTTTTTTTGGTGTTAGTTCTAGAACAGGGTGCTTGACAATTTTTCTATCACTCTTTTATTAAGAAGAAGAAGAAGAAAGAAGAAGATGATGATGATATTGGATTTATATCCCACTCTCCACTCAGAGCAGCGCACAATCTCCTTTATCTTTCTCCCCAACAACAGACACCCTGTGAGGTTGGTGGGGCTGAGAGGATTCTCACAGCAGCCACCCTTATTAATCTAAAAATTTCATCCAACCTAATTGGGGTTTCACCTATCCCAGTACTAGGCCTATTAAAACTAACAATGAACTATGGGCAGGTTTTATAAAGGTGGCCAACAAAAAATTAATGTCCTGCTCAGTCAGTCTGATCAAGTCTCCCCAAAATTTCTGTTCAGCCCCAAAGCATCCTGTGAATCCCATATATGCCAAATCCTGGAGTGGGAGGAGGGCAACACTAAGTGATAAACCCAGAAAAGGAAATTGAGCTGCTTTCAATACACACCCCTCTGCAGCCACCTCATTGCCCAGAATGCATGAGGCACTTAAGGGCCAAATCCTCCACCATTGTTCACTCATTTCAAGGAGTTGTGGCTGAAACTACCACTACCACCTGTTTCCACATGGGCTGGAAGACACAGATATCTAATGTGTCTGATAGGAAAGACAGCATTACAATCATTCATTGCTAGTACTGAGCACTAAATATGGGTTTCAATTGTTTTCATAGCTAATGCATTTCAGGCTAGAATTGGTTTATTGTTTATTCAATACCTCTGATCTTCAATGCAAAACAAAAGCGGAAGAAAATATCATTCAATTTTTAACACTTCCAACATATACTGGAGACATTTCATACATTTTACAGAATTTCACTGGATTATAATACCATCTGTTCAATATTCTGCAGTTTTGTTTTGTGTTTTGGAGTCTAGGTTCAAAGAATATCAGAAGCCAAGGAACATCTACAAATTATGTATCTCCATTAATTACTGGATACTGAAATTCTTATTTGCAATTCATTTTTTCATTTCAATTTACATTTAATCATATTCATTTTGGCCTAGATTCACTGGTTTTCTTTTTAGAACACCTACAATATAGTTCTGTATCATGAGAAATGTGTATATCATGAGCCAGAGATGACTAACAATAAAAACATTCTCAGCTTATCTCAGGTATGTAATATTTCCATTTTTGAAGAAACTTGAGCTGTAGTGTCTACTTTGTTCCCACATATTGATCTGAATGGACTTTACATGAATAAACCTGCAGGCTTCAGCATTTGTACCTGTCCCATTCATCTCCATAGGATTAATACACGCTTAAAGAATCACAGGACTGCAGTTTCTAATCATAGATCCAGAAAGTCATAGACACCCCCCCCACACACACACACACACATATTCTCCTTTCCCATCTTGCATCACAGGAATTAATGGAAGAATTATTAGTATGCATAAGGAAAAATCCTAGCAGATGTGCAGAGTTTTTCTCCTTTGCTAAAAGAGAACTAGAAGCTCTTGCGGATTGTGGCCTTTGCATTCAACATATGTCACTTTTTAGAAAAATGTTGTAGAGCATCATGCACATTCCAAACCCCAGAATTTGGACAAAAAAAACCACCACTCCACACACAAAAAAGATTTTTTTTGTCAGCTACAGAACAGTAGTCACACATTTTTGAATGAATACTGGTTTGCTTTTATCCTTCTGGCTGTTAACCAGATGTTAACTACATAACATTGGATAAGAGGCATGTTTTAAATCATATACAAGCTAATGGGAATGTGGCCTAAACTTGTAAATCATGCTTCTAATTGTTATATCCTCATAAATCATCTGTCTTTTTAAACATGGTCTGACTGCCTGTTGTTAATTTCACCCAGACTAACACCTGCTAAAATGCAAGGTCAGCTGAGACTTCACAATAGACAGCCACACAGAATAGATCGTCTTTTGGTTATGGGTCTTCTATATCTCGACCATCCTGTTCTCAGCAGGGGCTTCTGCCAAGGCATGTTTAACAAGACCTTTTTTTTTTCACAGTAAAAATCAGAATGCCATGCCAAGAAGATAGGAAATGCCTAAAACTAGTTCAGAACAAATGTTTAAAATTGTCCTTAATATGCATTGCTTATTCTAATTTCAGTGACTGGATTTTGCAAAATATAAAATGTTTTTGTTAAAGCTTGTTGAATAAATAAGAGCAGCAACTTGCCAATAATTTTAAAACGATTGTGTGAAACAGGTGGCTATCTTTTTTTTTCTGGATAAGCTAGGGACTTCCTTTCATTAGAGAAATCAAATCAACTAGTTCAGTTTACAACTTCTTACATCTCCCTGAAGGTGAGCTTTAACACATTAATGGTAATATTATTACAGGAACTATCTCCTTCCTTGGTGCCTTTCTGGATAATAAAAGTATCTGCAGTGAATCCAGGACAAAAGCTATAATTACATTAACCACTATATGACTGAGCTAAACTATGTCCCTACATACTGGAAGGGAAGAGGCAGTGTAATAATGGCTGCACAGAGGATGACCCTGTAGATTTCTCACCTCTGAAGTCTAGGGGGAATTAACCAAAATATAAAACAGAGAACATTAATGGAATAGAACAGGGGTGGCCAACGGTAGCTCTCCAGAAGTTTTTTGCCTACAACTCCCATCAGCCCCAGCCAACATGGCCAATGGCTGGAGCTGATGGGAGTTGTAGGCAAAAACATCTGGAGATCTACCTTGGCACCCCTGGAATAGAAGGGTACATTCTGGTTGATATTTTACAGTTGTCTTCTCTGATGTCCCAGGTACTGACTAAAAGGTACTCATAAAATTCTCATGGGCACATCCTACACAGCTCACTGGACAAAGGAGGGAAAAGGAACAGAGAGAACAGAATTTGCCAGCAGCCTGCATTGCACCCCTCAGCATAGCTACTCTGAAAGGATGGGGTATAAATCCAATCCTCCTTCTCCTCCATCTTCTTCTCCTCCTCCTCCAAGTGGGGAGAAGTGAAATGATTTTCTGCACCTAACTGTGGACAGATGTGCCCATCCCACTGGCTGCCAGCTATTTCAGTGGTCCATTTTGCTTCCCCCCCATCTGCTTGGAAGTAGGGGAAGTCAAACAGATTGCTGAAATGGCTGCTAGCCATTTAAACATAACAGTGGGGTGGGTCCATCCATCAGCTGCTATGTTTAAATGACTGCAAGCCATTAAATTGCTTTGAAGTGGGGGGAGGAAGCAAAAGGGATGAGATTTAACCCGTCCTGGGTTTGTTGTAGCTGGGAAGAGGAGGGTCCATACTGGCTGGTTTGGTTTGGAACATTTTTGTTTCATTTTGGTACCCATCCTAAATCCTGAAATGAACCAGAATTTTTAAGTTTATGCCCATCCCTAGAAACAAATATTTAATAAAACACTGTTCTTTAGGAAAATTGGTCACGGTGGTGAAAGGAGCTCAAAACAGGCATGAGAAAACAAACTCTTCTAGGTTTGTTATCTGTAGTAAGGTTCACAAGGTTTTTTTGTGGAGAAGCGATATAGACTTTAGTGGACCATATTGTGCATGTGATAGTTTATGAACCAGAGTTTCACATGTGGCACACAGAAAAGTTATGCTTCTGGGTTCTGGGTTCAGTATTGGCATAGTGCTGCCTCTGATGCGAAGTTCTATTATGTCCAGTATCCTGTTTCCCACTGGGGGTCAGTTAAATTGTCCAGAAAGACAAGAAGCAGGAAATAAAGGTCTGAGCCCCTTTCTGTTGTTGATCCCCAGAACCCAGCATCTGGAGGTACAGTGTATCCACACACAGAGATTCTATTTAGTCATTCTGGCCAATAGCCATTGATGGAACTATCCTCCATTAATTTCCTTCTGTGAAGAAACTGAAATACATACATCTTAAACTGGATAGTCTTCCCACACAATGATCATTGTGATATTCTTGTGCAATATAGCAAAGGGCCTTCTGACCATCATCTCCTTGCATGGTACCCAATGAAATATTACTGAATGAACTTTAAATCAAAGGAATGCTATTTTGGTCATCATATTAATACTGCCTTAAGAATAAATAAAGCCAAGTAACTTGCCTTTATTTTTCAATATTTCTTTTTCTTTATCATGCTGTAGTACCATATTTGACAACTGAGAAGTCAACATGTAGGGCTCGATTTTTCCAAGCGTCATGGTCTATTACTGCTGTTTTTCTGTGGATTTAGGATGTCAAGTAAAGAATCAACACTGAGCAAGGTGTATGGACTTTCTTTTCACTAAATCCCTCTTCTCAATGATGCACAAATGACTGAGTACTTCTGGTGCCTCTGAAAGCATGCATGTTAAGACTGGGTCTCAGGTAGAGCAGTTAGAAACTCTGCCTTTTAAATTCTAAAGCAGAGATAATCACTGGTGTTTTGGGGTTGTTTTTTTTTAAACAGAATAGCTGGGGAGGGGGGAAATCAGCTTTTCTTTTTTCTTTCACTACTGTGGTTTATATTGCGTTTGAACATTTTATTTTATACATACTCATATAAGGTTGGGAGTCATTAACAGTCCTTAGCAGTTACACCTTCCTAAGTCCTTTGAAGTCAATGGGTTTAGGAGGGTATAACTCCACATAGGATTGTACTGTAGGTTACAAAAGATAAGTACAATTCAGCTTTATTTTTGTTACATAGATTTAAATGGGCAATTTCAGCAAAATAATTGTCTGACCTCATTCTGCTGTGAATCTATAAACTGGTGGCTAGAGATCCTTTAATAAGGGATCTAAAGATAGGAACCTAATCATGACTTTTGTGAGGTTCAGTATGGCCACTGACACCTCTATTCCACAGAATTTAATATTTTTCAGTGCCAGGGAACCAATAAGGCAAATGTGCCAGTGTGGCTCTTAAGCATGTGTATGGTATTTCAGCTCATTCGTTAGAGTTATAAAAGAGTTTGTGGAGGAACCAAGTTGTAAAGATCATGGTTTTTTTAAATGCAAATCATTTCACTGTTTATATTTCAAAGCTTTTAACATCATAGTCAAAGATTTAGACTCAGCAAAGGATGGAGAGTGTTTTATCAGTAGGCTTGCCCACTGCCACAGAAGGGAAGCGAGCAACCCCAGGGAAACCAGCCATTATTGTTCTCCCTGAAGAAATCAGAGCAGTTTAAACCACAGTTTTCCTCAAGTTCCATAGTGTCCTCGGTAATGCACTGATGTCATTTCTGGGTGCACAGGGAGTGATGCCAGCATGCCCCTGGTGAGCCCCACACCAGGAACATAAGTCTCTTGACAATTGCTGGGGGAGGGGGGAGACTAGTAACCCGACTTGGAAAAGTCTTAAGAACACCCCACTTAATAGTAATGCTCTAATGATTTATACCCTTTTAAAATTTCTTCTCTCCTCCCCCGCCCCCACCTCTCTTCTTTCATGAAAAAAAGCCTGAGGGTGTAATGTGGGCATTGCTGTTCCATTATATGCACTCACTAGGCTGGTACTTCTCTATGACCCTCCACAAATAACATAATATACCAAGGCAAACCTTACACAGATGCTAGTAAACATGGTTGCCTCATTTGCCCAAATGTAAGAATGGATTATGCAACTCAGGTAAATATCATGGGTAGTGCTTACCTCATTGTGAGTGCTTCTCCTGCACTGTGCAAATCAGAGTAAGGACATGAATTGGACTCTGGTTTGTCTTATCTATTTATTTATATCCTACGTTTCTGTTCAAAAGAGCACTCAAGGCAATTAACAAATACAACAAATCTTATTAATATGCAGACATCAAATAATCAACCATCAATTAACAAAGCAGTACCAGCTTCAAGTTATTTTCTAGTCAGAGGCTGGGATGAGCAAGTGGGAAAGCTTGGCCTTGGGTAGCAAGTTCTCTCCAGTTTTCATGGTACACAGCAGACAGAATTCTTCTCGCATTTCTCCCACATCTGTAAAATCGCCCACGTTTCATACATAACATGACAGACAAATCAGCTTCAGTATTTAGATGCAGATCCAGTTGCAGTCCATCAACTGGTATATATTGGACTAAACTGAAAGATTTTTAATAAGAGAAGGGGGGTACTTTACTTAATAAAAAGAGCATATCAAGACCCTGACTGTGGCTAATGTGCATAAAAAATTCAGCCTGTCAGATCCTCACTTTTCTAATTCAGTAATCTAAATAATTTATTTGACATTTTAGCTCAAGATGACCTTTCCTGGGAAAAAAAATTACTGTTTTAAACTTTTAGCAAGTGCAACCACTGCAGCGGACTGCTGTTGGAAGTCTGCATTTTCCCAAACGTGCAAAGGTTAATCGTGTACAGCTCAAACACATTTCTGACCCTTTTAAACAAGATCACAAAATGTCAGTTAATTTTTTAAAATCTAATTTAAATGAGATTGTAGTATTTATGTAGAACTAGTTGTTCCCCTTGCCTGGGTTTCTGTTTCTCATACACAAAAGCACCTGGTATAAGATCCAGATATCATGAAACAGATTTGCTGTATGTAAACCATGTTTTTCAAAGAGGTTAACCTTTGCACAAAACATTGTTTATAAAATGTGTTCCATAAATCAAGTGAAAATACTCAGTGGATTAACAAGTGAGTAGGTTAATAAAGCTTCTGTTTCTAGCAAGGGTGTGCTAATCTAATGGTTCAAGGCCCTCAACTGGGTCATCTGACTTAGTGAATTAGCTTGTGAACTAGGCCAAAACATTCCTTATCTTCTTTGTAGCTAAACACTGCAAGAGCTTTATCTCTTTCATCTCTTCTGTTAAAAGGACAGGCTTGGATGCTAAGCAGTGTAGAGTTACTCTAAAGGAACACAATATTCCTACCTCCCTTTTCTCATTGCACAGTCTTTCCCACCCCCACCCCACCCCATTCCAACTGTGTTCCTGGACTTGAAGGAAGTTTGGGAGCAAACTGGGAATCATTTAAAATCTCCCTCCCTCCTCCTTTGAGGGGGAAACTGTCCTTTTAAAGGAGCTTCTATAGCACCAAGGGAATAGTGCTTTATAGGGTTGCCAAGTCCAATTCAAGAAATATCTGGGGACTTTTGGGGTGGAGCCAGGAGACTTTGGGGGTGGAGCCAGGAGACATCAGGGCAGAGCCAGGAACAAGGGTGTGACAAGCGTCATTGAACTCCAAGGGAGTTCTGGCCATAACATTTAAAGGGACTGCACACCTTTTTAAATGTCTTCCTTCCATAGGAAATAATGAGGGATAGGGGCACCTTCTTTTGGGGCTCATAGAATTTGACCCCATGGTCCAATCATTTTGAAACTTGGCGGATACTTTTGAGAGAGTCACTAGATACTATACAGAAAATTTGGTGCCTCTACCTCAAAAAACAGCGCCCCCAGAGCCCTCAAAACCTCCAGATCAATTCCCCATTATACCCTATGAGAATCGATCTCCACATAGAGAATAATGAAGTACTCAGCAGACTCCCCCCCCCCCCATTTCTGGCAACACTGAAGGGGGATTGGCCTCTCTACTCATGAGTTGCTGCCAACTTTTTCAAAGTAACACAGACACTCCATCCCAAGAGGAAGCCTTTCAATCAGCGACTGAAGCCTCCGGAGGTAGAAACGCACATGGTCCTCTGGGGGCGGAGCTCCCCCCCCTCCGCCGGCCAGACTCCTCGAGGAGACGCCTGTAGCAGCCGGAAAGGATGCAAGGACTACAAGTCCCAGCATGCACCTCACGAAGGGAGGCCACGCTGTTTCCTCCCCACACCCCTCCCGCTTCCACATTCTTGGAGATCGGGGGGAAAGGCTCCTAATCCATGGGTCCCCCGGCAGGGGGGGGGGTTGGGAACCCTAGTGCTTTAAAATCCACACCATAGTTTTGCCCAGTCCCTTCTTTACCAGGTTCAGATTATTTCTATAGTGATCCAACAGATCATTCTGGTGAAACTTTCCATAGAAGAACGTATGTAGGGCTTTTTCCCCCCCTGGAAAAAGTGGTGCTCTCAAGAGGGAAATGAAGGATGCCCTTCATGGATGCCTCTCGTGAACTTTTTAAACATTTTTTTAAAATTTTATTTCCACTAAGAGGTTACAGAACTCTATTCCACTGAGTTCCCCCAGGGGAAAAAAAGACCTGAATGTATATATGCCCTCTTTGGTTTTTATATATATAGTGGCGCCTTTAATGAAAGCTTCTACTCAGAATTAAACATTGTTGGTCTTAAAGGTGCCACTGGGCTCAAATTTTATTCTATTGCCTTAGACCAACACAGCTACCCACCTAAATTTCTTGATGTTGTGAATACATGTGATACAATATTCTTTTAGACTCAGAAATCTGCTGGAAATATAAAAAAATATGACTGCACTATTGGAAAATTTTAATATCTTGGTAATTTTTAAGAGGGTATCCATGTTACTCTGCAGTAGAACACCTAAAAGAAGAAGAAGTGATTGGATTTATACCCTGCTCTTTGCTAGCCAAAGGAGTAGCACCTTAGAGATTGTAAGCCAAAATGCCCTCAAACAGAGGTTGGGGATTTGACAGGTGGGCACCTGGCTTAAAAAGGTTCTAGAATCTATGTATACAGGATACACGTCCAGAAATTATTGCTTAAATTTGCCAAGGACACTAATTAAGTAAAACAATTAAAATGTATTGTGGAAAAATATAAAACACACATACAAGGCATCAAATACATACAACACACATACAGTTCTAATAAAAACAGAGAGAAATGCAGAAATAACACAAGGGATTGACAAACAGGGTGATAATTACCTATCGTACTCTTCAAGGAAGGCTCCAATAGCGACGAATGAGGACTAGGGGAAGGGACCCTCAACTGGCCAAGAATCGGGGATGTATCTAGACAGTGGAACTGGGGTACTGCTAGATACACACCTTTGGGGAGCTGGACCACAGGTTATAAGGATTACCTTGAGCCCTTAGGGGATGAGAGGTACAGGGGCGGATGACAGTGGTCAGCTGGTACATGGCCTCAGAAAAAGGGGAGGCTCCGCAATGACCATAAGGGCTGGACTTATGCAGTAGCCAATAGCCAGTTTATTGGGGACACCTGATTGGATGCCCCTACCTGGCCAATGAGCAGGCTTGGCCTCAGTTACCTGACTGGACTTCCAGGTAACAATGGGCCAAGAGGGAGGCTCCAGGATGACCATTAAGGGAAAGAATGGGCAAAATAATTGGTGTGGGGGTGATTAAAACTATCAAACTTATCTAAAAAGGTGACAATAGATGGTGGCCGAATTGCTACCTAAGGTAACACCCAGTCTAGACAAAGACACTTGGCTCTAGGTGAAGATGTTCTTCCTCTTCTTCATTCCTCTACTGGCACCAGCCTTTGTCTTGGGTTCCGTTAGACAAAGGCTTAGGCGGTCTGGCAGGATCCATGCTTAAGATAAACTTGATGGCTTTATGCATAGGTGACATCTGTTGAGTACGTGAGCCTCCTGCTTCGCTGTTATGGAGTCTGACACTGCAGGAAGATAGCTGGTGGTGGTTTTAGCCTTCCATTCTATGGTCAAGGTTGGAAACCATTTGCCTGGACAGTTCCTGGTGGCGCAGCTTCTTCCGCTACAACGGCCGAGATGGGGATTGCACGGAGTGACTGGAAACCATCTGTCCTCCTGGTTAGCACTCCTCGAGAGACACGGAGTGCTGCTGCAACATTGTGGCTGTTAGTACTCATAAGTCCCTTCCAATCTGGTAGACAAAACCCACGTTCTCATAGCAGATGTGTGTGAGTTGAGTCTCCAGGCACTCTGGCAATCAAATGGGTGACTATGATGTTCTGGAATTAGGGGTCTTTTTCTCACAATACCAACAAGATTTTTTTGGGTATAAGCTTTCAATAGTCCAAGTCAGTATTTGATGAAGGAAACTTTGATTAATCAAAATTTGTACCCAAAAAAAATCTCAATAACAAAAGACTTTTCAGCACTGGAATATCCTGCTATTTTATTAACCAAGACCTGGTTCATTCTTTCCCTTCTTTTAACTTACTCAAGAGGGGCACTCAAGTCATTAATTTATGTCCCCTCCTGTTTCAGGACCTAACTAGATTTACCAAATATCCGACTCACTTCAGCTTCATTAAAATATTATAAAAGAGCAGGGGTCATTTTGTAGAAAAAAAGGTGGCAGAGCTCATCCAGGGATTGTCATGCAGCTGCACCTACTATTCAGTGGACAAGGTGAGAAGGAGGAGGTAGAACTGTCAGAAAGGTTCAGGAGCTGTGCTTCTGTGAGTTCTTGCTGAAACCGAGACCTGTAAAAGAGTAAGAATCCAGTAACACCTTAAAGACTAACAAAATCTGTGGTAGGGTTAGGGTATGAGTTTCCATGAGTAACTGCTTACTTCTTCAGATAGGGAGAAGTATCTGAAGAAGTGAGCCATGACTCACAAAGGTTGATACCTTGCCACAAATTTTGTTAGTCTCTAAGGTGCTACAGGACACTTCCTCTTTTCTACTGCAACAGACAGACTGAGATGGCTATCCATCTTAAAGTATGTTAATCATGTTGTCTATTTGTGCTCATACAGATTTGGCTCCCAACAGCCTAATCAAGGGATTTTTCCCACTGAAGTTTGACAGCAGTTAACTTTAAAACAGCCAGTGAGATGCAAACTTAATATCTTGGAGCAATCAGGTTCCTGGGAGAGTGGGTTCCCATGTCCAACTATAGGACTCTTCCCCATTAAAAACAACAACATTCCAGGTCAGTGAAAAGTGTGCCAGGTTTCCCACTACCTGAACAAACCTGCAACACAGTTCCAGTCTCTTTCTCCTTGCTTAGCTGGCTCTTTGTTTTGCTCCCTGGACCTCTCTAAACCTCAGGCCCAGGATTTCAGGTTATATGTCCCTTCTGTAAAATGTACCAGTTTTCTCCCTCCTACCTTTTATAAGTATGTCCACTTGCTGTTGTGTGTGCGTATATGTGTGGTGTTACTTAGGGAATTAGTTCTCAGGTGCTCAGTGCAGGTTCTTTTCATCTTTACTTATTTTCTTTCATTTTGTATAGACTAAAGTCAGTAGTTTGTGTTTGCAATCATTCTCTCACTCTCTTTCCTCATAATTTTATTCTGGGGTACCCCTGCTGAGATCCACCCTAGTATACACAGACCTACAAGGTCCAGTGTTATTCCTTTCTGGAACACTTTTTAAACCTCATTTTTCCTTCTCAGGTTCCAGTTTGGGTAACAAATGGAAAGTATAACACACAGTTCACATCCATAGGAATGTGTGTTTTTTAATTCCACTGTCAGTGCTCTTGCATGGCATAACACAAGATACATAAACTAATACTTTGATAGTCCATTATCCCCTGGTCAGCTATTTGCAGTGTTTATCTGGTGCAATTTAAATGTGTTTTAATTTAAGAGGAGGACCATGCCTCAGTGAAAAAAAGTTTGAACATGCAATCAGAGGTTCAGTCTTAGAATGTCCAGATGAAGAATCTAAAAGAGCAGATGTTTGTTTGTTTGTTTGTTTGTTGGACTTATAGCCCATCTTTCCCTGCACAGCAGTGTTCAGGGCAGGTAACAACACTGTTAAAACAATACCATAAAATTAATTACTAAAAACAATAATCACAACAAGCTTAAAGGTCAAGTCAGTTGGTGATATAAGACACAAGTAACATAAATTATCCAAATGAGGTTGTACTGCTGGTGTGTCGATGGATAAAAGCTGATACAATGGATGGAGAAGAGGGGGCTGGGGGAGACCAATTCAGGTGAAAGACTTTGTTGCCTCACCCGTGGGCCTGTTGGAACATTTCTGCTTTGTAGGTCCTGCAGAACTGCATCAGATTGCACAGACCCGGATCTCATCCGGAAGAGCATTCCACCAGGCCAGGGCCAGAGCTGAAAAGGCTATGGCTCAGGTTGAGGCTAAAAGAATGTTTTGGGGGCTAGGGATCATCAGGAAATTATTAGCCATAGAGTTCAGTGCTCCAAGAGAGATGGTCCTGAAGATATGTTGTTTCCAAACCATGTAGGGCTTTAAAGTTTAACAAGAAGACCTTGAACTTGATCTGATATTCAACTTGAATCCAGTGGAGTTGGCAGAGCACTGGTTGTATATAGACTCTGGATGGAGTACCTGTAAGCACATGCACCAACACATTCTGAACCAGTTTCTGAGTCATTCTCAAGGGTAGCCCTGTGCAGAGCAAGATACAGCAGTCTAGTCTGGAGATGACCATTGCATGGATCACTGTGGCTAAGCTGAGGTGAGACACAAAGGGAACCAGTTGCCTGAACTGGTGCAGATGGAAGGGAGGCATCTAGATACACACTCAAGCTCTTAATGAATGACCTTGATGTTAATGATGCACCATCAAGGGCTGGAAATTGGCATCCCAACCTGGGATTTCCTAGATTCAGCCACAGAACCTCCATCTTTGATTGATTTGATTTCAGCTGGCTCTTCTTCAAACAACCACAGCCCATGGCTATGTTATCTGGGCAGATACTGTCAAGTCGGCTGGATTCAATAACGAGTCTTTGGTTGAAACAAAGTTACTAGTTTATTGAAGACAGAACTATAGACCATGATAGAGATTGAAGGACTGGGGTACATAGACATTAACCAAGCATTTAAGGTATAGATCAAAAGGATTCCTGAGGGAGGGGCATTCTATGCAGTGTAAATTCACATCAGGATGTTACTACTTCATTCCCAAGCTGAGGCCTTGGCGCTTTCACACTCCCACAGACACCCTGCCTGAGAAGGCTCCACTATCTTGTTCCCATATCACCATTTCAAAGCAGGCTACACAACAAAGGGATGGTGAGGGGGTGAGGAAAGTTAGCTAGCAGCATTCGGTGTTCAGTGTGGTTTACCCAGAACCCTTTACTTCTGAACCAAAGTTAGGATAATGCAGTTTGACCAAAATACAGCAGACTTGACATACTGCCCCCCTCAGCTCCCTCCATGGCACGGGCCCGAGGAAGAAGCTATTCCCGTTTACAGTCCAGGGCTTCGCGGGCCGGTACGCTCCGGCATCCCCCTTGGAGGGGGAGGGCTGCTGGTGCTTGAGGGTGCCAACTGGACGGTTCCGGACTTCAGCGGAGCAGGCTGCAATGAAACACAGGGTGGACTTTACCAAGTGCAGGAGGCAAATCCAACTCTACCGTCACTGAGTTAATTACTCGTTTGATCTTAAATGGACCCAGGAATTTAAAAGACAGCTTCTTGGAGGGCTGGGAGAGGGGCAGATTTTTCGTTGACAGAAACACTGAGTCTCCCACCTTTAAATCCCACACTGGCACATGGGACTTGTCATACTGCTTCTTGTAAGCCTCCTTGGCTGCTTTTAAGTTCTCTTGGATGGCCGGCCAGCACTGGCTGGGCCCCTGCCACCATTGCTCAAAGGCTGAGGATGTCCCTGGGTCCCCCCCTCCAGGTAGCATAGGGATCGGTTTGCCCTCATACCCAAAGACCGTTGAGAAGGGGGAGGCTTTGGTGGAGCTATGAGTGCTGTTGTTGTAAGCGTATTCTGCAAACGGGAGTAGGTCTACCCAGTCGGACTGGTGTTGGCTCACGAAGCATCGTAAATATTGTTCCAGCACCCCGTTCACCCTCTCTGTCTGTCCGTCAGTCTGGGGGTGGTAAGCTGAACTTAACCCCTGCTCCATCCCTAGTAATTTACAGAACTCCCGCCAGAAGGTGGCAACGAACTGAAGCCCCCGGTCGCTAATGACTTTGTCGGGGGTTGAGTGGTGTTTTGCCACGTGATCAAAGAACAAAGCGGCCAGTTTCTTTGCGATGGGTAGCTGGGTGCAAGGGATGAAATGGGCTTGCTTTGAGAAAGTGTCCACCACCACCAAGATCACTGTTTTCCCCCTTGAAGAGGGGAGTTCTACTATGAAATCCATGGACACAATCGCCCAAGGGTGTTTGGCCGTCTCCAGCAGTTGTAATAGCCCAGGAGGCTTCCCCCCCCTTTTCTTCGCCATTATGCACACCGGGCAGCCTGTCACAAATTCCGACACGTCCCTTCTAAGGGACGGCCACCAGAACTGCCGGTTTACTAAGTGCAAAGTTTTCACATAGCCAAAATGCCCCGCCAATTTGGACGAATGACAGAGTTGCAAGATTTCCCTCCTTAGGGTCACTGGGATATAAAGCTTCTCGCCTTTGTACCACAACCCATCTTTCCCCTTTTGCACCCCCTCAGGCCGCCCTCCTCCCTCCCTTTCGGTCTCTAAGGCGATGCAATCCCGATTGATCCCGTCCAGCTCCCTTTTCTTCTGCGAGCGGGTGGTGACCATAGCCGCCACTTGTGTGGGGGATATTAACGAGTCTACCACCTCCTCCCTCTGGCTCTCGTGCTGCGGGAGTCTGGACAGAGCGTCAGCCAGGAAGTTCCAGGTCCCCGGGATGTGTTTTAGAGTGAAATCGAATTTGGAAAAGAATCCCGCCCACCTGATTTGCTTCTCGCTTAGCTTCCTTTTCCCTGTGAGTGCCTCGAGGTTTTTGTGATCTGTCCAGACCTCAAATGGCACCTTAGCTCCCTCTAACCAGGACCTCCAGGTTTTCAACGCAAACATGACTGCGAACGCCTCCTTGTCCCACACTGACCAGTTCCTTTGCTCATCCGAGAACTTCCGCGAAATATAGGCACATGGTCGCAGTTTCCCCTCCCCGTCTCTCTGCATGAGAATGGCTCCTACGGTGACGTCGGAGGCGTCGCATTGCACCACGAAGGCTTTTTGCTCATCAGGGTGGCTCAGGACCGGCTCGCTTGTGAAAAGTTGCTTGAGCCGGTCGAACGCGGACTGACAGTGGGGCGTCCAGTTTAACCTGGCCCCGGGGCGCTTTGCGTCCTCGCCTTTCCCCTTTGTCTTTAAGAGCTCAGTCAGCGGCAGGGCAATCTGAGCGAACCCCTCTATGAACCCCCTGTAAAAATTTGCGAACCCGAGAAATGATTGGAGCTGTCTATGTGTCCTCGGGGGGGCCTACTCTAACACTGCCTGCACCTTGGTGGGATCCATGGCTAGCCCCTCGCTGGACACTCGGAACCCAAGGTAGTCTAGTTCGGTGCGGTGGAACTCGCATTTTGACAATTTTGCGTGCAACTGGTGTTCCAGCAGGGTGCTCAGTACCTCCCTTACCAATTTCACGTGAGATTGCTCGTCCTGGGAATAAATAATGTTGTCATCCAGGTACACCACCACCCCCTTATACAGAAATTTCCTCAACACATCATTTATGAAATTCATGAACACTCCTGGCGCCCCCTGCAACCCGAACGGCATGACCAAATATTCGAACTGCCCCATTGGAGTGTTAAACGCCGTTTTCCACTCATCCCCCTCTTTGATGCGCACTCGGAAGTACGCGTCCCTCAAATCAAGTTTCGTAAAAATCTCCCCCCCCCCCGGACACAGTGTTCAACAAGTCTTTGATGAGGGAGATGGGGTAGGCGTTGGACATCGAGATCGCGTTTATCCCGCGAAAATCAGTGCAAAGCCTAAGCGATCCGTCCTTTTTCTTTCTGAGCAATACGGGGGCCGCGTGGGGGGCCGTAGCGGGTCGAATGAAGCCCCTCTCCAAGTTCAGATCTAGGAATTTGCGCAGTTCCTTTTTCTCGGCCCAACCCATCTGGTAGAGTTTGGCCCGGGGCAGACTCTCCCCAGGGATCAGCTCTATGGCACAGTCAGTGTTCCGGTGGGGGGGTAGCTGATTGGCCTCCCGCTCGCTAAACACTTCCATCAGGTCGCGGTAAGCGCTCGGGATGTGGTGCACCTCCTCCACCAGGACGCAAGCCCTTTCTTTGGCGGCGGGTGCCCGCGACCCCCACACCGAGTTCCACAGATGGTTGCTGCAGTCTGGGTCTGGAAATCTAATGGTCTGGGCTTTCCAGCGGATGAGGGGCTCGTGTTTTTCTAGCCACCCCACCCCCAAAACCACCAGGTAAGCGCACGCTGGGGCAATTACAAAAATCTCCTGGTCCCAATGGCCCTCGATCCCCATGGGGCATGGTTCCGTTTCTTGTGTACAGGGCCCCCCTCCCATCACGGACTCGTCCATCTGCTCAAACAGCATAGGGTGGGGCAGCTGCGAGCGCTCCAACCCGAGGGCCTCCACCACCTTGGGAGAAATTAGTTCTCTGTTGCACCCCGAGTCTATGAGGGCCCGTATCTGCAGGAACCTCCTCAATTTTGGGTTCAGCAGCTTCACCATTACAAAATACAGTCTTCCCGTAGTTCTCACCGTCAGTGGTGCCTTTTTCCGGTCGACCTGCTGGCTGGCACCATTCAGAGCAGGTCGGGCCCATTTCCCGCCGGCTCCTCTTCCCACGCAAGATCAGCCAACTCCGCGGAGAGCCGAACTTCTTCCTCCTGGAGCTTCTCCTGCACCATCAGCGCGCTGCTCTTCGCCGCATCCTTAGGGTGGCTGGGGGGCTTCTTGGGAGCCGGGGTGCTCTGTCTCGGCGGCCCTTGTGGCGGATTGCTCCCTGCTGGGGGCTGAGGGCAGTTGGTGGCGAAGTGGTTTGGGTCGCCGCACCGGAAGCAACGGCGGGGCCCCGCCGGGGCAGCCGCCGCCGGCTTTTTGACTTTGGTGCGCTCGGTCTTCACGGGGGTAGGTTTTGGCGCCCCTTTCCTGGCCAACACTTGGCGCAGCATCGCCACTCGTTTTAGGTTGGCCTCCACCTCGCCCGCCAGCTGGATCCATCCCACCAGCGTATCCGGATTGGTTTGGGTGAGTGCCCGGTCCAGGATGCTGGGGTTCAGCCCGTTAGTGAAGTGCTCAATCTTCATCACTTCGTTCCAATTCCGGGCCCTGGCGGCGTTGGCTTGGAAGTCCGCCGCGTATTCCCGGATGGATCGGGCCCCTTGCTTCATGTTCCGTAGCACCGATAGCGCTTGGGCCTCCTGCAGGGGGTCCTCGTATTGGGTCAGCAGGGCTTGCATGAACGTGTTCACGAAGTGCAGGACCGGGCTTTTGGATTCGCACAGACTCACGTACCATCTTTTGGCTGCGCCCCTCAGCTTCGATCCCAGGTAGTCCACTCAGCTGACCTCGTCTGGGAACAAGTCTCCCCAGTAATACAAGTCTCCCCAGTAGTACATGAAGCTGTTCGCCTGGATTGCGAAGTAATTCACTTCCTCCGGGACCCCGTCGAAGGTGGCATCCAGCTCTCGGCCCCCTCTCAGGTCCTGTGGCACCGCCAGGGCAATGGGGGGTGCGGCCGGCGCTCCTTGGGCTTCGGCCCTGCGTCCTCCGCCCCGCACTCCGCACCTTCGCCTCCGCCGCCCGGGGGTTGGGTCACGGGCGCTTCGGCTCCCTCGCCTGGCTTGCCTGGGTTGGTGGCCGCGGCCTCGGCCAGCTGAACCCGCTTGGTGTGGCGGGTCATGATCGCCTCCCGGCAGATCGGGGTCTGGTCCATCAGTGCGGTGGACGTCCTCGGCTGGTATTGCCGGGGGGTGACCACTAGCTGAAACTGGGGGGGGAGGCCGCGGTCCTTTTGGCACTGTGGATGTGCCAGGGTGTCTCGGCCCCCTCCGCTCTGGCTGGGAGTTCTTCGTTGTCCAGAATCTGGTCGGTCATAGCCTTTCAAGTTGCCGGAAAGGTTGAACTCCAAGATAGGGAGTCCTTCAAAATGTCAAGTCGGCTGGATTCAATAACGAGTCTTTGGTTGAAACAAAGTTACTAGTTTATTGAAGACAGAACTATAGACCATGATAGAGATTGAAGGACTGGGGTACATAGACATTAACCAAGCATTTAAGGTATAGATCAAAAGGATTCCTGAGGGAGGGGCATTCTATGCAGTGTAAATTCACATCAGGATGTTACTACTTCGTTCCCAAGCTGAGGCCTTGGCGCTTTCACACTCCCACAGACACCCTGCCTGAGAAGGCTCCACTATCTTGTTCCCATATCACCATTTCAAAGCAGGCTACACAACAAAGGGACGGTGAGGGGGTGAGGAAAGTTAGCTAGCAGCATTCGGTGTTCAGTGTGGTTTACCCAGAACCCTTTACTTCTGAACCAAAGTTAGGATAATGCAGTTTGACCAAAATACAGCAGACTTGACAGATACAGCTGGGTGTCATCAGCATACTGGTGACATCCCAGCCTGAAATTCTATATCAGCTGGGCAAGGGACTGCATATAAATGTTAAATGGTATTGTTAAGAAAGATGACTGTCTGCCAGGAAGCTACTGCTAGTGCACAATATCAGGCTAAATGTACCAATGGTCTGACTCAGTATAAGGCAGCTGTATAAGGCAGCTTATGAGGTTAGTTCTTCTTCCTAGTTATATTTTTACAAATCAGTTCATTTCCATCATCAACGTAGAGATCCTCTTCTCATTTCCTTACACGGGAGTCAGTTATGATAAGCAGAACTGCATTGCTGCGATTTGCCCAACTAGCAAATATAACAATTGGAATATCATTTCCTGTTCTCACACCATGCCGAACTTTCTGAATATGTTATTAAATAACATATTTAGTAAAAGAAAGAAACAGATCTGAAGAAACATTGCCTGCTGAAAACCACCCAAAGATTATATTTTTAAAAGCTCATTACCTGAGAAATAGATACTCAAAATCATATATTGAACAGACTTCACTTCAGAATAATGGTACATTCTGAACCCCTGGTGGAATGTCTACCTGTTGTCCAGTAGACTCTTATACTGAGAATCATTCCCATCAAACAAATTAAATACAGAATTATCCAGTTTCAATGCCACTAATACCTTCCCTTCTGATAATTTAATTTTGTTCAAGACCTAAAACATAAAAATACTTGATCCACCAATAGAACCAATACAATTCTTTTGATTGGATCTAATTGCTGACTTCACCAGACTTGGATGCCATGCTGCTTAAAACCCACATTTTAGCAATCTAATAATCCCACAGTATCTGCTAATGGATCTCCTACTCATAGCCATTGTTGATACATAATTTCATCTTGGCTGATTTAGAAAAGGCAGACACTGAACTGGCAAATCTTAACAGCTGAATGTTCCAGGTGAAAAAAGAACAATGTCTCCTAGAAGGATAAGTATATCATTGTTGAAATAATAAAGTTTAATAAGGAAAAATAGGTATACTTTCAATTCCCAGAATACTGCAAGAGATGAAAGCATTATATTATGCAAAAAAAATACTGAGGACCAGATTCTTTAACAAAATAATGTCCCTCCTGAGTTTTCTAAATATATTTCTACAGCAGTAGCTTTTTAAAAAAACAATCTGCCAGTCATGTCAAGTTTGTTAGCAGCTTCTGCCATCTCCTGCTCAAGTGTCAGACTGTAGGATCAAGCCTGGCCATGGGAGATTCTTAGCCTGGATACCAATATTGTTTTCTCAAAAAATGTGCTAAGTTTTATAGACAGAGTATCTTATTTATAAGCTCAGTATACTAAACCTGGAACCACAACTCATCCTCTGTATGAAGGACATATTGCAATGCAGTTTTGTATAAACTATCTACAAAAATATCTGTTTAAACCATTGATATCCTACCTTGTCTCCTTAGATACATGTGGCTAACAACGCAACAAGAAATGACAAGGACATGAGCCTATTAAGTCCATTAACTAGATAAAAAACAAGCATGCAAGATAAAACATTGAAACCACTATAAATTAACAACAAAGATTAAAATTGCACATACAGATTAAAAGAAACTGCACAAATTAAAAACAAACACACACACAGAGATTAAACCACAGCCATATCTACCTCCCCAAATGCCCTCTAAAACAGAACCATCCTGCAAGTCTTCTTAAATGTAGACAATAAAGGTCCCCTCCGCACTGTGGTAGGCCGGAGGAGACACTCTACCACCAAGAAACCCTGTGACCCATCTGTTGACATATGGATGATAAAAAGGGCACCACAACCTGCAAGAGTTTAGGGTGACATGCACGCAGCTGGAAAAAGTAAAAAGGAGGCAAACAAGATGGTATCAAGGCATTTTTCCTATGAGGAAAGGCTGGAGAGTTTGGGACATTTAAGTCTAGGGAAAAAGGGAAACATTACAGAGATGAATAAAAAAGATGCATTGGATGGAAAAGTGGATACAGAGGACTTTTCTCTCTCTCTCATAATACTAGAATTTGGGCTCCCCAATGAAATTGTTGGGAAATAGTTTCAGGACAGACAAAAGGATATACTTCTTTCCACAAGTAATGAAACTGTGGAATTCACTGCCTGTGGAGGCAGTTGAAAACCACAAATTTAGACACATTCATAGAGAAGAGATCAACAGTTGCTAGCCATGATGACTGAAGGGAGCTTCTATCTATTTATTTTATGTTATTTATTTATTTATTCTATGATTTGTATCCCACCCTTCCCACAAAGTGGCTCTATAGAGGTAACAAGCTTTTGAACACCAATGACAAGAGGCCACAGCAGGACAGGGCCTCAGCTCTATGACTTGGTTGCTTGGCCCTCTAGGGCAACTAGTTAGTCACCATGTGAGACAGGATATCAGACTTGATGGACCACCACTGGTCTGATCCAGTGGACTCTACTCATGTTGATGCGCTCTCCTCCATTTTATCCTCTCAATAGTTCTCTGAGGTAGGTTAAGCTAAGAGACAGGAATTGATGAAAAGTCACTCAGTGAATTACATGGCTAAACTGAAAACAAATCCCCATAATCTTAGTCCAACTACTGTATTATTGTGTAGTATACATAGACTCTACTGCTGTCTTCCTGTTTCAGTGAACAAAAAGTGAAGTCTTCCTCCAATATAAAAGCCACTTAAATTGAAGTAAGTTCCTTAAATTGGAGGCACCTCCTCCAGTATACATAGCAAAAATGAGTAATCTATAATTTTGGTAGTTTTCAGATAAACATTAAGAAGAACTTCCTGACAGGGCAGTTCCTCAATGGAACAGGCTTCCTTGGGAGGTAATGGGCTCTCCTTCTTTGGAAGTTTTTAAGCAGAGGCTAGATAGCCATCTGACAACAATGCTGATTCTGTGAATTTAAACAGATCATGAGAGGAAGGGCAGAAACAGATGAGACAGTGCTTGACTCCTAAGGCGTTTCTTACATGCTTATCAATTTTTTAAACAGATACATTTTTGTAGATAATTTATACAACACTGTATTGCAATATGCCCTTCATAAAGAGGATGGGAAGTTGTGATACCAGGTTTACAGCACAATCCTAAGGGGAGGAGGGGGGCAAAGTGCTTTGGAAGCAAACTAACCACTATGTCGGTGTATGTGCAAGCTGCACCATTTTAAGTCCCACCACACCAGTGCAAATGTGAGTTGCGCCTGTCTACAGCCGCCTCAGCGTACACCTGCCCACAGCTGCCGGCAGAGGGGCACTGTGCCCAGTCTGCAGTGCAACTGGGGCATAGGCAGCCACACCGGCATTGTTGTGGGCGGCCCCAGGGGCATGGCTAGCATTAGTTGGCTTCCTAAGACCTTTCAGCCTGGGAATGCCCCCCGCAAGAGGTGTAAAGTTACACCCAGGAAAATGCTGCTGTATCCTATAGACATTCATTGAAGCAGAAAACAAAGGTCGTCGCCGCCACTGCATGAGCTTGCAAACCCCTAGGGAGCTGTGTAATTGCCTCACCAATCCCCTCGCACCCTAGGCTGGGTGAGCCCCCTCCCCAACACCCAATTGCCACTCCCCACCTCCTAGAAAAACTTCCACTCTGGCCCCGCATAGGAGAGCCAGTTTGGTGTAGTGGTTAAGTGTGCAGACTCTTATCTGGGAGATCCGGGTTTGATTCCCCACTCCTCCACTTGCACCTGCTGGAATGGCCTTGGGTCAGCCATAGCTCTGGCAGAGATTGTCCTTGAAAAGGCAGCTGCTGTGAGAGCCCTCTCCAGCCCCACCCATCTCACAGGGTGTCTGTTGTGGGGGAGGAAGGTAAAGGAGATTGTGAGCCACTCTGAGACTCTTCAGAGTGGAGGGCGGGATATAAATCCAATATCTTCTTCTTCTTCTTTAGGTAGGGTGTGCAATATGGGGCTCTGCTGCGGAGCTCTGTTCTGTATGGACTTAGAAGGTCCAGGGCACTCTGGTGGTGGAGGCTGCACAGCGATGGCACTTAGACAGTACAGAGCAAGCTCTTTGACTTGCAAGGAGGAGAGCAAAGTCTCTCCTCCGTGGCTAACCTCTCCTATTTCAAAGTCCCAACAGGTACCCGACCTCCAGAGGCTCATTGCACAAGGGTAGTCACACATGCACAGCTAAGTGCAAGTGCATACCCTAAAAATGCCTCCCCCCTCCCCCTGCTTGAGGCTGGACAGAGTGACAGCATCTCCGGCACTTGAACCTGGCAGTGAGCTCAGGCATGGGGTAGTTGCCATGGCCCCTGCATGCCACTGGAAGCCCCCCCACCCAGTCTGTCCTCTGCCTCGGTCCCACCCCTGCCAGGACACCAGATGGAGGGGGGGTCTGGCAGCTGCTCCGATGCCTGTGGGGAGATAGGTCAGAGACTGTCCCTTTAAGAGAGTTCCTCGCCAAAATGTAGCCTCATGCTGCAGCTGCCATGACTAATGAATTGCAAGCACTCCAGGAACCCCTCCCCAGGTGCTCTGGGTCTCTTTCTCTGTTTTGCAGTTGGAGATTTAACAGAGAGGCTTCCATTTGTGGTGAATCAATCCCTCCACTCGGTCAGTTGTTCCTGCCCTCCTTTCTGAGTGGAGCCCTTGCCCTGCAAGACTGCCCAAGTTCCCCCTGGGATGCTGCTGCACTTGGTTCCAGCACAATAAAGTATTCCATGTGCCCTACTTTATCTCTCCTGCTTGGCATCTGTTGCACGTTCCCTGTGCCCTTCTCCCTCCCCATCCCCTCTGCCACTCTGTCCGTGGGCTCCCCAAGGGAATGTCTTGGAGAGTGCACTCATTTGCTTCTGGGAGGCAGAGGGGGGATCCTATCAGCTGCCTTGATGTGAGGTTGGACAGGGGAGCATGCGGGTCTTTCCCCCACTCATACCATGGTGCATCACCGCAGGCAGCCAGACCACAGCCTGCCCAACTCCACAGGGCTGTTGTGCTCATGGCACGGAAAAGAGAGGACTGCAGGGGGGGGGGGTCACAGATGGAATGGGCACCTGATTGGTGCCTTGCACCCTGTGTTCTGCTGCCACTGGGGGAGGGGCTCCCTGCAAGTAGCGGGAGGTGTCAGGGAGGGACTCCAAGTCCCTGCCAGGGAGGGCTTTCCTGTGGGACTTGGTGGCATGCTGAAACTCTATCTGCTCATTCCAATCCTCCCATTTTGTCTGGCTTCTCTGAGAGCAGACTCCTGCACTATTTCCTCTTTGTTTATGGCTCACAGGGAGGGCACATGACTCTGCTTGTCTGCCTGCCACTGGCATGAGTCTCTGACAGTGGGTGGGTACAGCTGCGGGACTGGCCAATCCTGCCGCTCCACACTTCCCATTCCCTCCCCCTGCCCCTGATTCAGCAGTGAACCAGGCTTCTCTCTCACATGCACACACGCCCAGCCTCACTCCTTTCCCCTCCCCACGTCAGCCTTTGACTTGGGCCATGTGCCTGTGATTGGCACAGTTCTCTGTCTGGGGGTGAGGAGGGACAGGCGATCAGCCTCTCCAGGGCTGCCTCTCCCCATCCCAACTATCATGTGCTACACACCTGTGCCAGGACTGGCCAATCCAGCAGCCCTGGGATGCCCCACCCCTCCTGCCACCTCTGTCTAGGCCACACACCGGGAGTCCGCACTCTAGCAGAATTGCCATGACGATGGTCTCATATGTGGCAAACTACACTCCCCCCCCCCTTCCATGCCAGAGCGTAACTAAACCCTTAGGAAGTAGACGAGCAGCTCCTCAATTATGCCACAGTCAGCCGCCTCATAAATTAGGATTGGGCTGTTAGTATACTAAAGTGATAAATAAGATAATCTATAAAATTTAGCACATTTTTGTCTATAAAACATAGCACATTCTTGGGGAAACAATATTGGTATCCAAGCTAAGAATCTCCCATGGCCAGTCTTGATCCTACACTTGAGCAGGAGATGGCAGAAGCTGCTAACAAACTTGACATGATTGGCAGATCATTTTTTAAAACAGCTACTGCTGTAGAAATATATTTAGAAAACTCAGGAGGGACATTATTTTGTTAAAAAATCTGGACCTCAATATTTTTTGGCATAATATAATGCTTTCATCTCTTGCAATATTCTGGAAATGCCAATCGCCAGAGTAAAGCCAATCACCACTTAGGGGTCAAGAACGAATTTTCCTCCAGGCCAGATTGGCCAGGGATCCTGGAGGTCTTTTGCCTTCCTCTGGGCATAGAGCATGAGTCTCTGGGGGAGTGGAGGAGAGATAGTTGTGAATTCCCTGTGTTGTGCAGGAGAAAAGAAATGATTGCTATAGTACAGTATCAACACAATATCCAGTGATGGGCCGATGCAATCTAATAGCACCTATATAGCACCTTATAGTACCTTATAGATCTATAGATAGATCTATAGGTGCTATAGATCTATAGCACCTTATAGTACCTGTTTTATCTATTTTAATTAATTTATGTAGTTGAATTGTATTTTTAAAACTTCTGTTTACATTGTATTTTATCCAAATCATGGTATTCCATGTCTGTGAGCTGCCCTGAGCCCGCCTTTGGCGGGGGAGGGCGGGATAGAAAAATAAATTTACTTACTTACTTACTGGAAAAAAAAACATTTCCTGCTGAAACTGGTCAGATTGGGACACAACACAGAATCTGGTTTTATCTGCCAACTATCTATGCTGAAATTCTGAAGAGATCTGAAATTCTACCCCATCCTCTAGTACAGAGGTGTCAAACAGGTGGCCCAGGGATCCAAATCAGGCCCCTGGAGGGTTCCTATCAGGCCCGTGAGCAAATCAGCTTTCAATCTCATTCTCTCTTGCTTCCTTCTATGTCACAGCTTGCTTTGCCAGGCTTGCTCAATTGCACGGGAGCCACAGAGCAAGGCTTCTATTTTCTCCATTTGCTGAGGCACTTCCTTGGGGAGGAAGGGGGGAGAAATAGTTTGCTTTGCCAGGCTCTCTCAATCATACAGCAGGTTTGAAGCTCCACCGCTTCCTTCTACTGGTTTGAAGCTCCACCGCCTCCTCATCCCCTGGGGAAGAAGGGAAAGAACCAGAGCTTCCTTTGTCCAGTTCCCTCAATCACACAGGAGAGATACAAAATCTTTAATTGTGTTTGTGTCCTTTATAAATTTTATATCTCCACTACTTGGCATTACATCCTATGACACACATGGCCCAGCCTTACAAGGTCCCATTTATGTCAGATCCGACCCTCAACACCTCTGCTCTAGCAGATGTTGATATACCCAGACATAATTGAAAGCAGAATTCAAGAGGGCTCATTTTTACGAATATATTAATCAGAGCTGTTCAACTTCCCCCAAGACAAATACTCACCCAAAGCCAAGCTAGTGGGAACAGTCCGCTCCTCCTGGCACATCTGATCCTCAGGCTGCCTTCTGCAGTCCCTTTAAACTTTAAAGGGACTGCAGTAGAAGCCCAACAAACAGCTGAGAGACAGGAGCAATCTGCTCCTGCCTCTCTGCTGTTTTCAGATCTACTAGTAATTCTTAAATATATCCAGGATTTTCTTGCAATTCCACCCCCTCTCCCCAATTTTCCTAAGAAAACCCAGATACATTTGGAAAGCCAAAATATGCCCCAAAATACCAACAAGACATTTTAAAGGTATATTTTTGGCTCAGGTCAATCCAAATGCACACCCCTAACCAGCAGTTTTCATTCACCTGACTGCTGATTATGACACAGTCTGGAGGGATGGTGTGCTGTGCAAGTTTTCACAAGTTATATAGAAGGCCAATTAAACTTCTTCAGGACCTGCTGTGCAATGTGTCAGAATTGTCCCTTTGGGTTGATATAAGGTTGTCAGCACTTGAGTTGGGAAATTCCTGGAGATCTGGGGGTGGAGCCTGGGGAAGGAGCTCAGTGCAGGGGTCATTTTGTAGAAAAAAAGATGCTGGAGCTCATTAGCAAAACTCATTTGTATAACTCATTTGCATATGTCACACACCCGTGACATCACCAGAAGCTGTACTAATTTATATCAGCATCTACCTTAAAATGCTTCTTGAATTATAACTGTTATAATAAAACCTTACTCCCAACATACTTTTAAAATTACTTTCTCCTATCTGGCCACAGCAGCATGATAAAGATTTCCATCAGTCTGCTTTATATGTTTTGGTTATTTCCCCATTTCTTGTGGGGGCAAATATTAGAAAGTTTGTCAACTCTTAAAGTTCAGCAAAATTCTCACAGGAGGGTTGAACAATGGAGCTCAGAAGCAAGGTTTTTTTTTTGAGGGGTGGGAGAAAGAAAGAGCAAAATAAAATTTAGAGGTTCTGGAGCTCCACTACTGTGAACTCCTACCCAAAAGGAGGCCTGCAGTGGGGTATAATGCCATAGAATCTACCTTCCAAAGCACCCATTCTCTCCTGGGGAGCTGATCTCTGTTAGTTGATCAGTTATAATTCCAGGAGATTCCCAGGCCCTACCTAGAGGTTGGCAACCCTAGTTTGATGTGGGCACTTCCAAAAGCAACCAACATACCTTGTGTCTGAGTACGACATACTGGACTCTTCAGGGTTTTGGTTGTTGTACTTGGGATAGTGCTTGCTTCTGCTCCACTGTCCAATTTAAAAGAGACTGGTAGGTCTGCTACTGCAACTGAGCAGTATTATGCATTAGAAATGAATGATCATTGCCCATGGAAAGCCATTCATTGGACATAGAAGCCATAAACACCATAGCTTTTTCTAGCATTGCATTGTTTTCCTTCAGCCCACATGTTTTTGCAAAAAAAAAATTTTCCTGGAACATCTATAGCAAATTGTTCCAAAGACTGCATATGCCTGGGGTTGTATTCATTTTGTTGGAAGTTTGCCTTCCCTTTGTAGGGAGCTGGGGTAGTTTGACTTTTGTTGTGTTGCTTCTACAGACATAGCTGTACCATCGGCAATGTTAAGAGTTTTAGTTCTGCAAATATTCACCTCCTGTTCAAGAGTGTGTGCAGATTTTTCTGAACGTTTTCCTTAATCTTGCAATCAGTGATAATGAACAGAATCTTGTCCCTTAGCATAAAGACCTGAGATGGGCCAAAATTGCAATTCTGGGCTTCCCCACCCTTAGCCTGGGGACAAAGTCATCTATGCCAGAAGCCTCATTATATTGTAAATTGCCAGAACAGGTATCACTCAAGCACAGAACTATTCCTGGATTCATAGTAAGATTTGAATCTGCTGCTAGTTTTATTGTCAGAGAATGCAAACACCCCTTGCATATTATTATCAATCTCAAGGGCTTTTTCTTCTGTGCAGTGGAGCATGACAGCAATTTTATAATCTTCAAATTCTTCAGCCTTTGTGAGTGCTCGGTACAATTTAAATTTTTCTCCCCATTGTCTCCAGTTCTCCCCTAAATTCCCCACAAAGGATAAATTTGGTGAAGGCTTGAAATGTTCCACTATTGAATAAAGTGCATAATCTAGCATCTCCTTATACTGTGCTGAAAAACCAAAGAAGTAACAGCATCATGTCTGACACCATACAATATTCCCTTTTGCTTGTAAATCAGGAATGAATAGGGTAGCCACTCAGTTTCCTGCTTCTAGGGTCACACAGCAGAAATGGGTGTATTCAAAACACGATCCATTTATTAGCAAGAAGATATAGGCATGGGAGCAACTGCTTCCCCAGGTTTGTAGCTTGAGAGCGTTCCTAGATCCAACCTCCCATTGGATAAACAAGTGGCAGCAGTGGTCAGAGATGCCTTTAACTAGATTTGGCTAATGAGACAGCTGTGATCCTTCCTTGGGAAAAGGATCTTGCCACTGTGGTGTGTCTCCTGGTAACATCTAAATTTACTGCATCTACTGCAATGTGCTCTATTTTGGGATTGCCCTTGAAGACAGAATGCTGTGGCCAAAATGTGGCAGTTACCATTACACTCTAGTCTTATTCCATCTACACTGGCTCCCAATTTTTGAAGGAGCTCAGTTCAAGGTACCCAAGCCTTCTCCCATATGAACTTACCTGTCCACTTTATTTGTCTTCAAGTGGCAACCCAAGAAAGGACCTTCCCAATCATGGTGCCCAAGCTTTGATCATGGTGCCCAACCTTTGGAACTCCCTCTTCAGCCAGATGTGTCTGTCCTTTTTTGTTGTCTTCTGCCAAAGAGTGAAGCAGGACCATAGCTAGCAGGGGCTGGGAGTCCAGGCCCCTCCAATCAAAACCCTGTTCCATCTTTGTGGCCCCTCATTTGAACTCCCCATTGCTCACTACTGCTGGCTGTTGTTGCTCTGAACAAGTATACTGCAGGCTGTCTTCAGTTCCTGCTCCAGAAGGAATGCCATGGCAAGCGAGAGGAGGGGCTGTGACTGAGCGGCAGAGTCTCCATCCCAGGTTGGGTTTGCCCTCCTTGCAAACTGCAGGGCAGAGAAGCTGGCAGGGGCTGCCTTCACAGGGAAGCTTTGCTGGGGAGGGAAGCTTTGCAGAGTGAAGGTGAGGATTGGAGCAACCCACCCTGGTGACCATGGAAAGAGAGGAGGAGTGCAGGAGTGGCGCTAAGAAGATCCCAGTGTGGCCATGCAGAGTGGCCTGCCTTGCAAGCTGGGTCAGGCAGGAACCACCTGGTATTTGCTCTCCTCCTGAGGAGACTGGCTTGCACTGGCTGGCTTGCACACCCCTCTTCCTGTGCCTCTGCCACCCACATGGACCTGACCAGAGGGCTCCAGCTGTTGGGCATGGGATGTTGCAGAGCTGAAGGGAGGGGTTATTTGCTGTGGGGAGGGAGTTATTGGTGGCCCCTCCAAACAAAAATTGTGTCCATGTGCTCCTCCAAACTTTAAATCCTGTCTATATCTCTGGAGTGAAGACTCTTTTGTTTGGCATAACCCCAATGTTATTGGTCTCTCTCTTGTTGTTGTTGTTTTTTGGCATTGTGCATTTATACATTTTTATTGAATTTGAAATTCACCACCTTGGGGGCCCTATTGGAGTGGAAAGGTGGCATAGAAATGTTTTATATAAAATAAATAACTGGATTCATGGTAACAAAGCTCATGCAGTCTGCAGTTACAACTAACAAACAGAACTAATTAGCAGGGATTCAACTCCATGAGACTAAATCAACACACAGCAAAGGGAACAGAGTGTCCCATTGTAATGTATACAATAAATGCAGCAAACTGTGTATGTTACCATTCTGTGTACAGTGAAGATGCTATGTTGCCTTTTGTCTGTTCTGTGGATGGGGGGAAAGTGCCCCAATAGGGAAACGTATCACCATCATGTGTTGGTTGGCTGGTTCCATATATGACAGGCATAGTGGTGTTGTCAGAATGTCCCTCCGTGATGGGTGAGTGGTGGTGCTGCTGCTATGGACCCCGTTACAGTTGTAGTGCTCTCAGCCCTTTGAAGTTGGATCTTTTTCCATTTTTCTTTTTTCCATGGAGAGAGGATACTGACTAGATATGCCAGCACTGGACTATCTCGGCAATTTGCCAATGTCTGGGCTTTAGAACTGAGTTATGAGTTGTACCAACTCAGAAGCTGCAGTGATATTCCAGGATGTCATTTATGGTTAATTAAATGACATCCTGGAATATCACTGCAGCTTCTGAATTCCTTGTATGTTAAGACTGTTTTTTTTTTTCTTAATGCCATATAATTTAGTATGTTGCCTCTTTGATGCCTATATAATATTACCCCACTGATTGTTCATGTAGTTACTTCTTGTTGTATTTAGTCTAGTTTTTCTAATAATTTAAAAAAAAATTCCAGAAGTGGGGGGAAATCTCAGCAATGACGTTATTTTACAGTGCCAATCTCAGAAGGAGCATGATGAAAACAGTGTTTGAATGAGTGAAAGAGAAAAATATCACTATTAATGAGTGAAAATGTGAATTCAACAAATATTCTCTAGAATTTCTGTGGATAAGTGTTTTCAAAAGATGGGCTTTCAGCAGACTCAAAGAAAATACTAGCTGTTCAAACAAAAATGCACCCAAGCAATGTTAAGTGAGATTAGAAGCCTACTGAGTCTAATCAACTGTGTCTCAAGATTCTTTCCCAGCTATCTCATACTCACAGAGTACAATGTGTTTTAAAAGAGGAAATGTAGATTGTGAATGGGGCAAAAGAAGGGGAAAGCTTTATAAACTATGAGAGAAATACTAACCAGCACAGCTGCATTGGCATATATTGAATTCAACAAACCCTCCAAAGTATTTGTAGATACCAGTTACACGAAAGTAGACACAGAACAGACATGCTTGCAGATAGAAAGAGAAATAGAAATCATGTGTGGATGTGAATTTTTACCCTCTTATCTTTATGGGTGAAAGTTGTGGAGGGTGGAATGGTGTCAGATTGGAGCTCCTGGCAGCCAGCTTCTAGTATCCTACATCTGACACCACAAGGGCTGCATTTCTACTGAAGTTAGGTAACTTTGAGAACTGAACTGTGTTTTGCCTAGACTCCAGTTTGGATTCAATGGAAAATTTCAGTGAATGAAAGGGGCAATAATTCCATTCTCCCACTGCAGACCTCCATTCAGTTGGGAGAACATTTTGTGCAGGAGCAGAAATGGAAAAGCAGAAGTTACAGTCAACTGGCAGAAATCCCTTCTCCTAGGAAAAATTTCCAGCGCATCTAAACCTCTGAAATATATTTATTTAACATTCAGTCCATCAATCCCAAGGAACAAAATGGCTGCACCAAACCTTGTAAAACCAGTCCCAGAGCATGGACCACAGTTTGAGCAACTTAGCAGAGACTATTTTGCCTGTCTAAAATGCAATGTTTGGGAATTCTACCTCCTACCTGCCTTTGAATTGTTTGTTTCTAGACCTTCCTAACTTCTTGGTCTTTTGCCTGCCTTGAAATATGTTAATCATTTATTTGGTTGCTAGCTTGATCTACCCTGACCCATGCAACTGATCTCTAGCCCCAAGAGATAGCTCCTTCTCACCCCAGGATCTGACCAGTTTATCATGCCAGACCCTGACAGGTTGATCAGTGAGCAGAGACATCCAGTAATGATCCTCTACAATCCAGATTCAAAATCACCATCAAAGATTGGAAGATTTCTTGGAAACTATACTCTTGAGAATCTTCAAACTTTTTAACTGATGTGAAGCACATTCTTCTGAAATTATCATTCAAGATTTTCATAGTTGTATTTTAAGTTATATTGTCTTTCTAAAAACTCCATCAATCAGTTTACCACTGTACTTTTTATAATAGAGAATCTAGTTGCTTCTCTAATGTCTTGAGGAAGTGGCCATGTGTGTATACTAGATATGAGGTATCAAACATCTCCCAAATCATTTGAATGGGATTTCAAGATATTTGAAGATTTTGGTACTCTTATGAATCTAAAACTCTTCCAAGCCACCTGCTTCCCTATTTGCAGTAAATGGATAGAGACATTCTGTGCAGAGATGCTGAAAATAGCCTTGTGAGTCAGGGGTAATAAAGTGTTTAAGTAAAACTGGTTCTCTTTTGTGCATTTATTCTTATAGAAGTTGGCTGCCTCAGCAACGCTCCAAAGTGTTAAACTTCACATTTCAATTGTAAAAGGCTCCCAATATGTTTTCCTGCTGTTGTTCCCATCAGTCTTCTTTCTAAAGTCCTTCAGTCTAATTGATTTTGTTTCCTATTATTTCACTCTCCTTGCCCCTTGTCACATCCCTGAGTGAAGTAATAATGTCATTTTACCAACAGATGGTGATGTTTATTTTAGTGTTAGTGACAGACATCTTGCTAGGCTTTTGCAAGGGAAGCGGGTGAGAAGGAAATATTGAGTTACAGCAGGCTGGGCTCCCTAAGCTTTTAGCAGTATAAGAGTTCAGAGCATTTCTTTCCTTTAACTTCCCCCATCACTGGACCTCCTTGGCTGTACAGTAGTTGGTGGTGAGGATGGCATCAGCTGTCACCCACACTCCCAAGACAGTAGGAAGGTACAAACAGCCAAGTAAAAATATTCAGTGTCAAAAGCTGCCTGCTTCTTAATGCTGAGGGTAATATGACCTTATGTGAAGAAATTGTCAACTTGTATATTCAAACTTTTGGGTGACCCCATTATCCTATGCAAGAAGAGGAAAGAACTCTAAAACCATTCCCCAATTACCACAGGACAAAGCTATGTTTCCCAAGGCACCTAACCTAACCCTAACTTCAGCTTTGTGCAACAAGAATAGGCTTTGGAAACCACTCTTTTTTTTTTTTTTTTTTTGCATTTCTCAAATATGTCCAGAAATTATTCCTCACCATCTGAAATTAACCTGGTTATCTCCATATCAGTCATATTCTGACGTCCCAGATAAGAAGAAATGGAGATATAGATAGCCTATTGGTTTTCAATTTAACATTTCTTTAAGCCTATTGCATATGTGTATGCTGACAGCCTGATAGCCACTTGAAAATGCAAATGTGAGACAACTATCTACACACAAGGAATTTGTTTGAACCAGCTCCAACTGAAGTGGCAACATTTGAAGCATTTATTTCTTTATTACTCACATGTAGATGTTGATAGACTTCCAAGGAACTCAGTGTTCTATATATGGAAGTTAATGCTATATTGCCCTCACAACAATCTTCTGGGGTAAGTTAGACTGAGAGAGTGTAATGGGTTCAAGACCATTCTGGTTCAAGGCCAACACTCCTTATCATTACACTGTCATCCTTAAACCAAATGCTTTTAAAATGTTTGAAACCTACTACTGTTTTTTTAAAAAATAATACAATACTTTGATGCAGAAGGTATTCAATTTTTCATATATACTGCCTTGTATCCAAAAGTTACTCCAATGAGGGGATTTCCAGTGCAATCCCACACTTTAGCCCCTGTGCTGTTCCTGAGGGTCTATTGATGTCCAGGAATAAATTTCAATGGTTTTAATTATGAGCAGCAGGGAAGAGAAATGGTAGTTCTACTCTGCAAAGTCCACAGATGGTGGGATATATGCCACTAGTCCTAAAGGGACAACTTTGGTTATAGCACAAGAGTGCCATGTTATATTTCAGTGTCTCTTTATACATATTTATCCCAACCCTCCTCCAAGGAGCTCAGGGCACATCACATGGCTTCTCGTCCCATTTATTTCTTTAATAATATTTATATTCTGCCTTCAGAAAAACCACAGATTAAAAACATATATAATAGAATTTCATCTTAACAACCACTAAAACAAACAAAACACACACATTATTAAAACAATTAAAAGCAAAGCTAATATGCAAATACAAAAACATAAAAATAAGAATTAAAGCTCAAGGCAGGAAGGAGAGAATCATTAAGGGAATTCCAAACAGAAAAAAGTCTCCACCCACACAAAATAACCCTGTGAACTCGATCAAACTGAGAGAAAGTGATTAGCTCAAGGTCAGTGAGAGTCAAAGCAGAATGGGAATTTGAACCCAGATCTTCTGGGTCCTAATATGGCAGCCTAACCAGTCTAAGTGCATGGGGAGAACTAAATAGATGGGGAGGGATTTTTCAGCATGATCTAAAGACTTGTTCTTTGGTACATTCAAAGACTCAAGATTAATTTATAAAATGCAATTCAATTGTTTCCTTTTTGTAACTCACTATAACTACAGTAGTCACCATAAAGTAACAATCCTTTTTGCGGAGCAAATGGGTTTATAGGATTGGTGGAGAGAGAGAGAGAGAGAATGAGCATATGCTTATTTGATTTTTCCTTACTGGTGGACAGAACCAGTGAGGTGTGCAGATACAGAAATGCTTCTGAGGACTCATGTGATCTGAAGCACCGGGAGGGGGCTTCTCCCCCTACACACATCTTCTTCAATAGCATTCCTGCTAACGTGGTAGACTTAGACTGTACTTATGTGCCATGCAAGAACTAGAGAAAATAACATCTTATCACCTAGTCTAGCAAAGCAAGGAAAACCTCAAAATGTTCTTCAAAGATTCAGCTTTTTTATTAAAAAAAAGAAAAAGAAAATCCAAGGCAACAAACACAAGAAGCTTTTAAAAATGCTTTTTAAGATGCTCTGTCAAGCATCTTGACAGAGCAGCTTCACATTCCACCAGCTGCAGTACTGGTTGACCACAGATGCAACAATGAGACTGTGAATATTACTAATAATGACAGTTCCTACCTGACCAAGGGATTGGTCCTTGATTCTCAAAAGTTCTCTCTACCTTGTTGGTCTTTAAGGTGCTACTGGACTCAGATCTTCCCATCCCTCACTTCATCCTTCCCATGCATTTAGGTTAAATTTGTTTGAGAACTGCATCCATTCTCCAGTCATGGCTGCACACATTAAATGAGTGGATATCAAAAGATCTAAATCTAGATGGCAAAGAATGTTGAAAGCTATACGTGTTCTGAGGCCACCATGAGTTAGGGAGAAATAGCTCCTTGCTTAGGCAGGCTTGGGGATATTCCATCACTTCCCCCTCAAACACATGTATTCTTTGTGCCAATGATTTTCTTACCTTCAAAGTATGCAGTGAGACAAAAGGAGAATGGTTCAGGCATACCTAGCTTTATCTTAAGGCTGATCTAGACTTTTGATCGGAAATCCTTCCCGATAGACTGGCAGCCTGGAAATCGGATCTTCACCCATGCTCAAATGTCTGGCAAATGCTTTTGTGCAGCTATACTAAATTATTCACCACCTTCATTAGAAGGCTTCTATATTTAATCCTCTATTTGATGAGTAGCCTAATAGGATAAAAAAGGGAAAATAGATCACAGTCATGGAGCATTGTGTTTAGATGTTTAGGCTTGTTTGAACAGGTTATAGACCAGGAGGTAGAATGATCACATGATTGCTCTTCAGAAAAGAAAGGTAGCATTTGAGTGTGTCATATTTTCCAAATGACATTAAACCCACTAATGAAGCAATATCAAAATACATGCTTCAGCCATCTAGCTACAGTTAAGCTTGCTACTGCAGCAATTTAGTAGGAAGGAAAGGAGAGGGTCAAAATAATAGTTAAAAGGGAGAGGGGAAGAGAAAACATACAATTAGAATGTTTTCCCCCTCCCCCAAAAATCAATTTTCTTCCCATTTCTATTTATGTGGCCAGCTTGCTTTGAGAAGAAATTAACCTCATGTGTAGAAAGAAATGAAAGCAGCAGTAAGAGGGAAACAGCTGCAGTTTAAAAGCTGCAGTGCTTGGTTTGCTGAAGCACTTGTGTTAAGAAACTCACCTGCGAAACCAGATAAGTTTGATTGCTGTTGTTCTTTCATGTTTTTTAATCAACAAAATAAGCATACTCACCTGCAGTAGTCAGAGAAAAGACATCCCACCCCACCCACCCCTGGAGAAAACAGCAAATCTTTCAGATCTGCAAGCATCGTTTCTGTTACTCCAAATGAAATAGTTAATGCTCTGACCCTTTGCTAGATCACTGCCGGTGATCTTCTTTGTTTAAAGACAATTTCAATGAAACTAATGAGTTTAATTTATCTGATTTCTCCATCCAGAAAATGGACTGTTATTCTGTAAATGTTTTCTTGCTGTCATACTTGCCAGACTTGAGAGGCCTGGATCTGCCTTTGGTCACACTATTTGCTTCTCTATGGTCACCCCTGAGAAGATTAACCCTTTCCTTAAGAAACCTTGGCCAGGGTCAAACTACCGCTTGGCTCCAGACTCTTACATCCCTTTGATCTCCCAACTATGGAGAAATTATTAGCAAATTCTAAGCCTTCCCATGTGATTTGTTTTTGTAAATTTGTAGAAATTATTCCTAATCCTATTACGTGGCCTAGGGCAAACCTGCATTAAATATATGAGCCTTTTTTGTTATGTGGCAGATGGATAATAAAGGAATGCTGAATGCAGCCCCATTCCAAGTTATGGGAATCTGGACACTTCATCAGCATTCACTTAATCCTCTGCCACGGCCTGTGCCTTTGATGAATGCTCTCATTTATGACCACTGATGCCACTCACTTAATTTCAGAGAAGAAAAATAATACCTTAACTGTTAATGTGAATATTGGAGTTTATGGCTCTACAATGAATAATTGTGACATTATCAAGGGAACATCTTCTTATACATTATTCACTTGTATAGACCACATTAACCAGAGAGAGGGAGAGAGAAAAACAGAGGCAGGGAGAGGGGAATAGAAACTTGCAGTTTTGCCTCTTCCATCCTCTTTGGAGGGTAGACACCAGGCAGACAAAAGTCAGTGTCTTAACCCAAATGCTAGCTGACAATGCGTATCAGCCCTCACTATATTTTGCTCATTGTGGTGCCAATCTCCTATCTCACCAATGACATTTTTTCAAAGAAAGAGTAGATTTCCTAGAGACTCTGCCCTATGCAACTTCCATAGCTTATTATTGAATAGGAAAATGTATCCCTCCTTTCTCTTTTCATACTGTTGCCAGGCAGGATGTCAGTAAATTTGGGGTGAAAATTAAGATAGCACACACTTTTGTATGTATTCTCTATTTTAAAGTGCACACACACTCAGCCTAAAATTTTATTTTCTATACAAGTTTCCCAGAAAATTGTATTTATAATTTAAAATCCAGATAAAACTTCTGAGAAATTTCTAGATGTTCTTTTTGTAAATAAATAAATAAATCTCCCTCCCCCCCTAAAAACCCTGTTCTAGTAAATCATTGTTTGTACTTGTATGAATACAACATACCCTTTTATTTCAGATATTCCCATGACAGAATTATTTTGCCTGTTTCAGCTAAAAAGTATATTTCCAATAACTAAATATTTACAGTTATTTTAAATATTGCTTTCTGTACTCCCCTTTTCTTTCCTGCTAATTGTACTGCTGTATGTTAAAAAGTATGAGTTCCCCTAAAAATCTTGGGATTTTTTTCTTTCAAATTCACATTTTCAGACTGTTATTGAGGTCAAACACCTTAAAGCAAACCACATGATCCTTGTGCATGAGTGCATGTGTGTGTGTGCATGCATGTGTGCATGAAATCTGTATACATCAGAGAAAAAAGGATATTCTGGGAGGGGGTGAGAGGTGAGTTTTGCTAATCTTCATCGTTTATAAGGTATCTGAGTTCAATAAAGCAAAAAATTAACCTCTTTCATGAATGCATTAATATAAACTGCAACTACCTACCTGGAATACAGTGAAATAATTTTAATATTTAGTTGGTTTGTGCTGAAGAGGTTTGTCATTTTATAGCAGATCCTAAATTTTTCCAACATACCACAACTGATAAAACAAAGCTCTTGTGTTAGTAATTCAAAGTTATGATGACTGACACACACAGTTTGATGATCCAAAAGAAAATGTTTCAAATGCTATCACCTATTGTGGAAATTATAAACTATAATAACAAAAAAGAATATCTTAGGCTGCGATCACAGACAATAAATAATGCACTTTCAATCCACTTTCAATGCACTTTCCAAATGGATTTTACTGTGTGAACATGCAAAATCCAGTTGGAAAGTGCATTGCAAGTGGATTGAAAGTGCATTATTTAGTGTGCATGATTGCAGCCTTAGAGTGGTTTCATGGGTTTTTTTAGATGCACATGTATCAGGTATATGTAACAAACATGTGATTTCAAAAGCATCTGTCATACACTTGGCCTGGAGCCAGGTTTCCCATTGAATATAGCTAGGGAACCCAGTTTTGCTGCCATGCAAGGTGTAAAATGACCAGTGGCTGTGGGGGTGGGTTTGTAATTCTCTTTTCAGCACACTAGTTTCAATACTTCTGGTATCCTTGATACATAATGCATACTGAGACAAAATATAAAGAAATGCAAACTTGCTTGGTTAAATGACAAAGCAATGAAAGTTAAAACAGCAGTTCCTTTTTCTGGGAGAAGAACATGAGCTGACCCATTTGATCACCCACTTGAGCCTTTGATAATCTGAAATTTAAAACATTCAGCAAATTCACATTAAGAACTGAGATTGCATATTGGTTGTAAGTAAGTTGCTAAATATATTTCTATGACCTAAAAAGGTTGATTCGTAGAACAAAATAGGAGTCGATTGTTCCTTTAAGACCAGCTTAGTTTTATTCAGAACGTAAGCTTTCGTGTGCATGCACACTTCTTCAGACGAGGAATGAGGTACGGTAAGCAGAGCCACATATAGCTTGTGGGGTTTAGAATGCAAAAAAACTAAGTTGGTCTTAAAGGTGCAATCGACTCCTATTTTGTTCTACTACTTCAGACTAACACGGCTGCCTACTTGGATCAAGGTTGATTTGTGTGACAGTGCATTGATTTCAAGGTACAAGCAAAGAAAGGGGTTTCTTTCTTTTAAAAAGGGGGGCATTGCATAGCAAAGGATTTGTGTTTCCTTTCCGCTGCACAGTACAATTCATGTTCACCTTGCAGTTTCTGCCAGTTGTTGTGTGGATTATCTTTACCCTGTGAGAGTGGGCATCAGCTTTGCCAAGAAGACACGTGGCTCTTGGATGTACTGAACAAGCATGTCACAACTCAAATAAAATATCGTGTGGACCCTAAACTGTTTCAACATACCACAACTGATGAGAACAAAATGCAAAGGAACCCAGTCTCCATAGCCTCCAATTCCCTAACTTATGAATGAACCATAGGAATATAGCAGAAAACAGATCATAATTCTTCTGTACATCTCTTGTTTGGTGCCTAAGTGGCTTGCAGAGCACCACCTGGCACCTTAATTTTAATCACTTGTTTGCTTACATTCTGCCTTTCTTTTTCACCTGTAGAGAACAGCTGTTGTTCTTTGTCATCTGGGGGTGTATGGGTGTGTGTATGAATGTATCCTGACATTAGTTTATGGTGTGCTTAGAGTATCAAATAAGAAGATCCAGGTTCAAATCCCTACCATAATGATAATGCCTGCCCCTAGCCCTGTTTCACAGGGTTGATGCAGGGACAAAATGACAACAGAAATAACAGTGTACTCTTCATTGAAAGAACAGTAAGATAGAACCATCATGGATGTCAGTACAACACGGCTGGCTGTTTCTGTGTGGCTGAAGTATTACCTTTAATCCTGATCTTAGAAATCTGTACAGCACAACATTGGATTATAAAATCAAGATGCTAAGAGAAATTTGTTTTGCTTTCTGTCATCACTGACTTTAAAACATGTAACATATATACATAATGTAACTATATATGTTTGTGTCTCTGTGTGTACCTTGAGTTATAAATTATACTTTTCTGAAATGTTACTTTGCTAAAATATGCTAAAAGAGCAGAGAACATTATTTACAAATAGTTGAGGTGTCATAACAATACACCCACCACTCAAGCTTCCATCGATTTTGCTATAATAAGAGTAGTAATAAAAGAATACCACTTTTAGGGATCATAAGAGTATTCTTTACAAACATAACTGAGTAAAAGACGATCTCTAAAAATGAATATAGAAATCATATTTCAGTTTCTGCTATGCAACTGTCAAGGAAGCAGCTACAGTTTCTTTTGCTGGAACAAATCAATCACATGATGGTTGCTGTTTTTCATAATTGCCCCCCCCCCCGGTAAATTCTAAATTTGCTGGAAAAATACTAAATAAAACTACTATACATGGATGAAAAATGCATTGTTAGCAATTAATTCAAGGTGTGTCACAGGGAAGAACAATGGAGATTCAGATCTGGTTTGAAGACTTTACTCTAGAGACTAAATTCCCTCTCAGTTAAAACAATGACACTCTGGAGAACTCTTTTGAAGTGATAGAGTTATGCCAGGTTCTCACCATTATAACTGAGTAGAGCAGAAATTGGCTACTGTCTTCAAAATGATACAATCTGTCATTTTAGAATTCTTTATTTGCCTTTAATTAAAGGCTGCCTTGAATATAACCTTTCAAAAACTTTGAGGATAAGAAAAAGTAGGATCATCCATGCTTATAAAGATAAGGTTGATTTCTAAAATATTTCTCATTTCTCAAGTTTAATTCCAGTTTGGACAGTGTCACAAAATATTCATATTACAGCTGAGTTCCTTAGATTTGGCTTCCACCATTTGCACCATCAGAATGAAAATCGACCTGGATTGGACCCAATGGTTTGATATGCGTTGCTATCCAAGTCTAACAAGCTCGAACTGGAACAGCGTGTTTAGGAGAAAACAGGGAAGAGGTTTGTTTCTTCAGACTGATATGAAAGCAGTTGTCTGCAAACAACAGCAGCAATATTTGGTCCACCAAAGCAGATAAGTGTGACACCTTGGGCACTTCTTCCCCTTCATTCCAACATGCTGCCTTGGTCTCCTTGGAAGCTACAGGTTCATCCACTTCCTTAGCCCTGGCCCTTCTCTGTATCCCCACTCAATTCCATCATCTCACTTTTCAAAAGAAAAGCTTTTAAAACACTCAGACCACACCAGTGTAAGTAAAATTCCCTAATGCATGTTACATTCCAGCTGCATTTTTAGAATAGCAAGCAGGAATAACAGAGTCAAGTGAAAAACTAGACTTAACCTGTCATCAGTATGCACCTGGAAAGTCAATGTGCATTTCTCCAACTTCCTTCAGTATCAACGTGCCTCCTCTTGACCAAATGCACTACAAATATAGGAATGTTGACAAATAAAAGTTAATCCCAAACACAATTTATTGGAAGAAAACTGACTTCCTAGTAAGTGGGTTTGGGATAGCACCTTTACGTTTTGCTTACTGACAATTACTCTTTCTTGCTGTAAGAGTTTTGCTTATCAACAGTTTTCAGTTTGAGTGTTTTGTCCTATAGAGTTAATTTTTTTCAAGCAAAAAACTCATAAGGCAACAGATCTTAGGAGAAATGACATGCACACACAAAACCATTAATAGGAAATGTGTTTGTTACATTCATGAACCACAAAGTACCAGTTGGAATGAGAAGGGCCAAAAGTCCTGGTTTAGAATTACATTTTCAATCTTCATATGATTATATTATTTTATGTGCAAGAATTGAGCATGTCTGATATATGGTTATAACAAAATAAATGTTAATAAATATCCCATTCTTCTTCAGTGTTCAACAGCTGCCTCCTTCTCTCCCTCCATCTCAGCTAGGTGGGATTTTACAATGGCTAGCTGTAAACAATCCAGTTAAGGAAAGGTTTCTGATTCATTTACAATGGAGAGGGCTATATAGACTACCATATGACAGTGGTTCATGATATCACCTTTTGCTGCACACAAGATTGTAGTCCTGATTTTAAACATCATAAGCAATCTATTCTGTATGTTTGATAAATAAAAAACATATAGCTTATATCCTTTAAAAGGAAGGTGGACATTATGACCTCAACATGACTTTGGTTTAATTAAATTAACGTTTCCAAAGCTTTATGCAATATGGAGCCTTTATTCAATTGTAGCCCTTCTGGTGGCTTGTACTTAAGCCATTCTACTTAAGGGACATTCCATACTGTAGGAAGAAAAGGTATTTTACATATTTACATAGATGCACCATACAGGAATCATATAAAAGATGATGGGAGAGCATGGCATCAAATGTGGGAATTAGGGGTGTGCATTCGGTTCGGCCGAACCGAATCAACTGCCGAATCACCCCTGATTTGGCTGTATACGGAATCGCATACAGCCGAATCCAATTGGGGCCCATTATGCGGGAGCCGAGTATGGCTCCCCATATACTTTCGTATAGATATTCAGAAGTATACGGAAATCCATGGAAAAGGCAGGAAAGGGGCTTCTGCAGCCTCAGGGGAGCTGCTTGCCTCCTTTCCCGCCTTTGGTAGCCTTTTCCCGCCTCTCCCATAGCCTCCCTGGGATCAGGGAGGGGGGGAGGGGGAAAAGGAGCTCCAGCAGCCAATCCAAAGCATGCATTTGCAAAATGCATTGCAAATGCATGCTTTGCAGGGTTGTTGTGTAGCTGATCCCCCAGCAATCAGCAACATTGTTGTTCTTTTGATCTTTTGCTTACTGGGTACCCAAGTAAGCACTGTTGTCTGGCCAATCACAGAGCAGTGCTATTTTTTGAAACTGCTCTCTGTAGGGCCAGAGAAACTTTTTAAGGAGTCTGCCTGGCTGGACTCCTCCATTGCTGCTGTGTTGGTGTGTGTTGGTGTGAGAGAGAGATTGTGCTGTGCTGGCCCTTGGCCTCAGCTGCTGCTGCTCTCTTTCAGCCTTACCAGACTTGTTTGGAGTAGAGAAAACGTCTAAGGTAAGACATTGGCTATGGAGGCCCAGATAGCAGCCATTGTGAGATCTGCCTTTTTCACCTTAGGCGGGCACGACAGTTGGTCTCCTTCCAAGAGCACAGCAACTTAGCAACAGTGATTCATGCAATGGTCACCTTGAGACTAGACTACTGTAATGCCCTCTACATGGGGCTGCCCATGTCCCGAATCTAGAAACTGCAGCTGGTGCAGAATGCAGCAGCCAGGCTGCTATTGGGTCTCCCCATGAGGGACCATATACAGCCGGGGCTGCGAAGACTGCACTGGCTGCCAATAGTATTCCGGATTCACTACAAGGTGCTGGTCATTACCTTTAAAGCCCTTTATGGCTGAGGACCTGCCTACCTTAAGGACCCTCTCTCCCCACATATTCCCCAGAGGGTACTTAGATCTGGATCACAAAACCTATTATCAATTCCTGGGCTGAGGGAGGCGAGATCGAAGGCTACCAGAGAAAGAGCCTTCTCTATTGTAGAACCAACTCCCAGAAGATGTCGAGCCCTGCGGGACGTTGCCCAATTCCACAAGGCCTGCAAAACAACATTATTTTGAATGGCCTTCAGCCAAAGTATATAGATGCCCAACACTACTGAGTGTATTGTACTAAATTTTAGCACCAAAATTGTTGTTTAAAATTGTATTAGTAATTTCAAACTGTTTAAAACTGTTCTAACTTCTTAACTGATAGACTACTGTAATTGTTTTTTTTGTTTTATTGTTGATGTTTGAAATGTTGTTAGCCGCTTTGAGCCTGCCTTGGCGGGGAGGGTGGGATATAAATATGAAAAATAAATAAATAAATAAATCTTCCCTCCCTCCTTTCAGCTGGGGTGGCTCCCCAAGGCCAGCAGAATGAAAGGGGGTGGGGCGGGGGAAGATCTTGCAAAAACCATTTAAAGGAAACATTTAAAGGGACTTCACTCACACCCACTTGCAAAAACCATCTAAAGGGAATGCTCCCTTTAAATGGCTTTTGCAAGCCATATGTGAGTGAAATCCAAGTGGCGAGTTCACCACTTCCAGGTGAACTTGCTGCTTGGACTTCACTTGCTGTGGCTTGCAAAAGCCATTTTAAGGGAATGTTTGGAAGCAGGAGCAGTGAAAGGGATAAGGCTGAAAAGGATGCAAGCCATTTCAGCGATCCTCTCACTCTCTCCCCACTTTCCAGCACAAACCCCACAAACCTCTGAAACCACATGGAGTGTTGTAGCAGGGTCATGGATAGAGATAGGCATGAACCTCTGGATCACATGTTCATCAGGAAATCAGGTTTGTGATGAGGTTCGTGCCAATCCATCATTTATTTTATTTTGCTTTAATTGATAATGTGCTAATTATTACTTATAAATCACATTGAACCAAAAGTAATTCACCCTAAAATGCCCCTTTATTACCAAGTGAAACCAAGCCCATGGGATCACTACCCAGAAGTTCATTTGCACAGCTATTTGCAAATGTAAATGCTATTAAAAAAACACACACACACACAGTTTTCTGAGTGGCATTTCTACAATCCAAATTAGTATGGTGGTAGCCTGATTCTATGAGTTCGAAATATTTTATTGTTGTAGGCATAAGCCATAACAACTCAGCAAATTCCCCAAATTATACAGTTTACTTCTAGCCATAAAAATTACCAGAACAGATGTAAGATATAAGGTGCCCTTCAGGTATAGAGTTTGCACTTGACCCCAGATCCAGAGCCATAAGCTTGTGCCTGCTGTGGCAGAGCAGGAAGCATGTATTGCCTAGATATTCCTAGGCATTTGGTTGAGGCAGCAATAGTACACTGAGCAGTCTGGCACTCACATACCACCACCCCCTTCTTTGTAAGCTTCCATCAGGAGGCACTGAAGAAATTATGTTTTGCCATCTGCATATAAGGAATATTTTTTCTATTTTGTTCTTAATGTAAGATATTGTAATTTTTTACTGTACTGTTAGCTGCCCTAAACCCTGCTTCCAGGGAAGGGTGGCCTATAAACCAAATAGAACAAATAAAAATAAATCAACAAAACAGAGAAGGCAGAGAAAGAATGGGGGGGAGGGCAGGAAATGACTCATAACTCACCACATATGCAATTCAAATAGCGGAGAAAGCAGTATAGACTGTATACAGGCCACATTGGGCATCTTGATTTCCACTGGTTTCATTGCCAAGTAGGGCTGTGCATTCAGGTACACCTGGTCTGAAAAGATTTCCGAAAATCTCTGTTTGAACCACCTAAGGTATAGTTGAAGTGACCCAAAACACTTTCAGGCAATTAATCTCCCAGAATTTGGGGAGTGTTTTTGGCTTCAGGGAGACCAAAGAGCAGGATAGAAGAAGAGTTAGGGTGTTTTAAAGTTTAGGGGCAAGATAGAAGAAGGAAGGATCAAACCAAACCACTTACCAGGCCACCATTGACTTACTGGCAGGTCCTCAGCTTTTCAAAAATCCTTCCTCCAAACCCTTTCTCACAGCTGGCATCCTACACAGTAAATCTCACCCCAGCTGCCTTAAAATAGTGGTGGGCACTATTTTAATAGACACATAATAGAATCTCACAATGCTTGGCAGCCCAGGGAGATCATATGGATGATAGGCCAGGTCTACTCATAGAAAATAATGGGACCATTATTTCCTATGGGCGTTAGAGACACTCCAGCTACCTACAAGAAATAATGGCACTTCCCCTGCCCCTTGTGCCATCTTCAAGATATTTTGGTGTCATGGATCCACCTTTATTGCATATTAGAGTAAATCTAGCTTTGCTTGAATCGTATAGACCAGTGGTGGCGAACCTATGGCAAGGGTGCCAGAGGCGGCACTCAGAGCCCTCTCTGTGGGTATGCATGCTCCCTCCCCCCACTCCCACGCACAAGGCTCTGGAGTCATATCTCATTGAAGCTCCTCCTCTCCTCAAACTCAGGCTCCTTCCCCCAAATCTCCAGGTATTTCCCAACCCAAACCTGGCAACCCTAACTGGGCCTCCTTCAGACAGACAACAGGGCACTCCAACCTTTTTGAGCTCATGGGCACCTTTGGAATTCTGATGTGGGGGGGTGAGTGCAACCACAATGCAGCCCCCAAGCACAACACACAGAGGAAAATTCTTTGCAGGAGTTCCTGCAGCTTTAGGGAGGGGGTTAGATGGGACCCACTAAGGCAGGGATAGCCAAACTTGCTTGACATAAGAGCCACATAGAATAAAAGTCAAATGTGTGAGAGCCACCAGACACAAATGTCAGATGTCTAAGAGGGAGGGAGGGAGGGAGGGAGGGAGGGAGGAAGGAAGGAAGGAAGGAAGGAAGGAAGGAAGGAAGGAAGGAAGGAAGGAAGGAAGGAAGGAAGGAAGGAAGGAAGGAAGGAAGGAAGGAAGGAAGGAAGGAAGGAAGGAAGGAAGGAAGGAAGGAAAATAAGTGGGGAAGGAGAGAGAGAGAGGTGGAAAGAAAGCAACTTGAACTTTAAATGCATTCTCCAAGCCACTGGCTAGCTTGGCTTGAAGAAGTGGTTGTCAAGCATGCAGTTTCAATGATGAATCAAGTGGATACAAAACTACGTTTATTGATAGACTGATATGCTCTCAATGAAGGTTCTTGAGAATAATGCCAAAAATACATTGCTACATTACTTTTAAAACATACTTCAAAGGATTCCCAAGGGTGGGGGCCAGCGGGGCGCGCTAACACATAAACGATCATAAATGTCTACATTCTCACAATGTTATCAGTATCTCGTCCTTGCTTTTCCTCAGATGTTACAAACTCCCAAAGAGGAATGTAAGGGAAGGTGCTGATTGCTTCTTCTCAAGTCAGTTTTGTTTCTTTCTAGTCTACTTCACACGCAATAAAGCAAGAAGGGGGAGGGGGAAAGAATAACAGAGCCAACATACCTTGGTCCCCCTGATATTTCACAGACCAGCTTTATGGGGGACCCTAAAACAATTAATTACCAGTGGAATCCTAACATGCTTGACAGTGGTTTAAAGAGACAAATGCCTTCTCTGGTGGGGGCTTCAAGAGCCAAACAAGGTGTGTGAAAGAGCCACATGTGGCTCCTAAGCCACAGTTTGGCCACCCCCGCACTAGAGAGATGGGTATAAGGCAGCTTCATGTTTTCATGTTGCCAAGACCTGGTTGCGTTTCATACTTCAAAACTGTTGTGGCATGGTCCAAGCCGAAGGGAAGAAGAGAGCATGGGTGTGTGGAGGACAGATCAGGACGAATCAAGCACATTTCTTTGAAGGAATGTGGGTTTATTACAGGAAATGTTGGGATCGCCTGAGGTTTTGAAGTGGAAAGGGAGGAACTGCAGGCTTCCTTGCTTTCAAATATTATGTTTCTAATAGCAGTATCTGAGCAGAGTTCTTTCAAGCTATAGGGACCATAAGGCAAATTGTTGATAAGCTGTTTTTGAACTGTTGCACTGCTGTTCTGGTTTTCCAGAGCATCCCTGACAAGTGTTTGTCCAACCGCTGTTTAAAGACTGCCAGTGAGGGGATTGATTGCACTGCTGAACAACTCTTACTGTTAAAAAGTTTTTCCTATGCCAGTCCTCTCCTCTGCTGCCAGCAGGAACAGCTCCCTGCCCTCCTCAAACTGGCAGCCCTTCTAATACTTCAAAAGAGCAATCATGTTTCTCCCCTCAGCCTCCTCTTCTCCAGACTGAATATCCCCAAGTCCCTTAGCCTTTCCTCATTGGACTTGCTCTCCATGGTTACCCGGAAGTAATCTTCAGTGAGCACTGTGGCACCTACTCTCTACACATGCATAGGATTGCAGTTTTAGTTTAAAAAAAGAAGAAGATATTGGATTTATATCCCGCCCTTCACTCTGAATCTCCAGGTCTCAGAGCAGCTCACAATCTCCTTTATCTTCCTCCCCCACAACAGACACTCTGTGAGGTAGGTGTGGCTGAGAGAAGCTCTCCCAGAAGCTGCCCTTTCAAGGACAGCTTTGTGATAGCTATAGCTGACCCAAGGCCATTCCAGCAGCTGAAAGTGGAGGAGTGGGGAATCAAACGCAGTTCTCCCAGTTAAGAGTCCACGCACTTAACCTCTACACCAAACTGGCCCTCCATCAGAATTTCTAGTTAATACAATTCAGACTATCCCTGAAGTTTCCAAGGGTAGCCGTGCTGGTCCATAGTAGAACAACTAGATTCGAGCCCAGAAGCATCTTAGAGACCAACAAGATTTGGGGGAGGGGACACAAGCTTTCCAGCATTAGAGCTCCTTCGATTATATAAAAGGAGCTTTGACTCTCAAAAATCTTGTTCTCTAAGGTGCTGCTGGACTCAGATTCAGCCATATAAATTAGTGGACTCCTTTCATCAACTTAATTTATTAACTAACATCATGTATCCCCTGCCTTCCTCCCCCAAAAGGACACTGAAGTGGTTTGACACACTCTCCCCTCCTCTTTTATCCTCACAACGAACCTATGAGGTGGATTAACTCAGAATATATTACTGGTCCAAGGTTTCCCAACAAGCTGCCAGGGCAGCAGGGGCATAGGACCTCCCAGATCTGATTTGGACACCCTAACTACCAGCTCCTACTAAACACACTATATTTTAATGTATTCTTTTTCCCTAATGATGTTTATAATGTATGTTACATGTTCAAAAGTAAATTAGATGGACAGGAACACCTCTGGGAAAGGCATGTTCTCAGTTTAACCCAGACTTGCAAGTAACAGAGCAATGAACAGCCTCCATTTATTGCCTTATAACACTCTCACCATCATTCTCCCATTCTGACATGTTACTATTTGGTTGGTTTCTTAAGCAAATGCTATCCAGACCAAATGTTCTTTCAGTTTGTTAATTTCACTGTGAGTTGTTTTTTTCTAAACTAAAACCTCAGAATTCAGGTTAAATTGCGGTGTTGGCACTTTGTGATAAATAAGTGGGTTTTGGGTTGCAGTTTGGGCACTCGCTCTCTAAAAGGTTCACCATCACAGGTATAGACTATCTCTATAACTATCACAGCACAAGCCATTTAATGTTCTGTTACAGTGCTGAACTAATAGGCTGTCCACTTAAAGAGGCTGGTAGATCAGGCTGTTCACCACCACTGGAATTCAAAGGAAGGATAGCTTGCATTGAACAAGGGTCATTTCAGAAGATTTTATTGAAATAAAATTTTACAAAGTATACAACTGCTTTCTCCAGTTTGTGGTCTTGGGTGATGAATGATAAAACTTTGAACATTTGTCCCTTCTGTTGTTGGTTTCTAGAGCATAACAGGTGCAATCCTAATTGTTAGCCTCAGTGTTCTAATGAAGTTTCTAAAAGGTTATTTAAACTACAAGAAAGAAAGAATGATCAGTTGCCCTTCAAAGAATTCCTCTGAAATCTGAACAAAATAGGAATCTCAATTGCAGCCCCAAGTATTTAAATAAGCTATTATAAAAGTAGTGCTAAAAGCCATTATATTGCATGATTTCCTGTGAATAATAGAAATGCTCTCTACCAGGTATTTTTACTTAAATGTTTGAGAGCGATAGTGTTCAGCCATTGTAACCTTTCAAACCACTGCTATTGGCATTGTTATAACTTTGTCTCTCAAAGAAGATAGTATGAATCTATTCAAAAATTCTGCAACTTCAAAAGAAGTGTAGCTTTAAACCCCATGCATTAGTACCCCCACCTTCTACTAGTATGTCACTTAAGCCATGACATCAGCGTAGAATTTCAGCATTGTGATGCAGAAAATGCCTGTCATACACAAACAACATCATGGTGCTCTTTTAGTCTAATATGCCTATAGTAGCTCAGTTATTTTAATGACACACAGTGCTTTTTCAGTTGCTCGAGTAAGTTTTTTTTTTTAATGGGGAAAATGTATTTACAGCATGCACAGCTTATTAACATGGCTACCAAATGGGCCCACCTGCTGTGGTTAAAGGAAGAAGGGCTTGATCCCTTGGGCCTGATCTTTCACATAAAAGTCAGCCACAATGATGCTATTTAGGACAATGAGTAGGCTCCAATTGTACAAAGCACGGTCCTGAAAATACATTGATAAGGGTGCTCCAGAGCAAGTTGAATAAGAGTTATTGCCTTAAACAAACATTCAAGTCCATTTTATTTCAATGCCAAGAGTCATACCTATTGTTGAAGCTAAAGATTGGCTTGCTGGCCTTGTTATTCTTGAGAAAATGTTTCAGGTAAGAACACTCTCTTCAACTGTGTCTGAAATCTTTGGCGTGGTAATAATGGGAGCAGACACTGAAACCAATGGAATTTCCAACTGTTTTTAAATGTCTCTGCATTTGGCTCTACATATCTGTATTTCAACTACATATTTTGTAAATGTGGACCAAGAAGATTTGACCAAACCATGCTAGCATGCAGTCACAAAGTGTCACATGTTTGCATGATACACACAGTAGGTACCAGCTCATCCCAATATCTGAAGTTGGAATCCTAAGCAATTTAGTCAGGAATTCAGAATTTATCCTGCTTGTAGGTAAAAATGCCAAAGATTGTGGAGTATGCTGTCGAACTAGAAGCAATACATTCACTTGATTTATATATAAACCTAGTTGCAAGATCTACCTAAATAGCTGTTAAAATGGTTGCTATCATCACTGAGTTTAATAACTTGGAATATTACTATATTGTTTTGCAAAAAAAAAATATGAATGCAATACTAGGAAAGAATAAAGTGACATGATAGGCTTCTTGGGACCCACTGTTCGAACAGTCCACTCCGATTAGTGTTACCAATATATTAAACATATCAATTTAGATATAGGCATCTGAAATTCACTAAAATTCCATATTGCTGAATAGGTGCAATACATTTTACTAATTATGCAATAGCCAAATGCCAAATGTTTTATGTTTTTAGTCTTTTGATTTCAAAGAAGTAATATTGCATACAAAATCTAGTATAGTATACAAAATGTATTTATTCCTGCTTTTATGATTGATTATTCTCAAGAATACCTATTAATAAGGGGGAAAGTTGTGGCTTAGAGATCTGTCCTACATAGCAATTAGCATAATCATATTTCCCACTTATCTTCAAGTTCACCATTCAGTTGTTCACAGAATTTCCCCCACTTTATCTCTCCTCTTCCATTTCTTCTATATTGTCTTTTAATTTCCAATTCTAAAAAATTCTTGTTCCTTATATTTTCCATATTAACACAAGATGACCAATTTTCTTGGGGAATATAAATACCATTTAGATTGAAGATGTGAATAAAAATGAAGAGGCAGCAGTATTAAGATATTTGTAGCATGTCTTTTTTCCTCAAAAAAAGAATGAAACTGAGTTTCATTTTCAGATTATGCTGCAAAAAGTCTGAAGGACTACACTCAGCCTTTCATGAAGATAGGACAACTTAAAAGAGTTTGACTTAAGACTGCCAGACAATCTTCAGATCTCCTGGCTATACCACACACAATGCCATAAGATAATTAGGTCAACAGTTTGTTGAATCCACGTGTATGTAATGAATAGGTGTTGAAGAACAATGTTTATTTCATCTGTACTAATTGTTAAATCCATTAAATCAGTGGTTAGATCCTAAATTTGTACTAGAATATTTCTTGGGTAGCTGAACCAGCAATTGGTGGCCTTGGTACTGTTCAAGGCATGTTGAAACCTTGTATTTTTGGCACATCCTAAGCAAACAGTGGGAGGTGAAGGTTCATAAAAACAGATCACTGCATGTCTGCTTAGATGTCACAATAGAAGTGTAGCTACCCAGATAATTTTTTTAAAAAAATATCCCTTTTGAACCTATAACTAGTATATGATTTAGAAGAACATTTTCATGTTATCTAATACAGTTTGACTTTTCAAATGGTAATTATGATAAAATCTAAACAAAGATATTGCAAGCAGCATCAGAAAATTCTTGTAGCTTTCTAATTTAGGGTTGCAATCAAATAGTGATTCTCAGACCACTTTCTTCCTGAGTAGTCCCACTTGATTCAATTAGATTACTCAATAAGCAGTCAAAGGGCTGATTTCTTCATGCAGCCTTCATAACATTTTAGACCTTCAAATACATTGGCAACTAAAGCCACAAGACGGGGAGCATCAGAGAATGTGCTGTCATTTCTAGAGCTTGTTTTACTATCAACCAATGTCACTGTCCTCTTTGTTGCGCCAGGTGGGATGTTGAAATGCAAAGGAGCTCTTTAGTCAAAATATACACTCCATAGCACACCTGGCCTATGTTTACAAAGAAAATATCTCTTGTTTCACTGCAGCCAGCCAGACTGATCCACACCAATCTTAATTTATCTGCTAAGGATGCAGTAGGCCCCTATTTAACAGTCATCAGCAATAAAGGAAAATATACTGAATCATTTCAAGTGCATGCTAATCATTTAATGTAATAAATGGAGCAACTCTAATTATCTCCTGAGGAAATGATTTCACACTAAAACAATGGGAATGAAGCAGTTGCTTCAGGAGCATTACTTCCAGCTGAAATTTTTCTTTGTGAAAGTTGGAGTGAATCCCTTTAAATACATGTCCTTTTATTCAGTTACATACACAAGAATAAGGCACATGCAGAACTGTTTTCCCAGGATTCAGTGGTATGCACCACATATTGAGTTTTCTTATAGTTTTAAAGTGAATTTTTTAAAACTACTCAAACCATCAATTTTTAATTTAGGAGGGATATTTAATTCCCCCCACACACATATCTTTTTTCCCCCATATGGGAGGGCTTTGTTTGCTTTTCACTCAATTCCTCAAGTCTCTCTATAAAGTTTAAACATGTATAATTTGGGTTTTGGTTCTCTGAACATCAGTAGCACAGAAAAGCTTGTTTTGAAGATCTGACCACAGTTCACTCACAGGAGAATTCAAATAAGCCACACAGACTTGCAAGCAAAATTGTCAATATCACAGGAAGGGCAAGATTAGAACTGAGTTTAAAAGATTCAACCCATTTCCTTCAAGAGAATTGATTTCACTGTGAGCTAAAATGTTTTGTTAAATTAAGTACTTCTATTGCTTTGGTGTTATGTCTTTCGCTCTTTAAAAAGCAGAAGAAATAAGCACTATCCTCTGAGGCATTCAAAAAAATACTTCCACATTAGAATATTTTTCCATAGATTTATATTCAATATATATCCATATATCCAATGCAGATAATACAGCCCTTTATACTAGATAACAAAATGATTTCTACTTGTTTTAAAATCTTTTTTTAATGGTTCTAAATCGGAAACTAAAAGACAATTTGAGTTGGAATTTCTCCCACCCACTGACCGCACTTTCACTTTTTGCATAAAGCTGTTATGAGCACTTTCTATAAGAATGTTGTTGAAGGAGGTAAATCTCCCAACTCTGCATATTTAACTACCAGCTTCCTCACACTTTGCATTAATCTTTATTATCTGTCTAGTGCAGTTTATTTAATATTTTTAGCTATTTGGTCAACATATATATACTAGTGCTAGCTAACAACTTATCTAGCATATTAAATAATATAATCATTATATAATTCATGACCAATTTGTGGATTATGATACTAAAAACAAGACAAAGGGGGGCTATATAACTTTTGGAGGTCTACAATTATGCTGATGTCTATATTTCACAAGAAGTAACAAGAGAGGGAACTATTATTTTATTATAAGATTACCATTCACCATGTACAGGAAAACAATGGATATAAAGCATGAACTTAATTGGAATCAACTGTAGCAGTCTTTACAGGAATTTACCAAAATGTCTGCCATTCAGAGCTGGCTTACCATAATATTCTCTGTGGAATAGTTGACCACAGGATTCTCATTCACAAACAGCCAGGTTAAACAGTTAAATGCTAGCAAATCCTGCATAGCCCTGTGGGAAATTTCACTTTAATCCCGAACTTATAAGAGGACAATCAAAGCCCAAAGCCTGGGTAACAAATCTGATCCTCTGTTGCAATCTGCGTCCTCATGGGAAGCAGAGAGATGCTCCCTGTACAAGCCAGAGATGGATAAATACCTAAATGATGAGATAGATGGGGAATGCAGAAGAAGCGTCTGGCTTCAGCCATTCGCTTCCAATTTCACATTACATTGTGAAAGGCAATTCTTGTGCAGCTCAGGAACAGCCAGTCCTGATTACTATAAGTTGAAGTGTGGCTTAAGGAATGATTAATGACAGTGTCAGGAGAAAACAAAGCACAATGAGAGTTATCTCTAATCCACCTGCTTGCAGATGCTATAGTAAGGGAATGGAAATGGCCCTGGTGAGCCCCGATAATAAAAAAATCAAAATAGAAAGGTGCAAAGCCGTAGATATGTATTAATCTGATATATATAAAACTAGGTCTTAGCTTGAATAAAGCATTAGGCATGAATGGAGCCCCATAGGTGATAGATATTAGAGCATAGAAGACTTCACATTGTCTGTATTTTTTAAATCAAACAGAACTGTTCCCTTCAGTATTGCCTTTGACATTAATAGGTTGGTATTTGAAAAGTCACAGTTCACTAGATGAGCAGGCTTGTGAGTTCAAGCTCATTAAACAAAACCCCCTTTTTTTCTGTTGTTGTTGCTGTTGTTGGTGCAACTGTGCCAAAAAAAATGACACCACACCACCACCTTGTGGCTGTTGGGTATAGAAGCACACAAAAGAAACTCGCTGGTTCTCCTGCTGCTTTTTGCCAACAGAAAGGAGAATCCCCCTATAAAACATAATTATAAGATCTGATTGCTTTTTCACATGCAGACAGATTTATGATCTATCACAGCCCTGACAACTATCTGAAAGATGATTACTAGATTCTTATTTTTAAAAATGTCATTCCAGGATTGGTTTTAAATAGCAAATCAGACTATTCCCTTCATTTTTCCAACTGGGTGCTGGATCTGTGCAAAGAGCAAGCAGCTCAGTGCTTTTAACTATTGCTGGCCATGTCACGAGGAACATTTTGCTTTCTCTATTTTTGAATGCTTTCTAGTGTATGATCTCAAAGTGAAGGGTTTTTTAAAAAAAAAATCAGGCTGATAATCTACAAAGCAGAGATGTACTATTCTTTTGGTCCACACTAAATGGATTGACCCATAAAATGTTCCATTCATCCATATATTATTACTTTTAATATTTATTACATTTAATTGATCACCCCTTCCTGGCTCATACCAGGCTCTGGGCAATGTACAACATGAAGCCACGGTGTTAAATGTAACACAAATAAGTTACTATGCAAGAGCCATAGACTTAAGTCACCTTGGGCACACTACAATGCATACTATCAAAATATGCATTTTCTCTCATGTGAGGCATCTTCCTCTCACTGAAGAAGTCTGGTAAATGGAAGGTGGTAGTGTTTTCAACAGTGCTTTGGATGCAGTCCTATCTCTGTCTAATAATGATGGTTGTGAACATGAATGAGAGAAAACCACTCTGAACATGTAAACAGTTCTTCTATATTGCCCGTGTTATAGGTTAGCATATTTTTCTCTTCGTCATCTACTTCTCCAAGTTCTCCAAATAAGACTCACACACTTACCCCAATCAAGCACTGATTTCAATAGGAGAGAGTTAACAATGTGCTTAACTAAAATTGCTTAATTTGGCTTGATCCTGTTTATTGCATTTTAAATTAGGATGCCATTTAATTAAAAGCAGAATGCTTGTTGGTGTCACCTTTATTAGGACAGTCATCAGCTGTTTATTTAGGAGTAAATTGCTATAAGATCTCTAGATGGCCAAGGGAAACCTGCAAGTACATTGCCCTCTCTCTGAATGTGAACCGCAACCAGTTGAATTTCAATTCATATTTCACAGAAACATTTTAATACAGAAAAATCTCTAATGAAGATTTAGCACTTAATTTTTAACAAGGCTGACATAGCTGTCGAAAGAAAGCAAATACATTATTTTAATTAATACCAGATCATAAGTGCTCCTGATTCATATGTTAAACAAAGAAAAAGCGTCTTTGTCATAATCCACAATCTATTCCATATTCACCCATCATTTACTCAGATTCTTTTTTTGTTTCCATGTGAGATGTATGATGGAAGCTGCCATGTAAAACTGTACAAATGCTGCACACACTACAAATACTGTGATCATATCGTTCCCCTCCTCCATTTTCTTATGACATGTCACAAACTAATTTATCTATGTGCTTTTGCCTACATCTGACATCTCCTGCCTCACATTCTCCAGTAGCATTGTTTTAAGGTTAAATAAATACATAGAGTATGTATTGAAATGGTGATAGCAGTTGGACAGGTTATGCATTATTGTAGATAATCTTTGAATAACTTCAGGCAACTAGTTTGACAGGGCAACGGAAACACTGATCTTTTGATTAATCATTGGAATACTTTGCTACTTCAGTCATGCACAAAATTAGGATTCATGAAACCCTGGGAAATATATAAAATCTCTGTTGAGCCAGGATATGGTTTACCTTGCCAGGTATCTGTGACAAGGTAAAGTACTCAAACAAGACACTACTCAGGATACTCAGACACCCACTGGTTTGATTAATGTCCTGTTCACCAATCATAAACAGGGTGCCAACATTTTGATGGACAGTTCATCTGTTCATAGACCTGTCCAAGCCTGTTCAGCAAAATGATTCACTGAATTCCTTCCTGACAGTGTAGTATAACACAATCAACCTTTTGTGAATGTGTGTTCTCACACAGCCCAGCTGAGTTCTGCTCCCTCTTCCCTGCTGCATTTTTTGTCCAGTTGTCAAGCCATTATTTAAATAGGCAATTAAATCAGTCATAAATAAATGTTATGCTCTGAAACAGCCCCTTATTTGATATTATTTCTTTAACTAGTACTTAACCACATTGATGGTTAGCAATCCATTGCATTTGGCTGCACTTTCACACATGCACAATGGGGTGAGGGGAATGCAAACCTGACTGGCAGATGTTCAAGTATCTCAGTGCAAATCAAACAACAAAGATGATTGCATCATGTCTGATCATCACAGTTGAACACAATATGTTCTAACATGTTTGTGGGGAGGGGAATGTGATACCCCTACACTTCTCACCAAGAAAATATCATCCCTTTTATCATTTCAAATATGAAATTAAACTAAACTGGACTGCTGCTGCTTCCACCCAGCAATATAGCTTCCATATGGGGATTTTCTGCACATTTTCCTTGGTTGGCAACTAGAGCAAGCAAGGTCAATTGAGAATGGAAGCAACAGTTTAAAAAGGAGAATTTTCATACATTTTTTAAAACATATTTCAGAAACAACTAGAGGTAATTTCAGTTCAGCTTGAGCATTTGGGTCATGCCATTCTGGAATCAGAAGGTAGCAGTGACAATAAAATCAGATATATGTTTGTCATCTGAACTGCTACCCCACACTGTTAGTATTTGGTAATCTTCTCTGGCAGAACAAATTAAATGTTACTAGCTGCTCTATCATATTCTTAACCAGACTCCAATTACAATGTGAAGAGTGCTGGGCAGAAAAGGAGATACTGCAAGTCCAGGTCATCAATAGCTACCTGGGAGAGCTCTGGGTATTTCAGTAGGTACTGCCTTCAAGGTCTTGAGCCTAGAACCTCACTTCATTTGTGCAATGGCTATATTGTATTGCAGTCAATATTGATGGACACCAGAATCATTAATTTATGCTGCCTGCTGGAGGCCAACACTACATATCCCAGGTCTACTTGTCCCTCAGTTGTCGCCCAGTGACATGTCTTAACCCAGCAAATACCACATTTAAATTCAGACTCCACAAGCAGATCTCCTATTGTATAATCTAACTCTAAAAACAAGCTTGATTAGTGCACAGTAAACTATGAGAGTTTACTTTCCCCGAAATATATGTCATTGCCCCAGTAAAGAATGGACTCTGGGGATGGACATGAATGGGAAAAATGCAATTCATAACCACAAACTGAACTGGGTTTGTTCACAAACCAAACCAGTTCATGGTTTGTGGACCTGCACATCTCATTGAAAGGGACTAGTGTCCTTTTAAAATGGGGTTTGCAGAAAGCTCAAAAAACAGGTGAGCAACAGAAAGTCTTGTGCAGCCCTTTTAACATTTCAGAGTGCACCAGAAAGCCTGAAAAATAGCTGAGCAGCAGGGAGCAAGACAGCCCAAAGAAACAGCTGACCAGTGGGGAGCTGCTCCTGCACAAAACAGCCCCAAACAAAACAAACAAACGGAACAGCTGCTCAGCTGTTTTTGCTGCTTTCATGGGGAACAGGAAGCAGGAGTTTAAAGGGACTTGGAATTCCCTGCTTTCTGCTCTACCTATGAACTGCCACAAACTGCTTTAAAAGCTTGTGGAAGATCATGACGGTAGACCCATCACAAACTTTAGTTCATGAACCATTAACAGGACAAAATTCCTCATGAATTTTGCTTAATGGTTCATTTTGTACCCATCCCTAATGGCCTTAATGGGCTGCATTATGACTTGGTAGGGGAGAATACAATAAGGGTTCCTATCTTTTTTGTTTACTGGTACTGAAAGCAATATGGGGTAGGCTGTTTTTATTTTGGGAAATTGAGGCTGAGACAGCATTTTGAAGCTAAATTACAGGTTGGAAATCTGATCATTTATTACCAGTATCAATTATACCCTGATGTATTCCTCTGAGCAACTTTTCAGGGGTCAGGGGCTGCAATGGGAAGTGGGAAGTGGCAAAGGTCTCTTTCATGAATTCTATTAATCGAAAAGTTGGATGTAACCCAAGGTATTCGCAGAGCATAATTTACGAATCAAACTAAAATTATGTTTCCAGGTAGCAGGTAGACTAATCCAGATGCAAGCAATATTCATTTTAGATATCCTTACAGATATATTGATTTGTGCTAAACACAGACTAGTCTCATTTCCAGTTTCATGATACATATGTTTAATGTTTATAATTTTAATAGAAGGGTATGTATCAGTTTCATACAAATGACACTGCACAAGGAATGACACTGCACAATCATTCACTTTTGCATGCTGTAAAATAGAGGGTCTTCAGAAAAGACTTAGGTGTCAAGAAAGCCTGGTAAAGACTGCCTGCTATAGATTTTACCTTATTCAGTGGCATTATCACATGCTTGTTTTGTATTAAGTTGGTAAATAACTCATGTCACCCTACTATGTCCCATTTCCACCTAGAAGATAAGAGGTTATTTCTGCTCCAGTGCAAAATCCTAACAGCCAAGTTAAGGAAGTGTCGAGATTGCTATCTAAATTACATGCCAAGCAGCATTAACATTGTTAGGAAGGTTATTTATCCAAGGCCTGAATATACTTCAGATGAGAACATTCAAGCCAACTCTTTCTTGGCATGTGTAGACCCATGGGGAAATGAAATCTGGAGCGTTGGTTGTGAATTAAATACTGTAATTCAAGGCTAAGTTCTTGTAAAGATATTATACTGAAACTGCAGGTTTGTCCTGCCCCCTAACTCATTCCCATGAAAGGCCTGAGATAACAGAATGCCATTGTGATAAGTCCTTCTAGTCTGGTCCCTCACAGAAGACTTGCCTTTACTAAGACATAGCCTCTCAGCCTTACAAAATGGCCCTTCCATGGCCTGGGGCACAGAGGGGGATGATGTGCAGATGAGGCAATAAACAACCAGACCACAGTGATTTGGGTAATACAAGCCATATCTTGTATTGATTGCACTGTAGGAGCATTGGCACTGCATGGGGATGGATCCCAAACTGGGCAACTAGCCTGTCATCTGATGAACCTGACCTGCTGGGTGACAAGCACCTAAGACAGCCACACTGCTCCCTCCCCCAACCCTGGAGCTCACAAAGCAGCACCAGGATAAGTCCAGGCTATGTCATGTCCAGGGCTGGCATGTGGGAGTAGACGGAGTAGGTGGCTGCCTAGGGTGCTACCCCACCTAGGTGCACCACCAGGTGCCCCCTTACTCCCCTACACTCTTCGGAGGCCCTGAAGAGCGTGGCGTTTTAGCAGTGCCCGGCCACTTTCGGGTTGGAAGTGGCAGAGCGGCACCTTCATGGAAAGGCACCACTTGGCTGCTTTCATCCCAGAAGCAGCAGGGCGCTGCTAAAATGCCATGCTCTTTGGAGAGTGTGGTGTTTTAGCAGCAGCACCCCCTCCTTTTGGGGGGTTGAAAGCAGTCGAACGGCGCCTTTTCATGAAGGCGCCGCTTGACTGCTTTCATCCCAAAAGTGGCCAGGCACCGCTAAAACACCTCGCGCCAGGTCACCCTGCATGATGATGTTACTTTGGGACATCGTCATGCCATACAAATGCTCAGCTCATGTGCGAAATAACCAGAGCAGGGGGGAAGGTGAGGCACAGGGGTCTGCCTGGAGTGGCAGAACCCCTACCACCGGGTCTGGTCATGTCATTTCACAAGGGAGGCAAGACTTTAATGCCTGTTCTAATGGTCCATGAAGGCCATGTGATTTTTCTCCAGGCCAGTTTGGCCATGGATCCTGAAGTTTTTGTCATCTTCTGGGCATGGAGCAGGGGTCACTGAGGATGTATGTGGGGAGGGGGTATTTGCAGGGGGTTGGACTACATGACCCTGGCAATCTCTTCCAATTCTATGATTCTATTATTTCAATGTCCAGTGAGACTTCTTGAATCCTATGAGATGTTCCACAATATTGTATAAGCTATGTGAATACACCACAATATTGTATAAGCAATGTGAATAAACATTTGGACGTATCTCTTTCCTGGACTCCTCTGGGCCTACACAGGGCTATCTTGTTTTCCTGGAAATGCTCTAGCTATAGTATCATCTTTTATGGAGCCTCCATACAGCTACATTTGTGTGTTGATACTCTGAGAAAGTAGTCAATTGATTCCCCACCACCACTGATAAAATAGAACAATGTAGTTAAACAGAAGAACAGACCTTTGGTTGAGGCAGTGGATGTCTGATTAATCTGGCCCCTCCTGCTTAAGTGGCCCTTTGAATCCAATGATGATGATCCCACTACTCTGAGAACCTGAACCATTCATGCCTCTATCTACTTTGGACGCCAAAAATCCTTGAAAATGCCATCTTGTGATTGAGTTGGAATCTGATATAACTGTTTCTCAGATTTTTAAACTATTTTTTTCCCTTGTTCTGTATATTAAATGCTGTAACCTGCCCCGAGCCTGCTTGCAGGGTGGACGGGATAGAAATAAAATTAATAAATAATAAAGAAAGAAGAGTTGTTTTTATACCCCATTCTTTACTACCCGAAGGACTCTCAGAGCAGTTTATAATCTTCCTTTCCTCTCTTCACAACAAACACCCTGTGAGGTAGGTGGGGCTGAGAGAGTAGTGAGAGAACTGTGACTGACCCAAGGTCACCCAGCTGGCTTCATGTGGAGGAGTGGGGAATCAAACACAGTTCTCCAGATTAGAGTCTACCACTCTTAACCGCTACACCAAGCAAAAAAAAATTGCAGTTAGAAGTAGTGGATTTGTAAGTGGAACACCCAATTTAAATTTGCCAAGCTGTGAATTGCCACAGGTGACCTTGACCAAGTTGGAGTCTTTTCTGTGAGTTGAACATATTTGGCACCCTATGATATTCTCCCTCTTGTTTTCTACTACTTTCCCTAACCGTTCAGTCTGCCTTTCTAAAAGCTTCCATAAACCAAATCAGGACATGTGAAAATTATTCCCAAATTATTCTACAATCCTTTGTCTGTGACCTTGCACTTTATTTAGAAGCAGGGCCATAGCCAGGATTTGAAGTTTGGTGGGGCAGAGACACCATTTTTTGTTGGCAGGGGCCAGGCAGCTAAGTGAGTGGCCCTTGAGCAGGGGGATGGCAAAGAAGGCCACTGTGCTCCTCCATCAGCTCCTTCTGCTGTGACACAGAATGTCATTATGCTTTTTATTATTGCTTCATGTTTTACACTCCAAGTCCTGGGGCCAAACCGCACCTCTGAGCACCACTGCTTGATCCTCCTAGCCTCCTCTACGGCCAGGTAGGTTGTCACTTGGAAAGAAAGCCATCCCGATGGGCCCACCTGGCCACCACATGAGGGAGGGAGCAAGCCTTGCTCAGCAAGGGAGGGAGAGAGTAGGCGAGAGAGCACTACCTTGGTCTGGCCAGCTGGCGAGTGGCTCAGAGGCAGCTGGCCCAGCAGCAGGATCAAGTTGGGGGTGGTATTTGGCAGGGCCAGGGTCCTGGCTTCACTATTTCAGTGGTGAGGCCGGGATAGGCTTGCCAATCCCCAGGTCCCAGCTGGAGTTCTTCCGCTTTCCCAGGCTCCTTCCCACCCCCAGTCAGCTGGCCGGCGGGGAGAAGCCCCGCCCCCAGAGGACCGTGTGCCTTTGCACCTCCGGAGGCTTCAGTCTCTGATTGAAAGGCTTCCTCTTGGGATGGTGTGTCTGTGTTGCTGTGAAGAAGTTGGCAGCAACTCGTGAGTAGAGAGGCCAATCCCCTGCTTCAGACTCGCTAGAAATTGGACTTGGCAACCCTAGGCCGGGACCTTGTAGGCCCCACAATGGCTATAGGCCTCTTTAGAAGCCAGCATTATGCAAGTGTAATTGCCAGTTTTTTCTTGGTGTGCACTGTATTACAGTAGAGAAAAATGTACATATGTGCAATGCAAATTATAAAAGGTTTACTGGGGATAAAATATTTTTGGATGGATGGGGGGAATCCACTAACAGGCTAGCTGAAAACAAACCAGTTGTCAATCCTGCTATTACAGTTCATAGAACAGGCATAAATGAAGCTCACTCAGTTGGCTCCTATTTATATCACCTAGCTCAGAATGGCATAGTGGCCTCCCCCAAAGCTACATCGACTCTGGTAAGAAATATAAGAATCATTCTTCTGGGCTTTCATGATTAGAGAGAGAGAGAGTGAGAGAGAGAGCACAATGTCCTGTGCTGCTGTGACATTTTAAAGGCATTTTAAAACTTGCTTTTTAAAAGGCAGCTAAAGAACTCTCTTTTCAGGTGGGAATCATCCAGTTCAGTAGTTCAAAGCAAAGCTCACGAAGTGACTGGAATTCTACTCTCTTATTTGGCTAAGTATAAAGAATGGCAGTCAGTGTGGTGTAGTGGTGAAAATTAGAACTGGTGAGACCCAGGACCAAATCTCCTACCAAGTTTACTGGTTGTCCTGGGGTCAGTCACTCACACAGCCTAGCCTGGCTCACAGGACTGTTATGATTACAAGGACATAAAAGAGGAGAACTTTGTTCATAGCTATCAGCTTCTTGGAGGAAGGAGAGGATACATATGTGATAGATAGCAAAAAAAAAAAGTCTCTCCTCACTTTTTACCTGGGTTTCCATGTGGTTTTCATTCTTCCCTTCTTTGTTAAGTCAGAAGTTCTTTTTCTTAATGCTTAAAGATAGATCTGCTCCTGGCAGTATTTTATGTTCACCCATTAGTTTATTTTTTAGGACTAAGAAGATGTATTTCTGTGTTATAAATTATTTATAAACACAAGAACAAAGGCAGGCTGTCAGGGAGGCTGGTACTTCGAGAAAACAAAAAGAAAAAAGGAGTATGGGTGTATGAAGAATACAATTTTATAAGGAAGAAAAGGGGGACACAACCACTAATTATTAACACTCATCGGCAGACAAAGACCTGAAAGGATAGGATTAGAGGGATCCATTTACATCTGTCATGAAATGAAATCTCATTAATGCTTTACTAGGCTGTCACCAAACTTCCTTCTCTTATATTAAACTTGAGGATCTCTCTCAGCAATGAAATCTTTCTTCGGAAGTATTTTTTAAAATAGATTTAAAAAAAAAAAACATTCCTAGCAACAGTCTCACAACTATTGAATATTACAGAATAGAGACATTCTAATAAATTTGAAAAACATTACATGTGTCATGGAAAGTTTCAGAACTTTGGGGTTATGTACTGTTATGTAAATTGAACTGTGGTGTAACATAGCCCTGAAAAAGTAAAATCCAAGAAGCTCTGGTGCAAACTACATAATAATTGATAGGAGTGGCTCAAGAATTCTACTCCACTCTAACACACTTCCAGTTTACTTAAATAGGAGAATATCCCTAGGGACTGTGTCAAAACATTTTCTGATGCAATTGGTTTAATTATGAGACTATATTTTGTCATCTGGTCCCTTCTTTCCATGTACCTAGTAAAATAATGGAAAATATAAGAGCTCTGACTACCTAAGATGCTGGGCCACCATTTTTTCCTCTTGAAATCAAGTAGAGGCATCACCAATTGGGCAAAATCCAATTAAAAAGTGATGCAGTGGAGTGTCCAGCCTGGGAGATCCTGATTCCAGTTCTATGCTGCCATGAAGCTAGCTGGATATCTTTGGGAGAGTCACTCTCAGCCTAACCTACCTTACAAGTTCAGTGTGAGGATAAAATGAGGAAGGGAAAATTACATACAGTCCTATCATTTCCTTGGAAGAAAGGGAGAGGGCAAAAATGTGACAGATTGACCAGTTCAGTAGCTTCTTCCTCAGTCAGAGGATCTTGCCAATTAACTTTGTGTTGGGACTCTGATGCCATTTTGTTGCCAGTGGATATGAACAAATAGTTAAATAAAGATTGGATCCAGTTATGATTTCAAATAAGTAGTGCATCTCCCAAAACTATGTCATAGGTGTTAAACAATGCTGCCAGGTTAATCCAGAGAGAAATTTCCATCCAAGTTTTTTGTTTGCTGTACTTGTTTTCCACATATGAGAAACTACTAATGTAGGAGAAGATTACAAAAATGTGGTACAGTATATTCGGCCTTCTCAGTGCTCTGCTACCTCATTAATGTCTTATTCTATGTCTTGTGTGGACCTGACCAGAGCACAATCCCATCTTCTTGAACAGAACCACAGGTTCCCACTAGGGTTGTCAATAATGAGGTAGTTCAACAAGGATGCATATTGTTACCCTGATTATTTAATTTATATGCAGAGCACATCATGCGGAATGCTGGCCTGGATGAAGCAAAAGCTAGAATTAAGATTGCTGGTAAAAACATCAACAACCTCAGATATGCAAATGACACCACTCTAATGGCAGAAAGAGAAGAGGACCTAAAGAGGGTGTTGAGGGTGAAAGAGGAGAGTGCAAAAGTAGGCTTGAAACTCAATATCAAAAAAACTAAGATCATGGCATCCGGCCCCATCACTCCTTGGCAAATAGAAGGGGAAGACATGGAAATAGTGACAGACTTCACATTTCTGGAATCCAAGATCATTGCAGATGGTGACTGTAGCCATGAAATTAAAAGACATTTGCTCCTTGGGAGGACAGCTATGGTCAGCCTAGACAGTATAATAAAAAATAGAGACATCACCCTGCCAACAAAAGTCCGTATAGTCAAAGCGATGGTATTCCCAGTGGTAATGTATGGTTGTGACAGTTGGACCATAAGGAAGGCCAAGCACAGAAGAATAGATGCTTTCGAGCTGTGGTGCTGGAGAAGAATCTTGAGAGTCCCTTGGACTGCAAGAAGATCAAATCAGTCAGTCCTAAGGGAAATCAACCCTGACTGTTCCCTGGAAGGTCAGATGCTGAAACTGAAGCTCAAATATTTTGACCACCAAATGAGAAGGGAGCACTCACTGGAGAAGATCATGATGCTGGGAAAGACAGAAGGCAAAAGAAGAAGGTGACAGTAAAAGATGGGATGTCTGGACAGCATTACTGATATAACTAACACGAATTTAAGCAGGCTTCGGAGGATGTTTGAAGACAGGAGGGCCTGGCGTGACTTGGTCCATGGGGTCACAAAGAGTTGAACTCAACTGTACAACTGAACAACAACAAATCATGGAAACATTCGATTGCTTATTTCCATGCATGAGGTCTCTAGTAAAGGGGCAGGGCATTTTTTTGCCAAGGAGTGATGGGGCCAGATGCCATGATCTTAGTTTTTTTGATACTGAGTTTCAAGCCTACTTTAGCGCTTTCCTCTTTTACCCTCAACAAGAGGTTCTTTAGGTCCTCTTCACTTCCTGCCATTAGAGTGGTGTCATCTGCATATCTGAGGTTGTTGATGTTTTTCCCGGCAATCTTAATTCCAGTTTGTGCTTCATCCTGGCCGGTATTCCACATGATGTACTCGGCATATAAATTAAATAAGCAGGGTGACAATATACATCCTTGTTGAACTCCTTTTCCTATTCTAAACCAATCAGTTGTTCCATATCCTGTTCTGACAGTTGCTTCTTGACCCTTATACAGTTTTTCAGGAGTTTCCATGGTAGGAAAGTAAATAAATACCATCCTGGTCAATAACTTCCCACTAAATCTCTATTAAATAAAGGAACAAGTCATCTTTCTGCAGATTTGTGGGCAACCTTATTTCCTAGCTCATGTCCACACACCCCAGTGTCTACTGGTGCTCCATTTTACCCAGACCAAGAATAAATATCACATATCCAAACCTGCAAAAACTCATGTAGATCCCAGGATACTAAGCATCTTGCACTGCCAGGAGCAACCGTTTGTTTGTTTGTTTGTTTGTTTGTTTATATCCCGCCCTACCCCACCGAAGCTGGCTCAGGGCGGCTAGAGGTCAGGTTTCAGTCTCACCTGAACAGCAGTAAAATGGCAGGGGTAACAGGGCATCAGAAATATGCAGCAAGCATGCTGTTTCATCAGCATTAAGGCTTAGGGTGCTAACTGCCCAAGGGGGTGGGGATATTTAAGAACATTTTGATATTGAGTTTCAAGCCTACTTTCGTGCTCTCCTCTTTCACCCTCAACAAGAGGTTCTTTATCTGCCCTGGCTTGCTCCCATGCCTTTAACAACAGCTTGAACTGCAAAGCGCAAAGTGGGGGGGGGGGGAGAGACAGGTGAAGCTTTTTCATGCAGAGATAACCATTATCACTTGCTAACTGCTGCCAATCAAACCACTTTTAAAGATACAGTTGCAAAGGCCAATTCAAAGTTGGCAAACCTCATAAAGCTGAACTTAAGTATCCTGTTGTCATGAGAAAAGTTAGCATGGTGAATGGCTCCTTCTTTTTGCAAGCTTGTTTTCCCTAGGTTGTTCCAATAGTATACCTGTGCATGTTCTGTAAGGTATTTTTCTATAAGGAAGTTATTATTTTGCAATGTAATTCCCCCCTAAAAGACATTGGTTTGTCTGCTAAGCCCATTGAATAGGGATAGGTTCTATGGGAGTGTACCGGTTGGCATGTTTTGACTGTCTTAAACCTGGATAAAAAGTGGTAGAGCATCTGCTTGGTAAGCAGTAGGTTCCAGGTTCAATCCCTGGCATCTCCAAAAAAGGGTCCAGGCAAATAGGTGTGAAAAACCTCAGCTTGAGACCCTAGAGAGCCGCTGCCAGTCTGAGTAGACAATACTGACTTTGATGGATCAAGGGTCTGATTCAGTATAAGGCAGCTTCATATGTTCAATCAAAGTAGTGGATCATAATCTATTCTAAGAGCTTCAAATGCCCTCTATTGACATAATGTCAGAACTGCAAGCAAACATTTTTTTCCTTTCCCAGTTTGTTCTAAAGAAAAAAAACTTTGCCTTCATCTGTATGAGCAACACACAGAAATGCTACCAATTAGAACTTTACAAATAAACATGGCTTACAAAGTAGATATAAGGAGGTTTACTCAGTGGATGTGATAAATAAGTTCTTTGAGGAAAGGCTTTCTGCTTCCAGCAAGGAGACTGTGGACAGAACCTCTTAGAGCTTAATAATTATCAGTCAGCGCCCAATCTGCCTTTGTACAAGCAATGCCTTGAAAGATTTGTGGTGATGTAACTGATGATATAGCTTCATTTCAATCTGCATGCCTGGAAATTGCATGGAAACCACCTTGGTCATTCTACAGGATGATTATTATTACCTTTAATTTATTACCTTTAATTTCTTTAACTGTCTTTAACTGATCTTTAACTGTTAACCAATGGCAGGAGTATTGTCCTATTCAGGTGTTTCTCTACAAAAAAGTCCAGCAGGAACTCATTTGCATATTAGGCCACACCACTCAGTGCTGGTGCAAGGCCAGCGCCCCAGGCCAGTGCACATGTACACATGCACAAGTGCACACCATCACTCCATCCTTACGTCTGTGCTTGGAAGCACAGACACGAGGGGTGGAGTGATGGGGAGTGAGCTGTGTGCGTGCGCACTGAGTCTGGAAGTCCCATGGTTGTGTCTGGCACAAAAATCCATTAGCGACTGTGGGTTGACATGATAGAGGTTTACAAGATTATGCATGGGATGGAGAAGGTAGAGAAAGAAGTACTTTTTCCCTTTCTCACAATACAAGAACTCCTGGGCATTCAATGAAATTGCTGAGCAGTCGGGTTAGAATGGATAAAATGAGGTACTTCTTCACCCAAAGGGTGATTAACATGTGGAATTCACTGCCACAGGAGGTGGTGGCAGCTACAAGCATAGCCAGCTTCAAGAGGGGGTTAGATAAAAATATGGAGCAGAGGTCCATCAGTGGCTATTAGCCACAGTGTATGTGTATATATATATATATATATATATTAAAAAAAATTGGCCACTGTGTGATACAGAGTGTTGGACTGGATGGCCATTGGCCATTGGCCTGATCCAACATGGCTTCTCTTATGTTCTTAACCTGCTACTAAATGAATTACCTGCTACTAAAATGAATTACAAAGACTGTCTGAAAGGAGCCTTGGTCTCCTAGCTGAAAGATAAAGACATGTCTAAACCAGAGGGACTTTAAAACTTTCTTTCAAGATAAGTTTGTTAACAACAAGTTTGTCTCCTAGATAACCATTACATAATCTACATAAAACTATCACTTACTACTCTTTCAATCCATTCTGTCTAAATTAGATTACCACAATTTGCTCTGTATGCAGCTGCCTTTGAAAAATGTTTGGCAAATTCAATTGCTGTAGAATGCTGTAATATGGCTCTTGACTAGAGTGGGTCATGGGAATGATATCACTTTGATCTTGGTTTACATAAATTGGCTCCCAATCTGTTTCTGGTCACATTTCAAATTGCTGGTATTGACCTTTAAAGCAGGAGTGTCAAACATGTGGCCTGGGGTCGAATCAGGCCCCCGGAGGGCTCCTATCAGCCTCCCGAGCAACTGGCTGTCATCTGCTTCCTTCTCCCTCTCTCTTTCTTCTTTCTGTGTAACAATTTACTTTGCAAGGCTTGCTCAATTGCACAGAGCAAAACCTCTATTTTCTCAATTGGCTGAGGCTCCTCCCTTGGCTTGCTTTGCAAGGCTATCACATTCGCACATCACAGCTACTGAGCCAAGCCTCTCTTCTTTCTATTGGCTGAGTCTTCTCTACCCCCCCGCCCCCAGTCCCCTGGGGAAGGAAGGAAAGAGCCACAACTTCCTTTGCCCAGTTCCCTGGCTCCCATGGAAGAAATACAAAGAAAGCAACTTTAAGACTGAGTGCTAGCTAATGTTTTAAGTTTTTTTTTTTTTAAGTTGTGTTTGTCTGTGTACTCTATTAAGTTTCTATCTCTGCTACCTAATCTTAAATAGGTACACACATGGCCTGGCCTGACATGGCCTGGCCCAACCCGACATGGCATGGCCCAACAAGGTCTCATTTATGTCAGATCCGGTCCTCATAATAATAACAATAATAATAATAAATTTTATTTGTATCCCGCCCTCCCCGCCTAGGCAGGCTCAGGGCGGCTAACAACATTTCATAAAATATACAGTAATAAATAAGGCTTTAGATTACCAATATAAAACTTTAAATTTAACATCACTAAAAACCAGTCAATATGATTAAAATTTATCACTTAGTCTGACAGTGATGATGGCATTGATGCTAGTTCTGTCAGTGTGTTTGACAAATGAGTTTGACACCCCTGCCATAGAGCCTCAGGAGGCCAAGGCAAGAGTGGACTTTCTGGCAGACAAGAAGAGAAGGAGAGTCTGCTGGAGGAGAAGAAGATATTGGATTTATATCCCGCCCTCCACTCCAAAGAGTCTCAGAGCAGCTCGCAATCTCCTTTATCTCCCTCCCCCACAACAGACATCCTGTGAGGTGGGTGGGGCTGGAGAGGACTCTCACAGCAGCTGCCCTTTCAAGGACAACCTCTGCCAGAGCTATGGCTGACCCAAGGCCATGCTAGCAGGTGCAAGTAAAGGAGTGGGGAATCAAACCCGGTTTTCCCAGATAAGAGTCCACACACTTAACCACTACACCAAACTGGAGGAAATGAAAAGCAATTTCTGCGTTTATTAAAGAAGATGCCATTTTTACACATGTTTGAGAAAAGGAAGGAATCCATCAGCTCAAAAGAATGGCCATGAGCATATGATCAAGAGAAAGCCAAACATGATCCCTGAATACTGGAGCCAAGGTAATGAATGAACCTAAGTGATTGCATCTAAAAGAATTCCATATCTGATTACCATCTTAAGAGGTAAGTATATGCCAGAGAAAGAAGATATGCATTTATTCTCAACTGTTCCTCTGCCTTCCTCAGCCTGCTTTTTGCTTTTATCTATTAAACTTTTTTTTCATCTTAACAGCTGCCAATATTATCTCTCTGAACCACATTAAGCCCCATTTCCCAGGAATGGGGAATGAGCGAGACACCCAGAAGTGGTACTATGGACTAAGAGGCCAAAAGAGAGAAGGCCCTGAGTTGAATCTTGAGGCAAGAGACCCAGGTTGGTTGCGTTACTTCCTTGTTCCCTAAGAGGTAGAAAAGGACACTTGTGAGGCCACTTTCACTGCAGCTTGTATCTACTAGAGTGTTTCCACAGATGGAACAGTTTTCACCCATGGAGGGAGACCTTGCCTTCTCCATCCTGTCACAGCCCAAAAATGCCCCCTTCTAGAGATCTGTCCCCCAGAAGCAGCATTTCAGGGCTCCTATTTAAGGGGCTCCTTCATTTCAGGGCTCCTCATTTCAGGGGGCATTTTGGACTGCAGAAAAAGTGGTAGGCTGGAGTATCATGCTCCATGGGCAGAAATCCTTCCATTCATGGAAACCTGCTGGTGGATCCAAGTCATTGAACTAGAATCTGAAAAATAAGTTTGCATTAAAGCACAACTTCTAAGACTGATAACATATCCAGACCTAAGCATAAGGGAAGGCTGCTGTTTTCTACAAAGCAGAAGAATCTCTTTTCCACTAAATGTACTTCTGTTTGTTTTAAGTCATTCGGCGTGCAACCCTAAGAACACTTTTCTGGAAGTAAACCTCACTAAACAGACCAGAGTAGGATTCCATGTAGACCTGTTTAGGATTGCTCTGTTAATTATCTTCTACTTCTCTGAGACAAAGCTAAATTTTAAAAAACTAAAAAGAAACAATGCAGTCAAATAATCCATGCATTTTGCTTGTCCCTGCTTTCCATTACCCTAACACCACTCTACGTTTTGCTTATCATTTGCAATAGCACTGCAGCAAATAGGCAGTGGGCAATAGTTTGCAAGGCTACAAAAATATAACTGAACCACATGGAGCCTTCCAGTTTACAGCAGTAGATTTTGTCTCTGAACCAAGATGTGAGTAGTGCTCTTTTACTCTCTCCTTATTTATTTATTTATTTTGCGGGTGTGGGTGTTCACGCACTACTTTGTAATCATACCTGATAAATTTGGCAGCTGCTCTTCTTTTCCAGACCCCTCTGTTCAAATCCTCTCATAATTACTCTGGCATTGAGATCAGGCAACTTGGCGAGCTCCGAGAGATATCAGATGTTTTTCACATGCTTGCTGAACCTCAGACAAATTTTGCATTGTTTTTTTGTGTGTCAGCTTTATCATGGAACATCATGCAACCATCTGGGAAGAAAAACAACATGGTACCGGAGCAGCTGGTGAATGGAAATGGCCAAATAAACATTGGCAGTCACCCTGTCATTAGGTGAGATAAGGAGGACATGCTGATGCCAAAAAGAGACAATTCCAGACTACTGCCTTGGTTCCCTTTTTCTCTTATCTCTGCTTGAAAACATAGCTATCAATCATGCTGGAGAAGAGAAACCAAGCTATCAGGTGCTGGACGTGGCCTCCTAAAGGCAGGGAAAGGATGTATAGATACTGCATTTTAGACACTGGAGACATTTGCAAGAAGAATGTTTTGCAAGCCCTCCTCCCATTGTACAGTAAAATAAATAATCCTGTCTAGAAATGTTTTGAGATAGACACTGCAGAAAGATAGGAATTAATAGCCCTGAAGCCAGCATTGCTGTAGCATCATTGAATCTAAGCAAATGTGGAACTGATCATAAAATCCCATGGTCAGAAATACTTAGGAGGAAGGGGGTTCAGGAGGGGTGGGAGTTTCTTAAAAGCGAAATACTGAAAGCGCAATCACAGATGATTCCTATGAGAAGAAAAAATGGAAAAAGCCTAAAGAAGCCGAAGTGGCTAAATCAACAGCTCTCTAAAGACTTGAGAAATAAAAAAGACTCCTTTAGGAATTGGAAGGAGGGCCTTATAACCAAGGATGAATATAAACAAATCACCAGTGGTTGTAGAGAAAAAGTTAAAAAAGCTAAAGCTCAGTATGAGCTCCGGCTAGCCAAAGATGCTAAAAACAACAAAAAAGGGTTATTTTCTTATGTTCAGAGTAAGAATAAGAGCAAAGACATGGTAGGCCCATTGCGAGGGCAAGAAAGTGAAATTGTAACAGGTAATGAAGAGAGGGTAGAACTGCTCAATTCCTACTTTTCCTCAGTCTTCTCTTCTGAGGGGAACGGTGCTCAACATGGCAAAAACAGAACATATAGGGTATGAAGTTCCAACCTACGATCAGCGTAGGAGTAGTGCATAAACACCTAGTTTCTTTAAGTGAAACTAAGTCCTCAGGGCCAGATGAATTGCATCCAAGGGTTCTAAAAGAGCTTGCGGATGTAATTTCTGAGCCTCTGGGTATTATTTTTGAGAATTCTTGGAGAACAGGAGAGGTACCAGAAGATGGAGGCGGGCGAATGTTGTCCCTATCTTCAAGAAGGGGAAAAAGAGGATCCGGTTAACTACCGACTCATCAGCTTGACGTCTATATCTGGAAAAGTTTTAGAACAAATCATCAAACAGTTGGTCCTGGAACATTTAGAAAGAATATGTGATTACTAAGATCCAGCATGGTTTTCTCAAGAACAAGTAATGTCAGACTAACCTGATCTCTTTTTTTGAGAAAGTGACTACCTTGCTGGATCAGGGGAATGCTGTAGACATTGTTTATCTTGATTTCAGTAAGGCTTTTGATAACGTTCCACATACTATCCTTGTTGACAAGTTGGTAAAACGTGGTTTGGATCCAGTTACCGTTAGGTGGATCTGTAACTGGTTGACAGATTGCACCCAAAGAATGCTTGTGAATGGTTCCTCATCCTCTTGAAGAGGAGTGACAAGTAGAGTGCCTCAAGGATCTGTCCTGGGACCTGTTCGGCATCTTTATCACTGATTTGGATGAAGGAAAAGGAAAGGAAAGGTCCCCTGTGCAAGCCTCAGTCATTTCTGACTCTGGGGTGACGTTGCTTTGACAACATTTTCACAGCAGACTTTTTACGGGGTGGTTTGCCATTGCCTTCCCCAGTCTTTTACACTTTCCCCCCAGCAAGATGGGTACTCATTTTACTGACCTCGAAAGGAAGGAAGGCTGAGTCAACCTTGGGCTGGCTACCTGAATCCAGCTTCCACCGGAATCGAACTCAGGTCGTGAGCAGAGAGTTCAGACCACAGTATGCAGAACTGCTTCTTTACCACTCTGCACCACGGAGCCGCTATCGAATAGAGGGAATGCTTATTAAATTTGCAGATGATACTAAATTGGGAGGGGTTGCAAACACAGAAGAAGACAGAAACAGGATACAGGATGACCTTGACAGGCTGGAAAACTAGGCTAAAACCAATAAAACGAATTTTAACAGGGATAAATGTAAAGTTCTGCATTTAGGTAGGAAAAATCCAATGCATGGTTATAGGATGGCGGAGACTTGTCTTAGCAGTAGTATGTGCGAAAAGGATCTAGGGGTCTTAGTGGATCATATGTTGAACATGAGTCAACAGTGTGATGCAGTGGCTAAAAAGGCAAATACAATTTTGGGCTGTATCAACAGAAGTATAGTGTCCAGATCATGTGATGTGATGGTATCGCTTTACTCTGCTCTGGTAAGACCTCAAGAAGAATATAGACAAGCTGGAATGGGTCCAGAGGAGGGCAACGAAGATGGTGAGGGGTCTGGAGTCCAAGTCCTATGAGGAAAGGTTGAAGGAGCTGGGGATGTTTAGCCTGGAGAGGAGGCAGCTGAGAGGTGATATGATCACCATCTTCAAGTACTTGAAGGGCTGTCATATAGAGGATGATGTGGAATTGTTTTCTGTGGCCCCGGAAGGTAGGACCAGAACCAATGGGTTGAAATTAAATCAAAAGAGCTCAACATTAGGAAGAACTTCCTGACCTCAATGGAACAGGCTTTCTCGGGAGGTGGTGGGCTCTCCTTCCTTGGAGGTTTTTAAACAGAGACTAAGTGGCCATCTGACAGCAATGAAGATCCTGTGAATTTAGGGGGAGGTCTTTGTGAGTTTCCTGCATTGTGCAGGGGGTTGGACTAGATGACCCTGGAGGTCCCTTCCAACTCTATGATTCTTTGATCAGTGTCAGAAAAGGGGACCACCAGAAGACTGATGTAATCTGCTCAAAGCTTTCTGAAGAGAGAGCAAGATATAAATATAGTAGAAGAATAGTAACTACACTGAATCAAGCATGTGATATGCACCTCATCCAATAGTAATTCTGTAATATACATGGAGCTGGTATCTTTAAGGCTAGAATAGAAGACAGAGGCTCTGATCAGATATTATGAACAAATTATGATGAACCTGAATTTGGCTTGTTATCAGGCTCACACACTTCCTCTCTCATGCACAGAGCATGATTGACAAAATTTCTTCATTTCAGCCACCTTAATTGCTGTGATGTCCACAGCTTGTCTCGCCCTCCAAACCAAGGATTTTAAACAAGGCTTAGACCCTTTTTGAAAAGTACAACAGCAAGTCAGGCTTGTGTTCATTGCTAGCAAACCTTTGTTTGTTAATGGCATCTTAATGCAACCAGGAAATTGCCCATACTGTCACTACAGCTGTCTTCTGTATATTCGTTTATTTCTGTTCCATTAATATCTCTGGACAAATAGGTTTTGTAAAGTGATAATGAACTGGTAAAGCTCTCAACTACAGATAACAGCAGTACCAAAATGAGCACTTATTACTCCAAAGGAAAACCTGTCTCTATGGCTGAGAGCAGAGGGGGAATTTGGGGCTGCTGGGAGGTGGCCGAAAGTGGGATGGCTCAAAAAGAGCCATCCTGGAGCCGCCCCATGGTCCCTGACAAGGCGACCCCAACCCATCTGTGAGGTGGCCGGGTGCCTCCACACGAGGAGATGCCTCAGAAGTCGCTGCTCTGTGTTTTTTAAATGGGTTGAGCACTCTTGCACACAAGCGCTCTGACAGGCCTGTAAAGAAAAAAAAGCCAGAAACTGCTTGGGGGGGCTTGGCACTTCCATACTGCCAAGTTGCCTCGTGTGTGTTCTTCCCCTTCCAGATGTCGGGGAGGTGACTGGCGGCTGGCCCAAACAAACTACTGCTTCTGAAGTGGTAGCTTTTCAAGCTGGGAGGATCGGCCTGGAGGATGGGGTGAGTACAGGACAGGGGTGGGTGGCAGATGTTGCCATCTGGAGGGTTTTTGGGGGTCAATTTCAAAGGCATCTTTGAGTCAACCCGAAGTGCCAGTCTGCTATCAGCCAATTATTCCTTAATTGATTAAGCTAACAATAAGTCTACCTTTCCCCTGGCATTTTCATGGAGACCAATGGTCAACTGGCATGGGGGAGAAGAGGGCTTCTTGTCTACTCTACTCCTGTACCATCGTGTTATAATGCCAGCACCATTTGATTGTCTGGACCGGGATTATGTCTATGGGGTCAAGTCCACCAATTTTTTCTAGATCTACAGCTGACAGACCTCCATTTGCCTTGCTTGCATACAGACAGTTCTTAGACGATCCAGCCCCAGATCAAGTTTAAATTCTAAATCAGACCTACCTTGCCATGTCCATGCTCAGAAGTACTTTGGGAGTACGCACAAAAATATACACATACAGAGGTTTCTCTGGGTTTCAGACAGTGTTAGCAATCCCAGAGTTCTTATTTGTTATTTATTTAGAGCATTTATACATTCTTTCTATCTGCTAGACATTGTCTATCTATTTGCATACACTGCTTACCTCCAAGACCTTAGGGCAGTGTGATGATTCTCTCTTCCTTTATTTTATTGTTACAGCAATCCTGTGAGGTAGTTTAGGCTGAGAAAGTTTCAAGTTTCAAGTCTATTTTAATTTATATCCCGCCCTTTCCACCGAAGTGGCTCAGGGCGGCTCACAGCACATAAAATATAACATAAAATTATTGAATTTAAAAGATCTTACACAGTTAAAACAGTAAAATAAAACTTATAACAGCGGTCTATTAAAACTACACTCAGTTTCCAATGCCAGTTAGTTATAAGCCAGTCGGAAGAGGGCTGTCTTACAGGCCCTGCGGAACTGGCCAAGGTCCTGCAGGGCCCTCACTTCTTCCGGCAGCTGGTTCCACCAGAAAAGGGCCATTACAGAGAAAGCCCTGTCCCTGGTAGATTTCAGGCGGGCTTCCTTTGGCCCAGGGATAACGAGCAGATTTTGAGATCCCGATATCAGTACTCTCTGGGGAACATGTGGGGAGAGATGGTCCCTAAGGTAGGCAGGTCCTAGGCCATATAGGGCTTTAAAGGTAATAACCAGCACCTTGTACCAAACTCAGTATATTATTGGCAGCCAGTGCAGAATCCAGAGCCCCAGCTGAATGTACTCCCATCTTGGGAGCCCCAATAACAACCGGGTAGCAGCATTCTGCACTAACTGCAACTTCCGGGTTCGGCACAAGGGCAGCCCCATGTAGAGGGCATTGCAGTAGTCCAACCTCGAGGTGACCATTGCATGGATCACCGTTACTAGATCGTCACGCTCCAGGAAAGGGGCCAACTGCCTCGCCCGCCTAAGATGAAAGAATGCGGACTTAGCAGTGGCCGCTATCTGAGCCTCCATCATTAAGGAAGACTCCAATAGTCCCCCCAGGCTCTTGACCTTGTGCGTTGCTGTCAATGGCGCACCGTTAAAAACTGGCAGGGGGATTTCCTCTCCCGGACCCCAACGACCCAAGCAAAGGACCTCTGTCTTCGCCGGATTTAGCCTCAGCCCGCTCAGCCTGAGCCACCCAGCCACAGCCTGTAACGCCCGGTACAAATTTTCTGGGGCGCAGGCTGGCCAGCCAGCCATAAGCAGATAGAGCTGGGTGTCATCAGCATACTGGTGACAACCCAGCCAATACCTTCGGGCAATCTGGGCAAGGGGGCGCATATAGATGTTAAATAACATCGGGGAGAGGACCACCCCTTGAGACACTCCGCAATCAAGCGTGTGTCTCCGGGACAGTTCACCCCCAATCGTGACCCTTTGTCCCCGACCCTCAAGGAAAGAGGAAAGCCATTGTAAGGCCAACCCCTGGATCCCCGCATCAGCCCAAAAGTGACTAGCCCAAAATCACCCAGCTAATTTCATGGCAGAGGAGGAGTTTGAACCTGGAACTTCCAGATGGTAATCCAGCACTTTAATATTGACTACCAAAGCACCCAAAGTGGCTTACAAAACCAGATTGAAGCAATAGTTATTATAACAAGGGAAAGAGGAAGGAGAGGGGAAAGGGAAAATAAGACAAGTTGATCAGAACCATGAACTCATACACTAAACAGAATCTCAGAACAGAATATGATTGCTGGAAGTAAATGATGACATGTGGTTCCCTGGTGGTGGTGGAAAGTGCCATGAAGTCACAGGGAACTTATGGTGACCCCATAGGGATTTCAAGGCAAGAGATGTTCAGAGGTGGTTTATCATTTCCTGCCACTGCATCATAACCTTGGACTTCCTTGGTGGTCTCCCACCCAAGTACTAACCAGGGCTGACCCTGCTTTAGATTCCAAGACCTGAAGAGATCAGGCTAGCTTGGGCTATTTGGGTCAGGTACCTTGACAGCTGATAAATTGCCTACGTGCTTGACTACAAATGATACTATTTTTTCTTGCTATTACAGGCTTTCACAAATGTGCAATAAACCTTCATGAAATATCAAGTAAATAGTGCTTTTCAAATGGTACGGTCTGTGTTTTGATTGACAGTGACAAGTGTGTGAATTCAGCATAATTCATTGTAAAAACATACTCCAGGATTTAAATATCTGTATAGGAACCCAGATACACTTTGAAAAGTTTATCCTCTCATCATTTTGATAGAATGCTGTTGCACTGATGACATTATTTAGGGTAAATTCCATCCAAGCATTTTCAAGTTTATTGCAATGGAAAGACTAACAACAACAACAACAACAACAATTTTTATTTGTATCCCGCCCTCTCCGCCGGAGCAGGATCAGGGCGGCTAACAGCATAATTTCATACATTGGTCATACAAATATTAAATAAAACTACATTGACAGTTTAATTAAAATTCTGATTAAAATTCTAAAATTAATAAAATTAATAAAATATACTAGTGCTATGATTACGTTTACGTTTACGATGGCGAGTTCTTTAACAGTTTCCCTCTTAATCAGTGAAGGCCAATCGGAAGAGGGTAGTCTTGCAGGCCCTGCGGAACTGTTCAAGCTCCCGCAGGGCCCGCATTTCCTCTGGAAGTTGGTTCCATAGGCGTGGAGCCATAGTAGAGAAAGCTCGGTTGCGGGTGCTTTGCAACTTCACCTCTTTCGGCCCGGGAATGTTCAGCAGGTTTTTCCCGGCTGACCTCAGTGCTCTCTGGGGTTCATATGGGGAGAGACGGTCCCTAAGGTAGGCAGGTCCTCGGCCATATAGGGCTTTAAAGGTAATAACCAGCACTTTGTAACGAATCCGGTATACAACTGGCAGCCAGTGCAGTTCGCGCAGCCCAGGCTGTATGTGCCCCCACATTGGGAGCCCCAACAGCAATCTAGCTGCCGCTAAAGACTAAAATGTTTTTACCTTTCTACTAAAGGGATTTAATAATGATTTGTGGTCTCATGGTTGAGAGTGTGGGACTAATATCTGGGTCACCCAGGTTTGAATCCCCATTCATGGCATAGAAGCTTGCCGGCTGACCTTGGGCCAGTCACATTTACTCAACCTAACCCACCTTACAGGACTGTTATGAGGAGAAAATGGAGGAAAGGAAAATGATATAAGCTGCTTTGGGTCCTACTGAGGAGAAAGGCAGGGCATAAATAAACTAAGTAATTAAAAAAAAATTAGAGTTCCATGAGTGAAACTTCAGATGTTTTATCTGGTCTTAAAAAAAGAGAGAGAGCACCTCTTATATGATTAAGTAATAGCACTAGAGAAAAGGGGGACGATTCCCAAACAACATCCATGTCAGGTGTTGATTCCCAAAAAACACCCATATCAGATGGATAAGCATCCCCACCACTGCGTGTCCCAGAGCCTACCTGTATCGATGTCAGTTCATACAGACACAGGGATAATCCTATATGGTGATATTTTGGTAGAATTGTGAACAGGACACACACATATGCATAGAAAGAGAGTGAGAGAGCAACTTTGAACTGAATTAAATTTAAACGTTAATAAAAAAGGCAAACAACACAAACTGAAGAGTGAGCAAATCAACAAACAGCTCATACAATTTCATTTAAGCTAAATGTATACATCTATGACTAGTCCTAAGGGAACCCACTCATGTGGTATGTGTGGTGTCCCTGAGAGAGGTAAGGGAGGGTGGACAAAGGAAAGGGAAAGTGGAAGAGATAAGTTGTTGTTGTTGTTCAGTTGCACAGTCAAGTCCAACTCTTTGTGACCCCATGGACAAAGTCATGCCAGGCACTCCTGTCTTCCACCATTCTCTGAAGTCTGCTCAAATTCGTGTATGTTACATCACGAACATCATCCAGCCATCTAATCTTCTACCCTCCCCTTCTTCTTTTGCCTTCTGTCTTTCTCAGCATCAGGATCTTCTCCAGTGAGTGCTTCCTTCTCATTTGGTGGCCAAAGAATTTGAGCTTCAGCTTCAGAAGAGATAAGAGGGAGAAGAGATAAGAGAGATAAACTTCAGCTTCAGAAAAGATAAGAGAGATAAGAGGGAGAGATTAAAAGAGAGAGGAAGCTTCATTTGTTGCCTGATCCTGCAGCATGAATGTGATCTTGGAGAAATACTCTTCACTAGAGTAGAACTAGAATGCTGAGTTATGGTCCTGCAACACTAATACTTTATTTTGGCCTAGGTGTGAGGGTATCATAAAGAGTCAACAAGCTCTTGATTGAGGTGTGTAACAACTTTCCCAGGAGGAAACTGGCTGTCTCATCAGGAGACCCACTTAATTGAATGTAGATCTGATTATGATTCCTTAATTTGATATGAGATGGAGTGGAGTATCTCTGTACTTCTGACTGAATAGGGTTCTGAAACCTTAGAGAGCTCCAAGGGACATGATTCTCAGAAGTAAGGTGTCTGTGGACAACAGTGCACCACTTTGCTGATTGAAAATCTTCCCCACAAGGTTTTTAAGTCATGGTAAGAAAAAAGACAGTACATGTTAAGGCATGTCTTAAGGCAGATTTTGGGACAGTTTTTAACTGGTGATATAGCATGAGAGATCATTAAAATCCCACCACTACTTCTCCAGCACCATAGGCCTAATCCAGATCAGATCCTTGTACAGCTGTTCTTTAGGCCATATAATTTGTCTGGAATTCCAATCATGTACTTCCAGCATCATATGAAGTTTCAATGCAGAAGTCATAATGGTGAAGTTGTTTCCATGCCACCAATAGCAATTTAAGGTACTGGGTCATGAGGTATGACCAATAACATGGCTATTTTCCATGCAGGCAGCACCTGACAGCTTGAAACAGAAATTATTAACCTGATTTATTTATGTTTGCATTTTAATGGGAGACGCGTGTAGCAGAGTTGAGAATGTCCCAGTTCCCAAGAGAGATGCACATGCAAAAGCAGACTTCAATATGAATGCAGACCACCACTCATGGTTCCCATGTGACTCATGGATCTTACTCATGGATTTGTGTTGTCTATAGATGACAATGTGCATCCCCATTGACTTTCTGAGACTATTGCATGAGGTTACCAATAGAAGTACTCAAACGTGGACTATTGCACCCTTCTTAAATCTTCGTTCGCGAAGCCAAGCCGAGAGAGAGAGACTATAAACTTCACAAAAACATTAATAATATTGATACTGTGATTGAAATGATGGCCTTGATGACCTACACAGAAGTTGAGCCCCTCATTGAATTGTCTCAGTATTTTGCTGAGTTGTATGAGAACACTCATGTGCAATCAGCTGCCTTTTTTTTTTGCACCCTCTAACATGTGCAACATTCAGTTATATTACTTACTAAATATGGACAGATCATATATGCTGGGGTGATAGCACAGGCTCAGCCTTAGAGGGGTGCTGCCGCCCTGGGTTATCCTTCTTCGGCCATTCAGCATCTGGGCTGCTGGCACTCAGCAGCTTATAAAGCCTATGTTCATCCCTGCTCAGTCCCTAACTTCACAGGGGGTTGTAGCTTGGAGTTTGTGGTTATTGTTGCTAGTTTAACTGTTTTTCTTTTTAAATGCTGTTGTTCCTGTCCAGAGGAGCTGTGTTCTCAACTGTGGACACAGTTATGTGTTTTGGGCTGCACATTAGGCTTGGAGAACTTCAGTCGGCTCTCAGCTGGGACTCAACCAGTGGGTTGGCCTGGCCTGTTGCCGTTGTTATTTCAAGGGAGTGCTTGCTGTCCTCCCTAGGTCTTAGTTATACACCTGGGAGGTAATGATGTTGGACTGATGAAGGGCACAGCTTTGGCCCTGCAGGCAGAGGAAGATTTTAGGGCTATGAAGGAGAGATGGCCTGGAACTGTTATAATTTGGTCAGCCATGATCCCCCGCCTTTTTTGGTTGGGTGTTTGGGACCCTTTGGGCATTGACAGGGCCCGTCGCAAGCCTAATAAAAGCATTCAGAGAGCCTTGGAAGACTGTTTGGGCTACTACTTGCCTCATCCGGACATTCATATTAATTGTCCCCACCTCTATAGGGGTGATGGCATTCATCTTTCAGATGAGGGTAATGGTCTCTTCTTGCGAGACCTTTGGCAAGGGCTGTGGGTGGCCTTGGGCCTCCCAGTGGGTGCTAAGGCCTAAGCAGAGGCTTGGCCTTAGTGGTGGCAGGTTTCTGTGGTTAATGGGCTTATGCGGCTAGGGGAGGACCAGAAGGCATTCACCTTTTGTGGGGTCAGGATCGTCCTTGGGTTTGCCAGCCCAGGATGGGAGAATGCAGACCGTCCTTTGGGGCTTACCTGGAAGGTTCCTTTCATTGAGTTGCCCGGCTCGTGGTTGGACCTTCCCAGTTTGTTGCCTATTTGCTGAGCTGGCCTGGTGTGAGCTGTGGTATACAGGTCTAGCCAGGGGCTGGGTTGCTCGTCTGTTAAATGGCAGGGGAGGTATCTGTTGAGACCCTGGCCCTGACCAGGCCCCAGGTTCTGTTTAGCCCTTGCCGTTTATTAATAAATAAAGTGGCCCTTAGTTTAATCCAATTATTGCGTCTGACTCTTTATTTCAACCTGGGGGGGGGCTATTAATGGGCCACTGAGAGTAACAGGTTAGGAGAGTAAAGTTGTAGAAAAACTGCAAATGCAAATGAAAGAATTACTAATCCAGCTCTGTCCCTCTCCTCCCCCCCCCCCCAATAATGCTGGGCAGTGTGTCATATATGTGCATCATATATATTGAGTAATGGGCCTACTAAACTACTGGTCCACAAATATTTCTTACTTTCTTTGTATGAGTCTGTGAATAGTATAATGTTGGGCTAGGTGGACTACAGTATCATGTCTGACTGTCTGCTTCAGGAGTGTACATAGTAAAATACTTGAGCCAAAGAGATGCAGATATTGCTGTTTCTGGTCATTACCATGAATTTCTTGGAATGGTATTCCAAGAGCCCCATGGCGCAGAGTGGTAAAGCTGCAGTACTGCAGTTCTAAGCTCTGCTCACAACCTGAGTTCAATCCTGGCAGAAGCTGGGTTCAGGTAGCTGGCTCGCGGTTGACTCAGCCTTCCATCCTTCCGAGATTGGTAAAATGAGTACCCAGCTTGCTGAGGGGAAAGTGTAGATGACTGGGAAAGGCAATGGCAAACGACCCCGTAAAAAGTCTGCCATGAAAACATTGTGAAAGCAACATCATCCCAGAGTTGGAAATGACTGGTGCTTGCACAGGGGACTAAATTTATCTTTATTAGTAACCTGAAATTCTTAGTAAAACTATCCTCCCTGAAGAAATCCATGTTGTTTTCTAATTTGGGAGCTGCTAGCCTGCTACAACATGTGCTCATGTTCTTTCTTGATTCTATTGATTTCTCGAGCAATGGCATCTCTCCCTTCCAATCAGATCCTTGCAAGGGAGGTGCACAGAGTTCTTCTAGCCAATCACCTTTGGAGACAAGTCCCAGAGACCTGCAGTTCTCCCTCCCTCTCTCTATTGTGGAGGGGATGGAGCCCTTTTGTTCACCTAAAATCATATCTAGGGGGAGGGGGAATCAAACTATTCCAAACATGACTATACAATAAAGATAACAGCCAATAGGTAAAGTTCATAAACAGTGTTCCATCAGGAACGGCAATATAAATTCTTGAAAAAATTTAACAAGTAAAGACCAATCTTTCATATACAGTACTTTCCCAATTATAAGCAGAAACTGACTGACAGGTAGAGTTCATAGAGAAGTTAGGTGGAGTTCACAAATAATGTTCCAGCAGGAACTACAATATACAGTCCACCAAATAAATAGTGTCTTGTATTTTTCAACAGGTAAAGACCAATCTTTCATATGCTTTTCCAATGGCAGGCAGAAACTGATAGGTAGAGTTCATAAACAAATGATGTAGAACTCATAAACAATTCTCCAGCAGAAACTACAATGTATAGTCCACCAAGTAAAGAACAATCTCTTGTTAATATGCAGTAGCAAAAAGTAACAGAGTTCTGAGGGTCCTTCAAGATTAACAAAATCTTTTTGTGGGTTAGAGTCCACTTCATGCATCTGACAAAGTGTTGTCTAGTCCACAACAGTTTAAAGCTGCAATACCTTGGTTGAAGGTGAGATTCTTTTCCCTTTGGGAGAATCTCTTGTATCAGTGAGAGTTAAGTCTTGGCCACAAGATGGCAGTACATCCTAAGGATTATTACTTAATATGCTCTTTGGAGGTGATGTGCCTAGGGATGTTTATTCAAGGAAGGGTAGACCATGTGCTATGCCTTGCATAAAGGTCACAGCTTCAGGGGACAACATCAAAATGCATATATTTTCATTTCTCATGGACATGAATGACATTTTGTATCCAAAAAGTCCAAAACAGGCTGCAGTCTGTTTTTTCATATGGAAATCCCTGTGTGTGTGACCATAAGATTATGGAGTTTTCAATATAAGGAAACAATAGTCAGGATTGGGTCCCTTTATATAATTCTGTAAGGGGGGGCGGGTTGCATCTGTAGTCCAGTGCAATTGTACTCAGTCAAATTCCAGATTTAACCACCAACCTTCCTTTACTTGTTATGTTTTATTGTAAAAGGCCATAGTAGAAAAATAAATATGCTTTTTCTTAAATCTTTACGTTCAAACTAAACATCAAATATCCATGCCTGAGCATCTAGAAATGTGTGAGATGAAGTCCAGCGATCAATCACACTCAGAAGTGGAATTCCAGCAGGAGTGCCACGCCGCCCTAATGTAGCCAATCATCCAAGAGTTTACAAGGCTCTTTTTTGTAAGCTCTTGGAGAATTGGCTGCATCAGGGATGTGTTGCCTAAAATGCAAAGGAGCTCCTGCTACAATTCCACCCCGATCACACTCACAATCATAATTAAAACTGGCTTTCCTCCAGGGCTTTTTTTGTAGCAGGAACTCCTTTGCATATTCGGCCATATCCCCCTGATGTAGCCAGTCCTCCTGGAGTTTACAGTAGGTCCTGTACTAAGAGCCCTGTAAGCTCTTGGAAGATTGGCTACATCAGGGGGATGTGGCCTAATATGTAAAGGAGTTCCTGCTACAAAAAAAAGCCCTGCTCCCCCCAAAGAAAAAGAAGTCTCTCCTCCCACCCCATGCCTAATGTCAGCAGAAAGCCATTCCATTAAAAAAAAATACCGGGGAAAGAATTAGGGATGGGCATGAACTGCATTTTTGCTGTTCAAACAGGTATGAACAGGGAGGTTGGTTCACAAACTGAACTAATTTGTGGTGGTTTGTGATGCCTGCTTTCTGCTCCCTGCTGCTTTTTGCAGGGATTTGGGCTGGTTTGTCACCAATATGTAGATGACACTTTGGTCTGTTTCATACTTCCAGAAAATCCCAGGGAGGCTGTAGAAACTCTGAATTGGTGCCTGGGGACAGTTTTGGAGCAGACGCAGCCTAGTAAACTGAAGCTTAAACCCAATTGATACTGGTGACTGGAAGATCTGACCTGGGATTTGAGGTGTCACCTGGATGGGGTTGCACTCCTATTGAATGAGTAGGTCCATAGTCTGGGGAGGGTCTTGGACCCAGTTCTACTACTAGATAAGCAGCAGGCAACTATGGCCAGAAGGAGTGCCACAGGCAACTGTGGCCAGTAGGTTAGCCAGCTGCAGCCTTTCCTGGGCAGAAAAGATGTGGCCACTGTGGTGCATTCCCTCATTACATCTAGTTAGCTAACTGCAGTGGTGAACCTAGCCTATTTAGCACCCAGGGTGGATAATTTTTAACACCCCCTCCTCTATATTTTTTTCTGCCATCAAGTCACAGCTGACATATGTTGACCCTGTAGGGCAGTAGCATACCTAACATATTTGATACACAGAGCAAATCATTTTAATACCCCCCCTGTATAAAACAAAATTAGTTTCAGTAATAATCATGATATAAATGCACTTATACTAACTTTTACTAACACTGGAAAAAGCATCACAAAATAGGTATCACAAGCTTCACCAGAAGAGATGTTAAGAAACATACTACCCTGCAAAGAAGGTGCCACTATCTTCCACTGTGTCAAACCAGAGATTCTCTGCAGTAGAAACTGAAGAGGGGGCATTTTTGCAAGGCCAGCAGAAGCAGAGAAATGTATCAAGTATCCAGCAGCACCAGTTGAATCACAGAATTCCTAGCAAAACCAGAGCACCCATGGCAATGTCAGCTCAACAGAACTGATACCAAGTGCAGAATTATGGTCCAAAAAGGGGGGGGGGATTGGAAGTCCAGCAGAATAATAATATAATAATAATAATAAATTTTATTTATATCCCGCCCTCCCCGCCTAGGCAGGCTCAGGGCGGCTAACAACAGTTCAATAACATTATACAATATACAATATAAGGTGATTTAAAACAACATTTAGATTATACATTAATTTAAAACAACGATCTAAAACCAGTTCCAACTGTCTGGGTCGTTCCATAGTTTAAACGGCGGTGATCTTCCTGATGTTATTCTGTACACTTATATTATGGCAGGGGTCGCTAGATAAATCGTTGGTGGATTAAATAGCCATCCTATCAACGTCTACAAAAGCCTGCTTGAAAAGAATGGTCTTACAGGCCCTGCGGAATTGGTCCAAATTCCGCAGGGCCCGTACTTCCTCCGGAAGTTGATTCCAAAGGCACGGGGCTATAACAGAGAAGGCCCGTACCCGTGTACTCTGTAATTTTGCCTCCTTTGGCCCAGGGATAGTCAGCCTGTGCAATGTACCAGTGCAATGTACAATGCCCAGCATTTTTCATTAATAACTTTGTAGGATTTTATGTATGATGTTCTTTGACCTTACAATAAATGAAACTGAAACAGTGCCCAGCAAACCCAGTGCCTTCTTTTCATAATATCAACAAAGGTTAGCTACTATACTGCTCTTAAATACATTCTGTTACCAAATAGGATAGAGATGAGAAGGTCTTAAGACCAAAACATGAAAATAAAGGGAGGTGAAAAATTAGGTGAAGGGAGACAGAAATGAATGAGAAACATGTGAAAAGGAGAGAGAGAAATTAAGAGAGGAAAAGGCTGTTTTATCTTGCTGCAACACCCTGACCACTGCTTTGCCTGACTGAGCTGAGTGCAAGGAAAGGAGATACTGTAGCACCTATCAGCCTGCTAGCTTGGATGTATGATCTGTTAAGTGAGTCTGCTTCAGAATTGGAGAAAGGGAAGTCTAGCCAATCCTAGAGTGCTTTTTGCTATGCTGAAGCATCCCTGTGCTCTCCATAAGAACGTAAGAGAAGCCATGTTGGATCAGGTCAATGGTCCAACACTCTGTGTCACACAGTGGCCAAAAAAATTATATGTATATAATTGCCCTTTTCTGGACTTTTTCCAATGCTAGTTGCCCTTTAATGGACTTTTTCCAATGCTATAATATCCTTTTTGAGGTGCGGTGACCAGAATTGCACACAGTATTCCAAATGAGACCGCACCATCGATTTATACAGGGGCATTATGATACTGGCTGATTTGTTTTCAATTCCCTTCCTAATAATTCCCAGCATGGCGTTGGCCTTTTTTATTGCGATCGAACATTGTCTTGACATTTTCAGTAAGTTATCTACCACAACCCCAAGATCTCTCTCTTGGTCAGTCTCTGCCAGTTCACACCCCATCAACTTGTATTTGTAGCTGGGATTCTTGGCCCCAATGTGCATTACTTTGCACTTGGCCACATTGAACTGCAGCTGCCATGTTGACGCCCACTCACCCAGCCTCAACAGATCCCTTTGGAGTACCTCACAATCCTCTCTGGTTCTCATTACCCTGAACAATTTAGTGTCATCTGCAAACTTGGCCACTTCACTGCTCACTCCCATCTCCAAATGATTTATGAACAAGTTAAAAAGCATGGGACCCAGTACTGAGCCCTGAGGCACCCCACTGCTTACCGTCCTCCACTGCGAAGACTGCCCATTTATACTCACTCTCTGCTTCCTATTAATTAGCCAGTTTTTGATCCACAAGTGGACCTGTCCTCCAGAATTGTATTTTTTTTTAAAAAAAAGATGTTTGAAGGACAAAGCATAACACTGGCTTTAAGGGAACTCCTTCAAAGCCGCACCCTTGGTACTGGATTACTGCAATGCACTCCAGATAGGGCTGCCTGTGAGAAGTATTCAGAAACTTAAATTGGAGCAGAATGTTGCTGCTAGGATGTTGCCTGGAGTGGGTCACAGGAACCATATAACTCCAGTCTTGTTCCATCTACACTGACTCCTAATTTGTTTCTGGGCATAATTCAAAGTGCTGGTGTTAACCTTTAAAGCCCTATATTATGTAGGACCAACATACCTAAAAAACCATTTATTTCCTTATCAATCTACCCAACCAATGCAGTTGTCTTCCAAGGTTCTGCTCCAGGTGCCCCAATCCTCTGAGATTAGACAGGTCGTGATCTGGGAGAAGGCCTTCTCAGTTGTGGCACCAAAGCTCTGGAACTCTCTCCTCAGGGAGATTCCCCTCTCCCCTTCTGTTGCTATCTCCCACCACAAGGTGAAGACTTATTTATTTCATTTGGGACTTCAGGGATCCTTCATTCCTGTACCAAGTTGTAATTGTTGCTTTTTATGTATTTATATGAATTTTAGTTCTAGTTTTAATTGTTTTATTGACATGTTTTAGTAGGTATGGTTTAATTTTTTTTAAATTTGTTAGCTGCCTTAGAGACCCCTCTGGGAGCTGAAAGGCAGGATATAAAGTCTGTAAAATTAAATAAAGAATGCTTCATTAGAGCCCCCCCCCCCCATTTCACTTAGTTTGATATTGGTGCAGTATGTATGTTGCATGAAGGGAACAATATGAATATAAACTCCAAATCTGTAACAATCTCGTAAACAAGCGTGCATCTGAAGAATTGTGCATGCACATGAAAGCTTATACCCAGAATAAAATTTTGTTGGCCTAAAGATGTCACTGGACTCAAACTTGATTCTGCTGCTTCAGACCAACCCAGCTGCCCACCTGAATCTATCTTAATCTCCAAGACTTTTTGGAGGAATTGTGACAGAATGCTATCTGTCTGCTTGAATCTGTTCAATTAAAGTTACCATCTGTCATCTTAATGTCATGTTACCCAATTAAAACACTGTTACTGGATTGCAATCCTTGGAATAGATAATTGGCCAGATTGTCCGTGCTTCTACAAAGTCTCTGGTTCCTGCTTTTTTGCTTCTGCACCTGCTATTGCATGCACAGCAAAGAAACGGCATGTTTTAATTTGCTAACTGTGTTGCCAATAAGCTACACTTGAACTCAACAAACATCTCTGTATTTTAATCTTTGGGCAATTTTTTTATCAGCAAATGTTTTCTGCCTCCCACAGAGCTCTGAAAAAGCAAGGTATGAAAAAATGTATGCATATGGTACAGGGCCAGTGAGAGTACCATGTACCATATAAACAAACAATCAGATATGTGTCACAAAAGACACAATGCAGGGCTTTGAGTGGGCCATTTTCATTTCCCTCTGAGACAAAACAGAAAAAAAAAGCTCTGTAGAGAATTTTTAATTCATAATATTCTTGGCAGATTTGTTTCATAAATGGAACAAGAAACACAATGGAATCTCTGGCAGTCAGCCGCATCGTGGCTCAGCTGCCGGGGAATTTTTGCTGCCCTGGAGGGAGAGTGGACGTTGCGTGCCCGTTTGGGCGCATCTCTGTGGGGGCAGGGCTTGAACATGCCTCGCCAAGCCTCTGCCCCCTCTCTTGTCCCTCGACGGTGTTCAGCTGTAGAGGAGCATGTTTTCGTGCTCCCAGCAAGCAGCAAGGGATTAGGCCTAGTTGAGGCCGTGGTGTGCTTTTGAGGGCTCATGTCGGGCTGTTGGTCTTGCCTGTGACCCTCAGTGCCAGGAGCAGGGCTGAGCCAGTCGGGTGAAGATCGTGTTGCTGGATTGCAGTCTGTTGTTTATATATATATAAAAAGGAAGCAAACCTTCTTGGGGGGGTTTAGCTGGGCGGCGGTTTTCTTTTGCCCTGTCTCTGGGCAGCATTCGCCCTGCCTATTGGGTCAGGCAAGTGGGGTCTTTACTGGGTTGTAGGCCATTTATTTCTCACCTCTCCCCCCTCCTCCATCGGCCATTTTACATTGACTTTCTGGGCGGCCATTTTAGAAGGTAGTCTGGGGGCCATTTTATGGGTAGTTACCTCTCTCTCCTTCATTGCCTCATGGTGGATTGGAAGCCATTTGTGGTGACTGTTAGGTGGTCGTTTGGCCTTGGGGGCCCTGGGGACCTGCCGCACCTAATGGTGCTGGTATGGCTCCTGGGGGTTCAAATGCTCCTTCCAATTTGGGGATGGGGCCTCAGACCAGCTGGCCATGGCCGCAGGGCCATTCAGGCCCATATGGGAGTTGGCCAGGGGTTGGGCAGCAAGGGGTTGCACCTTCATTAACTGGGGGATGGGGTTTTCCCTCTCCATATGGGGCGGTCCCTTTTACTGTCATGCCCTTAGGTGAGGTCGCTTTACCTTTGAGCGACCATTTGTTGCCAGCCACAAATGACAAGATCCTTAAGGGAGAATATGTGGATATATTCTCCCTTTTATTTAGGGAATTGGAAAAAAAAGACAAGGAGGATCTTGATGACAAGGAGAAGGAAAAGTTGAAAAGAGGAAGGTGGATTGGACCTGGACTAATTGGCTGCCTGGATTCTTCGTGTATGCTGGAGTGATAGTGTGTGCTCAGCCCTGGAGGGTGACAGCACTAATACAGTATATGGACATTATCTACAAAGGGTACACAATGTTTAGCGGCCAGGCCTGGATTCAGTACAAGGAATTCAGGATGAGGGTTGCTTTGTACCCTTCCCTCCCCTGGGATTATATCCATCAACAATTGTGGCTGCAGGTTATGTCACCTGCGCGGCCCAATTTGGGTGACCTCTCTGACAGCAGTCATTTAGTTTCTAAGGGTTCCACTTCTCCTTCTGCTTCGTCATCATCTTCCCGCAGTGCAGTGGGGCAGGCAGTTCAACCCCGCTTGCTTTGCTGGGAGTTCAGTTCACAGGGGGTGTGGAATCGGAAAGCTTGCCAGTTCAAGCATGAATGCCCCATGTGTGCCAGCCCACACTCCTTTAGCAACTGTCCAAGAGTTCGGCCACACAAGGGCCAAAAGAGACAGGGTGGGAGTGGGGGTTCTTCCCAAGCTGGAAAAGGGCCCCAGCCCGATAACGGTGGGACCTCTTGAGCGGTGGTTACTTAGGTACCCATGCAGGGCTGATAGTTTGTATTTGTTGAATGGTTTTACATTGGGTTTTAGAATTCCCTTTCAGGGTTCTCGGGTGCCAACGTGGTTTCATAATGTTAGTTTGGTTAATGGTTTAGAACATGTAGTGGAAGCTAAGATTGCCAAGGAGCTGGTGGAGGGTAGGATTTTGGGCCCATTTTCTAGTCCTCCAGTGGTTAACCTTAGGGTTTCCCCTTTGGGGGTGGTACCAAAGAAGGCGCCTGGTGAATTTTGTTTGATTCACCACCTTTCTTACCCCAAGGGTTCTTCTGTTAATGACGGGATTCCCAAGGAACTATGCTAAGTTAGGTATATTACCTTTGATCAGGCCGTGGGCGTCGTTCGACGCTGTGGTTAGGGGGCTGAGCTGGCTAAATGCGATATCAAATCTGCATTTCGCCTTCTCCCTGTCCACCCAGATGATTTTGAGCTTTTGGGTTTCTCTTTTGCGGGGCAATTTTACATGGACAGGGCTTTGCCTATGGGCTGCTCTGTATTTTGCGCATTTCAGCACATTCCTTGAATGGGCTGTGCGCGAAAAAGTGGGTTTGCAGGATGTTGTCCATTATTTGGATGACTACTGTTTGTAGGTCCTGTGGGTACTAGGCGTTGCGTTCAGTTGTTGTCTGGCTTTATTGAGCTGGCCGCTAAGTTGGGTGTGCCATTGGCCGAGGAAAAAACTGAGGGCCCGGCTCAATGCCTGGTCTTTTTGGGAATTGAATTGGACACCCTAGTGCAATCGTCCAGAATACGTTTTCAGAAGCTGGAGGATTTGAGGAATAGGATTAGTACTTTCCTCCTCAAGAAGAAGGTTACACTGCTTGAGCTGCAGCAGTTAGTGGGGCATCTTAACTTTGCTTGCAAAGTGTTTGCCCCTGGAAGGGCCTTTCTTCGCAGGTTCTGTGATGCTATGGCAGGCTTTCGCTTGCCTCAGCACAGGACTAGGGTTACCAGCAGCATGAGGGAGGACCTGCGGGTGTGGCAGGAGTTTTTGGAATCCTTTAATGAGATTTCCTTCTGGAGAGAGGACATGAGACTTGAGGCGGAGCTTCAGGTCATGTCTGATGCTGCTGGGTCGTTAGGCTTTGGGGTTTACTTCCATGGACACTGGTGCATGGACGTTTGGCCGGGTTCATGGGTGCAGGCCGGTTTGAGCTGTATTCTCACTTTTTTAGAGTTCTTCCCCATTTTGGTTGCGGTTTGGTTGTGGGGGAGTGATATGGCCAATCGCACCGTACATTTTTGGTGCGATAATATGGTTGTGGTTCATGTTATTAATTCCCTTTCATCCAAATCTCAACGGGTTATGAGGTTGGTGAGGGCCTTCACTCTGCGTTGTCTGTGGCTTAACATTTTGTCTTTGGCCAAGCATGCTCCTGTGGTGAATAACGAGATGGCTGATGCTCTCTCTCATAAACAGATGGAGAGGTTCCGTCAGCTAGTCCTGGATGCCAATCAAGAGGCAATGCCAATGCCCCAGGAGCTATGGCTGATTGGAGAGCCGAGGCCTGCAGATGTTAGGTTAACGGAGGGTAAGGCGGCTCTTACCATCCGGTGCTCCAAGACGGACCTACGAGGCATTGGGACTGTGGTAGAGCTGGGTCCGTGTTCAGAGGTTGAACTTTGCCCCGTTTCCGCTTTGGCTGATTATTTGGCTGTGCGGGGAGACTGCAAAGGGTTGTTGTTTTGTCATTCCAGAGGCAGCCCTCTGACAAAACATCAGTTTTGGGCGGTGATGTCTAGGGCCTTAACTCAGTTGGGGTTGTCGGGAGTGAGGTTTGGTACCCACTCTTTTAGAATTGGGGCGGCCTCTACGGCCGTGGCCTTGGGATATTCTTCGTCCATTCAGCGCCTTGGCCGTTGGCAGTCTTGGGCCTATAAAGGTTATATTCGCTCTTTGCTCCACTCTTAGCTTTGTTTTCTTTGGAGCGGGGGTAGTTATGGTTAGGTTTTATAACTTGTCTGTTTCTCTCTTTAGATGCTGTTGTTCCTGGCCGGAGGAGCCGAGTTCTCATCTGCGGGCACAGTTATGTGTTTTTGGCGGCACATCAGGCTCGGAGAACTGCTGTTGGCTCTCAGCTGGGACTCAGCCAATATATAACTGTGGAATGGTGGGGGCGCCGAGGTTTTCAGTGGCCTGATTTGCTTGCACTGTTATTTCATGGGAGTGTGGTCCCTCCTCCTCAGGTTTTAATCATTCACCTGGGGGGGGGGGGAATGATCTCGGGCTGATTAAAGGCAAGGCTTTGATCTTGCAGGCTCGCGATGATTTCAAGTACATTAGGAAGAGATGGCCTAGTACCATTATAGTTTGGTCGGCCATGATTCCACGCTTGGTGTGGCGCAGTGCTTGGAATCTGGCGGGGTTGAGAGAGGGCTCATTACAGAGCAAATAAGGAGATTCGCAAGGCACTGGAGGGAGGTTTGGGCCACTATTTGCCCCACCCAGATATTTCTATGAAATATCCTGACCTCTACAGAGGGGATGGGGTGCATCTCTCGGGAAAGGATAATATGCTTTTCCTGAGGGATCTTTGGCAAGGGCTGGGGTTGGCTCTGGGCCTTCCGGTGGGTGCTAAGCCCTAAGTAGAGACTTGGCCTTAGTTGTGGTAGGTTTTGCTGGGTTTATGGCTTCATGCGACCTGAGGAGAACCGGTAAGCCTCCCTCTTTTGGGGAGTTAGGGGTCTGGCAGGATCAACCTTTGGGTATTTGTGACTCGAGGTGTGTGAATGCAGACTGTCCTGGAGACTCGATTGGAGAGTGCCTTTCACTGAGATGCGCGTCTGGTGTCTGAGCCCTCCGGTGCCTGCCTCCCTGCTGGGCCTGCCTGATGGGAGCTGTGACACACAGCTCCGGCTGGGGGGCCGGGTCTCTTGCCCACAAAAAGGCAGGGGAACGGTCTGTTGAGACCCCTGGCTCTGACCTGGCTGCAGGTCTGGTTGCCCTTGCCGTTTATGTGTTCAATTAATAAAGTGGCCCATAGTTTCACCAACTCATTTGTGTCCGCCTCTTTATTCCAACTTGGGCAGCAAAAACCTACATCATTTTTAATAAAAGCGTAGAATCACAGCACTGGAAGAGACCTCCAGGATCATCTAGTCCAACCCCCTGCGCAATGCAAGAAATTCACAGTACCTCCCCCCACACCCCTAGTGACTCCTGTTCTATGCCCAGAAGATGGCAAAAACCCTCCAGAATCCCTGGCCAAAATGATCTGGATAAAAATTGTTTCCTGACCTCAAAGTGGCAATTAGCATTTCCCTGAATGTGTAAGAAAGGGCCACAAGAACTAAGCACTGATGCAATTCTTTCTGCCCTCCTTTTAAACTGCCTATATCATTTTTATACCGTCATCCACTAAATATCCCAGAAATTCTTAAACTGAGATCTTGGAGATGTCTAGTGATCTTCTCTCATAATCTTATATACTAATGGCAAAGTCAGGACATCTTTGGATACTTAAATCCAGTGACTGGAGCTATGAACAGGCAAGATAGATCTTTCTACAAACCTGAAAAGGGCTCTAGGTTTGCAGGAAAATGTGAAATCTAGTCTTTTTTAAAAAATACACTGAGCAGTTTTAAACAGCCAAAAATGATAAAAGGAGTGCCTGTAGGATACCCTCAGTGGCTCTGGCTAGGCAGCCATAGTATTCCAAGCTTGGTTCTGTCAGTAAAAGGCAGGAGAAGGGGCCAGGACCCTTTAAGTCCCATTTTGACCTTTGAGGGAGGGATCCTTGGGGCCAGGCCAAAAAAACCAGATCACACCACAAGCTCACACTGATCCTAAACACTGCAAAGCTGAATATGACAGGAAAAAGTGGCAACAATGTACTGCAAACAAAAGGAATGTTGAGCTTCAATGTCTGTGTGACTGTCATCATACCCCCCATAATTATTCTTCCTTATCTCTATTCTGGGCCTTGTTTCAAGGCTTTGAGCCACTATAGACACAAGGACACACACACAGGTGGGGAGAAGCCAGCATCTGTTTCAGCTGTGGGGTGGATGGGAAGACAGCAAGAGTGGGGGTAAGTGGAGGCCAAGGATTGGTAGGTGGGAAGACAGCAAGGGTGGGGGTGAGTGAATGTCATAGGTGGGGGGAGTAGTAGAGTGCCAAGGGTGTGCAGGTAGTTGAGAGGAAGAGGTGGTTGGGGATGGGTGGTAGTTGAAAGGGATGAGGGTGGGAAGTTGGGGGTGGGCTGTTGGGAAGACACCAAGGATGGGAGGGAGTGAACACCTTCCCTTGGGTAAGAAGACAGCAAGGTGGGGGGCGCTTGCCCAGAGCCTTTTTTTTTAGCCCATTGTATTTTTCTTCCCAATGGGCCTTATTCCCAATAAATATATAATGCTTTTCACAAAATTTACTGTTAATCTTCCTTGCATCCTGCTTAAACCATGGAGGGGGCAGTCTATTAACATGTTCTAGCCCCAGGACCAAATGAATCCAAATGGCTTTCTAACAACTCTGAGAGATTCCCTTATTTATATGTCTGGTGTTTCTGTTGCTGCCCTGGTTAATACCTAGAATGAGGAAATGACCTGGGTGGCTGATATGATTGTTCCCAAATACCTTCTCTTAAGTGTTATCTTAAAAGTCAGCTGGAGCAACAGTGCAGGAAGACTTGGGACAAATCTAATTAAATATGAGTAAAAGTTCAGTTTCAAGTGTATTCCATGGCAGTGGTGGTAGCTAAGAAAAAAAACTTTTTGGCTACCATTGCGCCTGCACAGTGTAGGCCAGGTAAACTGTTCTGGGTGGTCAGAGGCCTGTTGAGATCTGGCCAGCAGGATGTGGTTGACTGATAGGAGGTTGTGACCATTTTGTTCAATACTTTACAGATTGCTTTGCATACATTCTAACTAGGACTTTACTTTAGCAGTAAAAAGGTTAGATGGTGCCAGGGTGCCAGCTTTAGGTGCTTGGGATATTTTTCAGTTTATTTAGTCTGAGAATGTGGACAGAATCTCTGGATGTTTGAGACCTGCCATCTGCTTGTATGATCTTAGCTTTTCCTGGCTACTTCAATAAGTCGGGTTGTATGTGGCTAACTAGGTCTGAGATATAATTAATGCATCTTGAGAGAAGGCATGGTCACCCCAGCCTTGAAACAGGATGAGGTGCATCTGCTTTTTAAAAGCCTACCCTGGAACAAGGAAACTTCAACAACTATTGAAGTTTCAAGTGTTCAGTTCTTAAGCAAGGTGACTGAATGGGTAGCTGAATAACTTAAAGTTTCCAAGAAAGAGAAAAGGATGTAGTGAGGGAGGAAAAAATTAGATGCCTCCCTGCATGTTCTTGCAAGTTCCCCACTTGTAACAATGTAGTTAGTATAATAATTTAATTTAACACCCCCTTACTAATTAACTTTCACATAAAAAGTTTTCTAGTTATCTTATACAAGGCGACAAGACTCACCCCCCCCCCCAAAAAAAAATTATCAAGCTCCTCAGCAATCAGCCTGTTATATATCTGCTGTGTTCACTGTTAGTAGGCCTTAGCTTGAAGCAAGTTTTCATTACTCTCCAGGATCCTGATGCCTGCATTCGAATTGGCTATTCTTTTAGAACTGGCCAATCGGGATGTGAGGCATTTCTTCCAGGAAATGTGAATGAAGGATCCTGGAAAGACCAATAAGAGGGATAGCTGCTGACTAAAAGGGGTGTGTTTAACTCAGTTACAGTGTATATATTGAGTGAAGTCGCCTGTGCCATTTGTGACTGTTTCTTCTTGAATAAACTGTTGCTCCTTACTTAAGAGCTGACTAAACTCACTTTACAATACAGCCTCTTCCACTAAGCTATATACACTGACTCCATCCTACTGGGCTAAACCAACTAGTTCTTGGGGCTTACATGCATACTTATCTATTTTATCTCAATTTATTCATTGCATAGCTTAAGACTAGATTCTCTGCAAAGAAAAGTTGTGGCCTTGTATTAGCCTGATTTATTGGGTATTTGTTCAATTTACACAATTTCTTTCAGGTTTGCTAGTTCTAAAGATGGGAGAAGAGTAGGGTCACCAGGTCCAACTCATGAAATATCTAGGGAATTTGGAAGTGGAGCCAGGAGACTTTGGAGGTGGAGCCTGGAGCAAGGTTGTGACAAGAATGATTGATCTCTGAGGGGAGTTCTGGCCATCACATTTAAAGAAACCACACGCCTTTTAAATGCCTTCCCTCCATTGGAAATAATGGAGGATGGCACACCTTCTTTGGGGGCTCATAGAATTGGATCTGCTGGTCCAATCTTTTTGAAACTTGGGGGCTCTGGTGAGGAGAGGCACTGGATGATATGCAGAAAATTTGGTGTCTCTACCTCAAAAAACACTCATCCCAGAGCCCCAGTTACCATGGATTGATTCTCCATTATATCCTATGGGGACCAGTCTAGAGTATAATGGAGTGCCCAGCAGACATTCAACACACACACACACTTTCTAATAACCCTGAAGTGGGGGAAGGGCCTCCAAACCAGAGGATCCTCTGCCTTCAACTGGGGATTAGCAACCAAAAAGCAACTGTGCCAAAGAATATATATATATCAAATAGTTATATTAGAAAAAAATATTTCATTCCATAAGTGCACAAGCATCAACAAACTCATACAGTGATATCAAAAAGGTTAAAAAAGGAAAATCCCACTGATACTATGTCCGTTCCACTGAGTGACTCTGAAGAAACTTGTCCAATCTTCGATGAGTATATAACTCCAATTTTTTTCTGAAGTCCACAGTCCAAACTCAGATATCGGCTATAAAGGAAAAAATTCTCCATCACGTGATCGCCAGCTTTTTATCACGTTTCACTGTATCCAGCTTTTTCATAAGCCGGTCAACTAACCTATGGATGGAAATATAGCAACAAACAATACAATAATCATCCAGAATATAACCAAAAACTTCTTCCAAAAAGGAAAGGAACAAGATATTAACAGGCATAGATACCTTATGGCAGCATTCTGACTATTACTTACAAACACCCATTTCCAAATTCTTAATTGGCGGCTTACCAAAGTCTAAGCTACTGCCATTAAAACACAAACTGCAACTGCTGCACATTTGTAGATTTAAAGGAGACTCACATATCAGTACAAAAATACAAACCAGAACCAACATTCTAAATAAAGCAAGAAAGATCGTCACATTGATTTAGACCAAAAAGTACAGTCGTGTTGAGACGATGGATCCATCTAGCTTCACTTTGCAACAGGTTCTTATGAATATTTCCCCCTCTATTATTAAGACATTCAATTTTCTGAATCACAAAAAATCTTAACATCTCTATGTCATGGTCCGTTTCAGCAAAATGTTGGGCGAGACGTGTCGTGACAGCTCTGTAGGAGCAGCCAATATACATTTTAAAACAATTACCACAAATTAAAGCATAAATTATGCCTTTAGAGTCACAGTTAGTAAAGCTGGTCAACTTAATGGTCATACTCATATTAGGGTCTACATACTCTTTTAGGGCCAAAGCATATCTACATGCCTTGCACCCTTTGCAGCAAAAGTGCCCAATAGGTAAATGTGGTGTTGAAGTTGTCTGTAAGTCAGTCCAGATCAGAATGTCATGTATGTTCTGAGACCTGTGGAAACCTATTACAGGGGGAAATGCGCATCCCGCAATACTAAAGACTACCTCCCAAAGACGAAGAATTATATTCTTAATTACTAGAGCTTTCGGTATATACTGAAATGAACAAAATACTCTTTGTGCCTTTTCCTTTTCTCTCTGTTCTTTACAAGATCATAACACTTCCCCTCTATTTTGCCTTGCAGCTCTACCTCTCACCCATCGAATCACTACTTCCAGGAAGCCCCGCTCCATTAATTGGGTAGCTAGTTGATTTCCTGCCTTAATCCTTTTCTAATGTACTATTACGTAAGTGAGGGGAATGAAAGGAATCATAGTGCAAATATCCATTCCTTGCCACTGGTTTCCTATGATTTCTAATCACTAGGGTGTTCTTACTAGTGTGGACGACCACTGTGTCCAAAAAGACTACAATATCTGAGTCCTTCTTGAAAGAGAATTTTATATTTTCATGACAGGAATTCATCCATCGAACCAGGTCCTCAGCATGCTCCTCCCTTTTAATCATAATAAAAATGTCATCCACAAATCTAACTTAAGTCAAAATCTCACTTTAAAAAAGAGTTTTTCTCCTGATTGCAAAAATATTCTGTTTCTAACAAAGCCATAAATAAACAAGCGATAGAGAGCGCAAATGCACTTCCCATCGCTACCCCCTTGTATTGCAAAAAGAAATGTTCTCCGAATCTAAAATAGTTCTTTTCAATAATCAAGTCAATCAGATCTAATGGAAAAAATGTGGGAAGATTAAAGTCTTCCCTTTGATCTAAGATAATTTGTGCCATTCTTCTCAAATGGGATATTCGTGTCTAACGATTGTACATCCATCATTAATAGGGAGGCACCAGGTGGAATAGCACAACCCTCAATTTTCGAAATAAAATCAGTTGTGTCTTTAATGTAGCTCAGTATTTTTTCAACAAATGATTTTAAAAAGGAGTCAACAAATTGTGAAAGAGGTTCAAGTACAGACCCAATCCCTGATACTATAGGGCGGCCTGGTGAAGGGAACCCTTCCTTGTGGACTTTAGGGAGCACATAGAAAATGGGAACTCTAAGAAAGGGGTTATCTAAAAATTCAAACTCCTTCTGGGATATATAACCCATCTCTCTAGCCTCTATGATCATCGTTTTCACCAGTTTTCTTATCTGCTCTGTAGGGTCTGATCTTAATGGAGCATAGTAAGTGTCATCTACTAACTGGGTTTCCACCATTTCACAATAGTCCTCTTTATTAAGTACAACTATCCCTCCTCCTTTATCCACAGGTTTTATAACCAGATTGGGATTATCAGCTAGGTCTTGTAATATCTTCCTGTCCTGTTTATTTAAATTGTTGTTATATGGTCTTTTCTGACCTTCAAGTTTTTCCAAATCCTGAAGCACTAATCTTTCAAACACAGCTATACATGGGTCCTCATAGATGGTATAAACGTAGACTTGTGACTAAAAGGTAGTCTCTGATATTCTTCTCCTTCCTCTCAAAAAACCCCAGTAGTTTGTGTTTTAATGGCAGTAGCTTAGATTTTGGTAAGCCGCCAATTAAGAATTTGGAAATGGGTGTTTGTAAGTAATAGTCAGAATGCTGCTACAAGGTATCTATGCCTGTTAATATCTTGTTCCTTTCCTTTTTTGAAGAAGTTTTGGTAACATTCTGGATGATTATTGTATTGTTTGTTGCTGTATTTCCATCCATAGGTTAGTTGATCGGTTTATGAAAAAGCTGGATACAGTGAAACGTGATAAAAAGCTGGCAATCACGTGAAGGAGAATTTTTTCCTTTATAGCCAATATCTGAGTTTGGACTGTGGACTTCAGAAAAAAATTGGAGTTATATACTCATCGAAGATTGGACAAGTTTCTTCAGAGTCACTCAGTGGAATGGATATAGTATCAGTAGGACTTTCCTTTTTTAACCTTTTTGATATCATTGTATGAGTTTGTTGATGCTTGTGCACTTATGGAATGAAATATTTTTTCTAATATAACTAAGTGTATATATATTCTTTGGCACAGTTTTTTATATATATATTCTTTGGCACAGTTGCTTTTTGGTTGCTTATTTATACTGGGTGGCCACTGTTCTTTTTTCCCAGCTGGGGATTGGCAACCCTAGAGAGCTATGGAAGACTGTGAAATCCTTCACCCAGCCACTGGAAACCTTAATCAACCAGCTTCTGATCAGGACCTTTATGGTGGATAACATATGAAGTAAAAATTCAAATGATGTTGTTGCACTGTATCTTTCAGAAAACATCAGATAACTCCCTTGCTCAATGAAAACTATACACAGAGCACCAAAATTTAGAAAAAATGACCAATTTGTATTACCAAGAAGACAAAATTTTATAATATAATATACACACTAGTTCCAATAACTGCAATTAGTATCCACATACAGAAATACCAAAATACGATACAAATCCCGGTTTCCAAGGAAAATATTGTGCACAATGTTCAGCACCCAAATGTATATGAATATAAATTCTCCAGATGTGCATAAAGGGAAGTTCTCAGTGGAATTTCAATTAACATTCAAATATGTTAATGATCAAAATTTCATTGAGAACTTACCTTTATGCACATCTGGGGAATTTATATTCATATACATTTGGGTGCAAAGCAGAACCAAACATTGTGCACAATATTTTCCTTGGAAGCCTGGATTTGTATTGTATTTTATATTTTTGTATATAGATACAAATTGCAATTATTGGAACTAGTGTGTATATTATATTATATTATATTTTTTTTCTTCTTTTGTAATATAGATTGATCATTTTTCTATATTTTTGTGCTCAGTGTATAGTTTTCATTAAGGGTGTTTTCTGGTGGCTTTGTTTCTCTCCTTGTTTTTTCCTTGGCACTATATCTTTCTGCCAGTACATGATTGTCCCTTCAGTTTCTGGAGATATGGAATTTGTTTTTTGGTAAAACTTATTGCTGTACTATATGTGTGTCAAGTCGCAGCTGACTTCTGGTGACTCTAGCAGAAGGCTTTCGGGGCAAATGAAAAGCAGAGGTGATTTGCCATTGCCTTCCTCTGCAGACCCTTCCATGGTGGTCTTCCTTCCAAGTACTGTTTAGCTTTCAAGAGCTGATGAAATCAGGCTACACCATGCTGCTTTCCCTCCTGTTGCTATACTACTGTCTTCTTAATAAAGCCTATGGACTGCTCCTTGTCTCTAAGCACTAAAAATTATGAAGTTTTTATATCTTTAGGGCACCAACTATTATCTGACATTTCCGCATAGAACCACAGAAACCTTTGCTGTGGGTTCACTTAATATGGTACCTTATATCAAATGTGCACAGGCAGATCCATGTGTTTCATTCCTGTGATTACATAAACACAGAGAGTAAGGTAAGGTCTTTCTCTGCCTTCTATTCACTTTCAGTTGCTAGGCAACACCAACAGGGCTCCCAGCCACTTCTGAGATGACCCGGAAGTGGTTGTAAAGCACAAAAAGGTCCCTCCTGCATAGTGTCCTAATGTATACTTTAGCTTTCTTGGGAGTTTGATTTTTTTTAAAAACAATCTTTCTTTATAAACACTGGTTTCCATCCAGGGTTTTTAAAATCACAAACTGAAATAGTATGTTATAAAGTAAAGAACTGAAACTTGTTTAAAAAAGAGGAAACGGGGTGGGCAGTGGACAGTTTTTACAGTACAGGAATGTAAGCAATAGGATCCCACAGGGATTTATGTTGGAACCAGTACTACTTAATTTATTAAAACTCTAGAACTATGAACAAATTGTGAGGTAATAAAAATTGTGGGTGATGACAAATTGCTCAGGATGGTGAAAACTTAAAGGTATTGTGAGGAGCTCTGATCGAACTTCTAATGCTGTGAGTGAGCAACAATATGGCAGATAAAATTCAGATGAGTGTAATGTGATGCATATTGAAGCAAAAAATTTTGTTTCATATAAACATTAATAGGATTTGAGATGGTGATAGCAAGCAAAGAAAATGACTTTGGGGTTATGGTCGACAGTTAGCAGAAAGCATCAACTGTCTATGAAGTGGCAATAAGAAGTACGTATAAACAATTTTTATTAGTAACATATGGTAGTAGAACTATATCTACAACTTATAAGAAGCTTAAGATAGAAAAAAAACATCATTCTACCCCATATCTTACTTTCCTCCCACCCCTCCCCCCATTACTTGACTCCCGCCAGTGTTATTTTTTTTAAAAAAAACAGATATTAAAGGTACCCTTAACTATCAAGAAAAAACAAAAATTAATAAAGAGAAAGATCCCCCCTTCAAAAGTTATATTCTTATCTTAAAAATCTTAATCATCAAAAATTGTCCAATGTCTTTTTATTTTCCACTCTTTCTCTACATATCTTCTGAATTTCTTCCACTCCCAATTAAAAAGTTCTAAATCGCAGTCTCTTAGTTTTCTTGTTAATTTGTCCATTTCACTCCATGACATAACTTTTATAGTCCAATCCCATTTTTTCTGGTATTTTTTCTTGCTTCCACAACTGCGCATACAATGTCCTAGCAGCTGAGAGCAAGTACCATATTAAAGTTCTATCTTCTTTTGGAAATTTTTCCATTTGTAATCCCAGCAGAAAAGTCTCTGCTTCTTTGTTGAATTCATATCCCAGGATCTTAGATATCTCTTGTTGAATCATCTGCCAAAACATTTTCGCTCTTTCACAAGTCCACCACATATGGTAGAAAGAACCTTCATGCTTTTTACATTTCCAGCACCTATCTGGCATCTTATTGTTCATCTTTGCTAATTTTTTTTGGAGTCATATACCATCTATACATCATCTTAAAACAGTTCTCTTTAATACTATGACATGTTGCGAGTTTCATAGAGTTTTTCCACAGATATTCCCAAGATTCCATCTTTATTTCTTTATTTACATTAATTGCCCATTTTATCATTTGAGATTTCACTACTTCATCTTCTGTAGACCATTGTAAAAGTAATTTGTACACTTTTGAAATTAATTTCTCATTATCTCCAAGCAGAACTCTTCCCATTTCTGTTTGCTCTTTCCTTATTCCTTCAGCTTTGATATCATTCTCCATCAAACTTTTTATTTGTTGCATTTGAAACCAATCATATTTATAATTCAATTCTTCTGCAGTTTTCAGTTCTATTTTCCCACTTTGTATTTTTAGTAGTTGGTTGTATGATAGTTGTTTTTCCTTAACTGTTTTGGCCGTTAACTTTATCACTTCAGCCGGCACTATCCACAAAGGTCTTCTCTCATCGCCATATTTTTTATACTTTATCCACACATTTAGTAAGCTGCTCCTTATATAATGGTGAGAGAAAAGACCGTCCATCTTCTTTTTTCCATAATACAAGTATACATGCCAGCCGAATTTTTTTCCATGGCCTTCTAACACTAGAAGTTTTTTATTTAATAGCGTTATCCATTCTTTCAGCCATACTAAACAAATTGCTTCATGATACAGTTTCAAATCTGGTAATTGGAATCCACCTCTCTCTTTTGCATCTATCAGGACTTTCATTTTAATTCTAGGTTTCCTCCCGGCCCACACAAATTCCGAAATTTTTCTTCTCCATTTATCAAATTGCTTAGCATCTTTCACAATGGGGATGGTTTGAAACAAATACATAATCCTTGGTAAGATATTCATTTTTACTGCAGCTATTCTGCCCAACAATGACAAATTGAGCTTGTTCCACTTTAGCATATCTTCTTCTATTTTACGCCATAGCTTTTCATAATTGTTCCTAAACAGATCAATATTTTTCATTGTTATCTCTACCCCTAGGTATTTTACCTTAGAGGTAACTTCACAACCCGTTAGTCTTTGTAGTTCTTGTTGTCTATTTTTCTGCATATTCTTACATAAAATTTTTGATTTTTCTTTGTTTATGTAAAGTCCCGCCAACTCCCCAAACTCTTGTATTCTCGTTAGCAACAACGGTGTAGCTTGTAAGGGATTTTCATTTATAAACATTATATCATCCGCAAATGCTCTGTATTTATAGGTATACCCTTTTATTTGTAGTCTTTCTAAATCTTTTTCATCTTGGATCTGCATCAGTAAAATTTCAAGAGTCATTATAAACAACAATGGCGAAAGCGGGCAGCCTTGTCTAGTACCTTTACTAATTTTCATTTCGTCTGTAAGATCTGCATTGATGCACAACCTTGCCCTTTGTTCAGAATATATTGCCTTTATCATTCTTATAAAACTTTCTCCAAGCTCCATTTTTTCCATCACTGCAAACATGAAGTCCCAATTTAAATTATCAAATGCTTTTTCTGCATCCGCAAAGAATAGTGCTACTTCCTTTTCTGGATGTCTTTCATAATATTCTACAATATTTACAACAGTTCTAATATTGTCTCTTATTTGTCTTTTGGGAAGAAAACCAGCTTGGTCCTCCTTTATAAAATTTATCAGATATTGCTTAAGTCGTTCCGCCAGAATTCTTGTAAATATTTTATAATCATTGTTCAAAAGTGAGATTGGTCTATAATTTTTCACATTTGTGACGTCTCTTTCTTCTTTAGGTATCAAAGAAATAACAGCTTCCTTCCATGTATTTGGTACCTTCCCTTTGGCTCTTATTACATTCATCAGCTTCTGTAATTTTGGTATTAATTCATCTTTAAAAATTTTAAAATATTTAGCTGTATAACCGTCTGGCCCGGGAGCTTTATCATTTTTCATCACATTGATTGCTGCTTCAATTTCTATTTTTTCAATTGGGTCATTCAAAATTTTTCTCATATTTTCAGTTAAAGGCTCAATTTTTATTTTCTGTAGATATTCATCTATCTTTTTTCCCTTTACTTCAGCACCTTTAAACAGCTTGGCATAATACTTAAAAAATTCTCTTTTTATTCCCTCTTAAGTAACTACATCTCTTCCATCTATCACAATTCTACTAATTATTTTGTTTTCCCTCTTTTTTTTCAGCTGCCACGCCAAGTATTTCCCCGTCTTATTTGCTCCTTCAAACGATTTCTGCTGAAGCCTTTTCAAATTCCATTCCACTTCTTTGTTTAGTAAATGTCTTAATTGAGTTTGCAATATTGAAATTTCCCTTAGAATCTTCTTTTTCCCTGGTCTTTTCCTCAGCTCTCCTTTTTTCTTTATTTCATTTTGAATATCCAATAGTTGTTTTTCTTTTTCCCTTTTATCTTTGTTGTTCAGAGTAATCAACAACCCTCTCATTACTGCTTTATAAGTATCCCAGACCGTCTGGAAGTCAATATCTTCTTTATCATTCACTTGGAAAAATTCCTTAGTTTTTTTTCCTAGGAAAGTCACTGTTTCTTTGTTCTGTAGCAAATCTTCATTCAGTCTCCATCTTCTCAATCTTTTGGACAATTTTGTAATCCACATTATTGGGTTATGGTCAGCACCAATTTTAGGCAAAATATCTATCTTCCTTGTTGCAAGGCCTAAGTCTCTGGTTCCCCACAGCATGTCAATTCTAGAAAAGGTCTTATGTCTTGCAGAAAAAAAAGTATAGTCCCGCACTTCAGGATTAAGCTTTCTCCATATGTCTTCCAAATTTTCCTGTTTAACTAATTCAAAAAAAGACTTTGGCAATTTCCCTTCTTTCCCACTATTTTTTTCCCTCCGGATCTATCCAATGAGTTCTCAACTGTTCCATTAAAATCTCCCATTAAGAGTATTTGATCGTAGGTCAACTCATCTAGTTGTTGTATAATGTCTTTTAAAAAAGCATCTTTTGCACCATTAGGTTCATATAGTCCCAATAACAGCGTTTTTTTCCCATTTGATGTTATTTCCACTGCTACAAATCTTCCATCTTTATCTTTAAACACCAATTTTGGCTCCAAGTCCTGTTTAATATAAAAAACTACTCCCCTTTTTTTCTATTCAGCTAATGAAAAAAATTCCCTTCCCAGTTGTTTGTTCCATAAAAATTTATAATCCTTTTGTTTGATGTGGACTTCTTGCAAACAAATTATATTACAATTTTGCTTCTTGATCCAATGAAAAGTTGCCCTTCTTTTTTGTGGTGAATTTAGTCCATTAACATTCCAAGACAATAATTTGTAATCCATCATGGTGCAAATTCTTTATTTTCTTCAAAAAATCTCCTCAACTCTTTGGCATTTGTAATTGTAACTCTCTTCCCCTGAAGTTCAAAGCTCAAACCTTCGGGGATTATCCATCTGTACCTTGTGCCATTGTCTTTCAATTTTTCTGTCAACTTTTTATATGTTCTCCTGTCATTTATCACTTCTTTAGGTAGCTCCTTCATAATTCTCACTCTGCTACCTCTTACTGTCAATGACTGTTCAAAGTTTTTCTTCATAATCCTTCCCACCATTTCCTTTGTCATGAATCTTACAACGACATCTCTTGGTAAGTTGTTTTTTTTGGCATATAACGAATTGACTCTATACATGTGATCATACATGCTTTTAGTCTTGTCAGGGTCTTCATCTAAGAATTCTGCAATTATGTTTATCATATATCCTTTCAGATCTTCATTCTCTTCCTCAGGTACTCCTCTCAAGCGTATCTGATTTTCCATTAATTTGCAGTCGTGGATCGTCACTTTTTCTTGGACTTTCAGCAAGGTGGTATCATGTATTTTAACTTTCTTGTCTATTTTCCCAATTTAGTCTTTGAGCTCATCCACTTCTTTTTTAATTACTGTGACAAGTTCTTCCTTCATTTCTTCCATCATTTTCTTAACTCCTTTCATAATCCTGGCTTCCATAGCCTCCATTTGGTCCTGCATTTTTTCTAATGAGAGGGCTCTTGTTCGGGGCTGCCTGGGCTCTGACATTTAGGCAAGGAGCAGGGAGATAAAATAGAAATACCAAAAATTTCCTTCTCGCAAATTACAAATTTGGCTACCAAGTTCAAAAGGTCTGAATTTTCTCTCTTATTTAAACTTTGTTCTGTTTTCTTCTGAGCTTCCCAGGCCCAGATATAGATTTTTTAAAGAATTTTTCCCCTTTAAAAAAATGACGAAATTTTTGACTTCACCAATTTGAAATCTGACAGTCAGATTCAATAAAGCAGAGCTTGCCCTTTCCAGCAAGCCTAATTTCGCTGGTTTCTGAGCCTCCAAGGCCAAGATATTTATCAAAAAAGTCTTCAAAAATTCCAAAATGGCGGCCGCGATTTTTCCCCCTTTAAAATTTTTTTTCCCCTTTTAAAGTCACCCCAGGAGCCCACCAATAATGTAGTCAATAATTCTTGTCCTCTTACCCTTTTTCCCGTCGATTCTGTCAATTTTTAAAGTCCCAATTTTTTTTAAACAATGTTTTAAATTGGACCTCCCAGCAATGGCTGCCGATGTTTCTCTATGATGTAGAGTAGGCTTTTTTCTTTACTGCTTCCTGTCTCTGTCACCTTCAACTCTCATGGAAATCTCACGATACTTGACGCACTTCCTGTCCTGCTCAGAAGTGTTGTAGAACTGTTCCAGTATATTCCAATGCAACGTGGCTGTTTACTTTTCACAAACCGCAAACCGCAAGTAGACAAAACTATGATCTCTTTTCAATTTTTAGCAGTTTTTAACACTGTCTTTTGTATTAAAACAGTCCAAACTTCTCCATTTCCTTCTTCTAATTGCAAGCTTTATATTTTCCCCTTCTTCCCACCTTTAATACGTCCCTTTAGTCTGTAAATAGCTCCGGAGTGAAAAAAGAGCTTCTGTATTTTTTTTCTCCACTTATCCAAGTTCCACTGGTCTTCCAAAGCTTTAGTTGTTTAGAAATGTCCCAGAAGGTTAGGATCCTGACGAGCTTATGCCAAATCAATGGCTCTGAAAGATCTTGCAGACGATAACTATGCAAACTTCTGAGACCCCTCAAAGCCTCAAAGGAACCCTCTACAGGGCTCCTTTTCAGCCAAGGTAAATCTCTTCCAAAGTTTTTAGTGCAAGTCTTGGACCTTTCTCTCACTGAGAAAGGTAGGCAGTGGGCTTTGATTTGCCCTCCACTACCCCGAACAAGACCTTCAGCTTGCTCCCGATGTGAGAGACAACTCAGCTCGCCATTTTCCTCCCCGGAAGTCTCCAAGTGGCAATAAGAAGTAAATGTCATGTTAGGGTGATTAGGAAAGGGACTGAGAATAGTGTTCCCTCTAAACTGAGTTAGAGTGAGCTAGCTCACAGGTTTTTTAGCCTCCAGCTGAAACATTTTTGTCTCAGCTTAGGAAGAATGGCCCCAAAGCAGACTAATTTACAAAGTAGCCAAATTGCTCACGCACATCATTAATGTCAGTAGCTCATGAAGCAGAATTTTTGCTTGCAAGACTCCACAGTTTACAGGGAGCATAGCTGCTGCAACAGAGGGGGAGGAAATAGGTGCACTGACAACTGTTCTGTTTGGAGGGGATAAATCCCCTCAGTTTGTTTTTAATATATTTAATTCCCCCCCCCCCCAAGTTTGCAGAAATGTCTTTTTTAAGTCAGTATAAGCCTGATCCACAGATATCCACAGATGACCCACATTTTATTAGAATATGATTGCAAAACTGTGGTGGACTTGAGAAGCAGGACATAACTTGCCACAATGCTTGGCAAGCAAGAAACAAACATGAAGACTGCAGAAGACCATATCAGCCTAGGAATTTAGGTCACACCTGAATATTTTTGGCACAGAACAACTGTCTCCAGTTGACCAAGTACGTCTCTGCTGCAGTGGGGATATTGTGGGACACAGAGGTTCACACTAGCTTCTAGCTATGGAGTATGCATGCAGCATCCCTAGAACTGTCCTGGGTTGATGAAGGCAACACCGTAACTGTCCAAATGATTGGACACACATGAAGCTACCTTATACTGAATCAGACTAATGGTCTTTCAAGGTCACTTTTATATACTGTGAATGGCAGCAGCTCTCCAGAATCTCAGGCAGAAGTCTCACATCACTTTATCCCTTTAACTGAAGATACCAGGATTTGATCCTGGGACACCCAGCATGCAAGGCAGAAACTCTGCCCCTGAGCCACAGCCCTTTCAGCTCCTATTCTCTCTTCAAGTTTAAGAGCCAGTGGCTCTAAGACTATGCTATGGGGGCTTTATCTTCACTGTCACTCTATAGCAGTGGGAAATAAGTTACAAGAATGGAGGTGGTGATAGGAAGGGGAAGAAGAGTGCCCTGGATCAGTAGAGAAGGAGGTGGCTGACCAGGTGAAATCTGCTTAAAGATTTTCCAACCGTTCACAGCCCTTCACACAGATAACATATTGTTAGAGGCAGCTTTAAGAAGCATTCATCTCTTCCATGTTTCTTATTTAAGTCTTTACTGAATAATGTCTCGGGTTCTTATTCTTGCTATGGGAGAAAAATGAAATCAGTCAGCCAATTTGTGTATCCTCCCCCTACACACACACAGACTGGAAACAGCTCACAGTAGGCATTATATTATTTCTCTTTCTTTTGAAGGCTAAACTTAGAAAACAAGTCACAGAAGATGTATCCTAAGATGGTGAAAATGAAAAGAATAAACATCACCCATTTGGGGGGGAAATGTTCGTTTTAATGCAGTTCAGCTGCAGAGGAGGCATTTAACAAAGCTACGGATGGCAGTTGCAATCACGCAAACCAACCTTCATCTCTATTTATAGAGCTACTGCTGGAAATGAATTTCTCTTAGCTTTAATAGCTCTCTGCTGGTAATAGTCTCTTTAATAGGGCTGCCACCCAGCTAGTTTTTCATTGATCTTATGCGGGGAGGGGGGGGAGAGGTTGCAGCTAGGAAAGTATTTGCTTCAAATTTGTAAACATTTGGATGAAGTGACTTCTGTAGATAGCTGATGGGCTACTTTTTTCCACATGGAGATTTGGCACATAAGGGGTGCACCCAAGCTTCTGTGAACAGAGGAACATCACAGAGAATAATTTTTCCTACCTGTTCTTTCTACATCTCCTCCATGATGCCCTGAAGCCATTGCTGAAAACAAAAATCCAGCACATAACAAAAAGGAAGAATCAGACAAAATTCCTACTGCATTCACTTGCATAAACTTTTGTACAATCATTGTTGGGGATTTTGCCAGTGTCTCAATTCTTTGCAAGCAAATTAAGGTATGCTTGAAAGGGCCACTGTTCGATTTAACTGTTACCTGTCACATGCATTTACATCCTGCTGTTTCTCCAAGGATTTTTGAGCCAATGTACACCACCTTACACTTACCAGCATTGAACTTCATTTGCCACATTGTTGCCCATTCACCCAATTTGAAGGCACTCTTCACAATCATCCTTGGTTTTCAACATCCTGAATAATTTTGTGTAATCTGCAAACTTGAGCATTACACTACTTACCCCTGGTTTCAGATCATTTATTAATAAAATAAATAGTACCATTCCCAAAACCAATCCTTGTGGGCAGGCCTTGGATTCAGTGGGAGCTCAAAGGAGGTTTACAAGATTATGCATGGGATGGAGAAAGTAGAGAAAGAAGTACTTTTCTCCCTTTCTCACAATACAAGAACTCGTGGGCATTCGATGAAATTGCTGAGCAGACAGGTTAAAACGGATAAAAGGAAGTACTTCTTCACCCAAAGGGTGATTAACATGTGGAATTCACTGCCACAGGAGGTGGTGGCGGCCACAAGTATAGCCACCTTCAAGAAGGGTTTAGATAAATATACGGAGCACAGGTCCATCAGTGGCTATTAGCCACAGTGTATGTGTGTATATAAAATTTTTTGCCACTGTGTGACACAGAGTGTTGGACTAGATGGGCCGTTGGCCTGATCCAACATGGCTTCTCTTATGTTCTTATGAGCGTAGCTCTGAACCTTTCTGAGAGTTCTACCTTTTCCTTCTGAGAGTTCCACCTCCTTGTCCATTGAATAGTATGTGCAGCTGTATAACAATCCCTGGATGAGCTCCACCACCTATTTTTCTAAAAAATGACGCCTGCTTGTGGGACCCTGTTGCTTACTTTCCTCCATTGGGAGAACTGTCCATTGATTCCAACTCTTTTTGTTGTTCAGTTGCACAGTTGAGTCCAACTGTTTCCGACTCCATGGACAAAGTCACGCTAGGCCCTCCTGTATAACACCATCCTCTGAAATCTGCTCAAATTCATGTTAGTTACATCAGAAATGCTGTCCAGCCATCTCATCTTTTGCCAGACCCTTCTTCTTTTGCCTTCTGTCTTTCCCGGCATCAGGATCTTCTCCAGTGATTGCTCCCTTCTCATTTGTTGGCCAAAGTATTTGAGCTTCAGCTTCAGCATCTGACTTTCCAGGAAACAGTCAGGGTTGATTTCCCTTAGGACTGACTGATTTGATCTTCTTGCAGTCCAAGGGACTCTCAAGAGTCTTCTCCAGCAGCACAGCTTGAAAGCATCTATTCTTCTGCACTCAGCCTTCCTTATGGTCCAACTCTCACAGCCATGCATTATCACTGGGAATACCATCACTTTGACTATACAGACTTTTGTTGGCAGGGTGATGTCTCTACTTTTTATTATACTGCCTAGGTTCACCATAGCTGTCCTCCCAAGGAGCAAATGTCCTTTAATTTCATGGCTACAGTCACCATCTGCATGATCTTGGATCAGGAATGTGAAGTCTGTCGCTACTTCCATGTCTTCCCATTCTATTTCCCAAGGCGTGATGGGGCCGGATGCCATGATCTTAGTTTTTTTTTATATTGAGTTTCAAGCCTACTTTTGTGCTCTCCTCTTTCACCCTCAACAAGAGGTTCTTTAGGTCCTCCTCACTTTCTGCCATTAGAGTGGTGTCATCTGCATATCTGAGGTTGTTGATGTTTTTGCCCCCCCAGGTTGAAATAAAGAGTCAGACACAATAATTGGATTAAACTAAGGGTCACTTTATTTAACTTCAATGACCATGCCGAGGTGACCTCAATGTCCATGCCGAGGACGCAGCTTCCACTCGTGCGACGGACCTAGTGCTTTCCATGGCAGCACTGGGACTTTCCCAATATGTAACAGCGCCCACACACCAGGCTGGGCACACACTAGACCTGATCTTCGCGGCGGGAGTAACAATGGGTCAGATATCTGCTGAGGCAGTGCCATGGTCTGACCACCAGGTCCTGAAGGCCCGTGTGGACATACCACCTCTGTCCCGTTTAGGCGGTGAGCAGATTTTGGCTCGCCCGCGTAGTCAGATGGACCCATTGCGGCTTCAGATGGCTATGCGGGACCCTTGGCCTACCGGCGACTCGTTGGATGGGCTGGTGGAGACCTGGAACAACCGGTTCTCCGAGGCCATCGACGAAATCGCCCCCAGACGTCCTCTTCATCCTCGATCACGATCCGCCCCGTGGTATACCCCGGAGATGCGATCGATGAAACGACGATTAAGACGGCTAGAGAGACAATGGCGTCGCGCTCGTGACGAAGCTACGAGAACATCATATAGGTCATTTATGAGGGCCTATGAGATGGCTATTCGGACTGCAAAGAAGGAACACTTTGCATCCAGAATCGCATCTGCGACCTCGCGCCCAGCACAATTGTTTAGTATAATTCGGTCATTAACAGAACTGCCGCAGGGCAAACAAAATAGTAGAGAATTGGAAATAGGCTGTGAGGCTTTTGCGAGCTATTTCGCAGATAAGGTCTCGTCACTCCGACACGACCTACCCGCCATAATTAATACAGTAGATGAACTTGGGGCACCGAGCACGTCTTCTAGTTCAATTCTGGATTCTTTCAGTCCACTCAGTCTGGAGGAAGTTGACAGGACCCTTGCAGCTGTACGCCCTACGACCTGTAGGTTAGATCCGTGCCCGTCTTGGCTTATAAAGGCTAGCCAAACGTGGCTACGTGAACCACTACAGGACATCATCAATAGGTCCCTGATTGAAGGGATCTTTCCCACACCTCTTAAAGAGGCAGTGGTCCGTCCCCTCTTAAAAAAACCATCAGCAGACCTGGCCACATTGGCGAACTATCGGCCGGTGTCAAACCTTCCCTTCCTGGGTAAGGTCATAGAGCGGGCGGTGGCGACTCAGCTGCAGGGATTCCTGGAGGACACTTCCGCACTGGATCCATTCCAGTCCGGCTTTCGGCCAGGTCACGGGACGGAGATAGTTCTGGTTGCCCTCATGGATGATCTTATGTGACATCTGGATCAGGGCGGTTCTGCAGTGCTGCTGTTACTAGATCTGTCAGCCGCTTTTGACACGGTTGACCACCAGCTACTGACTGACCGCCTCACCGATGTGGGGATACAGGGATCTGCCTTGCAGTGGCTGACTTCCTTTCTCCAAGATCGGGGACAAAGGGTGGTGATAGGGGAGGAAGCATCCCAGAGGCACCCCCTTAGTTGCGGGGTGCCGCAGGGAGCGGTCCTATCCCCGATGTTATTTAATATCTATATGCGCCCCCTTGCCCAGATAGTCAGGAGGTATGGACTGGGTTGCCATCAATATGCGGATGACACCCAGCTCTACCTAATGATGGGTGGCCAGTCTGACTGTACCCTGGAAAATCTAGACCTGGCATTACAAGCCGTGGCCTCCTGGCTCAGACTGAGTTGGCTGAAATTGAATCCGACGAAGACGGAGGTTCTCTACCTGGGTCGGGGCGGTCCGGGGAGAGAGATCCAGCTGCCAGCCCTTGACGGGGTGCCACTAATATCGGTCCCCAAGGTCAACAGCTTAGGCGTACTCCTCGAGTCCTCCCTTACAATGGAGGCTCAGGTGGCAGCCACTGTTAGATCTGCCTTTTTCCATCTTCGGCAAGCACGGCAGCTGGCCCCTTACCTGGACCGCAGCGACCTAGCGACGGTAATCCATGCTCAAGAATAGATCACTGTAATGCTCTCTACATGGGGCTACCCCTGACGCTAACCCGGAGACTACAACTAGTGCAGAACGCTGCGGCACGGCTGTTAATGGGGCTACCACGACGGGGGCACATTCGGCCAGTGCTGAGAGAGCTGCACTGGTTGCCTGTTGTGTTCCGAGTTCGCTTCAAGGTGTTGGTATTAACCTTTAAAGCCCTTTATGGTCAGGGACCTGCCTATCTACGGGACCGCCTTTCCCCATATATCCCCCAGAGAGCACTGCGATCAGGGACAAAAAATCTGCTGTCTGCCCCTGGCCCAAAAGAAGCCAGGCTATCCGCAACAAGATCTAGGGCCTTCTCGGTGGCAGCACCAGAACTCTGGAACACCCTCCCAGAAGCTATAAGGGCCCTGCGGGATTTGTCGGCGTTCCGCAGGGCCTGTAAGACCGAACTGTTTAGGCAGGCTTTTCTGGTTGACTGAAAATGGGCTGCCACCGGACATCCTACAGAAGCTGGCGGTCATAGTCAGAACCCAATACCGCCAGACTAGATTGAGATAGCGTACTAGTTTTTAACTTGATAAATGTTTTATGGTTTTATATGTTTTATGGAATTGATTGTTTTTATGATACTGTAAGCCGCCCTGAGTCCGCTTGCGGAGAGGGCGGGATATAAATGTAAAGTAATAAATAAATAAATAAATAAATAAATAATTTATTAATAAACGGCAAGGGCTGAACAGAACCTGTGGCCTGGTCAGAGCCAGGGGTCTCAACAGACACCTCCCCTCCATTTAACAGGCGAGCAACCCAGCCCCTGGCTAGAGCTGTACACCACAGCTCACACCAGGCCAGCTCAGCAAATAGGCAACAAACCAGGAAGATCCAACCATGAGCCGGGCAACTCAATGAAAGGAACCTTCCAGGTAAGCCCCAAAGGACGGTCTGCATTCTCCCACCCCGGGCCGGCAAACCCAAAGGTTGATCTTGAAGGATCCCTAACCCCACAAAAGGGGGATGCTTTCTGGTCCTCCCCTAGCTGCATAAGCTCATTAACCACAGAAACCGGCCACAACCAAAGTGACCAACCTATTTAACAGCACCGACCTACAGCCAAATTCCCAAAACACTGACTTACTATGTAGGGTAGGCAAAAAAACACCCCAGCAGTTCTGCCATTTGGGTGGGAGGGAGGACTGATCGCCAGACAGAGACTGGCACGAGCAGGGAAGGCACGCTGCTGCTGCAGCCAGCCCCACCCCCAAGCACAAGCCCATTGGGCTGTCAATCTTCCTCTCTTTCCCCAAGGGTGGCAAATGTGTCCCACTGTCCTTACAGCGAGGCTGCGGGCGGTTGGGACGAATTGCCCCTCCAGGTTGAAATAAAGAGTCAGACGCAATAATTGGATTAAACTAAGGGCCACTTAATTTAATTTATTAATAAATGGCAAGGGCTAAACAGAACCTGTGACCTGGTCAGGGACAGGGGTCTCAACAAACACCTCCCCTGCCATTTAACGGGCGAGCACCCCAGCCCCTGGCTAGAGCTGTACACCACAGCTCACATTGGGCCAGCTCATCAAATAGGCAACAAACTGGGAAGGTCCAGCCACGAGCCAGGCAACTCAATGAAAGGAACCTTCCAGGTAAGCCCCAAAGGATGGTCTGCATTCTCCCACCCCGGGAGGTCAATCCCCAGCAAACCCAGAGGTCAATCCTGACAGACCCCTAACCCCACAAAAGGGGGAGGCTTTCTGGTCCTCCCCTAGCCGCATAAGCTCATTAACCACAGAAACCTGCCACCACTAAGGCCAAGTCTCTGTTTAGGCCTTAGCACCCACTGGGAGGCCCAAGGCCACCCACAGCCCTTGCCAAAGGTCTCGCAAGAAGAGACCATTACCCTCATCTGAAAGATGAATGCCATCACCCCTATAGAGGTGGGGACAATTATTATGAATGTCCGGATGAGGCAAGTAGTAGCCCAAACCGTCTTCCAAGGCTCTCTGAATGCTTTTATTAGGCTTGCGACGGGCCCTGTCGATGCCCAAAGGGTCCTAAACACCCAACCAAAAAAGGCGGGGGATCATGACCAACCAAATTATAACAGTTCCAGGCCATCTCTCCTTCATAGCCCTAAAATCTTCCTCTGCCTACAGGGCCAAAGCTGTGCCCTTCATCAGTCCATGATCATTACCTCCCAGGTGTATAACTAAGACCTGGGGAGGATGGCAAGCACTCCCTTGAAATAACAACAGCAACAGGCCAGGCCAACCCACTGGCTGAGTCCCAGCTGAGAGCTGACTGAAGTTCTCCGAGCCTGATGAGCAGCCCAAAACACATAACTGTGTCCACAGATGAGAACACGGCTCCTCTGGACAGAAACAATAGCATCTAAAAAGAAAAACAGTTAAACTAGCAACAATAACCACAAACTCCGAGCTACAACCCGCCCATGAAGTTAGGGATTGAGCAGGGGCAAACATAGGCTTTATAAGCTGCTGAGTGCCAGCGGCCCAGATGCTGAATGGCCGAAGAAGGGTAACCCAGGGCGGCAGCTGTAGAGGCCGCCCCAATTCTAAAGGAGCAGGTACCAAACCACACCCCAGACAACCCGAGCTTAGCTAAAGCCCGAGTAGTCACAGCCCAAAATTGATGTTTTGTCAATGGACTGCCATTGACACGATGAAACAAAAATCCCTCCCTAGGACCGCGTACTGCCAAATAGGCAGCCAGAGCAGAAATTAGACACAACTCCAGCTCAGAACATGTGCCCAGCTCCAAAACAGTTCCCTTGCGATGCTGGTCAGTCTTGGAGCATCCAACGGTGTTGACCGCCTTACTCTCAACTAATCTCAGGTCCTGTAGTAACAAAGCACTACCAGAAACATCATTTATGTAGCGTGCTACTAGCCCTTCAAGCCCTTAAGAATCAAAGGGGAAATAGGCTTCCTAGTGTTAGGATTAGGCACCTTTCACAGACAAAAGTCTGCGGTTTCCACCTGTGTATAAACAATTTTATTAGTAACATATGGTAGTAGAACTATTTCTACAGCTTATAAAAAAAAGCCTTAAGACGAAAGCATCATTCTACCCCACATCTTACTTTCCTCCCACCCCACCCCCCAATAATTGACCCCCGCCAGTGTTATTTTTTAGAAAACAGATATTAAAGGTACCTTTAACTGTCAAGAAAAAACAAAAATTGATTAAGAAAGAAAAAAAGAAAAAACCCTTCAAAAGTTATATTCTTGTCTTAAAGGTCTTAATCTTCAAAAATTGTCCAGTGTCCTTTTATTTTCCACTCTTTTTCTACATATCTTCTGAATTTCTTCCACTCCCGATTAAAGAGTTCTAAATCGCAGTCTCTTAATTTTCTTGTTAGCTTATCCATTTCACTCCATGACATAACTTTTAAAGTCCAGTCCCATTTTTCTGGTATTTTTTCTTGCTTCCACAACTGCGCATACAATGTCCTAGCAGCTGAGAGCAAGTACCATATTAAAGTTCTATCTTCTTTTGGAAAATTCTCCATTTGTAATCCCAGCAAAAATGTCTCTGCTTCTTTTTTAAATTCATATCCTAGGATCTTAGATATCTCTTGTTGAATCATCTGCCAAAACATTTTAGCTCTTTCACAAGTCCACCACATATGGTAGAAAGAGCCTTCATGCTTTTTACATTTCCAACACCTATCTGGCATCTTATTGTTCATCTTTGCTAATTTTTTTGGAGTCATGTACCATCTATACATCATCTTAAAACAGTTCTCTTTAATACTATGACATGTTGCGAGTTTCATAGAGTTTTTCCACAAATGTTCCCAAGATTCCATTTTTATTTCTTTATTTACATTAATTGCCCATTTTATCATTTGAGATTTCACTACTTCATCTTCTGTAGTCCATTGCAAAAGTAATTTGTACACTTTTGAAATTAATTTCTCATTATCTCCAAGCAGAACTCTTTCCATTTCTGTTTGCTCTTTCCTTATTCCTTCAGCTTTGATATCATTCTCCATCAAGCTTTTTATTTGTTGCATTTGAAACCAATCATATTTATAATTCAATTCCACCTTATACCCCAAAGCCTTACTAGCAAAATCCAGAGCAGACAGGCATCCCCTAACGGATCGCACAGCCAATCCCTTACCTTTTAAAGCAACACAGTAGTGGACCAAGTGCTCCACTGGAAGGGGTCAAATGATGCGATACCCTACCTCTGACCTAAAGTCCTCAAACTGCCGCACGGCACGTTCATAAAACTTCCTGGTGCTGAGCGCAATGATTAGGCCTATCGCTCTGCAGGCCTCGACTCTCCAATCACCCATAGCTCCTGGGGCATTTGCGCTGGCACTCGATCAGCTTCTGGGGAAAGCTGACGAAACCTTTCCATCTGTTTATGAGAAAGAGCGTCAGTCACCCCGTTATTCACCCTGGAAACATGCTTGGCTAAAAACAGTATGTTAAGTTGCAGGCAACGCAAAGTGAAGGCTCGCACTAATTTTATAACCCTTTGCGACTTGGATGTAAGGGAATTAATTACATGTACCACAGCCATGTTATCACACCAAAAATGAATAGTGTGATTGGCCATATAATTCCCCCACAGCCAAACAGCTACCAGGATGGGAAAGAACTCAAGAAACGTAAGATATCTGTTCAATCCTACCTGGTCCCACGAATCCAGCCGCACATCTGCGCACCAATGTCCGCAGAAATAGACCCCCAAACCTAAGGAACCAGCAGCGTCAGACATGACCTGAAGCTCTGCTTCTAGCTTCATGTCTTTCCTCCAAAATGAAATCCCACAGAAGGACTCCAAAAACTCCTGCCATACCAATAGGTCTTCCTTCATGCTGCTTATAACCCATGTTCTACGCTGTGGAAGTCGTAGACCAGCCATCGCATCACAAAGCCTGTGTAAAAAGGCACATCCAGGAGCCACAACTTTGCAAGCAAAGTTGAGATGCCCGGTGAGCTGTTGAAGCTCGACTAAAGTAACCTTTCGCTTAAGAAGTAAAGAATCAACCCTCTCCCTCAAATCTGCAACTTTCTCAACAGGTATTCTGGACAATTGTGCCAGAGTGTCCAGCTCGATCTACAAAAAAGTAAGTCTTGTGGCTGGACCCTCCATGTTTTCCTGTGCCAGTGGAACACCCAGCTCCATCGCCAGCTCAAGAAAGCCAGACATTAACTTTGCACAATGCCCAGTCCCTTCAGCACCCACAAAAAGGCAGTTGTCCAAATAATGAACCACTTCCTGTAAACCCATTTTCTCATGAACAGCCCATTCAAGGAATGTGCTGAAGCGCTCAAAAGCCGCACATGAGACAGAGCAACGCATAGGCAGAGCTCTATCCATGTAGAATTGCCCCTCGAAGGAAAAACCCAGGAGCTCAAAGTCAGCCGGATAGACAGGGAGAAGGTGAAAGGCAGACTTAATATCGCATTTAGTCATCTCCACCCCCTTATCACAGCATCATACAACACTAACGGCCTGATCAAAGCTGGTGTACCTAACAGAGCATAAATGCTCAGGAATGCCATCATTTACTGATGCACCCCTGGGATAGGAGAGATGATGAATCAAACAAAATTCACCAGCCGCCTTCTTTGGCACCACTCCCAAGGAGGAAACCTGAAGGTTAGGCACTAGAGGGGTAGAAAATGGGCCCAAAATCCTGCCCTCCACCAACTCCTTGGCAATCTTACCCCTAACTACTTGCTCCATACCCTTAACAAAACTAAGGTTCCCTGACTGAAATGCAACCTGGGGACCATGAAAAAGAATCCTAAAACCAAACATAAAACCCTTTAACAGATAAACCCTATCAACACGGTGCGGATATTGGGCAAGCCACCGCTCAAGAGGTACCACCTTTATCGGATTGGACCTCTTTTCCAGCTTGGTAATTGCCTCCACCCCCACCCTGCTTCTTTTGGCCCTTACGTGGCTGGGCTCTGGAGCAGTTGTTAAAGGAGTGAGAGCCACCACACAAGTGGCATTCATGCTTGTACTGGCAAGCCTTCCTGCTACATACCCTTGGGAGCCAAACTCCCAGCAAAGCAAGTGGGGTTGAACCGCCTGCCCTGCAGAACTGCGGGAAGAAGAGGAAGAAATCACAGATGCCCTGACCACCAAATGACAGCTATCAGAGCAGTCGCCCAAATTTGGTCGAGCAAGGGACATGACTTGGAGCCAAAGCTGCTGGTGGATACAGTCCCACTGAAGTGAAGGGTACAGAGCAGCCCTCATCCTGAACTCCTGGTCATATTGAAGCCAGGCAGGCCCATTAAACATTGTATACCCCTTATAAATAATATCCATATACTGTATAAGTGAAGCACCCCTCCAAGGCTGAGCCCGTGCTATCACCCCAGCATATATGAAAAACCCAGGCAGTCAATTGGCCCAAGTCCTGTCAATTTTCCATTTCTTCAATTTTTCTTTCTCCTTATCATCCAAATTCTCTTTGTCTTTTTTCTCCAGCTCCAGGAGGGAGAAAACATCCACATATTCCCCTTTTAGAATCTTATCTTTCTTTCCTGGCAGCAAATGGCCCCCTAAAGGCAGTGCTAAGTCCCCGAAAGGTAAGGCAGTGAAAGGGACAACCCCATAAGAAGCACTCAAAGGGGAAGGAAAGCTCCATCCCCCCATCATGGAACCTGACATGTCTTGCTGTCCAACTATTGGCCACGGCCCATAGGGGCCAAACTGCCCAGATGGCCAAGCCCAAGCTTGCTGTGCACTTGTGAAAAGGGGTGGAGGAGATACCTTGAGCCCCTGTAGCAATGCCAGGAACAGCTGGAGCAGCAGAGCCCCATGGACCACATGGCCAAGCCGGCCCAGTGTATGATTGTGGCGTGTCTCCAGTCTTACCCACAGATCCAATTGGCACCAGAGCCGATCCTGCTCCAGAATCCATAGGAAATGGAGTTGAACCACCTTGTGTGCCACCAGAACTGCCGGCTCCTCCTGCGATGTTTCCAGCAGACCTGCCCTCGAGAATAGACAACCTGGTTAAAATACCTGCTTGAACTGCAGCTTTAGAATTTTCCCCCAAGCCTAAGTCTAAACCCTGTGGGGGAGGAATTCCAGAAGCCTCCTCCAGAGCCTTAAGCCTTTGCAAAATAGCAGAATTTACCACCTCATCACCCTCCTCATCTGAAGATGATAAAGGGGGAGCTGGCCTCTTAGGCAGGGCCCTAGAAGCCTTAGTGTCAAGCATGCGGGTTCAATGATGAGTCGAAGTTGATACAACTACGTTTGTTGATAGACCGATACTTTGGCTCAAGCTGTTGCTTGAGAAGAATGAAACCGATACATTGATACACAACTTTTAAGATACACTTCAAAGGGATTCCTACGGGGAGGGGAAGCAGGGGAGCGTTCACACATAGAATATCAAAACTACATACATTCCCAGGGCGTTATCAGGCATTCGGCCTTGCAATGCCCAGATGGCTCATCCTCCCGGAGGAGACTTCATGGGAAGGTGCTGATTGCTTTGTTCCCTCTAATTAACAGTCATAAAGCAAGAGAGGAGCCAGGAAAGAATAATAAACTAACAACATTTGGTTCTCTGGGATCTTACCCAGGTCTGCTTTTAGTCAGGCCCTAAAACCATCAGTTATTGATCAGAATTAGCCATGCTTGACACTTAGGTGCGGGATGCTTTCCCTTGGATTTCCCCGTCCCTTTTTTCCCAGGCATTTTCCAGCCTGAACTACTAATAGCAAGAAACTGCCAAAAATTCCACTAAAATGGTCACTCCTGCATAGCACCTAAGATGGCTGCTGCCTTTTTTAGCAAGAAAGCCCCCAGGGACAATAGCAAAGCTGCCAAAATGGCTGCCCTCTGATTCTAAAAGACAGCCACACATGCGACATAAAAATGGCTGCTGTAACACTATAGCTAAATTATCCCCACCGCCCCCCAAAAGTTTTTGGTAGAGGCCTTTCACATCACCCACTACCTGATCCAATACCAACAAGGGAAAAAGTGGCTTCCACAATACTGCCCCCACACCCAACCCCCAGAGGAGTTTGTACTCCATGCTAGCAAAAAGCCTAACCTAAGAAACACCTTTTTTAAAAGAGGGGGGGGAGAGGGGAAGGGAGGGTTAAACCAGCCGTATAATGGAGATATGCCAATCCAATCCACGTCCTCATGTTCACCAGAGACCTAATAGCAGCCCCGATCCTCAGCAACATGCTGCAGTTAAAATCAAGCTCACAGGCTTTATCAGCAACCTGATCTCCACTGAAAAGCCTGAATGCCGGGAAGCCAAAGGAAACTGACATGAAGCAGGAATGAGCTAAAAGCGCTCCTGCCCTGCCTTATCAGCAACTTGATCAGCCCCTCGATCTTTCTTAAAACATCCAAAAGCCGGGAAAAAAAGCGGAACTGACAAGACCAGAGCCAGCAAGCAAAAATGCTCCTGCCCAGCCACCTAATCTTCGCTTAAGGAACGCCTAAAAAGCAACTGAAACAGATAAGTTCTAAGCAGGAGCAAACTAAAAGTTCTCCTGCCTAGACCGATCGCCAGGCGGAGACTGGCACGAGCAGGGAAGGCACGCTGCTGCTGCAGCCAGCCCCGCCCCCAAGCACAAGCCCATTGTGCTGTCAATCTTCCTCTCTTCCCCCAAGGATGGCAAATGTGTCCCTCCATCCTTACAGCAAGGCTGCAGGCAGTTGGGACGAATTCCCAGCAATCTTAATTCCAGTTTGTGCTTCATCTAGGCCAGCATTCCACATGATGTAGTCTGCATATAAATTAAATAAGCAGGGTGAAAATATACATCCTTGTCAAACTCCTTTTCCTATTCTAAACCAATTAGTTGTTTCATATCCCGTTCTGACAGTTGCTTCTTGACCCTTATACAGGTTTCTCAAGAGACATGTGAGGTGGGCTGGTACTTCTATCTCTTTAAGGACTTGCCACAGTTTGTTGTGATCCACACAATCAAAGGATTTAGCATAGTCAATGAAGCAGAAATAGACGTTTTTCTGTTACTCCCGTGCGTTCTCCATAATCCAGCGAATGTTGGCAATTTCTTGCATTTCTTTTTCTTTGGGATAGTGCTGATTGATGCCTTCTGTACGTCACGAACCTCTGTCCATAGTTCTTCAGGCATTCTGTCTATCAACTAGTTCCTTAAACCTATTCTTCACCCCCACTGTATATTCATAAGGTATGTGATCAAGGTCAAACCTGAATGACCTAATGGCTTCCCCAGTTTTCTTTAGTTTAAGCCTGAATTTTGCAATGAGTAGCTCATGATCTGAGCTGCAATCAGCTCCAGGTCTTGTTTTTGCTGACTGTAAGGAGCTTCTCCATCTTTGACTGCAGAGTATATAATCAATCTGATTTCTGTGTTGCCCATCAGGCAATATCCATGTGTAGAGTTGCCTTTTAGGTTGCTAGAAGAGGGTGTTTGTTATGACCAGCTTGTTCTCTTGACAAAACTCTATAAGCCTTTGCCCGGCTTCATTTTGTTCTCCAAGGCCAAACTTGTTAGTTGTTCTGGTTACCTTTTGAGTTCCTTCTTCGGCATTCCAGTCCCCTGTGATGAGGAGGACATTTTTTTTGTTGCTAATTCTAGAAGGTGTTGTAGATCTTCATAGAACTGGTTCACTTCAGCCTCTTCTGCATCAGTGGTTGGGGCATAGATTGGATTATGGTGATATTGAATGGTTTGCCTTGGATACGTACTAAGATCATTCTTTCATTTTTGAGATTGTATCCCATTACTGCCTTCCTTGCTCTCTTGTTAACTATAAAGGCCACACCATTTCTTCTACAGGACACTTGCCCACAATAATAGATGCAGTGATCCTCTGAGTTAAATTCGCCCTTTCCTGTCTATTTTAGTTTGCTGATTCCCAAGATGTCGATGTTCAGTTTTGCCATTTCTTGTTTGACCATATCCAGCTTTCCTTTATTTTATAGATCTTACATTCCACATTTCAATGCAGTATTGTTCTTTGCAACATCAGACTTTCCTTTCACCACCAGACACATCCACAGCTGAGCGTCCTTTCTGCTTTGGCCCAGCCACTTCACTCTTTTTGTGGTTACTTGTACTTGCCCTCCACTCTTTCCCAGTAGCATATTGGGCCCCATCCAACCTGAGGGGCTCCTCTTCCAGTGCCATATTTTTAGCCTTTTGTTACTGTCCATGGGGTTTTCTTGTCAAGGATACTGAAGTGGTTTGCCATTTCCTTCTTCAGTGGATCGCATATTGTCTGGGTTCTCAGCTGTGGCCTGTCCATCTTGAGTGGCCCTGAACCGCCTCACTGAACCATGCAAGCCCTCTCACCACATCAAGGCAGCAATCCATGAGACTCTTTGCTTCCTGTCATATCTCTCGGCTTGGCTTCGCGAATGAAGATTTAAGAAGGGTGCAATAGTCCACGTCTGCTGCAGGCTCGCTGGTGGCTGACAAGACCAATGCGGGACAGGCAGGTCCGGCCACAGTGGCTGCAGGGAAAAGTCTGACTTAGGATTGGTGATGTAGCAGTGCGATTCTTCCTCAATCTCCTTTTGTCTTCAAGAACAGCTATGCGTGCGTTCTCAAAGGAAGAGACAGCCTGGTGGATGGTGTGTCTCCATGCTTTGCGATCTGAGGCTAGGTCAGACCACTGGTGATGGTTGATGCGACAGGTGCCAAGGGATTTCTTCAAGGAGTCCTTGTACCTCTTCTTTGATGCCCCTCTATTTCGATGGCCGGTGGAGAGTTCGCCATACAGGGCAATCTTGGGAAGGCGGTGGTTTTCCATCCTAGAAATATGCCCTGCCCAGCGCAGCTGCGTCTTCAGCAGCAGTGCCTCGATACTGGTAACCTCCGCCCGCTTGAGGACTTCAGTGTTGGTCACAAAGTCACTCCAGTGGATGTTGAGGATGGTGCGAAGGCAGCGCTGATGAAAGCGCTCGAGGAGTCGCAGGTGATGACGGTATAAAACCCACGATTCGGAGCTGTAGATGAGGGTTGTCATCACAACCGCTTTGTAAACATTGATCTTTGTGCCTTTTTTCAGATGCTTGTTGCTCCACACTCTTTTGTGCAGTCGGCCAAATGCACGGTTTGCCTTTGCCAGCCTGTTGTCAATCTCCTTATTGATCTTGGCATCTGAGGAGATGATGCACCCCAGGTAGCTGAACTGCTGGACTGTTTTCAGAACTGATTCACCCACAGTGATGCAGGGAGGGTGATAATCTTCCTGGGGTGCAGGCTGGTGGAGAACTTCTGTCTTCTTCAGACTAACTTCTAGGCCGAATAGCTTGGCAGCCTCTGCAAAGCAGGACGTCATATGCTGCAGAGCTGATACCGAGTGGGAGACGAGTGCAGCATCATCAGCAAACAGTAGCTCTCGGATGAGTTTTTCCATCGTCTTGGAGTGGGCCTTTAGTCACCTCAGGTTGAACAGGCTGCCATCAGTGCGATAGCAGATGTAGACACCATCGTCATCATCTAGATCTACTGCGGCTCTTTGAAGCATCATGCTAAAGAAGATCGTAAAGAGAGTTGGCGCGAGAACGCAGCCTTGCTTTACACCTGTGCCTATTGGGAAGGGCTCCTAGAGGTTGTTGCAGTGTCTGACTTGGCCTCACTGGTCTTCGTGTAGCTGGATGATCATGCTGAGGAACCTTGGGGGACATCCTAAACGTTCCAAGATTTGCCACAGGCCTTTCCTGCTAATGGTATCGAAGGCTTTGTTAAGGTTGACAAAAGTCACATACAGAGCCTTGTTCTGTTCCCTGCATTTCTCTTGGAGCTGCCTGAGAACAAATACCATGTCGGTGGTGCTCCTGTTAGCTCTGAAGCCGCACTGGCTCTCTGGGAGGAGTTCTTCTGCAATGGTGGGCACCAGTCTGTTCAGGAGTATTCTGGCAAGGATTTTGCCTGCGATGGAAAGCAGGGTTATCCCCCGGTAGTTGGAGCAGTCTGACTTTTCCCCTTTGTTCTTGTATAGGGTGATGATGATTGCATCGCGAAAGTCCTGTGGTAATTTGCCTTGTTCCCAGCAGGTGACAAGTACTTTGTGAAGTGAGCTATGTAGTACTGTGCCCCCATGCTTCCAGATCTCTGGTGGAATTCCATCAACTCCTGCTGCCTTGCCACTTTTCAGTTGCTTGATGGCTTTAACAGTCTCTTCTAGGGTGGGGATCTCATCCAACTCTGTTTTCACTGGTTGAAGTGGGGTGAGGTGGATTGCTGAATCTTGAACTACGCGGTTGGCACTGAAGAGAACCTGAAAATACTCTGACCACCGGTTCAGTATGGATGCCTTGTCTGTGAGGAGCACTTGGCCGTCTGCACTACGCAAGGGACTCTGAGCTTGATATGATGGACCATATACTGCCTTCAGGGCTTCGTAGAACCCTGTCATATAACCATTTTTTAAATCCACCAGAGAACCTGCCCTCTTATCCCATAACTGCTAAGTTTACTCAGGAGTCTTTGGGGAAGTACCTTGTCAAAGGCTTTTTGAAAGTCTAAGTACATAATGTCTACCAGATCATCATTGTCTACATGCTTGTTACTTTCTCAAAGAACTCCAAAAGGTTGATGAGGCAGGACTTCCCTTTTCCTCAGCAGGCTTTGTTCCTCTATGTGCCTAACAATTCTATTTTTGAGTTCCTACTCATTTGCCTGGGACATTAAACTGAACGGCCTTTGATTTCTTGGTTCCCCTTTGGACCCCTTTTTAAAAATTGTTGTAAGATTTGCTGCTCCGGTCTCTTGGTACAGGAGTTGAATTTAGTGATAGGCTACATAAATACGTTAGTAGATCATAAAATACATAACATTGGAGCATACATGCTCAGAATATTCCACATGTTCATCCAAAGTTATGTAACTAATTCCCTGCTGAAGATGTTTCAGCTTCTCAAAATTGGGGGATACCATCCTCCCAGTCCACAGTTCCAAGCAGAAAGGGGCTCCCTCTGATCTTTAAAATGACATTCCCTGCAACTACAGGCAGGGCTCTTTTTTTAGCAGGAACACACAGGAATGCAGTTCTGGCTGGCTTGGCCAGGGCTCTGGCTCAAAAAAAGGTCTTCAGTAGAAGGAAGGCACTAAACAGCCATGCACTCCCAGATGCTCCATCCTCTCTGCCGCCTTCAGTTTCCAGTGGGCTTGCGAAGAGAGCAAGAGACACAGAGCCACTCACGAGTGCCACCTCCTTGGAGAAGCTGGGCCTGCTGCTGCCTGCTCCACCACACAGGGCTCTCTCTGTGTTGGGGAGGGGGGGCAAAACAAGGTCTCTTGTTAGGCTGTGTGAGAACACTCATCCATGAAATGCAGCTGATGGCACTGTACTGTTCTGTGTCAATATGTGGAAAGTAACCTACCGAATGGGTGACATCACTTCCTGTGACATCAGGGAGTGTGTCCTAATATGCAAATGAGTTCCTGCTGGGCTTTTTCTACAAAAAAAGTCCTGACTGTTGGAACTAAGTCCTAAAATGGCTGACTGACTCCATCTTAGTAATAGTAAATGTTGTTTCTGCAATGTCATGCTGAGTCATGCTGCATCATGGCCCAGCTGTTACCTGTTACTGAGGTAAGGTGGAATGACCTCACCTGTAATTAGGCTTTGTGCTGACTCACAGAGCTGATGCAACCTCTGGTGAGCTTGCATGATTGGTATGGGTATTTAGGGAAGCTCAGTGAGCTTGCTCTGTCTGCCTGTAAGGATTGTGGGTACTGTGAGACTTACTTTCCGGGTGGCAGCGAACACTGCTTGTATTGATCCTGTGCTACTGTGCTTGGATCGTGCTGTGTATACTTACTGGTGTATACTGTTATCTACTGAAGTGTGTACTGATTACTGTGTATGACCTTGGCCTGGCAACGACTCTGAATATTGGATACTGTCCTGGTAAATATATTCTACCATTGCATACAGTTTTCTCTCTTGTCTATTAATTCCTGTGTTTGCCTGCCCCTCTCCTTCACTGTCTTCTGCTGTGTGCAAATTCTCTAACACTGACTACAGGGAATGCAACTTGAGTTGAAAGAACCTAGACACCACTCACCCCAAAATGTAATATTTAGTTTGGCCCTGAATTTGGGGGCAGATATCTTAAAGATATAGTCAGAATTATTTTAACCAAAATTCCTTGGTTTTGTTATGGGACCACACCAAACTGACCAGGGACTAAATTTAATCTGCAGAGTTCCAACGTAAACCTAAAGATCTCCCCCAGTGCTTTCTGTGCACTGCAGGACAATGCCTCCAGTACACTGTAGCAGCCTAGGAACCAAATACAGCATGTTTGAGAACTGGATCTCTGAAATCTGACAACCATAGCCTGTTTGCTCTGTGATGGAGTTATCAGCAGTGCCACAAGACATGCAGGAAATGAATCAGTAAAGTGAAAGGATGCTGCTAGACCCTGTCCATGTAGGCAAAGGGTCACTTCATCCCAGCCTATCTTACAAGTCACAAATCATGACAGGAATATAAAGCAATAGAATTGACTTATTCATTTCCCTTTTTCCCATAGGGTTCTGTACTGGATATCAAAAGGACACAACAAAAAATGAAAGGGGAGATGAAAAATGGTAACTGCAACAAGTCTTCAGCCAAGAGGGGTGTCCAAAATGACATTTTAAAGCTATTTTGCCTTCACTCTTTGATTGGTGGGCCTTTTTACAGAAGAAGTTCAATATAGCCCTAAAACTGCCATAGGAAGAGATTTTTCGTGGACTTTGCCATACAAATAGTCAATTTTACTACACAAATTGATTTAATTGCATATCTTCTCTAATGAGCTTAATGTGACTCTTATCTTGGAACTAAAGGTCACTATCACAATCCTCACAATCCAGCAACTTTCTCACCCACTGATGCTTGTAATGTGCTGTAGTGGCTAGAATACCAGGCTTAGTTTGAGACCCCAACTAGAGAGACAATACAACCTTTATTGACATTTCAGAGGCCAAATACATTAAAAGTTTAAAATACAATAAAACAAGGCAAGCAGGAAACAAGATACATCAGTCAATGGCTTCCCTGATTCAAATTGCAAGCTGAAGAAAACAAGCAACGTTAGAGGTTATAAAAGAATTGTGACCAGAGAATAGCCACTGGACCTTAACTCTGTCGGACTCCAGCTAGATGATACTGCATATCCTGAGTCTGCCACAGAGATATGGCACCATTTTAGAACCTTGGTTTTTACTTTTCAGAATGCTGCAGGGGACCAATCCTTCTGGGGATCAAGGCACAGGGGGATGTCTCCCCTGACACATTGTTTTCAATACCTGAAAGAAAAGTAAAAAGCAAGGCTCTAAAAGGATGCCACATCCCTGTGGTGGACTTGGGTGCATTGTATCATCTTCTAGTCAAACTCTTAGAACCGTTAAAATTTTCATATATCCATGAAGCTCACTTGATGACCCTAGGTTAGTTACTCTCTCCACCTCATTTGATTCAGAGGGTTGTCATGAAAATAAAATACAGGAGATACAAATTCTATATGCCACCCTGAGGTCCTTAGGAAAAGATTGTGACAAAAATGTATTTGACTGATTGACACACAAGCTGTTAGTGCACACGTTGCAAGGTCAGGAATGTCTGTCATAGCTTCTACTTTCTAATACTTCCCTAAGGCTAAGAACATACTTTGATTTGAGTTACCTAGAGACAGCCTTTAATGCTACTTCTGAAACAGTCTATCTAGATTCTTTGGGATGGTTATTAGCTGCTCAGCAGGTAAGGTCAGGTAGAGGAGACCAATTCACACCATTTTTGCATTTTCAAAGGATATCTGACATAAACAAGTAATCGAGTATCCTTCTCTTGCTCTGCTTGTGAGTTTCCCAGGGACAACTGGTTAGTCTCCACAGGAAACAAAATGCCAGACCAGATGACCCCTCTGTCCACCCAGCATGGGCAGTTCTTATGTCTGAGTTGCAAATAATGTTGCAACAAGAGCCATATAAAGTATGGCCTGTTGTGTTTCGTGAAGAATGATCTGTACCAAAATCCATACTGTAGTATCTTGGGGACAACCTCACTCATTTGAGTACTCATTATACTGAGGTACGTGTAAGAAAGTTTGTACATGTGCAGTGATGCCACGGCAAAGATTTGTAACTGAGGTTATCCTGTAATTTGTATCAGGCATGTTAGAAACTCTTTTCTACTGATTTGTCAAATTTAACATCAACATTCTGTAAAACTATATATCATCTTACTCTGAAATAGCAACAGATCAGTTGTCTCCTTTTATGTTTGCAGTCCTTAACAAAGTAAGTTCCAAAGCTAATGCTTTAAGGGGACTTCCGGGGTTGGAACATGGCGAATTGACCTGCTTCTTTTAGGAGGAGCAGACCAGAGCCTTTGTTTTGGGCATAAAAGGTGATTCCAATGCCTGCTGCCTACATTTTCCAGAAAGGAAATTGTCTAAGACATGCTTGAAGAATTTTGAGAGGACTTACTTTGGCTGACAAGGGATCCCACTGGGGTTCCTTTTCCGCTTTGAAGAGTCCCCGATGAAGAATTACATTCCATCATCTACAAAGGGTCTCTGGAGTCATTAAATTGACATCAATTCATCAAGATTCCAACTTTCTATGGATTGCAATAACATCTGAAGGTGAAGGGAACGGTATAAAGGAGAATAGACTTTAGTTAAGGTAAAAGATCTTTATCTATCATTCCGGGACTGAAATAAGACTTTTAAAATAAAATATTTAAGATCTGGAACTAACTGTAAGATTATAAAGTCAAGAAGAAGAGGAAGGGGGTAAATTTGGAACTTCTGGAGTTAAAAATAAGCAGAAAAGTGCAAAAAAATAACTGTTGTTTGAAATGCTTGTGGCTTTGGAAAAAAACCCCCAACATAACAGAGTTGCTGATTCTCAAGACGACACAGGAAGTGACGTTTTACAACTATCGTGGGATTATCAACCATTGAGAAAGAGACTTCACGGCCAGAGAGTCAGGAAGCAAACACTGAAAGAAAGGAAATCTCCAAACCTCCAGGCCATCTCTAGAGTCAGAAATCATAGAGAAACATCGGTAGCCATTAAAGAAGGGTCAAAGGTTTTACATTTTTAAAAATAGAATGGGACTTTAAAAATTTATAAAACTGGCATGAATCATCCTAAAAAGCTAAAATATACTGGACTATATGTTTGAAATTAAACTATAAAGCCTATTGGAAAAAGGAAAACTTTTTTTTTAAAAAAAGGGGGCTTGAAAAAAAAAGCGGCCACCATTTTGGATTATTTAAAAACTTTAAAAAATAATATCTTGAGCTAGGAAGCTCAGAGGACGGCGACTTTGGGCTTGTTGGAAAGGGCATGCCTTGATCTATTGAATGCTGTCATTGGATTGTTGATTGGTGAAGTCAACTTAAGAGCCCATTTTGTGCAATGGAAGGACAGTGATGTCTGATCAGAAGCTGGGACCAAGGCTTACATGTTTGAGAGCAGCCTCTCTGGGGAAAGGAAACATGGCTAAACAAGTTCTAGAGCAACTAGATGCTATGGAGGCAAGACTGGCAAAGGTGATGAAAGATTTAATAACTGGAAGTGAGAAGAAACTAACTAAAGAAATAAATTCCAGTGCTGAGGAAGACAAGAAAGAGATTAAAAAAAGAGATTGAGGATCTCAGGAAAGAGTCACAAGCAACAGCACAGAAGACACAGGAGATAGAAGCTAAATTTAAAGTGAACGATATAATCGTGGAAGCGGTGCCATGGTCAGACCACCTCGGCCTCAGGGCTCGTGTGGACGCTCCATGCCAAACCTGTCTAGGCGACAAGTGTATTATGGCTCGCCCGCAGAGCCAGATGGATCCGGAACGGTTCAAAATGGCTCTGCCGGATCCCTGGCCCTCTGGCAATTCCCTCGATGACCTGGTTGAGACCTGGCATAGCTGGCTCTCCAGGGCCATTGATATCGCACCTCGATGCCCTCTACGACCTCAGATTAGGCGGGCACCGTGGTATACCCCGGAATTATGCTAGCTGAAACAAGGTCTCAGACAGCTAGAGAGGCAACGGCGGCGTACTCGTGATGAAGCAACTAGAGCATCTTATAGGGAGTTTATGAGGTCCTATGAGATGGCAGTCAAGGCCACAAAGAAAATGTACTTTGCGGCTAAGATTGCATTTGCAAATTCGCGCCCGGCACAATTGTTTAGGACAATTTGGAACCTCACCACATTGCCACAAGGCAAAGCAAATGTTAAGGAATTAGAGATAGGCTGTGAGGCTTTTGCGAATTTTTTTGTAGACAAAATCCAGTCGCTCCACCGTGACTACCCTGCCATATTGGATACGGTATGTGAACTTGAGGCTCCGTGCCTGTCTTCTGGTTTGATCCTGGATTGTTTCAACCCGCTCGGCCTAGAGGAAGTTAACAGAATTCTCTCTACTGCATGCCCAACAACTTGTGATCTGGACCCGTGCCCCTCCCGGCTAATTAAAGCTTGCCAGGAGGAGCAGAGATGTCCTATATGGGACATCATAAAAAGATCACTTTCAGAGGGTCTTTTTCCAACCCCTCTAAAAGAGGCAGTGGTCCGACCCCTCCTGAAAAAGGCTACATCAGACCCGGCTGAATTGGCTCACTCCCGGCTGGTCTCAAACTTGCCCTTTTTGGACAAAGTCATAGAGAGGGCTGTGGCGTTGCAGCTACAGAGTTTCCTGAATGATGCTTCTACCTTGGATCCATTCCAGTCCGGCTTCCGCCCGTGCCATGGGACAAGACAGTGTTGGTCGCCCTCATGGATGATCTCCGGCGACATCTGGATCGAGGCGGTGTGGCAGTATTGCTGTTGTTAGACCTATCGGCTGCATTCGATATGGTCGATCACCGGCTGCTGACCCGCCGCCTCGCAGATGCAGGGATTCAGGGGTTAGCCTTGCAGTGGCTTTCCTCTTTCCTTGAGGGTCGGGGACAAAGGATGGCGATTGGGGGAGAGCTGTTCCAGAGACACCTACTTAATTGTGGGGTGCCTCAGGGGGCAGTTCTCTCTCCGATGTTATTTAACATCTACATGCGCCCCCTTGCCCAGATTGCCCGGACGTTCAAATTCAGACCATGTGGGATGCATATAAAGCTGTAATGAGCGGAATATTAACTACATTGAACAACAAAGACAAAAGAGATAAAGAAAAACAATTGGTGGACTTACAAAAAGAAATAGGTAAAAAAGAAAAGGAAGTGAAAAAGAGACCAGGGAAAAAGAAAATTCTGCGGGAAATTACAATTTTACAGAGTCAACTGAGATACTTATTGAACAAAGAGGTGGAATGGAACTTAAAAAGGCTACAGCAGAAATCTTTCGAGGGGTGCGAACAAACTGGGAAAATATTTGGCATGGCAAATGAAGAAAAAAGGGAGAATAAATTTATAAATAGAATAATATCGGAAGGTAAAAATATTGTGGATCAAGCAGGAATTAAAAGGGAATTTTACAAATATTATGCTAAACTATTTAAAGATCAACAAGTAAATAAAGACAAAATAGAAGCATATTTGCAAAGAATAAAAGTAATGCCCTTAAAAGAAAGTATAGAAAAAACTTTGAATGAACCAATTGAAAAAGTAGAAATTGAAGTAGCAATTAGCTCAATGAAATTAGGTAAAGCTCCGGGTCCTGATGGTTTTTCAGCAAAATTTTATAAAGCCCTGGCAGAAATATTGGTACCAAAACTTCAAAAATTGATGAATAGTATTAGACAAGATGGGAAGGTGCCAAATACATGGAAGGAAGCAGTTATGTCATTGATACTGAAAGAGGATAGAGATGCCATGAATGTCAAAAATTATAGACTGATTTCACTATTAATAATGACTACAAAATATTTGCTAGGATACTAGCAGAATGACTCAAACAGCATTTGAACATTTCTATTCAAGAAGAGCAAGCAGGCTTTCTCCCCAGAAGGCAAATAAGAGACAATATCAGAACAGTGATAGATGTTGTAGAATATTATGAGAAACATCCAGAAAAAGAGGTAGCTTTATTCTTTGCTGATGCAGAAAAAGCTTTTGACAATCTTAATTGGGACTTTATGTTTGCAGTGATGGAGAAATTGAAATTGGGAGATGATTTTATAAGAATGGTCAAGGCAATCTATACAGAACAACAAGCAAAACTCTGTGTGAATACTGACTTGACAAAACAAATGATAATTAGCAAAGGTACAAGGCAAGGTTGCCCTCTATCTTCGTTGCTATTCATAATGACTTTAGAAATTTTGCTGATGCAAGTCAAAGAGGATAAACAGATAGAGGAGCTGAAACTGAAAGGTTTTTCCTATAAATATAAGGCCTTTGCAGATGATGTGATGTTTGTTAATGAAAATCCATTACAAGTGACGCCCCTGTTGTTAAATAAAATTAAAGAGTATGGAGAGTTGGTGGGCTTCCATATAAATAAAGAAAAATCAAAAATTTTAAGCAAGAATTTGCCACCAAGCAAACAAAAAGAGCTACAAAGCATAACTGGATGTGAAGTTACCTCGAAAGTAAAGTACCTAGGTGTGGAGATTACGATGAGAAATATTGATTTATATAAGAACAACTATGAAAAGCTTTGGCATAAAATTGAGGAAGATATCTTAAAGTGGAACAAATTAAACTTGTCCATTCTGGGGAGGATCTCTGCAATTAAAATGAATGTTCTACCAATAATTATGTTTCTTTTTCAAACTATTCCAATAGTGAAAGACAAGAAACAATTTAATTTCTGGCAAAAAAAGATTTCAGAATTTGTGTGGGCGGGCAAAAAACCTAGAATCAAAATGAAAATTCTGACATATGCAAAAGAAAGGGGTGGCTTCCAATTACCTGACTTAAAGTTATATCATGATGCAGTTTGTTTGGTATGGATCAAGGACTGGATAACTTTACTCAATAGAAAATTATTGGCATTAGAAGGCCATGGAAATATTTTTGGTTGGCATGCCTACATGTATTATGAAAAGGAGAAGATGGATGGTTTTTTCTCACATCATTATATAAGGAGGAATTTGTTGAATACTTGAAAAAATATAATAAATATGGTGATGAGAGAAAACCACTTTGGATTGTGCCAGCGGAAGTCATAAAGTTGTCTTCTGATCCACAGGAAGAAAAATGAGTATCATATAAACAACTGCTAAAAATTCAGGGAGGCAAGGTGGAAATGAAACCGGTTGAAGATCTGCAGGATAAATTTAACTGGTATCAACTGCAACAAATTAAAAGCTTAATAGAGCATCATATTAGAAATACAGGTATAGGGTGTGAGCAAACAGAAATGGAAAAAATGCTATTGGGCGTGGATGAAAAATTGATCTCAAGGATGTATACGTTGCTATTGAAATGGTCTACAGAAGATGAAGTGGTGAAACCTCAAATGATAAAATGGGCAATAAATATTAATAAAGAAATACAAATGGAGATGTGGGAACACCTATGGAAGAACTCTATGAAAATATCGACATGCTACAATATAAAAGAGAACTGTTTGAAAATGTTGTATAGGTGGTATATGACACCTAAGAAATTAGCAAAAATGAACAATCAAGCTTCAGATAGGTGTTGGAAGTGTAAAAGACATGAAGGTTCTTTCTACCATATATGGTGGACTTGCGAAAAGGCGAAACAATTTTGGCATATGATTCAACAAGAGATTTCGAGAATCTCGGGCTATAATATCAAGAGAGCACCAGAGGTATTTCTGGTGGGATTACATATGGAAAGCTTTCCAAAGCGAGACGGGACATTGTTGTGGTATTTGCTTTCAGCTGTGAGGACTTTGTATGCGCAAATGTGGAAGCAAGATAAAATACCAGAGAAATGGGAATGGATCTTAAAAGTACTACACTGGAGTGAAATGGACAAGCTTATTAGAATCCTGAAAGACTGTAATTCAGGGAAATTTAAAGAGGACTGGGAGAAATTTCAAAAATATATTGAAGAACAATGGAAAGTGAAGAGACATTTAGTGATTTTTGATAACATTAACTGAAGTTTTACTGAGAAGATAAAGCTGCAGATATTGAATTTCATTTTAATATGTAATCTAGCAGAAAATTAGATTATGAGATACATAGAGGGTTAATCATAATAGCAATTATAACATAGTCTTGGTTCATATTGTGGTAAGGTAAATGTAATTTTTCCCTGCAGCCAATGTGGCCGGATCTGCCTGTCCCGCATTGGTCTTGTCAGCCACCAGCGAGCCTGCAGCAGACGTGGACTACTGCACCCTTCTTAAATCTTCGTTCGCGAAGTCAAGCCGAGAGAGAGAGAGAGAAATGTAATTTTTAGTGAAGATTATATGAGTGTGAATTTTACCTTTATTTTCTTCTTAATTGTTTTGAATACCGGCGGAGGTCATGAAACAGAAGAGGGGGGAGGAGGAGGGAATTTTGTAGTGTATTGGTTAATATCTTTAAGTATATGTTTGGTGAATATTTTTCAATATATTGCAAAACAGTAAAATTGGTTTACATAACCAAAGCTAATGCTTTAAGTACAGGAGATCACTGCTAAATTTTGTGCACAGGTGCCAGCCTCTAAGAAGTATTAAAATGCCACATATTAAAGAGAAAATTTGGTAGAATGTAATAGCAATAACTGTTCTAATAAACATTTCCCTCCAATAGCTATCAGTTTAGCTGAAAAAGCTTTTGCTTCAGTCAATATTGTGTCAATGTTCAAAATGGCAAGTGGCCTCAAAGTAATATGAACACAAATGCATGAATGATGATTTTGTCTTATTTCAAGATTGCCTTGTTTGGAAAAAAAAAAGTAGACAGCTCTTCACAGGAGAAATTTCCTTTCACATGGGAAAAATGCCATTGACTATTGACTGTTTATCAGCAATAGGCAAATCCAGCAAGAAACCTAATTTAAAAATGAAATTTAGGATTTGCAGACAGAGAATCATCTGGATTACATGTTCTTTAAATGTATTCCTGGTGATGTATCTCTCTCCCCCCTCTCCAACCCATCTCTGTCCCTCCAGCTCCCCCACCATGCAAAATTTTCTGGATATGGCCCTGGATTGCTCCATTAGTAGGGCATTGAGAAATCATGGGGGGTGGGGGAGACAAGGGAAAGGGAAAGGGAACTGACTAAAATTTTCACAGGCAATTAAATTCTCAATACTATTTCTGTAATAGAAAGCGCCCTTCTGAATAATTCTATTTTACAAATTCTGCAAAATGATTCAAGTGTGAGAGCTAGGATTGCCAAGTTCAATTCAATAAACATCTGGAGACTTTGTGAGTGGAGCCATTAGACATTATGGGTGTATCCAAGAGCAAGGTTGTGACAAGCATAATTGAACTCCAAAGGGAATTCTGGCCATCACATTTGAAGGGACTGCACACCTTTTAATTGCCTTCCTTCCATTGGAAATAATGAATGATGGGGCACCTTATTTTGGGGCTCATAGAACTGGACCCACAATCTTTTTGAATCTTGGAGAGTATTTTGGGGAGAGGCATTGTATACTATGCTGAATATTTGGTGCCTCTTTTTCAAAAAACAGCTGCTGCCAGAGACCTGTGGATCAATTCCCCATTATACCCTATGGGAATCGGTCTCCATAGGGAATAATGGAGTGCCCAGCAGACATTTCCTTTCCCACCCCCTCTGCTCTCTGGTGACCCTGAAGCAGGGGGAGGGCCTCCAAGCTGAGGAATCCCCTGCCCCCAACTGGGGATTGTATACCAAAAGGGAAAGAACACTAGGAGGTTATAAACCAAGAGAAAAACATGTTCTTGAAGCAATAACAATAACAATATTTAGAAACGCTCAGAAACATTCACAAAATATGCACTATATAAGTAAATTTACTCAAAGTAAATTTACCAAATATTTGATAATATTCTAATGAAAATATTACAAATAAAGCATTAAGACATAGCATGTACAGGCATATTTAACATTTGTCACAACAGACACCTTAATAGGAAATATACCAATAAGCATCAGTTATGTGAGAGTCCAAAAAGATGCACTACTCAAAAGTAGTGATGTTGACACGCAGACTGTTACATATAGAAACAAAAAAAAATGTCCAAGAAATTAATTCAAAATAATTCTTACGAAGGTTATTCAAACTTGGATTCAGACGTGGAAGAGAAGTACCAAGGTATGGCTAGAAGCTGCATTCAGGAAGCTGCACCTGCCATCCTTGCCCACAGCGGTGCAACAGGACAAGGCACACTGCAGGGAAGCTGCACCTGCCCTCCTCACTTCCACTCCCCACCCCCCCTCACTTCCACTCCCCACCCCCATTGGAACCAATGCTCAGACGCAATAGACAAGAAGTTGGTCAATTTCTCCATGCCAGATTTTTGAAGTATATTGATCAGAAGAAGCTGGATTGAAACACGTAAATTCTACCTAGGATACGTGTTATCAATTGTACTTCTCTTCCACGTCTGAATCCATGTTTGAATTACCTTCGTAAGAATTATTTTGAATTAATTTCTTGGACATTTATTTTATTTCTATATGGAACAGTCTGCGTGTCAACATTACTACTTTTGAGTAGCGTGTCTATATGGACTCTCACGTGACTGACGCTTATTGGTATATTTCCTATTAACGCTTGGGACTCTTTAGCTTGGAGAAACGTCGACTGCGGGGTGACATGATAGAGGTTTACAAGATAATGCATGGGATGGAGAAAGTAGAAAAAGAAGTACTTTTCTCCCTTTCTCACAATACAAGAACTCGTGGGCATTCGATGAAATTGCTGAGCAGACAGGTTAAAAAGGATAAAAGGAAGTACTTCTTCACCCAAAGGGTGATTAACATGTGGAATTCACTGCCACAGGAGGTGGTGGCGGCCACAAGCATAGCCACCTTCAAGAGGGGTTTAGATAAAAATATAGAGCAGAGGTCCATCAGTGGCTATTAGCCACAGTGTGTGTGTGTGTGTGTATATATATACAATTTTTTTGCCACTGTGTGACACAGAGTGTTGGACTGGATGGGCCATTGGCCTGATCTGACATGGTTTCTCTTATGTTCTTAAGGTGTCTGTTGTGACAAATGTTAAATATGTCTGTACATTTATTTATTTATTTATTTATTACTTTACATTTATATCCCGCCCTCTCCGCAAGCGGACTCAGGGCGGCTTACAATATCATAAAAACAATCAATTCCATAAAACATATAAAAACATAGTTCACTTATCAATTTAAAACTATTTGCGCTGTCTCAATCCAGTCTGGCGGTATTGGGTTCTGACTATGATCGCCAGCTTCTGTAGGATGTCCGGTGGCAGCCCATTTTCAGTCAACCAGAAAAGCTTGTCTAAACAGTTCGGTCTTACAGGCCCTGCGGAACGCCGACAAATCCCGCAGGGCCCTTATAGCTTCTGGGAGGGTGTTCCAAAGTTCTGGTGCTGCCACCGAGAAAGCCCTGGATCTTGTTACGCATAGCCTGGCTTCTTTTGGGCCAGGGGCAGACAGCAGATTTTTTGTCCCTGATCGCAGTGCTCTCTGGGGGATATATGGGGAAAGGCGGTCCCGTAGATAGGCAGGTCCCTGACCATAAAGGGATGTTCCAGACATGCTATGTCTCAATGCTTTATTTGTAATATTTTCATTAGAATATTATCAAGTATTTGGTAAATTTACTTTGAGAATATAGTGCATATTTTGTGAATGTTTCTGAGAGTTTCTAAATATTGTTATTGTTATTGCTTCAAGAACACGTTTTTCTCTTGGTTTATAACCCACCTGGGGATTGGCAGTCCTAGTGGGAGCCTTCCTAACTTTGTCAGGTATGCCATTCAATTTCACTCACTTGCAGGATGGTTTGATTTCCCACTCTTCTCTCCTCCCATCAACCAGGGGATGAGCAGCAGCTTCCCTCTGCTTTGTCATTTCACCTTGCCTCACCAAGAGACAAGGGGAATGGTTAGCGACGTCATGCTTTGCCTCACAGCCTTGCTGGGGGGTGGGGAGTGGAAGTGAGGCGGGCAGGTGCAGCTTCCCTGCAGTGTGCCTTGTCCTGTTGCACAGCTGTGGGCAAGGATGGCAGGTGCAGGTTCCTGAATGCAGCTTCTAGCCATACCTTGGTGCACTGGAGGATGGTGAACATACACCTGCTTGTGAGAAAGAGCCAATGGGGAGGCAGCATTTATTTATTTACTAGCCACTTTTCTATCTTGTGGCACTCAAGGCAGCTTACAATATAAACAACGCAACAGTTATAAAACACATGGCACCTGGGTTTTTTGGCCACTGTGTGATACAGAGTGTTGGACTGGATGGGCCATTGGCCTGATCCAACATGACATCGCTTATGTTCTTACATAAAAGATAACATTTTAAAATCTCAATTAGGGCAGTCAATAAATGAAAAGCTAAAGAAGTCAAATACAGCCCTAAATAAAACTGTCTGCAGCTGCCTCCTGAAGATCAAAAACGAGGTGGTCAGGAGCATGTCTATGGGAAGGTTGTTCCAGAATTGCAGCACTGTCACCAAAAAGGCCCTCTCTCATGTGCCTGCAAGACAAGCTTCTTTGTGGGTTTCCATCATACACATTCATGTCAATCACACATTCAGCTTTGAATGCATTGAAAGTTATGTGAGAATTATTTATTTATTTAGATTTTTAGCCCGCCCTTCCCATAGAACAGGCTCAGGGCAGGTTACATCATAAAAACATTCAACAGTAAAAACAGTAAAAGACTACTTTAAAATATAAAAAACTAAAATTAGACAGACTAAGATGGCAGATTCTGCCTCACAGATGTGACCTATTGTCCAGGTCCAGCAGATCTTGTAGTGCTGGGATGGAATGAGGCAAGGAGGCTGATAAAAAGTGGCACCCACTGCCTCAGCTGAAAGCCTGGCGAAAGAGCTCTGTTTTACAGGCCCTGCGGAATTGAAGCAGATCCTGCAGGGCCCGGATCCCCAGGGGGAGCTTATTCCACCAGGCAGACGCCAGGGCTGAAAAGGCCCTGGCCCTCGTCAAGGCCAGATGGAAGAAGAAGATAAGAAGAAGATATTGGATTTATATCCCGCCCTCCACTCCGAAGAGTCTCAGAGCGGCTCACAAACTCCTTTACCTTCCTCCCCCACAACAGACACCCTGTGAGGTGGGTGGGGCTGAGAGGGCTCTCACAGCAGCTGCCCTTTCAAGGACAACCTCTGCCAGAGCTATGGCTGACCCAAGGCCATGCCAGCAGGTGCAAGTGGAGGAGTGGGGAATCAAACCTGGTTCTCCCAGATAAGAGTCCGCACACTTAACCACTACACCAAACTGGCTCTCTCTCTGAGAGAGACTTCTCTGAGGCCGCGTATTACCAAAAGTTGTTGGTTTGCTGATTGTAAGGATCTACGGGGCTCATACAGGGAGATGAGGTCCCGAAGGTATGCTGGCCTCTAGCCATATAGGGCTTTAAAGGTAAGTACCAACACCTTGAACCAGATTTGGTACTCAATGGGTAGCCAGTGCAGTTCACTCAGCACAGGATGGATCCGTGCCTGTACAGGTGATGAAGTCAACATCCGTGCAGCAGCGTTCTGCATCAGCTGGAGTTTCCAGAGAAGGGTCAAGGGCAGCCCCACATAGAGACAGTTACTATAATCCAGCCTGGAAGTGACCATTGCATGGGTTACTGTGGCCAGGTCACGGGAGTCGAGATACGGGACCAACTGTCTGACCCGCCTCAGATGGGAAAAGGCTGATCTGGCAGTGGTGGTAACCTGGGCCTCCATGGTTAGAGAGGCATCCAGAAATACCCCGAAGCTCTTCACCCTTGATGTAGGCATCAATGGAGCCCCATCAACAACAACAACAACAACAATTTTTATTTGTATCCCGCCCTCTCCGCCGGAGCAGGCTCAGGGCGGCTAACAGCATTATTTCATACATTGGTCATACAATATTAAATAAAACTACATTGACAGTTTAATTAAAATTCTGATTAAAATTCTAAAATTAATAAAATTAATAAAATATACTAGTGCTATGATTACGTTTACGTTTACGATGGCGAGTTCTTTAACAGTTTCCCTCTTAATCAGTGAAGGCCAATCGGAAGAGGGTAGTCTTGCAGGCCCTGCGGAACTGTTCAAGGTCCTGCAGGGCCCGCGTTTCCTCTGGAAGTTGGTTCCATAGGCGTGGAGCCATAGTAGAGAAAGCTCGGTTGCGGGTGCTTTGCAACTTCACCTCTTTCGGCCCGGGAATGTTCAGCAGTTTTCTCCCGGCTGACCTCAGTGCTCTCTGGGGTTCATATGGGGAGAGACGGTCCCTAAGGTAGGCCGGTCCTCGACCATATAGGGCTTTAAAGGTAATAACCAGCACTTTGTAACGAATCCGGTATATAACTGGCAGCCAGTGCAGTTCGCGCAGCCCAGGCTGTATGTCACCCCACATTGGGAGCCCCAACAGCAATCTAGCCGCCGCGTTCTGCACTAGCTGCAGCTTCCGGATTCGGTACAGAGGCAGCCCCATGTAGAGGGCATTACAGTAGTCTAGTCTCGAGGTGACCATTGCATGAATCACCATTGCCAGATCTTGGCGCTCTAGGAAGGGGGCCAGCTGCTTTGCCTGCCTCAGATGGAAAAAGGCTGACTTGGCAGTGGGTGCAATCTGGGCCTCCATTGATAGTGAAGGCTCCAGTAAAACTCCCAGGCTCCTGACCTGGCACGCCGCTTTCAGCGATGCCCTGTCGAAGACCGGGAGAGGTATTTCTCCTCCCTGGGCGCCCCGATCTAGGCAAAGGACTTCTGTCTTCGCTGGATTCAGTTTCAGGCCATTCTGCCTTAACCAAGTTGCCATAGCCTGCAGAGCCCGGTCTAAGTTCTCTGGGATGCAGTCAGGCCGGCCGTCCATTAGTAGATAGAGCTGGGTGTCATCCGCATATTGGTGGCACCCAAGCCCATATCTCCTGGCAATCTGGGCAAGGGGACTCATGTAGATGTTAAATAATATCGGTGAGAGAACTGCTCCCTGCTCCACAATCCAGTGTGTGTCTCTGGGACAGCTCGCCTCTGATTGCCACCCTTTGTCCCCAATCTTCAAGGAAGAAGGAGAGCCATTGTAGGGCTGACCCCCTAACCCCCACATCGGCGAGGCGGCGGGTCAGTAGCCATTGGTCGACCATATCAAATGCAGCCGACAGGTCTAACAACATCAGCACCGCCACACCACCCCGATCCAGATGCCGTTGGAGATCATCCACCAGGGCGACCAGTACTGTCTCCGTCCTGTGGCCCAGGCAACAACCAGACTGGCAAAGGGTCTAGGATGGAAGCGTCATCCAGAAAGCCCAGTAACTGCTACGCCACTGCCCTCTCTATAAGTTTACCTAAGAACGGTAAATTAGAGACCGGTCGGTAATTTGCCAAGGATGGGAGCCTGATCTCGGATCCCAGTCCCCTATAACCTAGGCACAGCACTTTCATCTTTGATGGATTCAGTTTCAGCTGGCTCTGTTGCAACCAACCAGCCACGACTTCCAGTGCCCTACCCAATTACTCTGGGGCCAAATTCGGGTGGTCATCCATCAGCAGATAGAGCTGGGTGTCATCTGTATATTGATAACACCCCAGCCTATACCTCTGGATGATCTGGGCAAGGGGGCGCATGTAGAGAGAATTGCTCCCTGTGACACACATATTGTAATGGGTGCTGCTGGAATAGTTCACCCCCAAACGTCATCCTCTGTCCCTGACCTTGGAGAAAGGAGGCCAGCCATTGTAGGGCCAGCCCCCGTATCCTTGCGTCGGCGAGGCGGTGGGCCAACACTTCATGGTTGACCGTATCAAACACTGCTGACAGATCAAGAAGGATCAGCAGCGCCAAACCGCCTCAATCCAGATGCCTCCGGAGATCATCCACCAAGGTGACCAACACCGTCTCCATCCCATGGGCAGGGCAGAAGCCGGCCTGGAAGGGATCCAGTACAACAGCGTCCTCCAAGAAAGCCTGAAGCTGCGTTGCCACCGCCCTCTCCACTACCTTGCCCAGGAATGGCAAGCTCGAAACTGGGTTTCTTCAGGAGAGGACAGATCACTGCCTCCTTCAAAGTCCTCGGGAATGCCCCTGTTGAGAGGGACAAGTTGATGATCTCCCTCAGGGGAGTTTGTATGCCGTCACTGCAGGTTTTAACCATCCACGATGGACAAGGATCAAGGGGGCAAGTGGTGGGTTTCACACCAACCAGGGTCTTGTCAACTTCATCCTGGGAGAGCAGGCTGAAATGGTCCAAAACTGGACCTGAAGACAGGCAACGGGCTTCCAGTTCCATTATTGTATCAATTGTGGCTGGAAGGCTGCGGCGGAGCAACAAGACTTTATCACTCAGTTCATGTATAAATTACTCAGTTCATGTATAAAAAAACAATCCAGTGTACACGGTACACAGGTTGTATGTGCATTCACGGTAACTTGTGAACAGGGCCTTTGAGAGCAACTTAACTACAGCTTCCTGTATCTAGCCTCTTTAGGCATTTTAAACCAAGCATTCTTAAAGCATAAATAGCCAAAAATGTAGCTGACAATTAATCCATAGATCTAGAATATTAATATTTACATTGTCCTTTCCTGCATCTATAAAATCATCCCTGTAGTCATCTTATAACTGCAGCTCTGAGCCACATACAACAGTTAGCTCTCTCTGTCTCTGTCTGCGTGTGTGTGTGAAAGAGAGAGAGAGAGAGAGTACTCGGTTGGTACTGAATACTGGCAGTACTGAATACTTTTTGCAGGACTCTCCCAAATGCAGAAGAGGGAATTGGTGGAAATCTATCCAAACTTACATATAGATACTAGCACTTTTTAAAACCAAAAAACTCGTGGCTGGCACTGCTGCATCTGCTCTTGAGCAGAGATATCAACAAAAATGCTGGAATTATTTCTGCATGTAGTGCTATGATTCAGCCACAAGGCGGCCTCTGAAACCTCTGCCCTTTGGGGCTACATTATACTCATTTCCTGTCACTTCAGGAGGGAGTTCCTCTTTCAGCCCTGTAGCTAAGCAACTCCTAAACCATTTGAGGTAAATGTTGTTTCATAATCCATGGTATATTAGTAGATGTATTAGAAGATGTTTTCACATAGCTTTTTGCCTGCATATTGAGACATGTTTTGCTGTGGATGCCCTACATTGGATTAGGATCAGACAGATGCATGAATAAATGTTTACATGTGGGTCTCTAATATTACTTGTGTAGTAAATTACTACAAATTTGGCTTTTTCTTATATTTTCACAAGAATGCTATTGAAAATATTGCAGTAACTGGGTTGATTATATTCACACTGCATAGTACATGGGTGTTTGGTTTGGAAATGGATCATTGACATTGAAATCATTGTTTGCCAGAAATTATAATAGGTAGAAATGAAGAACAGGGGACCCGTATTTCTAGTTGGCAAGACAGACAGAAATTCAACAAGTATCTTGCTACTATTTCCACAATAGTAAAATCTTTGCTGCATTTCTACAACTATTAAATGCACAGGAGCCATTGGGGAGGAGGGAGTGTTTTGAGAGAATACTTGGGGAAATAATATCTCTTATCTTAACCTATTTCATAGGACTGTTGTTAGAATAAGATAACATTAACATGTTTTTCTTTAAAACGTATGGAGGTTCTGTGCACAAGAAGAACATCAAGCGATTTCAAAACTTGTGCAATGTTGGGAATGAACTGTGATGCGCAAGTTCAACTCTCAGCCATAATTTTACTAGATATAGCAGTATCTAGTAGTACTGTATCTAGTAGTACAATATATAGCAGTATCTCAGCTTTAGCACCCCCCCCCCCTCACACACACACACACACACCACAATCTGGGAATAGTAATAGTGGCCCTTGTAGGGCTGTCAGAAAGATTGTGGAGACAACGTTATGTGAAGCACTTTCAGCATTGCAATGCTAAGCAGTAGCTTTTGGGGGATACAATTCTGTTTAGCATTGTGCCTTGAAAATGCTCTGGGTGTGCAAAAATTGCCTTTTGAATTCAAAGAATTTTTTTTTATTCTATTCAAAATGAATCATATTCTTGAATATTAGTTTTAAAGTTATTATATTAGTTGATTAATCAGCATTTATTTCCATCACTTTTAATGGTAAACACATTTCTGGCTGTAACTTCCTCCCCCCCCTAATAAAATGAAATGAGATGAAAGTCTCAGCAACTGTATACCTCAACCCAAGTATTCTTCCTGCCAAATTGTAGGCAGATAGAAGACATGTGTTTCAGATGCTGAAGGTATGTCTATGCCAGCTTTCTTATCACATCTCCTTTCTTTTTCAATTTTGCCCCTTCCTGTCCCCAAAACTGAATCTTTTCGTACTTTCTCTCTTACTGTTAAGAGAATTTGTCAAGAAGACCTAATATTGCTTTGTAACTAGCAGTACTTATATTTACTGACCTATTCCAAATAATACTTGCTAGGGTTGCCAATCCCCAGGTGGGGGCAGGGGATCCCCTGGTTTGGAGACCTTCCCTCCACTTCAGGGTCATCAGAAAGCAGGAGGAGGGGATGGAAATGTCTGCTGGGAACTCTATTATTCCCTATGGAGAATTATTCCCATAGAAAATCATGGAGAATTGATCTGCGGGTATCTGGGGCTCTGGGGGGCTGTTTATTGGGATAGAGGCACCAAATTTTCAGTATAGCATCTAGTGCCTCTCCCCAAAACACCCCCCAAGTTTCAAAAAGATTGGACCAGGGGGTCCAGTTCTATGAGCCCCAAAAGAAGGTGCCCCTATCCTTCATTATTTCCTATGGAAGGAAGGAATTGAAAAGGTGTGCCGTCCCTTTAAATGTGATGGCCAGAACTCCCTTTGGAGTTCAATGATGCTTGTCACAGCCTTGATCTTGGCTCCACCCCTAATATCTCCTGGCTCCACCCCCAAAGTCCCCAGATATTTCTTGAATTGGACTTGGCAACCCTAATACTTGCTGGACCTGATTGTCGTAAAAATGTAAGTATCCAGTGTCACTGACTAAACAACAATTAAGGACAAGGAAGTATGAAATAATATATTACATATGTAATGAAGGACAGTCAGAGAGAGAGTGTGTGTTTCACAACTCATTTCCAGGGATATAAAATTGCAGGGGGTGCTTTCACATGAAGTAGAGGCTAAAGGCTTCTGAAAAGGGATATTTGTATGCCCTCCTTTAAAACAGCAGATTTAAAATGTAACCTCAAAATGATAAGACTGCTTTATACACATTATATCTATCTTCTCCCTTTTTTTTTCTTTTTTACTCTGCTTTTCTCCTGCATGGGAACTCAAAGTGGTTTACAACATTATTCTCCCCTCTTCCAGTTTATCTTCACAACAATCATTTTTGTAAAGGGGGTTAAGTTGAGAGAGAATAGCTAGTCCAAGGTTATCTGTGGCACAGTTTGATCTCCATCTTCCAGATTTGAGCCAACACCCTAACCACAAAAACACAGTACACCTTAGCCACTGTATTGCACCAAATCTCATACAGAGGCCACCATTTCAGCAAATTGTGCTACACAGAAGATTTATTGTTGTACATGGGATTATTGATGCTTTTTAACATATGTGAATTTGGGAGGACTGGGGGCAAAAGGAGGTGCTCATAGGATCAGTCATAAACCTATATCGAAGCTTGGGAAAGTGAAGCTTTATTTACAGATGACATGTATGTTATATGTAAAGAAATTATCCATCTATATTATAACAAGTTTATCAGTTCTTATTGGAGAGGCAAATCCAAGCATGCTATGCGTGCATCATTCTATCTCCCATTTATTGATTAGATATTGTTCTCTTAATAGTAGCAGATGTCATTTTACAATTGCATTATCATGAAGACTATGCAGCTGGGAAATAAAATTCATCTTTAAATCTGTCTATGGGAGGCATACAGAAGCACTTGTCTTGGGGAAGACATGGCTTGCAGAAATCTCAAGCTAGCTGGTCTCAAAGCATAAACAGGATAGGAGAAAGGTACTTCTCCCAACACCTAACAGTTTTAAATTGGGCTCCTAGATCAATGTAACAAATTTATAAATAAGGATGGCCAAAGAAGTCAATGTGCAAGGTAGATGGCATATGATGAAACAATATCTAGTTTCCACTGTACAACTGGTTGACATATTCATAAACAAAGCAACATGAGTTGTGAGATGACATGCCAGGGGCTAATGGAAATTTGTGTGTGCCTTCAATATAAAGTAATGCATATATTTAAAACATTGTATGGGCACTCAGATCCATAATTCCCAACAGAGAGAAATGAGAATTAGTGACTATCATTTCTTCTGCATGAAGAGATCTTTTAATATGTATTAGGATCTTTGTGGAAACTTTTTTAAAAACTCCAAAAGCTGATGTAAAGCCCCTGTAGGAGATCTCTAAAGAGAAAGATCTAGAAATCCAACTGTGAGGTAACAAAGGCGCAGATGAGCAATTCAGCATCCTCCGGACAAAGCTGATGATGCAATTCCCCCAGTGGTATAGACTTGGTAAGAACGCCAACCTGGTGATCAAATGGGATCAGTGAAAGACTTACTGAAAGTCCATGATCAAAGTTAAGATTTTCACCCCTGCAGATATCATGAAAGCTATATCTTTTTTCCAAGCCGAAGAAAACATTACTAGGTGGCCTCCAGATCTGACAAAAAAAGCCTTAATTCTGCCAGTGTTGGCTAAATCCCCACAAAACCACCACCCTTTCCATCCAAGGTAGTACAAAAAAGATCAAAAGATGTATTGGCAACTTTTCCACCCTGCTCTCTCTCCCCGCCCCCCCTTGTTTAAAGCCTTCTCCTTACAGTTTTGTCTTATTTACCTTTTTAAAAAAAATTAATTGATACCACAGAGGCAAAGGAAATCAAATGATTTGCTGCAAGGCATGCAGTAAGTGGCACAGTTTTTGCCTGCCAGAAGAAATGTTTTGATGTACTTTGTTGTCATATATACATATATTTGATATATTAAATGAAAATAATTAAAATCAAAGAAGCAACAACTAACTTTTCCATGAAGCTTTGGCTCAGTTCCATCCCCTGTGACTATTAGTAGTAATACTATAGCCCTATTTAGAACTCTTGTATCATATATTTCATTATTTTAAAAATCAAGGCACAGTACTAAAAACCATACCGATCCTATATAAAAATATAAAATTATAAACAATACAATATATTTAATTAGAGTAACAGTCAGTATGGAGTAGTACTTAGAGTATTGAACTAGAATCTGTAACTCAGCTGCAAATCCCCACTCTGCCATAAGGCTTGCTGGGCCAATTATTCTCTTTCAGCTTAACCTACCTGAGAGGTCAAGATGTGTAGCCATTTGAGTCAGTCTGTAGCAGTAGAAAAGATTCCAGGAGCACCTTAAAAACTAACAAAATTTATGGCAAGGTTTGAGCTTTTGTGAGTCACTGATCACGTCTTCAGTTGCCAGGTGCTACTGGATTCTTGCTCTTTTCTACCTGAGAGGGTTGTTGTGAGAATAAAATGGTGTAGGTGAGAATGATTTACACTGTCCTGAGTTTCTTGGAAGAAGGGCAGGATAAAAATATTTGAATTGAATAAATTAAAATGTTAAATTAGCTTAATAACAAGAAATGCCCAAACAACAAGCAAGCATAAAATCAAGAGAGGTCCACAATGATAAAATTGGAAGTTAAAAGTGAAAATTAACAGGATGATCAGTTGCTCACCCAATCCTCAAAAAGCCATCCAGAATAAACTCTTGTCACAAGGCAAAAAGAGAAAGAGCTGATGAGCTTTTGTTGGTGGAGGGTTCTACCATTTTGTTACGAGGGTTGACAAAACTCTGTCTTGGATGGTCTCCAGCCTAACCACACATAGTACACGCTCAAGAAGTATAGCAACACCCACAAACCTCAAATCCTAGGGGGGGGGGGTTGTAGGGTGAATACAGTACCTTGCTCCAAGCGAGGCTTCCCAATCCCCAAGTCCCAGCGGGTGATCCCCTGGTTTTACAGGCTTCCCCCTGCCCCCAGCCAGCTGGACAGCGGGGGGAAACCACACCCCCACAGCCACCAGTACCTATAGATCTCCTGCAAGTTAAGAAACCTGCAAACAGGTCCCGTTTTAAAATGCCTCTTTGTGTGTGTTTGCTCCTTTAAAGTTGAGCAGGAAGCAGGAAGTACTTCATGGGAAAGGGTCAGAAGCAGAGCCTTGGTTTGTTTTGCTTTCCTTTCACAACAAGTTGGAGTGTGTGCGTGAGAGAGAGAGAGAGCAGCATAGCCCCTGTAATTGTCAGATGTCGTTGTGGAGGAACCAGACCCAGTGAGAGAGAGAGAGAGAGAGAGAGCTTTTCAGAAGTTTTTGTAGGGGAGGCAGTAATAGTGTGTGTGTGTCTCTGTCCTTGTTTTGCATTGTTTTCAGAGTCTTTGTAAAGGAGCCTGTTTATGGGATAGAGGAAAACTCCACCTCTCTCTCTTTTGTTTACCTGTTAGGCTGAAGAACAGCAGTTCCTGTGAGTAAAGCCCCAGTGAGATCACAAAAAATTTGAGCTTGCAAACTCTGTGCATTTTGGCTGCTTTTTGTGTGTTTACTCTTTCATTTACTAGAATTGCAGCTATTGGGGTGAGGAAATGATGACTATTCAGGTGAACTGCACTGCTCTATTTTTATGCATTTATTTTGGAAATGGGAAAGTCTGGCTCTGCCCCAAACTCTCCTGGCTCCACCCCCAAAGTCCCCAGATATTTTCTGCATTAGACTTGGCAACCCTACTCCAAGCTCATTCCTCCCTTGCTTCCCCCCATTTTCACAATAACACACACATAATCAGTCAATGTTTTGAGCTGCAATCTCTAGGTTGGGAAACACCTGGAGATTTAGGGGGTACAGCCTGATGATGGTGGGGTTTAGGGAGGGGAGGGACCTCAGCAGGTTTTAATACCATGGAGTCCACTCTCCAAACGAGCCATTTCTCCAGTGGAACTGATCTTGATCATCTAGAGGTCAATTGTAATAGTGGGAGATCTTCAGGTGCCACCTGGAGATTGGCTATCCTAGTCAATGTTAGGCAGTATGCTTCTTGTGGCAAATTGCTATCTCTTTGTAACACATACTAATCATCATATATGTTCCTTGGATCCTGAGCACAACTTGAATTTGTAGAGTGTGATTTTTCCCTCTTCCTCCTTCTGCAGGAAGCCAAACTCTTTGCCCCAACCCTGTTTCGGGGGAGAGGAGTGGCTGAGGAGGCATTCTGGGTTCCTGGGGCAGGGGAGGCAGGAAAATCATGGACTGCAGAATAAACATCATCAATTTCTGTTTTTATTTCTTCCTCTTCCCAATCCAAAAATTTTGCCAAAATTGTAATAATCCTTTCTCTAGTATCCTCATCAGGTACCTCCAGAATAGCTGTAAATCTCACACAATATTATTTTTCTCTCAGTTCCATTAAAGCCAAATTGTCTAGTCATCTTTCCAACTCTCTCTCTATGGCTCATGTTTTAGTCTCTAAAGTCTCTACTTTGAAGACTAAAACCTGGGCACACAGGTTGTGTTCTCGCCAGTGCTTCCTGCTGAAAACATGGCTTAGGACGAGAAAGAAGAATACTTCAAATAAATGACTGGCTACGTAAATGGTGTCATCAGGAAAGATTCAGATTTTTGGACCATGGCTTACACTTTCGAGATGGTGGTCTTCTATCAGGAGATGGTTTGCACCTTACGGCGGTAGGGAAAAGGGTGTTTGATAACAGCCTTGCTAACCTAATAAGGAGGGCTTTAAACTAAATTGTATGGGGGAGCGAGACAATAATTCAAAGCCTCATATGATGCCAGAAGCTGGGGATAAGAAGATTAAAGATTTGCAAAGAGTGGCGCATACGCTAAGTAATGTTAACTTGCAGGCTTGTACGGAAACTAAACCCTTGGGATGCATAAAACGTGGATTCCGATGTCTCTACACTAATGCACAAAGTATGGAAAACAAACAGGAGGAACTGGAAGTCCCAATGAAGGAAGGAGACTATGACATAATAGGCCTTACTGAAACTAGGTAGGAATATTAGGATTCAGGGGTACAACTTATTTAAAAGGGACAGGCAAATGAGAAAGGGCAGCGGTGTAGCAGTATATGTCAGGTGGCCAACGGTAGCTCTCCAAATGTTTTTTGCCTACAACTCCCATCAGCCCCAGTCAGCATGGCCAATGGCTGGAGCTGATGGGAATTGTAGGCAAAAAACATCTGGAGAGCTACTGGTGGCCACCCCTGGTATACGTGAAGGAGGTATATACTTGTGAGGAAATATGTGAATCTGAGCATGGCAGCTCAGTTGAGTGTATGTGGTTAAAAATAAAAGGAGTAAGAAATAACAGTGATATTATTGTGTGGGTCTGCTATAGACCATCAAGTCAGGCAGAGGACTTGGATGAGATACTTCTACAGCAGATTGCAAAGTTCTCCACGAGAAGGGATACAGTGATCATGGGAGATTTCAATTACCCGGACATCTGTTGGAAGTCCAACTCTGCTAAAAATGAAGAGTCAAATAGATTCCTGATTTGTCTTACTGACAACTTCCTTTTCCAGAAAGTGAAGAAGGAAATAAGGGGATCTGCTATGTTGGATTTGATTCTCACCAACAAAGAAGAATTGATTGAAGAAGTGGAAATAGTGGGCACCCTGGGGAGTAGTGACCATGTGATTTTGAAATTTACAATCTTAGGGAAGGGAAAAGCTATACGTAGTCAAACTTATAGGTTGGACTTCAGAAAGGCAAATTTTAATAAACTTAGAACTATGCTGGGTAAAATCCCATGGTCAGAAATACTTAGGAGGAAGGGGGTTCAGGAGGGTTGGGAGTTTCTTAAAACCAAAATACTGAAAGCGCAATCACAGATGATTCTTATGAGAAGAAAAAAATGGAAGAAGCTAAAAACAACAAAAAAGAGTTCTTTTCTTATGTTCAGAGTAAGAAAAGGGGCAAGGACATGGTAGGCCCATTGCGAAGGCAGGAAAGTGAAATTGTAATGGGTAATGAAGAGAGGGCGGAACTGCTTAATTCCTACTTTTCCTCAGTCTTCTCTTCTAAGAGAAATGGTGCTCAAGATGGCAAAAACAGAACATATAAGGAGGGTATGAAGTTCCAACCTAGGATCAGCATAGAAGTAGTACATAAACACCTAGTTTCATTAAATAAAACTAAGTCCTCAGGGCCAGATGAATTGCATCCAAGGGTTGTAAAAGAGCTTGTGGATGTAATTTCTGAGCTTCTGGCTATTATTTTTGAGAATTCTTGGAGAACAGGAGAGGTACCGGAAGATTGGAGGTGGGCGAATGTTGTCCCTATCTTCAAGAAGGGGAAAAAGAGGATGCGGGTAACTACCAACCCCTCAGCTTGACGTCTATACCTGGAAAAGTTTTAGAACAAATCATCAGTCAGTCCTGGAACATTTAGAAAGAATGGATGTGATTACTAAGAACCAGCATGGTTTACTCAAGAACATGTCATGTCAGACTAACCGGATCAATTTTTTTTGAAAAAGTGACTACCTTGCTGGATCAGGGGAATGCTATAGACATCATTTATCTTGATTTCAGTAAGACTTCTGATAAAGTTCCACATACTATCCTTGTTGACAAGTTGGTAAAATATGGTTTGGATCCTGTTACCGTTAGGTGGATCTGTAACTGGTTGACAGATCGCAGCCAAAGAATGCTTGTGAATGGTTCCTTATCCTCTTGCAGAGGAGTGACAAATGGAGTGCCTCAAGGATCTGTCCTGGGACCTGTTTTGTTCAACATCTTTATCAATGATTTGGATGAAGGAATAGAGGGAATGCTTATTAAATTTGCAGATGATACTAAATTGGGAGGGGTTGCAAACACAGAAGAAGACAGAAACAGGATTGAGGATGACTTTGACAGGCTGGAAAACTGGGCTAAAACCAATAAAATGAATTTTAACAGGGATAAATGTAAAGTTCTGCATTTAGGGTGGAAAAATCCAATGCATGGTTATAGGATGGCGGAGACTTGTCTTAGCAGTAGTATGTGCAAAAAGGATCTAGGGGTCTTAGTGGATCATACGCTGAACATACGCTGAACATGAGTCAACAGTGTGATGCGGTGGCTAAAAAGGCAAATGCAATTTTGGGCTGTATCAACAGAAGTATAGTGTCCAGATCACGTGATGTGATGGTATCGCTTTACTCTGCTCTGGTAAGAGCTCACCTGGAGTATTGTGTTCAGCTTTGGGCATCACATTTTAAGAAGGATATAGACAAGTTGGAACGGGATCCACTCCAGTCCAGCTTTCGACCAGGTCACGGGACGGAGACGGTTCTGGTCGCCCTCATAGATGACCTCATGCGACATCTGGATCGGGGCAGCTAAGCGGTGCTGTTATTATTAGATCTGTCAGCTGCATTTGATATGGTTGACCATCAGCTACTGACTAGCCGCCTTGCCGACGTGGGAATTCAGGGGTCTGCCTTACAGTGGTTGGCCTCTTTCCTTCAAGATTGGGGACAAAGGGGAAGGGGAAGAATCATCCCTAAGGCACCCACTTCTATGTAGTGTGCCACAGAGTGTGGTTCTGTCCTCGATGTTATTTAACATCTATATGCGCCCCCTTGCCCAGATTGTCAGGAGATATGGGCTGGGATATCACCAATATGCAGATGACACCCAGCTCTATCTATTGATGGGTGGTCACTCCGAGTGTACCCTGGAAAATCTAGACCTGGTTCTTCAAGCCATAGCATCTTGGCTCAGGCTGAGGCGGTTGAAGTTGAATCTGACGAAGATGTGATGGTCCAGGGGGGGAGATCCCTCTGCCAGCTCTTGATAGGGAGTCGCTAATCCCAGCCCCCAAGGTCAAGAGCTTGGGTGTGCTCCTGGAGTCCTCTCTTACAATGGAGGCCCAGGTAGCAGCCACTACTAGATCCGCCTTTTTTCATCTTCGGCGGGTGCGGCAGTTGGCCCTCTTCCTGGAGCGCAATGACTTAGCACTGGTGATCCATGCTACGGTCACCTCAAGAATAGATCACTGTAACGCTCTCTACATGGGGATACCCTTGGCGCTGACCTGGAAACTACAGCTAGTGCAGAACACTGCAGCGCGGCTGCTAATGGGGCTCCCCCGGTGGGAGCACATTCGGCCAGTGCTGAGAGAGCTGCACTGGCTACCTATTATGTTCCAAGTCCGTTTCAAGGTATTGGTATTGACCTTTATTTATTTATTTATTTATTTATTTATTTATATTTCGATTTATATCCCGCCCTTCCCACCGAAGTGGCTCAGGGCGGCTTTCAACATATAAAATCTAACATAGGTTTAACTTTAAAAAGCATCGATTTACAACAATTTAAAACAGTAAGATAATAAAACATATAAAACAGTGGTCTGTCGAAATGTTACACTACAGCCTTCCAAAGTTTCCAGTGTCAGTTAGTTATAAGCCAGCCAGAAGAGGACTGTCTTGCAGGCCCTGCGGAACTGCCCAAGGTCCCGCAGGGCCCTCACCTCTTCCGGCAGCTGGTTACACCAGCAAGGCGTTGTTACCGAAAAGGCCCGGTCCCTGGTAGATTTCAGATGGGCCTCCTTTGGCCCGGGGATTACAAGCAGGTTTTGAGAACCCGATCTCAGTACTCTCTGGGGAACATGTGGGGAGGGACGGTCCCTAAGGTAGGCAGGTCCTAGGCCATATAGGGCTTTAAAGGTGATAAGCAGCACCTTGTACCGGACTCGGTATATTATTGGCAGCCAGTGCAGATCCCGAAGCCTCGGCCGAATGTGCTTCCATCTTGGGAGCCCTAATAACAGCTGGGTAGCGGCATTCTGCACTAACTGCAACTTCCGGGTTCGGCACAGGGGCAGCCCCATGTAGAGGGCATTACAGTCGTCCAACCTCGAGGTGACCGTGGCGAGAATCACCATTGCTAGATCGTCATGCTCCAGGAAAGGAGCCAACTGCCTTGCCCGCCTAAGATAAAAAATTCAGACTTGGCAGTGGCTGCTATCTGAGCCTCCATTGTCAGTGAAGGCTCCAATAGTACCCCCAAACTCTTGACCTTGTGCGCCACAGTCAACGGCGCCCCATCAAAAACTGGCAGAGGGATTTCCCCTCGCGGGCCATGACGACCCAAGCAAAGGACCTCTGTCTTCGCCGGATTCAGCTTCAATCCACTCAGCCTAAGCCACCTAGCCACCGCCTGTAACGCCTGGTCCAGATTTTCTGGGGCACAGGCAGGCTGGCCGTCCATAAGTAGATAGAGCTGGTTGTCATCAGCGTACTGATGGCAACCCAGCCCATACCTTCGGGTGATCTGGGCAAGGGGGCGCATATAGATGTTAAACAACATCGGGGAAAGCACCGCCCCTTGAGGCACTCCGCAATCAAGAGTGTGTCTCCGGGACAGTTCATCCCCAATCACCACCCTTTGTTCCCGACCCTCAAGGAAAGAGGAAAGCCATTGTAGGGCCAACCCCTGAATCCCCGCGTCGGCGAGGCGGCAGGCCAGCAACCGATGGTCGACCGTATCAAACGCTGCCGATAGGTCTAACAACATCAGCACCGCCGGGGCCGCCTTGATCCAGATGCCCTTGAAGGTCATCCACCAGGGCAACCAGCACTGTCTCTGTCACATGGCCCGAGCGGAAGTCAGACTGGTGGGGATCAAGGATGGAAGCATCCTCCAGGAAACCCTGTAGCTGCAACACCACTGCCCTCTCGATAAGTTTGCCCAAGAAGGGCAAATTTGAGACCGGCCGATAATGTGCCAATTTGGCCGGGTCTAACGTTTTTTTCAAGAGGGGACGGACCACTGCCTCTTTAAGCGATGATGGAAAATGCCCTTCCGTTAGGGATCTATTTATGATATCCCGTACAGGATATCTGAGCTCCCTCTGGCAGGTCCAGATTGCAAGTTGTTGGGCGTGCAGATAAGAGGATCCTGTCAACTTCCTCCAGGCTGAGAGCACCGAAACCATCCAGAACACGATCCGAAGACAGGCACGGAGCCTCGGGTTCGCTAACTGTATCTAATACGGCAGGGAAGTTGCAGCGGAGCAACGCGATTTTATCCGCAAAAAAGTTTGCAAAAGCCTCACAGCCAATCTCCGATTCATTAGAATTTGGTCTGCCTTGTGGCACTGTAAGAGTCCAAATTATGTTAAACAATTGTGCTGGGCGCAAAGTTGCAGACGCAATCTCAGCCGCAAAGTATATTTTCTTTGTGGCTTTGACTGCCATCTCATAGGACTTCATAAACTCTCTATAAGATGTTCTAATCGCTTCGTCTCAAGTACGCCGCCATTGCCTCTCTAGTCGTCTGAGTCCCTGTTTTAATTGCCGCAACTCTTGGTTATACCAAGGTGTCGGCTTTAAACGAGGGTGCAGAGGACACTTAGGTGCGATCTCATCGATGGCTCTGCAGAGCCTGTCATTCCAGGACTCCACCAGGTCATCTAAGGAATCGCCAGGGGGCCAGGGATCCCGCAGTGCCATCAGGAACTGTTCTGGGTCCATCAGGCTCCGCGGGCAAGCTAAAATACACTCACCGCCTAAACAGGCTTGAGGTGGGAAATCCACATGAGCCTTGAGGGCATAGTGATCCAACCATGGCACTGCTATAGCAGCCAGATCGTTCACTAAAACTCCCGCCACGAAGACCAAGTCTAACATGTGCCCCGCCTGGTGAATGGGTGTTGTAACAATTTGGGAGAGTCCTAGTGTTGTCATGGAAGACACCAGGTCCATCGCCCGATTGGAGGTCGTGTCATCGGCATGAACATTGAAGTCACCCAGGATCAGAAGCCTTGGGTGCTCCAATGCCCAGCCTGCTGCGGCCTCCATCAGGGATGGTAAGGTGCTAGCCGGTGCGTTAGGCAGTCGGTACACCAGCCAGATCGCCAACCCCTCCCCAATGTCCCACGCTAGACCGGCACATTCAGTGCCCTTGATCTCTGGGGCTGGGAGAGCCCGGAAGGAGTAAGCCTCTCGTATGAACAATGCCACCCCTCCCCCCTGCCCGCTAGTCCATGACTGGTGAAAGACCAAGTATCCTGGGGGGGCCATCTGGGAGAGAGCTACGGTCTCCCCATTGCGCACCCAGGTCTCGGTCATGCATGCCAGGTCCCTTTAAAGCCCTTTAAAGCCCTCTATGGTCAGGGGCCTGTCTATCTGCGGGACCGCCTTTTCCCACACGTTCCCCGGAGAGCACTGCATTCAGGGACAAAAAATCTGTTGTCCATCCCTGGACCAAGGGAAGCTGCATTGCGGCAGACGCGAGCTAGGGCCTTCTCGGTGGCAGAGCCAGAATTGTGGAATACTCTTCCAGAGGCCATAAGGGCCCTGCGGGGATCTTTCCACTTTCCGCAGGGCCTGTAAGACCGAACTGTTTCGACAGGCCTTTGAGATCTAACCTAATTTGGGAGAGAGCTGCCACTCTACACCATTACAGAGTACCATGATCACCATTTACATTTATATTTATGTTAAAGTATATCATAGTGATACAGCACCAAAAATGTAATGGAATGTTTTAATGTTTAAGAGTTTTAAATAATTTTAAATTGTAGTTTTATTGGTTAAATTGTAAAAATGTATGTTGTTAGCTGCCCTGAGTCCGCTTGCGGAGAGGGCGGGATAGAAGTTTAAATAAATAAATAAATAAACAAACAAACAAACAAACGGGTCCAAAGGAGGGTGACGAAAATGGTGAGCTGTCTGGAGACCAAGTCCTATGAGGAAAGGTTGAAGGAGCTGGGGATGTTTAGCCTGGAGAGGAGGTGGCTGAGAAGTGATAGGATCACCCTCTTCAAGTACTTGAAGGGCTGTCATATAGAGGATGATGTGGAATTGTTTTCTGTGGCCCCGGAAGGTAGGACCAGAACCAATGGGTTGAAATTAAATCAAAAGAGTTTCCGGCTCAACATTAGGAAGAACTTCCTGACTGTTAGAGCGATTCCTCAGTGGAACAGGCTTTCTCAGGAGGTTGTGGTCTCTCCTTCCTTGGAGGTTTTTAAACAGAGGCTAGATGGCCATCTGACAGCAATGAAGATCCTGTGAATTTAGGGGGGAGGTGTTTGGAGTTTCCTGCATTGTGCAGGGGGTTGGACTAGATGACCCTAGAGCTCCCTTCCAACTCTATGATTCTATGATTCTACTTGTTATTGATTTGCTTTACCTCACCAGTGATTTGCTGTATAAAGCTATCCATTTTTTAACTTCCTCTGACATTTTGTCTTTTACTTTTACCAGTATTTAACCATTCTTTTTTCAAAATACTCTATCTTATCTTTTATTTTGTTTCTAAGATCTTCTATCTTATTTTCCATTTGTTCACACAGTTTTTGAACTAAATCAGGTGTAATCATTTTTTCTGCAGGTAGTTCTGCCAAAGGCCTTCTGACTGGTTTTTCGCCTGCAAGTATTTATTTATTTATTTACACTAGACTTTTATCTCGCCCTCTCCGCAAGCGGGCTCAGGGCGGCTTACAACAGTCATTTACACAATTTAAAACAATAAGTCAATGAAAACTATAAAACATTAATACAATTAAAATTTAAAAACTATTCCACGGTGCTGTACAATTACTATGTTGGCGGTTCTGCTTTTCAGACGGTTGGTCACTGGGAACTCTAGCTGATGTCAGGTGGCAGCTCTCTCAGTTTAAGCTCAAAGGCCTGTTAAAACAATTCGGTCTTACAAGCCCTGCGGAATGTAGGAAGGTCCCGCAGGGCCCTTATGGCGTCCGGGAGAGCATTCCATAACTCTGGTGCTGCCACCGAGAAGGCCCTGGCTCGTGTCAAACGCAACCTGGCCTCCTTTGGTCCAGGGGTGGACAACAGATTTTTTGTCCCTGAACGCAGTGCTCCCTGGGGGATATATGGGGAAAGGCTGTCCCTCAGATAAACAGGTCCCTGACCATAAAGGGCTTTAAAGGTCAATACCCACACCTTGAAACGGATTTGGAACACATTAGGTAGCCAGTGCAGCTCTTTCAGCACTGGCTGAATGTGCTCCCATCGAGGGAGCCTCATTAACAGCCATGCCACAGCGTTCTGCACTAACTGAAGTTTCCGAGTCAGCGTCAAGGGTAGTCCCATGTAGAGAGCATTACAGTGATCTATTATTGAGGTGACCGTAGCATGGATCACCATTGCTAAGTCATTGTACTCCAGAAAAGAAGACAGCTGCTGCACCCGCCAAAGATGAAAAAAGGCGGATCTAATAATGGCTGCTACCTGGGCCTCCATTGTAAGGGAGGACTCAAGGAGCACGCCCAAGCTCTTGACCTTAGGAACCGGTATCAATGGCACCCCATCTAGAGCCGGAAGCTGGACCACTCCCCTTGGACCACCCCGGCTCAGATAGAGAACCTCCGTCTTCATCGGATTCAATTTCAGCCGACTCTGCCTGAGCCAGGATGCTACGGCTTGAAGAGCCAGGTCCAGATTTTCCGGGGTACAGTCGGACTGGCCACCCATCAATAGCTAGAGCTGGGTGTCGTCTACATATTGGTGACAACCCAGTCCATACCTCCTGACAATCTGGGCAAGGGGGGACATATAGATGTTAAATAACATCAGGGACAGAACCGCACCCTGAGGCACACCACATGTGAGTGAGTGCCTCTGGGATGACTCCTCCCCTATCACCACCCTTTGTCCCCGATCTTGGAGAAAGGAAGTCAACCACTCTACAGCAGACCCCTGAATCCCCATGTCAGCAAGGTGGCCAATCAGTAGCTGATGGTCAACTGTATCAAAAGCAGCTGACAGATCAAATAATAGCAGCACTGCTGAGCCGCCCCAATCCAGATGTCGCAGGAGGTCATTCATGAGAGCAACCAGAACTGTCTCCATCCTGTGTCCTGGTCAAAAGCCAGACTGGAATGGATCCAGTGCGGAAGTGTCCTCCAGGAATCCCTGTAGCTGAATTGCCACCGCCCACTCTATAACCTTACCCAAAAAGGGAAGGTTTGATACCGGCCGATAGTTCGGCAATACAGCCGGATCTGCAGATGGTTTTTTCAAGAGGGGATGGACCACAGCCTCTTTAAGGGGTGTGGGAAAGATCCCTTCTATCAGGGATCTATTGATGATACCTTGCAGTGGTTCACGTAGCATCGTCTGGCTAGCTTTTATAAGCCAGGACGGGCACGGATCCAACCTACAAGTCGTAGGGCGTACAGCTAAAAGGATCCTGTCTACTTCCTCCAGGCTGAGTGGACTGAAGGAATCCAGAACTGGACCAGAAGACCTGCTTGGTGCCCCAAGTTCCTTCACTGTATCAAGTATGGCGGGAAGGTCGTGTCGGAGCGACAAGACTTTATTTGCGAAAAAGCTCGCAAAAGCCTCACAGCCTATTTCCAATTCTCTAATATTTTGTTTACCATGTGGTAAAATTGTTAGTGACTGAATTATACTAAACAATTGTGCTGGACGTGACATCACAGATGCAATCCGGGATGCAAAGTAATTCCTCTTTATGGCCTGAACTGCCATCTCATAGGTCCGCATAAATGACCTATAGGATGTTCTTGTAGCTTTGTCACAAGTATGTCGCCATTGTCTCTCTAGTCGTCTTAATCGACTATATTTGCCAATTTAGAAGAAGAAGATGATATTGGATTTATATCCCACCCTCCACTCTAAAGAGTCTCAGAGCAGCTCACAATCTCCTTTACCTTCCTCCCCCACAACGGACACCCTGTGAGGTGGGTGGGACTGGAGAGGGCTCTCACAGCAGCTACCCTTTCAAGGACAACCTCTTCCAGAGCTATGGCTGACCCAAGACCATGCTAGCAGATCCAAGTGGAGGAGTGCGGAATCAAACCCGGTTCTCCCAGATAAGAATCCACACACTTAACCACTACACCAAACTGGCTCTCCAGTGTAGGATAAAGTCTTAAAACAAATCTTACAAGCTTAGATTTTTTATAAACTAAGTACTTTCATTTTTCACTTTCCAAAGCTTTTAAATCATATCATCATATAAACATGAGTAACCTTATTTTTTGTTATGTAAAATTCTCCAATTGAATACAGTCTTTTAGAATAAACAAAAAATAATCCCATTGCAGACTGGTCACTGGCTAATAACTTTACTTCATACACAGTTTCATTAAAGTTAAAACTGAAAATAAGACATTAGACAGATGATTGCCCCCTTTTCTGTTTCAAAAGTTTATTAATTCCACTTTATTAAGCTTTTTGCCAGGAGTACTTAAGTCCATAAATCTTTCAATACCTTTTTTATTTTTATAATCTCCCCCCAAAAAGTGTTATCTCATTGCAAGGAGAGATTGTATCAAGTAATCAAGAGATTGATGCCAGGTATCCAAATGTTTGACCAATTTGGCAATTGGAATATAACATTGATATCCTCCATGAAGTTGTCTGATGCTTTTAAAAGCTATCGCAACATCGCATTAAACCAGTGACTTCCATAGCTAATTACGTGTTCTGTGAAGAAGTACTTCCTTTTGACCATTCTGTTTCTACAGCATTAAGTCATCGCTATTACTTCAGGGCCACTGAAGTCTATAGTAAGGTCTACTTCTTTCAGCTAGGCTTGCCATTTGCTTGCTTACAGCAAGTAAATCTCCACCCTCAAATTAAAGTGGGGGATAAAATTGCCAGACAATGGCCATTTGATGATGCTATAGGAATTTCCCTATGTCTCTGTGATCTTTAGGGGAAATTCCTAGATTGTCACTACGAGGAAATGACATCAAATGAAACACAAAATCAAGAAGAACTGAAGTCTTACCATGGTAAGAACATGAAGTATAGAAAAGATTTTCTAAACAAAACACTCAGAAAAGGTCAAACTCTAACAAGATACTCTAGAGGCATAAAATAAAATAGATAAGCATGTAGATGCCTCTTTCCACAAATAAGAGGTTCACCAAATAGCTAAATAGGAAGACTGATATGTACAGTTCATAGATGGAACATAACTATAAATGACATTAAGACAGCAAATGAAGATATACATTTGAGGAATGAAGAACATTATTAAAGTCTAGATTTCTAATGAAGACCAAGAGTTTTCAGGAATTCTGCCTAGTGAATTACCAATAAATCTAGAAAAGGTTTATGAGAAGCACGACATTGAGAATAATTGGGTCACTGGTAAAACAAGATATTAGTTTTTCAAGACTTAAGAGAGAAGATGCACGGTGAGAGGGTAGTTTTATCCAAGGAGGGGTACAGATGTTCTTCTATAACACATGCTATAACTTCAAATGAAAAGAGGTCTTGTAGGAACCAAAATTTGTGAGGTAGAATTTTAAAACACTATTCTTTTCAGAAAATAAAAATTCAGTACCTACAACAAAAGGAATTTTCAGATTTGAATGAATGAAAAATTGGGACAGTTCAAAGTAAGATAGAAAACTGTGTTAAATGTAACACTAATAGCCTTGACAGGAGACAAAGTACATAAATACAAACAATAGAGACTAGTCATGGATTTCATTGTGAGTTGCAAAAATAGCAGCCACCAAATTCTCTGGAGAAGGCTCTTGCCCAGCCTCTTCCAGCGTTTGAGGCTGAGATTGAAATTGGGAATCAGACTTGGGAAACCCTGATGCCATGCCATCTTTAGCCAGGCAAATACAACGTGCCAGAACCCACAAAAGACCTGCAAGAGAAAACACAGCAGCATGCCTGCACCCCCAGGTAAGGGGAGCTGAACCATGCCAAGTTAATAAGCCCAAAGACCAAATTCAGTTGTTCCTGAACCTGCATTTGGATAGGAACCCTCATTTTCACTCCTTTTAATTGTTTTTAAAGAGTGGTTTTCAATGTCTGATTAGCATGTTCCACAATAGCTTGACCTGTGGAATTATATTAAATGTCATGCTGGAATTAATGTTCCACAATAGCTTGACCTGTGGAATTATATGAAATGTCATGCTGGAATTAAATGTTCCATTGTGTACAAAAATCAACAAATTAAAAAAAAAAAGGTAAAGTGAAATGGGATTCAGCAAAAAAAATACAGAAATATAGACAGAGGCCTTGTCTAGCATGTACAAACTAACAGGCACATAGTAAAATCTGTTATCACCCCCCCCCCCCCCCTTGTGTTCTTGCAGCAGGGAGGATGAATGTCTGGAACCATCGTTTGTTGCTGCTGTTTCCAGAGAGGACAAATTTTCAGATGCATGCTTTTATGGGCAATTTGAAGTCACCAGGGCCATTTTTTACTGCTGGCGTGTGTGCATGTGAGACCATATCTTAATTCTAGAAAATATTAGAACATACTTGAGATTAAATCAAGAGAAGAGCAAAATTAATTCTATATCACATGGCTGATCAATAATGTTTTTTTTTATTATTTGTTTTCATGAAAAGAAAAGCTAGGGTTAAAAATGAGGTTGCCCTTTGCTTTTCAGAGCAATTTGTAACACAAAGGGTTACATTCCTTAGCTCCATGCAAAGAAGCACTAAGCTATTTATTGCTCTAGTGAGACTCCACTCATTTCCTATTTCTTCTCTAAAGGCAGAGCGAGAGGAAAATGGCTGTAAGCACATGTCTTTGTTTTAATTAAAAACAATTCTTCTATGGGGGAAGGAGCAACTTTTGTAAAAAAAATCTGGCTGGGGTTTGTGAAATGCTATCTGTCTGTCTGCCGCTCCTCTATTGGCAGTAAGACTTTGTGGGCTGTTTTTGTCTTCATTGCACAAGCCTGTTATTTGTACTTGGCCCACCTTGCAGGGCTGGCGTGCAAGTTCAGAGCAGAGTTGTTAGTAATGAGGAAAAAAATAGGTAAGTGTGTCAATTGCTTTTGGTTCCTACTAAGCATTCAATGAAATTATTAAGCAGTCAGGCTAAAATAGATAAAAGGAAGTACTTCTTCACCCAAAGGGTGATTAACATGTGGAATTCACTGCTACAGGAGGTGGTGGCAGCTACAAGCATAGCCAGCCCCAAGAGGGCAGATATAGAGCAGAGGTCCATCAGCTGCTATTAGCCACAGTATATATATACATATATATGTGCATGTGTGTATGCATAGAAGAAGAAGTTGGATCTATATTCTGCCCACCCTCACAACAGATACCTTGTGAGGTGGGTGGGGCCAAGAGAGCACTGACAGAAACTGCTCTTAACCAGAACAACCTCTGAGAGGGCTATGACCGCCCAAGGTCACTCCAGCAGTTGTAAGTGGAGGAGTGGGGAATCAAACCCAGTTTTCCCAGATAAGAGGCTGCACACTTAATCACTACACCAAACTGACACATATATTGGTCACTGGATGACACAGAGTGCTGGACTGGATGGGCCATTGGTCCGATCCAACACAGCTTCTCCTATGTTAGTTTACAAACCACACAGGTTAACAGTATAATCAGGAAGATGATTATTAGCACAATGTGTTGAGTTTGGTCAAAACCAAAAAAAAAAAATGTTTTTCCAGTGCTTTGGCATTTAGGTAAAAATAGCTATGACTGAGAAAGGAAAATAAATAAGTAGGGAAGTAACACTTTTTAAAATCTTATCAGCATGTATATTGGCCTGAGCAATCACACCAAGAAGATTAAAATGACTTTAAATAGTAAGCAATGAGAAAGGTAACAACAAAAAATTAAAACCCTCAAGATTAAAAATATAGCCAATCAAATCAAGGTCAATTTGGAGAGATACATGCACCAGGAAGTTGATGAATCAAATTAAGCGCATGTAAGGTATCCTATTAAAAGCCTATTGAAAGCCTGTGTGAATAATAACAATTTCAGCCTGCTGCACTGAGCACTGCCACAAAGTAAAGTGCATCTTTTACACTTCCCCCCAGCAAATTGAGTACTCATTTGACCAATCTCAGAAAAATGAAAGGCTGAGTAACCTTGAGGCAGCTACCTGAATCCAGCTTCCACCAGGATCAAACTCAGGCCGTAAGCAGAGCTCAAGACTGCAGTATTGCAGCTTTAACACTCTGCACCACGGGGCTCTTTTTGAATACAAATTAGCATTTTCCTTGGTCAATTTCATCATCAATTCTCCTGCTGCATCAGGATTATCAATCTGTCTTCTGATTGCTGCCTGAAGACAATTGATAAGGTCTAAGTAGGGCTCTTGTAGCTTTTGACAGACAGTTGCAAAATTATGGGCTGGTTTCCCTTCTGTGGGTACCTTGACAAAGGCCTGTAAAGCACATTTTACAGTGTATCCATTAGAAAGTCCTTGTAAAAGATTTTGCACATTGGTTTCCCCTATGTCCATATCTCTGATAGCCTTTACCGATAAAAGGTCAGGCAACTCTTCCCCTGTCAAATGTACAGGGCTAATAGACAACATTTCTGCTAATTCTGGGACATCTTCCAATTTAGCCTGATCAAGTTCCTTCTCCAAAACTTCACAGACCATGCGTCCCGGGGCGTTAGATGGTGGGCCCACGGGTGGATCTGTTGGTGCAGGAGGAGGGGAAGAAAGAGGAGGAAGAAGAGGAGGGGCAGGGGGCACAAGTTGGACACCAGTGCCTTTTAGGGGACAATCTTTGGAGAGCTTGGGTTAGAAACGGGCATAAATTTCTCTACTACATACCTGCATTTATGCCAGACTTGCAGCAGTTCAATAGAAGCTCGGGGCTCTGTGTGAAAGTTTAAGAGAACCTCCCTCCGGATACTAGGGGCATTGCTTACTGATCTCTTGTAACAGAGTCTTAAGTTGGCCAGAAGTCACGGACCCGCCGGACTTTTGGATCAAAAACTTTAACTCACCTAAATGTTTCTGCTCAGCCTGAGAGAACAGTCCACCCATTACTTACCAAATGAAAGGGGTCGTTGAGAACGACAGAGTGCTCACTTTGGGGCCTTATGCCAGGCGTTTGATAAGTAGGAGCTGAGCTGCTGGGCTGTGCCAGGTGATACCTGAAAGCAGGAGCTCTCCCTTGTCCCGGGAGCTGAGCTGTCCTTGCTTCGGTGAGCTGTCCCTGCTTTGGGGCACCACTTGTTGGGATGAACCACACAACACGCGTGTTGAAGAGAAAATGCTCCGCTTGCAAAGGCAAGCTTCCTTTATTACATAGGGTTCAGGTATCCAAAAATATCTCAGCTTAAGACATAGTAACACAAAGATTCTCACAGGAAGCATGTAAAACATTCTGCTTAGTATGCACAAAATCTACAGTAGCTTAGCAAGTTCTTGAAATATCTTGTCTCAATGTGACTGATGTGAGAGCGTCTATGTTTCCAGACATTACAGGGTCTGGGTAACTGGGCTTGTGACACTCCCACGCCTTTAGGGGTTACAGTAGCAAGCAGATACCATTTCAGCTGTATAGTCCTACAGCTGAAATGGTGTCTGATCCACTATATGTTGCATGACTATGGGAAATGCTGAGCACTTCTAAGGCACTACCACCATGTTTAGATGATGCTTGGTTTCAAATTATGTTAATATAGGTTGAAGAAAATTCAGCAGACCTCAAAATAATTGAATAGATGTTTGCTAAGCTGGCTATTACACAGGGTACTGTATATATACAGGGTACTGTATTACACAGGGTACTGTATATATATATGACTATGGGAAATGCTGAGCACTTCTAAGGCACTACCACCATGTTTAGATGATGCTTGGTTTCAAATTATGTTAATATAGGTTGAAGAAAATTCAGCAGACCTCAAAATAATTGAATAGATGTTTGCTAAGCTGGCTATTACACAGGGTACTGTATATATATTACTGGCATATATGAGTAATAAAAACTGTAATGTGTGTTATTATAACATGTAACATGTAGCTCAAATTGTATTACAAATGGAATATGCCTATGCATATTCAGGTTTTTTCCTGGCCAAGATACTATCAATCCTGGCTGGGGGGAATCAATTGAACACTCTAAGATAAAAAGAAGGTTTTCATTAGAGTTTGGAGTACTGTGTACAATTCTGGTCACCATACCTTGAAAAAGATATTACAGCATTGGAAAAAGTCCAAAAAAGGGCAACTAGAATGATTAATGGGTTGGAACACTTTCCCATGAAGAAAGGTTAAAGCACTACGGGCTCTTTAGCTTGGAGAAATGACGACTATGGGGTGACATGATAGAGATTTACAGGATTATGCATGGATAGAGAAAGAAGTACTTTTCTCCCTTTCTCACAATACAGGAACTCGTAGCCACTCAATGAAATTGCTGAGCAGTTGGGTTAGAACAGATAAAAGGGAGTACTTCTTCACACAACACATGGAATTCACTGCCACATGAGGTGGTGGCAGCCACATGCATAGACAGCTTCAAGAGGGGAATGGATAAGCATATGGAGCAGAGGTCCATCAGTGACCATTAGCCACAGCTTATTGTTGGAACTTTCTGTCTGGGGCAGTGATGCTCTGTATTCTGGTGCTTGTGGTGGGGGGGGGGGCACAGTGGAAGGACTTCTAGCCCCACTGGTGGACCTCTCAATGGCACTTGGGTGTTTTTGGCCACTGTGTGACACAGAGTGTTGGACTGGATGGGCCATTGGCCTGATCCAACATGGCTTCTCTTGTGTTCTTATGGTTCATGATAACACACATATTTTCTGCTGGGCTTTTCAGCTAACTGCTATAAAGGAAAATATTATCTAGTGTGGATATGGTAGATACTTTGGCCAGAAAAAAATGAAGAGAAAGAGTAGTTGCCCCACCTAAAAGTGGTGCATAAAACTAAATAAAAAGAGAACTAAGGATTCGTATGTATGCACAGCAGACAACCACATACAAAACTAAATCTGCACTGGTGCTTTCTGTTGAAGCAATTCCACCAGTGAAACAAAACGGCTACATTTCAGTTTTAAAATTGACATGTCTTCAGCACTCGGATACAATGCTACCCAAACAATCTATGGAGTCCTAGTTTTCCCCCTGTGTGCCCATAACAGTTCTATGGTCAAAGCCACAGTATTTGGATGCTAGATGAAAGCCTTTCATACTTAGTGTCATGAGCCCTGATGAGGAGGAGCTGGGAGGGTTAACAGACCTGGAAGAGTTGCCAGCCAGTTCCTCAGCTGAACAAACAGCAGCTGGCCTATCAATCACTCTCCAGGCACCAGTGTCAGCTGTTGATGATCAATCTCCTCCAAGCTCTCCTCCTCCCATCTCAAGAGTTCAAAGCAGGCTCCGGAAAGAACTTTCAGAGCGAAGACATGAGGCACGCTGAGGCTTCAGATCTCTCGGCCCTGAATTCTAGCAGAGTCACTGCCACCCAGGGAGTAGGCTGATTGAAACTCCCATATAGCTCCCACCCAGGACCTGGTAACCTTGTGGAAGCAACAGGTCTATTCTCTGGCTTGCATCCACGCTCCTTCCTGATCCTGACCTGCTTGATTTCCTTGGCACCCTGACCTTTTGGCTTTTGGACATTGACTTCTGATTCCGGTTTGTGATTCTGCATTGGTGACTTGGCTTCTGCTTGACTTCCTGGACTTTGACCTTGGACTGGCTTTGGACTCCTGCCTGACTGCACCCTGATAATGTGACACTTCGCATTATTGTGGCCTTCTACAAGTTCTGTGCTTGTATGTGAAATCTAGTCATACATGGACCTTGAAAACTGCAGACAAGATGAAACTAGAAAAAGTAATAAGAGCAGTAGTGCAATTGTGTGACATCCAAGTGACATATCTTTCTGTTGTGAACCAAATATCTCTGTATTTGAAACAAGTGTTTAAATTTTATTTGCTCAGTTCCTTAGTATGCTGCCTTTCTCTCCAGTAAGGACCCAAAATGGCTTTCACCACTTTCTCCTCTATTTTATCTTCACAACAACCCAGTGAGGTTAGTTAGGGTGCAAGTTTGTGACTGGCCCAAGGTCACCCAGTGAGCTTCAAGGGCACAAGTGGGAGTTCAAACCCGAGTCTCCCAGATACTGGTCAGACACTTTTAATTACTATACCATAATGGCTCCGAATAAATCCAAAGAAACTGGTTTAAGCTGAGGTACATCATTTCAGGATGTTAGATGATTCATACCAGCAAATAATGAATTCTCCTTAAATCTATACTTGCATGTGAAGAAGACAGTCAAAGAAAAAAATATTCTTTATTTATAATTGCGCTCATGGGACGTGAACAAGGGCGCTCTCTCAAAAGTTGCTGTTTTAGAAAAGGTTTCATTTCTTCAAAAGCCAACTAGGCTTTAATTCCCCCCCCCCCCCCGACTTTGGAAATGTCATGATTCATTAAGGCTAGATCAGTCATGCAGTGAAATCATTGCAGCTGAAGGATGTGATACATCTAAAGCAGTAACACCCTTCCAACAAAGCACAGGCACCTAGTGATTTATGACTTGAACTAACATTTAGGCAATTCAGAACAATAAACCTTCTTCAAAGTAGTTCTTCTTTAACTCAGCTGTAGCCAATGTATACTTTCTGCCCACTCTTTCCTTGGTTAAACTTCACAGCAGTAAACTCCATTGTTGGATCAAAAAAAGTTCATGATGGCTGCTATTAAGCAGGGACTTTAAACACAAATTGCAGCAAGAACTCAATTACATAACTGTCTTCTTCATCCTCACGACAGCTACAATTATGAGTCAATACCCATTTTCAAAATGAAACAGGAAGTTAGTTCCCACCTTTGACTATATGGCTAGATTGACGAGTGAGATCTTAGAGGCTGCTGATTTGAGGATATGATCTGAATTTCATAGTCACTAATTTAGTGCTGAACAAAATGATAGTGTAATTAAAAGCGGGGAGGTTCTGCTTGATACACAGATGTTCCCTTCATCTAACTGTTGCCCACATAGCTTATAAAAATAGAATTTATTTTCCTCCAGCAGCCAACTAATTTCTGGCCTCTGGTCCTTCAATTCAGATAGCATTCGCATAGGCAAAACATTATCAATTAGTATGTATTTATTTACCCTTCAGTTTGGCCTTTTGGCATATTCTGAACTTTTCAGCTTTTTATGAGCATTTTCCATCATAATAGTGCAAAGCCCAATCTAGTTGTCAGCAGATCAATATTTGGGCAAACATGGCCCAACCCTGCACTCCATAGTCCTGTTAGTGGGTAAACAGTGAATTATGTAGATATTTTGGGCCTAGCTACTGAGCAATTAACACCCAACCTTACCAATTGTCCTAACAAAAAGGCAGATAATGGCTCCACCTGCAACTCAGCAGAATTGCAATTGGGCTTGTTTAAACATGGCTCTGTTTGATTGGCTGAAATACTATTGAACAAATAAAGGGCAGACTTTGTCCTAGTTTACTAGTTTCTGGGCAAATAGCCTGCGTAAAAAAAGTATTCAATAGCTACTAAGTAAATAAAGCCACTATCTTTTCCCAAAAGATACCAGCATTACATACTGTAGCAAATGTTCTCTTTCATTACAAAGAAATGCCTTGCCTGTTACTTGATTTGTCTGTTAAGAAAAGTGTTGTATATCCTTTCCTGCAAATCCACATTTTTAGAAATCACAGATATCAGTTTTTTAAAGTAATAATGACAGTATGAGAAATGGCGAAGAAGTTGTTAGTGTCAGAAATTAGTTTTTCACTATACATTTATATACTATTACATTTTTGTCATAACTTTAATGAATTATGAGAAACTGAAGAGTTTAGGATTAGGTTTCATGGTACCAATAATTACAAAATATGGTCCTTAAAACACAAAACTTTGAAGGCTGAAAAAATGAAACTGGTTCCTAAAATTTTGGGCAGGCTCCTAGAAGCCAAATAAATTATGTCAAAACCTGGGTTAATGAATAAGTGCACGTAACAAGCAAGTGGCCAGAACCTTTAAAAACTCTAATATGGCAGGTGACAAGCCCAAAGCCCTTTTCTACATGTACTGGAAGTCTACCAACCAAATGTATCAGGATCATGCACTCCTGAAACCAGACATTAACACAAAGTTACCAACTTCCAGGTGAGGCTTAGAGATCTGGAATTACAATTGATCTGAACTGATCTCCAGATTGGAGAATTCAGTCTCCCTGGGAAAATGGCCTCTTTGAAGGATTGTATGGTACTATACCCTGCTGAGGTCCCTCCTCTCCCCAATCCCCACTGTTCCCCGGCTTTACCCCCAAAGCTCCAGGAATTTCCACCCTTGGAATGTTGTCTGAATTCCCAGTGTATCTTGTGCAGGGCCCTCTGAAACAAGTGAAATAAAATGTGGGAGCATGCCTTGACTTAACGTTGTCTACTATATCAATTCAATTATTTACTTTATGTTTACGGTTTTTACAACCTAAGTCATAAACAACAAACCCTTATCCCATGGGATGAGAACCTAAAGGTTAGTTATCATGTAACTAAACAAGATCTATTATAGAAATATATTTTTTAAATGTGCTAGATAAAGTTTAAGTATGTACATGTTAAATCAAAAGGGAATTGTACTATTTTCAGAGAGATCACAGACATCCTAGAGCAGGGGTTGCCAAACTTTCTTACTGTAAGAGCCACATAGAATAAACATCAGATGTTTGAGAGCTGCAAGGAAGGAAGGCAAATAGATGGGGAGGGAGAAGTTAAAAGAAAGCAATTTTAACTTTAAATGCATTCTCCAAGCCACTGGCTGGCTTGACTTGGAGAAGTGATTTAAAGAGATAAATGCCTTCTCCAAGCTCACCGATAGGGTGGGGGGGGCTTCGAGAGCCACACAATATGTATGAAAGAACCACATGTAGCTCCAGAGCCACAGTTTGGTCACCCCTGTCCTTGAGGAAGGTGCATAAGGGAATGAGGCAGAATTACAACTATATGAGTCCCTCCAGATTGCTGTCTCCACAGCAGAAGTAGATATAAACTACATACACATTAGGAAGACCTTTAAAAACAGAGCTAATAAAACTACAGTTTTAACGTTTCTTAAATCATGAGCAATTGAACCAGTAACATTAGCTGGCATTTGGAGTGCAAAACAGCCTTAATCCCCTCAATGCTGCAGTAATTCAGACATTAAAACTTGTCAGTTTACACTATTGCAGCAATCCCCATTTGACCTAGGAATGTATCTATGCATCTAATTCTGAATATGGACATAGACAGGGCTTTTTGGGTAGAAAAAGCCTAGCAGGAACTCCCTTGCATATTAGGCTACACACCCCTGATGTCACAATTGTTTCACACAGGGGAGCCAAAAAAATTATATATATATATATATACACACACACACACACACACACATATATATATACGCACTGTGGCTAATAGCCACTGATGGACCTGTGCTCCATATTTTTATCTAAACCCCTCTTGAAGGTGGCTATACTTGTGGCCGCCGCCACCTCCTGTGGCAGTGAATTCCACATGTTAATCACCCTTTGGGTGAAGAAGTACTTCCTTTTATCCGTTTTAACCTGTCTGCTCAGCAATTTCATCGAAAAGCTTAGGAGAGAGCAGCAGCAGTGAGGAACAAGAGAAAGTGGTGAGCAGGAAGGGGGATTGAAAACTGGAGTAGAAAGAGAGCTGGGAAGAAAGGCAGGCTTGTATGGATTATGGAGTTGCCTCCCCCATGAGTTTCATAGGTCCCCAGTTTCTTTAAGTCTAATGTCTAATCAAGACTTGAATCTTATCTTTGTTTTCCCCCCTCTCGGGTACATTACAAATGATATAGTTTTCTTTTTTCATATTTTCAACTACAGCTGGTGCAGAATGTGGCAGCATATGTGCTGATGGTGATGCTGTGTGCTCATATTCAACCGGTGCTCCACCAGTGCCTAGAGAGTACCAGATCCAGTTCAAGGTTCTAATGCTGACTTTTAAAGCACTATGTGGCCAGGGACCTGCATATCTCAGGGACCAGAACTGGAATACTGTGTGCAATTCTGGTCACCGCACCTCAAAAAGGATATTATAGCATTGGAAAAAGTCCAGAAAATGGCAACTAGTATGATTAAAGGGTTGGAACACTTTCCCTATGAAGAAAGGTTAAAACACTTGGGGCTCTTTAGCTTGGAGAAACGTCAGCTGCAGGGTGACATGATAGAGGTTTACAAGATAATGCATGGGATGGAGAAAGTAGAGAAAGAAGTACTTTTCTCCCTTTCTCACAATACAAGAACTCGTGGGCATTCGATGAAATTGCTGAGCAGACAGGTTAAAACAGATAAAAGGAAGTACTTCTTCACCCAAAGGGTGATTAACATGTGGAATTCACTGCCACAGGAGGTGGCGGCGGCTACAAGCATAGACAGCATCAATAGGGGGTTAGATAAAAATATGGAGCAGAGGTCCATCAGTGGCTATTAGCCACAGTGCGTATATATATGTGTGTGTGTGTGTGTGTGTATGTATATATATATATATATATATATATATATATATATATATATAATTTTTTTGGCCACTGTGTGACACAGTGCCATTGGCCTGATCCAACATGGCTTCTCATGTTCTTATGTTCCTGTATGTAGGCTTTCCTCTTCCTGCAGAGCTTTATGTTCAATCAGTCAACACTTTCTGGTTATACCTCCCCTGAAGGATGTCCAATTAGCCTCCACTAGGGCCAGGATATTTTTGACCCTGGCCCCAACCTGGTAGAATGAGCTCCCATCTGAGATCAGGGCCCTGTGGGATCTACTGCAATCCCACAGGGCCTTAAGGCAGAGCTGTTCTGCAGGGCTTTCAGTTGAGGCAGTGGATGCCCTAGCTCAACATCCCATGACATTGCTCAGAAGCCCAGCAGGAACTCATTTGCATATCAGCCACACCCTGTGGCATCACCATTGTTTCACACAGGGCTTTTTTGAAGAAAAAGCCCAGCAGCAACTCTTTACATAATAGGCTACACCCCCTATCACACAGCAAGGGCCTGCGAGGGCCTTCTACTGACTGTCACCACTCTGGTAAGGATCTGTATGATAGGGCCCAGAGCACCCAACCATCCAACCACTCTTGTCTTCTTTATTAATAAATATTTCTTAACTATCTTAACGTGTCCAAGGAGACGTGAGAACCCAGGCAGTACAACAACAAAAAGAAGTTTATTATTAGTGCTCTAAAACAACAAGTGGATGACAAAGGTTTATAAGTGTTATAATGAATATGAAACAGTAAAGCTTGATGCAAATAAGCAGAAGTCTGAACGTGTTTAGCTACACATTCCCTGCTCTAATACAACTCACCCCCTTAAGTAAGGGATCCCTCCTGCTGCCTTCCCTCCTGCGACCTTTTCCAGAGAGAACACACCCTGTCTGTGCTTGGCCTTTTTATGCTCTCTTCCCAGGTCCCAGCCTTCTTTGAGCTAGTTTACCTCCAAAACCTTGCCACCCATTAGAAGGACAGAAGGGATCCTGAGCAATGTAAACTTTCCTCAGTATCTCCTAGGCAGCCTTCTCTGGGACCTGCAGGCATCACTAGGCCCAGGATCATGACACCCCCTGATCAGGCCTGGCGCTGAAATTTGCCCCCCACCCCCTCCTTTTTCTGTTTTTCATAAACTTTCACACGAGGAGCACACGTGGCCTAATGACATTATGATGATGTCATCAGGCTGTGCACTGCGCGTGCAGGCCCCCCTAATCTCGGCCGTCTTCTGCTTTGAAGCATGAGGGAGCCAGGCACCTCCCCCACTGCCGAGGCTTGCAAAGCCTCGGCAAGAGCGGGAAGACAGCAGAGCCACTGGCTCTGAGCATGCTCGCTTCCCGCCCTCCCATCTTGCCGAGGCTTGCAAAGCCTATGTTGCACCCCCCCAGGCCGATCCTTACTCCTGGTGACAGGGGGAGGGGGGCCAAGCGGAGCACAGCCGATCGTGCCAGATGGAGGGAGGTGCCACTGTGGGAGCCGGTGTCCTAGGCCATCGCCTAGTTCACCAACTCCCACGGACCAGCTGGAACTGCATTCCTGTGCGTTCCTGATCAAAAAAAGCCCTTCTCAAAAGGTTTCTATCTGTGTGTTACTACCATGGTAACTGTTACTTTGCTTTTTAGCACAGAATTTGCATTTTACATGCCTGGATTTTTAAACCTTTATATTCTGTTTCTCATCACGATATTACATGACCTGTAAGCTGCCCTGAACCCACCTTGTGGAAAGGGCAGGATATAAATAAAAGGAAATAAATAAATAAATAAATATTATTTTTTAACCATTAGCCTAAGTGAGAGTTATATCCTTAATGGCTTTTTAAAAAAAGTGAAGTGCAAAGAGACCTAGTATGATGAAGTTGTTACAATACTGGACTGAAACATGCAAGACCCAGGTTAGGTTCCTTACTCTGATATGGAAGCTTTCTGGATGATTTTGAGACAGTTACACACTCTCAGCCTTACTTACCTAAGTTTATCGAAGCCTAACTTCAATAAACTTAATAATAATAATAAATTTATTTTTGTATCCCACCCTCCCCTGCCAAAGGCAGGCTCAGGGTGGCTCTCAGGACAAACTTAGAACTATGCTGGGTAAAATCCCATGGTCAGAAATACTTAGGAAGAAGGGGGTTCAGGAAGGGTGGGAGTTTCTTAAAACCAAAATACTGAAAGCGCAATCACAGATGATTCTTATGAGAAGAAAAAATGGAAAAAGCCTAAAGAAGCTGAAATGGCTCCATAAACAGCTCTCTAAAGACTTGAGAAATAAAAAAGACTCCTTTAGGAATTGGAAGGAGGGCCTTATAACCAAGGATGAATATAAACAAATCACCAGTGCTTGTAGAGAAAAAGTTAGGAAAGTTAAAGCTCGGTATGAGCTTAGGTTGGCCAAAGATGCTAAAAACAACAAAAAAGAGTTCTTTTCTTATGTTCAGAGTAAGAAAAGGGGCAAGGACATGGTAGGCCCATTGCTAGGGCAGGAAAGTGAAATTGTAACGGGTAATGAAGAGAGGGCGGAACTGCTCAATTCCTACTTTTCCTCAGTCTTCTCTTCTAAGGGAAACGGTGCTCAAGATGGCAAAAACAGAACATATAAGGAGGGTATGAAGTTCCAACCTAGGATCAGCATAGGAGTACTACATAAACACCTAGTTTCATTAAATAAAACTAAGTCCTCAGGGCCAGATGAATTGCATCCAAGGGTTGTAAAAGAGCTTGCGGATGTAATTTCTGAGCTTCTGGCTATTATTTTTGAGAATTCTTGGAGAACAAGAGAGGTGCCGGAAGATTGGAGGCAGGCAAATGTTGTCCCTATCTTCAAGAAGGGGAAAAAGAGGATGCGGGTAACTAATGACCCGTCAGCTTGACGTCTATACCTGGAAAAGTTTTAGAACAAATCATCAAACAGTCAGTCCTGGAACATTTAGAAAGAATGGATGTGATTACTAAGAACCAGCATGTTTTACTCAAGAACATGTCATGTTAGACTAACCTGATCAATTTTTTTGAAAAAGTGACTACCTTGCTGGATCAGGGGAATGCTATAGACATCATTTATCTTGATTTCAGTAAGACTTCTGATAAAGTTCCACATACTATCCTTGTTGACAAGTTGGTAAAATATGGTTTGGATCCTGTTACCGTTAGGTGGATCTGTAACTGGTTGACAGATCGCACCCAAAGAATGCTTGTGAATGGTTCCTTATCCTCTTGGAGAGGAGTGACAAATGGAGTGCCTCAAGGATCTGTCCTGGGACCTGTTTTGTTCAACATCTTTATCAATGATTTGGATGAAGGAATAGAGGGAATGCTGATACTATGCAGATGATATTAAATTGGGAGGGGTTGCAAACACAGAAGAAGACAGAAACAGGATTGAGGATGACTTTGACAGGCTGGAAAACTGGGCTAAAACCAATAAAACGAATTTTAACAGGGATAAATGTAAAGTTCTGCACTTAGGTAGGAAAAATCCAATGCATGGTTATAGGATGGCGGAGACTTGTCTTAGCAGTAGTATGTGCAAAAAGGATCTAGGGGTCTTAGTGGATCATACGCTGAACATGAGTCAACAGTGTGATGCGGTGGCTAAAAAGGCAAATGCAATTTTGGGCTGTATCAACAGAAGTATAGTGTCCAGATCACGTGATGTGATGGTATCGCTTTACTCTGCTCTGGTAAGAGCTCACCTGGAGTATTGTGTTCAGCTTTGGGCATCACATTTTAAGAAGGATATAGACAAGCTGGAATGGGTCCAGAGGAGGGTGACAAAGATGGTGAGTGGTCTGGAGACAAAGTCCTATGAGGAAAGGTTGAAGGAGCTGGGGATGTTTAGCCTGGAGAGGAGGCGGCTGAGAGGTGATATGATCACCCTCTTCAAGTACTTGAAGGGCTGTCATATAGAGGATGATGTGGAATTGTTTTCTGTGGCCCCGGAAGGTAGGACCAGAACCAATGGGTTGAAATTTAATCAAAAGAGTTTCCAGCTCAACATGAGGAAGAACTTCCTGACCATTAGAGCGATTCCTCAGTGGAACAGGCTTCCTCGGGAGGTTGTGGTCTCTTCTTCCTTGGAGGTTTTTAAACAGAGGCTAGATGGCCATCTGACAGCAATGAAGATCCTGTGAATTTAGGGGGGAGGTGTTTGTGAGTTTCCTGCATTGTGCAGGGGGTTGGACTAGATGACCCTAGAGGTCCCTCCCAACTCTATGAATCTACCACAGAAGGGTGTTGTGAGGAAAAACTATCCAACCTATGTAGCAGCCATAATAATCCAGACTGTCCCTCTCTTGCTGGAGCTTGGAAGCTAAGCAAGGTTGGTACTTGGATGGGAGTCCACCAAGGAAAACTAGGGCTACTCTGAAGAGGAATACCATGGCAAACCATCTCTGTTCATCTCTTGCCTTGGAAAACCCCATGAGGTGGCACTTCATGGGGTTGCCATGAGTCAGTTGCAACTTGAAGGTATAGTTCACCTTTTCATACAGCCAGCACCGGCCCGTGGGTGTGTGGCACCTTAGGCAGGCCCCCCCGCTGCCCCCTGCCACCCTCCCATGCCACACCGAGCTGAAGTGCCCACCTGCCACCTCCCCCCCTTCCCTTCCCGTCCTGTCCATCGCTGCCCCCACAATCACTGCGCCAGGGCCCTGCAAGCCCCAACCCAGCATGTATCTTACCTTTAGAGGCCCATTCTTCTAAAGATAAGATGCATGCTGCATCTGGGCTCACAGGGCCCTTGCGCACTGCTGTGATCGCACAGGCGGTGACAGGAGGTGATGGGAAGGGAAGGAATGGGAAGGGGGGAGGAGGGGACAGATGCTGCACCTCAGCGTGACATGGGGGTGTGATGGAGCACCACGGGGCCCCTGCGCAGCACGCTGTGATCACGTGGGCTGGCAGGCGGTGATGGGAAGGGAGGAGGGGGCGAGTGGGTGCCACACCTCTGCATGGCAGGGAGGTGGCAGGTGGGACAGAGCGTGGCGGGGGAAGGTAAAGGAGGGGCGGCGGGTGTGCACGGGGGCAGAGGAAAGCAAACTAGGCACTTGCCTGGGGCACCGGGAGGGGGGAGCCCAATTTGGTGCCCCTACCCTCCCAGCACCCTAGGCAACCACCTAGTTTGCCTAGCAGGTGAGCCGGCCCTGCATGCAGCATATGACTCTGGAGCCACATATGACAGAGCAAGCAGCGGCAGGCCCAGCTTCTCCCAGGAGGGGGTGCTCATGGGCAGCTCCACATCTCTCACTCTCTTTGCAAGCCCATTGGAGATGGGAGATGGCAGAGAGGACAGAGTGCACAGTCTGGGAGTATGTGGCTGCCTAGTGACTTCCCACTGCTGGAGACCTTTTTTTGAGCTGGAGCCAGCTGGAGCTGCGTTCCTGTGTGTTTATATATATGTGCCATTTCCTAATAAAAAAATTGCAGCAACCTATGTTTGGGCTGCAGAAATTTTATGGATTATTAATCAATATGCCAATTATTAGCAAATTGTATAATTTCAGTTATACAAATGGGCTTTCTTATGTTAGCTCTCTGTTGATCTCTTTGCATTATACTATTGCAGCTTGTAATTTCTCAGAAAAGAAAGGTTCTTCTTCCAGAAAATGGCAAAACAAACGGGAATTAACTATGCATTATTGCGTGAAAATCAATTTTTGTCAATTTTTTTTAACAGAGAAAAATGAAACCTATGCTGATGTGAAGTTTCTGCATCCACCAGCATTTCTCTTTTGCTCTAATGGAAAGAAGAAAGACTTGTGGGGCGGGGGAAGGCAGAGTCTCATTTCCATTCCGTTCTCATACATTCTCTTGTATTGCGGGACCTGCAGAATGTAACTGCTGCAGCAGGACAAACAAAGGCACTATTCAGTATGGAAGGCAGCTTCCCTTCCGCACCACTCTCTGACCACAGAGAGGTTGGCTTGTGCATAATCTCTGACGGACACAGGATTCAATGACTGAAGAAAACACTCAAAGGATTCCAATTCATTCTTGTGAATTTCTCTAGTGGGATGAAGACTTCCTTTTTCAGTACCAGCCTGAACCATAAAAATCAGCTGCAGTTCACTTTCTTCCCAAACTATGTACAGAAAGCAGGGCTTTGCTTATGGTGATCTCAGTGCTGTTACCCCCTACTTTTTCTGGATGGTATGCTCCAAAGTTGCTGAAGTTGTAAGAATATATTGTTTGTAATCTACCACCTCTGAAATCCCATTGCAGGGTCATTTCCTGACTTTTGTGTCGCTTCAGTCAAGCCCCTTAAAATTCCCATTCCCTTGTGACTTAGCAAACCAAGTACATAATTGCAGTGTTCTCTCGTAACCATCCAATGACACACAGGTTTATATTTTAAATGGGGATGGGGAACAGGAAAACATGTAAACTGTCAGCAATTGCCTTTGAGATATTCTTTAAAATACTATATACACATGAAACAGCCAAAGTTAACCATTTTAATTCCCAACTATTTCCATGGATCAGATAAACACATGGTTAAATTTCTTCCATTGTAAGACAAGGATTTTAAAAGTGCTTAGCTTTGGCTGCTCTGTGCAAATTTTTAAAACTTTACAAATTATGGTTTGTATTCATACTGTATAATCAGATCACAAGAAATTTAAAGACTGTGTGAAGTTTTTTTTTAAAAAAAAACCCTTGCTGTATTGTATATCAGTCTTCATTGAATCTCCTTATTGATACGATATGGGAATCTAAATATTTCAGAATAGCATTATGGTGTAGTGGTTAGAGTGCTGGATTAGGAACTGGAAGACCCAGGTTAGAATCCTCACTTGGCCATGGTAGCTTGCTAGATGACTTTATGCCAGTCACATACTTTCAACCTAATCTACCTCACAGGACTGTGGTGAGGATAAAATGGAGGAGAGGTAGGGTTGCCAAGTCCAACCCCAGAAATATCTGGGGACTTTGGGGGTGGAGCCAGGAGACACTGGGGTGGAGCTAGGGGGGATGAGGGGAAACGGCGCCGGGGAGCATGGCGAGCCGCCCCGCAGCTGCCGCCTCTTCTCCGCTCGCCGTGGCTGCTCCTCCGAGATGGGCTCAGGCTGAGCCCATCTCAGAGGAGCAGCCACGGCGAGCAGAACATGTGAACATATGAAGCTGCCTTATACTGAATCAGACCTTTGGTCCATCAAAGTCAGTATTGTCTTCTCAGACTGGCAGCGGCTCTCCAGGGTCTCAAGCTGAGGCTTTTCACACCTATTTGCCTGGACCCTTTTTTGGAGATGCCGGGGATTGAACCTGGGACCTTCTGCTTCCCAAGCAGATACTCTACCACTGAGCCACCATCCCTAAACCAACCAACCCACCATGCTAAACCAATAGTGCTAATGCACAATGGGCCATACCTATACTATCACAGATTATGTGCTTCCTTCCAAGACCTCAAGTTGATGTCTGTGTTGGGAAGGTCATCTATCCCATTATTGTTGCCTTGCTGGCTCCTGACTGTCAGAGCTACACTTTCCCATTCAAACTATCTTTGTGTTTCTTTAAATACATTGTTTCAATTAAGGGCTTAAAAAAGCCTTGCTACAGTGCCAATGCAAGGTGCAGGATAACAGAACAGACACAAATAACAGTGTGAGGAAGTTGTCCAAGAAGGCTCAGGAAAGAAAGGGGGAGAGATGTGCTTCAGATGTAAAGCTTTTAGAGAAGTCCTCTCCTACACTTGGCAACTGCAATCTACTGCTGTATTAAAGAGAATCATGCCCACTATTATAACGCATCGTTTCTCCTCTGCAAACAACTGGAGTGCTGCTATGCCTATTATCATTACCTTTCCCTCCACTCTCCTGCAGCCTGTCTGATGCTGGCTGAGACAGACACAGCCTCCTGGCAAATACTGTATTCACCAGAGCGAGTAATATAGCAAGGACTGTAATGCAGAACCACCAACAAACACAAGACCAGGGGGGAAAGAAGAGGACCACTACTACCATCTATGACACCCGCGAGCCATTTGGCTTTTCGTCTTCTACCACTGAGCTAATAAAAGTTACCATCTCACCTCCTAAGGTTGTCTGACAGAGCATACCCCCATGAGAACGCTGCAGAGCAGTAAGAGCTGTTGTGCAAAATTCCCGCTTTTTTAAAAAAGATGGGAGGATAAGAATATTTATGACCCAAGTTGCTTAAGAGTAAAGACCTCACTAAGAAAAGCACCCGCTGCTCCCTTACAGCACAGTCACACAGCAGAAGGCAACACTGAGCAAAATAGGGCAAACTACTCAGGCACATCAGTACAACAATGGAGTGGGAGCAGGGGCAAAGGCAACTGGCACCACCGCCGCAACCAAGGCAAGGGATCCGCTTCCTCCTACAAGACTTGACAGAACCGGGAGGAAAGAGTTTGAAGGCTGCGCCTGCCCTGCTCCTGCCTCCCGCGCAAAGCCACCCCGCCCGGCCTTCCACCAGCGTCGCTCTTCTCTCTTTGACAGCAGCGGCCGTAGCGTCCAAATGCTGTCCGTGGCAGAGAGGAATCCTGCCACCTCAAGCCCTCCCTTCTCCACTTCCAGTCGCCAAGGAAGAGGCGGCAGAGAAGAGGCGGCAGCGGCGCGGCGGCCTCGCCCGCTCCGCCTCTGGGGTGGAAGCAGAGGGGGGGTGGAGGCAGGCTGGGGGCGTGGCAAGCCGCAAGTCTGGGTCCTAGAAGGGCCTGGATTCGTGGCTCGCCATGCTCCTGGCCTGCCTTGCCCTCCCCTTCTCTGGTTTTGGCTGCGCTGGCTACTCCTCCGAGATGGGCTCAGCCTGGGCCCATCTCGGAGGAGCAGCTGTGGTGCTCCCCGGCGCCATTTCCCCCCACTTCCCCCGCTTCCGTTTTTCTGGGGAGCGGGGGAAGAGGGTGGAAATCCTGGGGTCCCAGACCAGAACGGGAGGGTTGGGAAGCCTAAGGAGAGGAGAATAATGTAAACCAGTTTGGGTCCACAATGGGGAGAAAGGAGGGGCATAAATGATGTGAATAAACAGTAAATAAATAAATAGTGAGGATCATTTTGAAGCTGCTGCTCCCTTGTAGAGAAGTTTAAACTGAACAAAGCTAAGCCAGATATAATTACTGCTTGTTTGCTGGTACTATAAAAGCTTCATTGTAGAAGCCAAAGATAAAGAAGAGTGGCATAAGAATAAATATTAGTGGACAAACAGCACCTCACCTTTTTAAGTAACTCCCATAGATTTAAATAGAATATTTAGCTTCAAAGCCATATGCCATGTTCTGTATCCTTATATGCCCTCTAAGTTTATATGTATGCTATTCTCTCTATAGGAATAAATGAGGAAGGCCTTGTGCTCATCGCAAATATTGCAGCTCCTGTGGCTTCAATAAAGTGTTGGTAACAAGACAGAGTAATTGAAATGGTGTGTATTTATTAACAAATGTGTATCAAACTTTTCTCCAAAACTAAGGAGCCAAACAGGAAGGAAGGAAGGAAGGAAGGAAGGAAGGAAGGAAGGAAGGAAGGAAGGAAGGAAGGAAGGAAGGAAGAAAGAAAGAAAGAAAGAAAGAAAGAAAGAAAGAAAGAAAGAAAGAAAGAAAGAAAGAAAGAAAGAAAGAAAGAAAGAAAGAAAGAAAGAAAGAAAGAAAGAAAGAAAGAAAGAAATCACAAATATAATTAGACAAGCAGACACCAACAGGGGTTTTTTTGTAGAAAAAGCCCAGCAGGAACTCATTTACATATTAGGCCACATCCCCTGATGCCAAGCCAGCCAGAACTTCGTTCCACTGCGTTCCTGCTCAAAAAAAAAAAAAGCCCTGGGCACCAACAAAAAGGAAATCCCATACAACTCCAGGGCTGGTCTGAAATCCAATTGGGCTAGCTCATTCAAGGCTACAGGCTGCCAGCCTTACTCCCCAGAATTACTGTCAAGGTTTGTTGTCTTTGGGTCTGAACTCTATACAGGCAGAAAGGCTATGAAGGACTCTTCACTGACTAACAGGAGGAAAGTGGAGAAATGCTGCAACGAGTATCCTCAGAACCATTCAGTGTAATAGAGATGCAGTAGGCCCTAGCCAGAGAAGGACATTGTGCAGCCAGAGTTAAAGTGTGCATTCAGATCTACCTGAGATTAAATTATATCCTAAACTAGGAATAAGGTCCATTGTGAAGAAAAATACAATGGGCTCTAAAAGAGGCTCTGGGTGAGTTCCATCCTTGCTGTCTTCCACCCAAGTGAAGGCACTCACTCCCCCCACCCTTGGTGTCTTCCCACCCACCCACACCCAACCACCTCTTCCTCTCAACTACCCTGCACCATTGGCACCCCACTAGTCCCCTGACCCATGACATTCACTCACCCCTCACCCTTGTTGTCTTCCCACCCACCAACCCTTGGCCTTCATTCACCCCCACCCTTGCTGTCTTCCCCCCCACCCTGCAGCTGAAACAGATGCTGCCCCCCACACACACATGTGTGTGTCCATGAGTTTTTGTGGTGGCTTAAAGCACTGAAACAGGTTCAGAATGGACAGAAGGAAGAATAAATATGGGGGGTGTAAGGCAGGACGATTGCCACACAGACACTGAAGATCCTCATTCCTTTTGTTTGTAGTGCATTGTTGCCACCTTTTCCTGTCATATTCAGCCTTGTGATTTCCATACTATAGTACTGTACCTAAAATCAAAATCTGAAATTATTGTAACAATTATTTACATGCACATCCCTCAGCCAGAGTCCCACCTGAACCATAGTAAAATGTAAACTATAGAGCTTCGAGAGGTCAACATGTAGGGGGGACATTCCTAGAGAGAGGAACAGAAGGACAGTCTGCAGACGAGGCAGCCTAAGGCAGATGATAAAACCCCTAGCATGTTGAGCAAGGGCATCAAAACATATGGCCTGGGGGCTGAACAGGCCCCCAGAGGGCTCCTATCAGGTCCCCGAGCAACTGGTGTCATCTGCTTCCTTCTCCCTCTCTTTTACTTCCTTCTGCATCACAGCTTGCTTTGCCAGGCTTGCTCAATTGCACAGGAGCTACAGAGCAATTCCTCCATTGGGTAAGGCTCCTCCCTTGGGGAGTAAGGGTGGGATAGCTTTCTTTGCCAGGCTCTCTCAATCAAACAGCAGAACTACTGACCTAAGCCTCTCTTTGGACTCTTCCTTCTATTGGCTGAGGATCCTTCCCCTCCTGGTCCCCTGGAGAAAGAAGGAAAGAGCCACAGCTTCCTTTGCCCAGTTCCCTGGAAAGATACAAAGAAAGCACCATTAGAGACTAACAAGTGCTGATGTATTAAGAACATAAGAGAAGCCATGTTGGATCAGGCCAATGGCCCATCCAGTCCAACACTCTGTGTCACACAGCGGCAAAAAATTTTATATATACACACACACTGTGGCTAATAGCCACTGATGGACCTGTGCTCCATATTTTTATCTAAACCCCTCTTGAAGGTGGCTATACTTGTGGCCGCCACCACCTCCTGTGGCAGTGAATTCCACATGTTAATCACCCTTTGGGTGAAGAAGTACTTCCTTTTATCTGTTTTAACCTGTCTGCTCAGCAATTTCATCGAATGCCCACGAGTTCTTGTATTGTGAGAAAGGGAGAAAAGTACTTCTTTCTCTACTTTCTCCATCCCATGCATTATCTTGTAAACCTCTATCATGTCACCCCGCAGTCGACGTTTCTCCAAGCTAAAGAGTCCCAAGTGTTTCAACCTTTCTTCATAGGGAAAGTGCTCCAGCCCTTTAATCATTCTAGTTGCCCTTCTCTGGACTTTCTCCAATGCTATAATATCCTTTTTGAGGTGCGGCGACCAGAACTGCACACAGTACTCCAAATGAGACCGCACCATCGATTTATACAGGGGCATTATGATACTGGCTGATTTGTTTTCAATTCCCTTCCTAATAATTCCCAGCATGGCGTTGGCCTTTTTTATTGCAAACGCACACTGTCTTGACATTTTCAGTAAGTTATCTACCACAACCCCAAGATCTCTCTCTTGGTCAGTCTCTGCCAGTTCACACCCCATCAACTTGTATTTGTAGCTAGGATTCTTGGCCCCAATGTGCATTACTTTGCACTTGGCCACACTGAACCGCATCTGCCACGTTGACGCCCACTCACCCAGCCTCAACAGATCCCTTTGGAGTTCCTCACAATCTTCTCTGGTTCTCACCACCCTGAACAATTTAGTGTCATCCGCAAACTTGGCCACTTCACTGCTCACTCCCAACTCTAAATCATTTATGAACAAGTTAAAGAGCATGGGACCCAGTACCGAGCCTTGCAGCACCCCACTGCTTACCGTCCTCCACTGCGAAGACTGCCCATTATACGCACTCTCTGCTTCCTATTACTCAGCCAGTTTTTGATCCACAAGAGGACCTGTTCTTTTACTCCATGACTCTCAAGCTTTCTAAGGAGCCTTAGATGAGGTACTTTATCAAAAGCTTTCTGGAAGTCAAGGTAAACAACATCTATCGGGTCTCCTTTGTCCACATGTTTGTTCACCCCCTCAAAAAAATGTAACAGGTTAGTGAGGCAAGATCTTCCCTTGCAGAACCCATGCTGAGTCTTCCTCAATAACCCGTGTTCATCAATGTGCCTACTCATTTTGCTACAGAGCAAAGAAACAGTGACATTTCTAGAAAAAGAAACTAAGGACTTTTTCCAAGTGAATGATAAAGAAGATATTGACTTTCAGATGGTCTGGGATGCTTATAAAGCAGTAATGCGAGGGTTGTTGATTACTCTGAACAATAAAGACAAAAGGAAAAAAGAAAAACAATTATTGGACATTCAAAATGAAATGAAGAAAAAAGAAGGGGAGCTGAGAAAAAGACCAGGGAAAAAGAAAATTCTAAGGGAAATTTCGATATTACAAACTCAATTGAGGCATTTGTTAAACAAAGAAGTGGAATTTAATCTGAAAAGGCTTCAGCAGAAATCGTTTGAAGGGGCAAATAAGACGGGAAAGTATTTGGCGAGTATTTGGGAATTGAAGAAAAAGAGAGAAAACAAAATAATTAGTAGAATTGTGATAGATGGAAGAGAAGTAGTTACTCAAGAGGGAATAAAAAGAGAATTTTTTAAGTACTATGCCAAGCTGTTTAAAGGTGCTGAAGTAAAGAGAGAGAAGGTAGATGAATATCTACAAAAATTAAAAATTGAGCCCCTAACTGAAAATATGAGAAAAGTCTTAAATGACCCAATTGAAAAAATAGAAATTGAAGCAGCAATCAACGCGATGAAAAATGAGAAAGCTCCCGGGCCAGATGGATATACAGCTAAATATTTTAAAACTTTTAAGGATGAATTAGTACCAAAATTGCAGAAGTTGATGAATGTAATAAGAACAAAAGGGAATGTACCAAATACATGGAAAGAAGTTGTTATTTCCTTGATACCTAAAGAAGATAGAGATGCCACGAATGTGAAAAACTACAGACCAATTTCGCTTTTGAATAACGATTACAAAATATTTACAAGAATTCTGGCAGAACGACTTAAACAATATTTGATAAATTTTATAAAGGAAGATCAAGCTGGTTTTCTTCCCAAAAGACAAATAAGAGACAATATTAGAACTGTTGTAAATATTGTAGAATATTATGAAAGACATCCAGAAAAAGAAGTAGCATTATTCTTTGCGGATGCAGAGAAAGCATTTGACAATTTAAATTGGGACTTTATGTTTGCAGTAATGGATAAGAGGGAGCTTGGAGAAAGCTTTATAAGAATGATAAAAGCAATATATTTTGAACAAAGGGCAAGGCTGTGTGTTAATGCAGATGTTACAGACAAAATGAAAATCAGCAAAGGTACTAGACAAGGCTGCCCGCTTTGACCATTGTTATTCATAATGACTCTTGAAATTTTATTGATGCAGATTGTCAGAACTTGTAACTTTCATATATGCTGTGAGCCACTCTGACTCCATATTGCAGGCCCACACTAACACATGATGCTTTGCCTCTGTAACTAACACCAAATGCTTTGCATTTCAAACACCCTGTGATCCTTGGAGGGTGACAGATAACCTCTGGTCAACATCTGCAGATGGCCGTTTGAAGCCAGGCCAAACAGGCCTTCTCAGCGGGAATGCATCCTCCCTTCTGATAACGATCCCTGAGAATGAGACACTTGTCTGTACCCCGTGTGAAAGATGGTTTTATTGTTGCTGTCCTAACCACATAAAATGTAACTAGATGCCAGGCATAGGCATCAGTGTTATCTTGTAGCTTCAGCACTGTAGTTCTCGAATAAACGCCTATACTTTGTAACAAGTTTGGACTCTGTTTGACGTTCTGCCAGTTCTGACACAGATTCAAGAAGAAAAAGATCTAGAAGGATTACAAATAAAAGGATATACCTACAAGTACAGAGCATTTGCTGATGATATAATGTTTATAAATGAAAACCCCATACAAGTTACACCTTTGTTATTACTGAAAATACAAGAGTTTGGGGAGTTGGCGGGACTTTATATAAATAAAGAAAAATCTAAAATTTTGTGCAAGAATATGCAGATAAATAGACAACAAGAATTACAAAGACTAACGGGCTGTGAAGTTACCTCTAAGGTAAAGTACCTAGGGGTAGAGATAACAATGAAAAATATTGATTTGTTTAAGAATAATTATGAGAAGTTATGGCGTAGAATAGAGGAAAGATGTGCTAAAATGGAACAAGCTCAATTTGTCATTGCTGGGCAGAATAGCTGCAATAAAAATGAATATTCTACCAAGGATAATGTATCTGTTTCAAACTATTCCTATTGTGAAAGATGCTAAACAGTTCGATAAATGGTGAAGGAAAATTTCAGAATTTGTGTGGGCTGGGAAGAAACCAAGGATTAAAATGAAAATCTTGACAGATGCAAAAGAGAGAGGTGGATTCCAATTACCAGATTTGAAATTGTATCATGAAGCAGTTTGTTTAGTATGGATGAAAGAATGGATAACGTTGTTAAATAAAAAACTTTTAGTGTTGGAAGGCCATGGAAAAAAATTTGGTTGGCATGCATACTTATATTATGGAAAAAAGAAGATGGATGGCCTTTTCTCTCACCATTATATAAGAAGTAATCTACTAAATGTATGGATAAAGTATAAGAAATATAGTGATGAGAGGAGACCTTTGTGGATAGTGCCTGCTGAAGTGATAAAGATAACGGCTAAAACAGCCAAAGAAAAACGGCTATCATACAATCAGCAACTAAAAATACAAAGTGGAAAAATAGAACTGAAAACTGCAGAAGAACTGAGTTACAAATATGACTGGTTTCAAATGCAACAAATAAAAAGTTTGGTGGAGAATGATATCAAAACTGAAGGAATAAGGAAGGAGCAAACAGAAATGGAAAGAGTTCTGCTTGGAGATAATGAGAAATTAATTTCAAAAGTATACAAATTACTCTTACAATGGTCTACAGAAGATGAAGTAGTGAAATCTCAAATGATAAAATGGGCAATTAATGTAAATAAAGAAATAAAGATGGAATCTTGGGAATATTTGTGGAAGAATTCTATGAAACTCGCAACATGTCATAGTATTAAAGAAAACTGTTTTAAGATGATGTATAGATGGTATATGACTCCAAAAAAATTAGCAAGGATGAACAACAAGATGCCAGATAGGTGTTGGAAATGTAAAAAGCACGAAGGTTCTTTCTACCATATGTGGTGGACTTGTGAAAGGGCTAAAATGTTTTGGCAAATGATTCAGCAAGAGATTTCTAAGATTTTGGGATATGAATTCAATAAAGTGGCAGAGACTTTTCTGCTGGGATTACAAATGGAAAAATTTCCAAAAGAAGACAGAACTTTAATATGGTACTTGCTCTCAGCTGCTAGGACATTGTATGCGCAGCTGTGGAAGCAAGAAAAAATACCAGAGAAATGGGATTGAATTACAAAAGTTATGTCATGGAGTGAAATGGACAAATTAACAAGAAAATTAAGAGACTATGATTTGGAAATTTTTAAGTTGGAGTGGAAGAAATTCAGGAGATATGTGGAAAAAGAGTGGAAAATAAAAGGACATTGGACAATCTTTGATAATGATTAAGGTTTTTAAAATAAGAATATAACTTTTGGGTTTTTCTTAACAGTTAAGGGTACCTTTAATATTTGTCTCCTTTAAGTAAATAACACTGGCGGGGGTCAAGTAACGGTCCTAAAATCACCAGGGGATGACCTGTAGAAACCAAGGTAGTAGATGATTTCTAATTGCTTGAAAATCCAAGACTATCCTCCATAGGAATAGCAAAGAGTCATGGACCAGAAAATTTGCCTTTTATTCACATTTCCTTTAATCCTTGCTCATTGTCCTGACTGCCATTGGCCAGGACTTAGGTGGCCCACCCCCCACCCCCCGCTGGAGAGCCTGCCTTCCAAACCCCAACGCAGGGGTTGGACACCCCGGCATCGCCAGAAGGGCCCTCAGCTTACCGGCAGAGCCAAGAGGCTAGTCCGGGGCTGAAGGAGCCCCAGTCCAACAAGTGGCCTCCTGAAGAAGCCCCAAAGTGACCCAGACCCACCGGCAGGAGTGCCCACAGAGCACACCACTGTGTCAGTAAGAAGCAGTGCGACAGCCCAACAGTTGGGGTGGGTGAGGGGAAAACTGCAACCTTGATGGGGGAAAGTAGTGCAGCGGGCCAGCCAGAGCCACTCGAGGGACTGCAGTGGCATGGCAGTCTGGCCCCACAGCAGCTCAGGAGCAGGCGCACATGCCTTGGAGGCCTCCTCCATGAGTCTGGGCTTAAAAGCGGAGGCATGACCGGAAAGAGGGGAGGGACCAGGAAGGGAAGGGGGTACAGGGAAGGAATTAAAGGAGGCTGATTGGGAGGGATCAAGGAGGTGAGGAGGCTATTTATTTATTTATTACATTCAACTTATATCCCGCCCTCTCCGCAAGCGGACTCAGGGCGGCTCACAACATCATATCAATACAATTAAACCAATAAAACATATAAAACCATAATTTCAATTTTTAAAAACATATTTCAATTTTAAAACCATTCTATGGTGCTGCATCAATACAATATAATATAGGCGGCATTGAATTCTCAAACAGTGATCACCAGCATTCTATGTGATGTCCGGTGGCAGCCCTCTTCAATTAAACATCGAAAGCCTGCTTAAACAATTCGGCTGATGCTGAGAGGAAGGCCGAACAGAGAGAGGGAGGCTGAGAAGCATTGAGCCAGGGAGGAAGATCTGAAAGGTGACGGGACCCAACCTCTTCCCATTCTGAGGCCTCTAGCCTGGTGGGAGGGGCCAGTGGGTGTCACAGAAGGTGATGGCGGCTCAAGGAAACCACCACTCCCAAAGAGGGCAGGGGGACCCCAACACTCAGTCTGTTGCATTTGCAAATGCAGTGTACACTTTTTATTTTCTTATTAAACTTTTCATTTTTAATGTGACCAGTATTATCTTTGTGACCCACGTTAAGCCCTGTTTAGTCCATTAATAGAAGTAGCAGAAAGGTGAGAGGCATTGGTTAAACCCAATTCCCCTAATATATGTAATTAAGTGTGTCGATCCCCTCAGTAGCAAGTGCAAAAGGAAAGGAAGATGCAAACAGAGAGCCAAAACTTTAAGTGGCAAGTAGTAAAGGGGGCTTGAGCTCAAAAGCTAAAAGATGTTGGTGGTTGCAGTGACCCACAGAATGAGAAATAAGTAATGTAAAAAGGTGGAACCTAGGGTTCCCAATCCCCTGGTCTGGGGAGGATCCTCCGATTGGGGAGGGCTTCCCTGCCGCCAAACAGCTGGCCAGTGGGGGAAATCCCACCCCAAAATGAGGTTTTCAAGACAACTTCCAGTAAAACTGGAAGTGGTCCAAAAGTGATCCAAAAACCTGGAATTGCTGCCCCAGAGCAGCCATTTGAGTGGGAAACGAAAAGGACAACTCAAGCAATTTTTTTTTGGGGGGGGGGGGATGAAACTAGCCATGAAATGGCTGGCAGACATTTGAGTGGTCTGTTTTTCATCCCCCTAGATAGCACTCAAATAGTCCTGTTTTGGACTACTTCCAGCTTTACCGGTTTTACTGGAAGTGGTCCAAAACATCGTTTGCATCCCCGCCCACCTCTCAGAATGCCCCCCAAAGGCTCCTGCTGGAAAGGTAAGGGGATTTGACAACCCTAAGAGAACCTGAATGGGCAAGATAACTGGGACAGCTGAATAAATTTCTCATTTCTGCACCAGGCAGAAACTAGTATTTGTGAGCTCTGTTCTGTAGAATCATAGACCTGAAAGCAGCCGTACAGACCATCTAGTCCAACCCCCTGCTCAATACAGAATCAGCCTCGAGCACCCCTGACAAGTGTTCGTCCAGCCATTGAATGGGAGCTCACCCGCCCCCCTCCAGGCAGAAGATTCCACTGCTGAACTACTCTGGAAAAGCTTCCTGCAGAAGATTTTTCAAAATATATCTACTCTTAATTGAAAGTCTGGAAACAATGTTGATAGTCACATATAATCAAGGCATCATGAGATCGAATTTTTTCTTGGTTCGCTTGCATCAGGTTACCGTTAAAGCCATAAATGGTCCAGAATGTGGTGGTGCAGCAAGTCCTGAAGAGAATGTCACAGATGGCCCATATATGACCTGTGCTGTGCTAGTTACACTGGCTTCTAGGTAAGTTCCAGTAAGGTTTTGGTATTGACCTTTAAGGCCCTGAGCAATCAGGAACCAATTTACCTATGGTACTGTCTCCTCCAGTATGTCACTGGGAGACTGTTATGCTCCTTAGACAGCAATTTGCTGGTGGTCCCTGGCCCTAAAGACATCCAGCTGTTCGCAACCAGTCTTTTCAGCTCTGACCCAAACTTGGTGGAACTCTCTGCTGAATTCCATCAGGGACCTGTGGGATCGTATGCAGTTCTGCAGGGTCTATAAGGCACGGATGTTCCAGCAGGCCTTTGGTTGAGGATAGCGACCTTAGGTGGCACCCGCTTTCTAAATGTGTCTGGCCTCTTCCCCCCCCCCTGCCTGCAAAGTAGCCGGCAGTCTGAATCAGGATTAGCTATCATCATTTGATGTTAAGAATGTTTCAAATTATAAATTGTTTTATTTTGTAAGTTTTTACGAATGTTGTAGTAGTAGTAGTAGTAGTAACAATAATAGCTTTTCTCAGAATGTATTGCTTGCCCTTTAAACAAGCAGATGTAGACACATACTAGAGCTCTTTATCAATGTTATATGGCTCTCCAGGAAGATAGAATTCAACAAATGAGGCTCTACTGTGAGGAAAAGCCCCCTTACAGAACATCGTGATTACCAGCTTGGTTGCCAGAGCACCTGGAGAAGTGACTCGCACACGTCTGGCCAGAGAGTGTGGGTAAACCTATCCAGGGGCAAAAGGGACTTATGCAGTACAAGCAGCCATCACGCTACTAAGGCACTCTAGACCGGTACAAGAGTGCCCACCAGGAGAAAGGAAGGCTTCCCATCATTCCGTATGACAGCCATCCCAGCATTGGAGCGAAGGAAACTGGGCCGCCAGGAGCTATCCAGGCGAACGTTTATGTAGTTCTGACCATGGAATCCACTGTGGAGGGCTAACACCACACAGCCACCTTCCTACCAGGCTTGACTCCATTCCAGCGAAGCGGACGGCTCACGTACACACCAGATGTCACCTTTGGCCTACAAGCAACCTACCCACCCTAGGAGTGGTTAATAGTCCAACCGCCACTTTCTTTGTTTAACAGAACTCTGGGCAAAGACTGGTGCCAGGAAGAAGACTAAAGAAGAGGAAGACCATCTTCAGCCAGAGCCAAGTTCCTTTGTGTAAACCGGGTGTTACCTAGGCAATGATTTGGCTCTCTATTGTCACCCTTTTAGATAAGTTTAATAGTCTTAAGCATCTCCCCACCCAGTAATCTCTCCCATTCTTCTCCCCAACTGTCATTTTGGATCCTCACCCTAGTCCATTGCAACCTGAATGTTTAACCAGGTATCCATGAACCATGCTTGTTCATTGATCAGTCATGGGCACCCAATTAGGTGCCACCAATTAACTTGCTATTGGCTACTGCAGAAGTCCAGCCCTTATGGTCACTGCAGAGCCTCCCCTTTTCTGAGGTCATGTACCAGCTGACCACCTGTCATCCACCCCTGTGCCTCCCATCCCCTAAGGGCTCAAGGTAGTCTATATAACCTGTAACATAGCTCCCCACATGTGTGCTTCTATCAGTATCCCAACTTCCGCTGCATAGATCCATCCCTGATTCTAAGGCCAAGTTTTGGGTCCCTTCTCCCACTTCCTCGTTTGTCGCCATTGGAGCTTTCCTTAAAGACTACGATAGGTAAATATCACCCTGTTTGTCTACCCATGTGTTTCCCTAGCTCTCTATCTATGTTTCCTAGGACTGAATGTGTGTTTTGATAAGTATTTTATCTTGTATGGAAGCCTATATTTTTCTTAATAAATTTTAACTGATTTTACTTAATTAGAGTCCCAATATTCTTACGCATTACCTTTCTGGACGGTTAATCTTGTATACATAGGTAAAAGATCCCTAGTGGTCCAGGTGCCCACCTGACTATTCCCCAACCCTATTTTGAGGGCATTTTGGCTTACACTACATCTGGCAAAAAAGAGCCCTGTCTCTAGCTGCCATGAAGTAAGTATTGAGACGAAGATTTCAGGACCTAAGTACACAGGATTACGTTCTTCTCCCAGTCCTTGTGAACTCATTTGTGAGGCATGTAAAGCCTGATTCAGATCAGAATCACACAACACTGGGGAGAAGAGGTTTGTGCATCCCCCTGCTCTATTTTCCCAACCTGAAATGGCACCAGGAATAACTATTTTCCCCATTTGGGACTCCATTTCTACTGAAAGGACATCCAAAAGTTTTCCCCAGCAGGGCAAATAGCACTCCCCTGGAGGTGTTCCAGGTCAGTGCCAAGAATGGCACCAAGGGGAGCCATAAGCCCTTCTCCCCATGTACGGTAGTCCTAATTGGTCCCTGTGAATTTGGGAATGCAGTTTGCAGTAGAATACTTGCAAATGCATGTCTGCCTTGTGGTGGACCTGGACCTGACCCAAAGACTGTGTATCATGTAGGTAGTTGGTAAGTGTAGGGAATTAAAGCTATTTAGAATGCTTGTATAAATGTATAGCATTAATATGTAGCAAAATGGAGAGGGATGACTTCTAAAGAGATTTTTCTCTCCACAGAACCAACTGTTTCAACTTAGTCCTAAGAACCTCTAATTTGAAATGGGATTTGTGTAATAAAATGGATTCACTCCACTTGTCGCTTATAAGATGCTGTTGTAGTTGTGTTGGGGAAAGGCAGTCACTGTGCTTATGTAAGCAATGGAGAGGTTACAAACTTATTGCTGCTTTTGCAATATATCTGTTCTGCTGCATGCCTAGAATAATTGTTATGCAGTTATTCTTGAGTAATTTTTTCAGTTTTACTTGTTAAATCACCAAGAAATATTCTGATCAGGACTGTGATCATAATACCAACAAAATCAAAGATAGGGCTTCTTTGGCTTTAGAAGAACAAAGCATATTGAACCTCTGTAATCTTGCTTTTGGCTAGTGAGTATATTGCTGTAAAGTATTTTTTTAATCACAAAGATATATAGCAGAAGATGTGTTCCTGAACTTTTGATGTCACCCGCTTATTTCTACAGAAATCTCTAGAAGTTTTGCCTTTCACTTCCATTAGTCAGGCTGAAACCCAAGTCAAACACCTCTCCCAGTTACCCACATCCTGCTGCATTTTTGTTGTTGTTGTTCATATATATTATAAATAAGGACTTTATTAATGGAGCTAGGAGTTACAGCCCAGTTATATTGTAACAAAGGTCCTTTTAAAGGGGAAGCACATTCCTTGTGATCTGTGCTACATGATAACCTAGTTCCTGAAATGGAATGAAATCTCTTCAGATGCATGCCAATTTCTGACATGCTTCTGAAAGGAAATTAGCAAAAATTAGGAAAAGGCTTTTTCCTCTAATTTACACAAAATGATTCTAACGTGGGGAAAGGAAATAAAGTATGCCTCTCTAAGAAAAATCCATGTAAGTTACTGCCCAGTGTTCTCATCTTAAGCAGCATAATTAATTATTAATTAAATTTAAATTTAAATCAATAGACATTTCCAGAAGGTAGAAAGAAAGCAGGAGGAAAGTTAGTAAAAATCTGTCATTTAAAAAACACTGTAGATTTTTTTCTGTGGTTTTTTTGTTGTTGTTGTTTCTGATCACACAAAATCGGGCAGAACAAGAATCATGTGGGGCATCTTGATGGGCAATACTTAAGGCATTTTTTTTTTCTTCTCTGAAGGTAAAGTGAAGAGGCAAATTATTTTAAAAATCAGTAAGATAAAAAAGATATTGTTATGCTTAATTGGACAGTATGCAATGGGGAAATCCTTTGAGAATGTACTTATTTTGGTATATTTTTATTTCTTTTCTGTCTCTTTGGTGATGATGATGTTTAATAAAGCTCAGTTCTTTAAAAAATTAAAATTTAAATACTAATTGAATTTATGGTTGAATTATATCATGGAGTTCTGCTAGGGTTGCCAAGTCCAATTCAAGAAAAATTTGGGAACTTTGGGGGTGGAGCCAGGAGACTTTAGGGGTGGAGCCTGGAACAAGGTTGTGACAAGCACAATTGAACTCCAGAGGGAGTTCTGGCCATCACATTTCAAGGGACCACACACCTTTTGAATGCCTTCCCTCCATTAGAAATAAAGTAGGACAGGGGTTCCCAAAGTCCTTTTGGGGCTCACAGAATTAGACCCCCTGGTCCAATCTTTTTGAAATTTGGAGAGTGTTTTGAAAAGAGAGAGCAGATGCTATGCTGAAAATTTGGTGCCTCTATCTCAAAAAACAGCCCCCCCCCACAGAGCCCCAGATATCCACGGATCAATTCTCCATTATACCCTATGAGAATCCGTTTCCATAGGGAATAATGAGTGCCTACCAGACATTTCCCTCCCCCCACTGCTTTCTGATGACCCCGAAGCAGGGGGAGGGCCTCCAAAGTGGGAGATCCCCTGCCCCCACCTGGGGATTGGTAGCCCTAAGTTCTGCAACAAGAAAAAGGCATACATGTATTTATTACCATTCTACAAATGCAAAGATGGGAAAATATTGTTAACTCAGTTATCTATATGAAATTATTACCTTCTGTATTTTTGTCATCTATGTTTTTGACATTTTAATCTTCCACCTGCAGAATTGTTGCAGGAAATAATTTTTTTAAAAATACATATTTGTATGCACTGAATGCCTTTTTTGCTTTAGTTTTTTCCCTGAAGAAGAGAACAGGTTTATCTAGAGATGGTAGTATGCAAGGCGTGGCATCTGGGCTGCTGGTTGACATAGACAGAGAGGTGGTTGAAAAGTACCTGGCTGCACTGAATGAGTACAAATCCCCCAGGGCAGATGGTATGCACCTAAGAGTGCTCAAAGAACTTTCTAGAGAGCTTGGAGGGCAGATGTTATCCCAATTTTCAAAAAGGGAAGATGGATGACCCAGAAAATTACAGGCCAGTCAGTCTGACCTCTTACCAGAGAAGATACTGAAGCAGATTTTAAAGGGATCAGTCTGTGAGCATCTAAAGGACAAGTTGGTGATCCAGGGAAGTCAGCAGAAATTTGTCCACAACAGGTCCTGCCAGACCAACTAAATTTCCTTCTTTGATTGAGTAATGAGCTAACTGGATCACAGAAATGCCGCTGAAGTTGTTTACTTGGATTTCAGTAAAGCTTTTGACAGGGTTTCCCATGATATTCCAATGGGTAAAAGAGGACTGTAGATTAGACTCTAGAATAGTTAGGTGGGTAGGGAACTGGTTGGAGAACTGCACTGAAAGAGTAGTTGTCAATGACATTTCATTTGAATTGAGGGAGGTGTCCAATGGGGTGCCACAGGGCTTGGTTCTGGATCCAGTACTTTTCAATATTTTTATCAGTGATCTGGATGAGGGTGCATTTGGTGTCATTAAAACTGCAGATGACACCAAACTGGGAGGTGCAGCAAACACACCAGAAGATAAGATAGAATTCAACAAGAATTGAACACGCTGGAAAAGTACGCAGATGTGAACACAGTGCAATTGAAGAAGAATAAGTGCCAAGTTCTACATCTAGGTAACAAAAAAATTTGTTGTTTTTGTTCAGTCGCCCAGTCAAGTCTGACTCTTTGCGACCTCATAGACCAAGTTATGCCAGGCCCTCCTGTCTTCCACCATCCTCCTAATTCCACTCAATTTCATGCTAGCCACCCTGAGTCTGCTTGTGGAGAGGGCGGGATAGAAAACTAAAGTAATAAACAAATAAATAAATGTTACATCAGTAACACTGTCCAGCCATCTCATCTTTTGCCATCCCCTTCTTCTTTTGCCTTCTGTCTTTCCCAACCAACAGGGTCTTCTCCAGTGAGTGCTCCCTTCTCATTTGGTGACCAAAGTATTTGAGCTTCAGCTTCAGCATCTGAACTTCCAGGGAACAATCAGGGTTGACTTCCCTTAGGACTGACTGATTTGATCTTCTTACAGTCCAAGGGACTCTCAAGAGTCTTCTCCAGCACCACACCTCAAAGGCATCTATTGTTGTAAAATACTGAGCCCCACACAAACAGAGAAGGGCAATAAAAAATTCCAATTAATAATAACAATAATAAACATAAATAATAATCTACAACTACATTTCCAGCACATATGTGCTTTCACATGCCTAAATATTAAATAAGCACACATGCATCATAGCACTCGTATACACTCCAATACATTATGTAATGTGTAAAGTAGAACTGTGTATGGGGTGTTTTTTTTATAAAGGGCATGTAAAAATGCATTTGTGCTTTTTGTGTAAGGAAAAGGATTGTGATTTAACTTGTGAATATTTCAGACCATTTTCTTTTTATCTCATTCTGAATTGCTGATTGAATGTATCATGCTATCAGATGTGTAAAACTGTTTTTTTAATTTCATTGTTCTCAAATGATATAATCCAGTTTTATTGCATTGTTTGTTATTTGTATTTTACTCGTCTTCATAGCATTGTTTTATAATGGGTTTTATAATGGGTCTCAGTGAGACAGGCAGATGATTAAATGAGTAAAACATATTCATGCATCATTCTCATCATACATTTTTAGACTAGCAAGTGACCAGTGGAGCACTCCCATGCCATTATTACCATAATTATGTTTAGCATTTATATGCTGCTTTTTGAGTTTTCAAAATGTGTTGCATGCATTATCATCACAACATTTTTATAAGGCAGGTGAGAATTACTATAGCCATATATTTAGAATGTATGACGTAGTCCTTGTATCATAGTGATTTTCTTTTAAGACACTAAAAAACTTGAGGACATCTGCATTAGACCAAAGCAGCAGGTTGTTTCCATATCAGATGCCTGCAGATATGTATCAAATCTGTGCAATTGGCACTACATCTCATGCTGGATTGCACTGCAGATGGCTGTCAATATGGCACCGACACTGTGATCTGGGTGTGGATTTTCAGAGGTGCAACTTTGGCATAAGGTATCCCATACCCCATTGTTTACACTCAAGGAAGGATTTTTCACACCTCAGTTTCAGATGAATAATTCATAATGTGAGTGTGACACAGTGTGAATTGCTGACTGTGCAAACATGCCTGAAGGGGTGAAATCCTTCAAGTGAACCCTCTCCTCTGTGTACCAAGAAAAAAATATAACTGCTGCACTGAAAACCACCCAGTATTTGTTCTTCCTACTTGTTGAAAATATTTCCTGATTTGGGGGTTACAAAATATTGCCAAGAAAGCGCCTGAAATTCCTGCATGTCAGCCATGCAGTTACAGGACAAGAAACTCTGTATTCAATCACCTCTTTTTTTTGTGATGTTAAGAAATTTGATTGTGGACAACCATAATTCTAAATACTGCTGTTTTGACTAACCAGTAATACCAGGACAAACAAGCTTAATTTTATCCCTCTTGGCAGGAAGTTTGTGGATAGTTTACCTGACCTTAAATAGTCAGCTATGGTTTTGATGGAACTTTGGAAACCAAAATGGAAAACTATAAGGCAGTGACCTTATAAAACAAGGAAATCCACCTATAATAACAAAAAGGTCAATGCAACAATGTTTCATACTCAGTTCCACTGCTCATATTTTAAAATTGTGCCTGATCCACAATACCCATTACAGGAACTCACCCCAACCGGAAGTACAAAATACCAGACTTGATTTTCCTTTCTAAGCCACAGCACATTAAAATGTTTGCCCCTAGCCTTGTTTTAACTGTACAGCTCTAAGAACACCTCATCTGAGATTTCAGAAGTTGTTAAGTGAAACTATCCTGCATTTAATGGTTAGTGGAAGTATTTTACAAAATACCTTGAATCCTACCCACCCACCCCTTTTTTGTCTTTCCATTTATTTAACAGTAAAACTTTAAAAACCACTGTGACTATTTTCATAAAGGGCCATTGGTCCTGTCAAGCAGCTCCTTTTTTACCTTACTATGCTGAATCACTGAATAAAGAGCTGAATTCACTATCTCCTGGGCGTCCTCATGCTTCGAACCCAGTACATTTTACTCCTGGATAGTGATGTTACCAAGCAGCAAAGAAATTATCTATGCTCCACAAAATGACATCAGAACCCATAAGTAAGAAAATGTCTGTGGTCTGAAGGACATCGTTTGCCATCTTGGATATCACACTAGAATAAAACATATTTATTTCGTCCAGCTAAAAACATGCTGTCTTGTTTCACACATTATATCAGTAGTAAATACTCATGAGGCTACTGTTTTGACTAAGGAAGAAGAGGAGCAGGAGCAGGAGATTGGATTTACACCCTGCCCTTCAAACACAGTGTCTGAGTGGCTTACAATCTCCTTCCCCCTCCCCACAGCAGACATCCTGTGAGGTAGGAGGAGCTGAAAGAGCTCTTTTGAGAACTGCTCTGAAAGAATTGTGACTGGTCCAAGATCACCCAGCAGCTGCATGTGGAGAAGTGGGGAATTAAACCCAGTTCTTCAGATTAGAATATACCACTCTTAACCTAACCACTAGACCAAACTGGCTCTCTACTTGTTGAAAATATTTCCAATAGAGCTGCTTTTAATTCTTCATTTTAATATTTGTGCCTTCTTTCATTCTTTCAGTTTTAAAATATTAATTCATTTATTTGCTGTCACTCCCGGGATAAATAATTTACCATACCTTGATTAAACCATACCTTAGTTAAACTTGTTACCATGCCTTGATTAAATTTGGTTGGTCCACCAGGTCAGTTAAAAATTACAAGAGCCTATCAGCTATCTCTAGTATAAAGGTCATAGTTAATCAAGAATGCTTTACTGCAGGGATGTCAAACATGTAGCCCACAGGATGCTTCTGGTCAGCACAGGCCTCAAGTCTGCACACACACACACCCCCATTTGCAACCTCCTTCTCCTTTTCAGGATTCCTCCTGCAGCTGCATGGTAGCTTGCCCCAGTTCCCTCAGTGGCTCTTTGCTTCCTGCCTGTTGCTTCCCTCCCCCTCCCTTGCTTTCTCTCTCTCTCACACACACACACACACAGGCACACAGAGAGCTCAGTGGCTACTTCCTGCTTCATGCAGGAGATATATAAAAACAAGCCTCTCTCACACACCCACATGCACTCACACACAGAGCTTCTGCTTTCTTCTCAGAGGCTGCTCCTCCTCTTTTGGGAAGGAAAGGGGAGGGAGGAAAGAGAGAGAAAGCAAAGTTGGAGTCAATGGCAGCTTTACGACCAACAACGCTTTATTACACATATAAGATTTTGTGTGCAAGCACGCTTCTTTGAAGGTGAGGAAGAGAGGGGGGTGGGTGGATGGATTCCTCTGACAAGCACAATGTACATTGAAAAAAATATTTTGGCTTATTCTTTAAATGGATTTCTCTGTTCCTATCTGAATTTATTTTCTTTCAAAAGGACCCTGATTAGGAAAGAACAATAGGATTGGCCCTTATATCTTGGAGAGTGGAATGATTATAAATGTCAAATGATAATAGCACGTATTAGTAATGAGACAGGAAAACTAGCTGTCAATTCATCCAGGAGGATGCACTGTCTTGAGCTTTGTTACTAATTGCAATTCAGTAGTCTCTCTTTCTGATTTCTTTGAAATTCCTTTGTAAGGGCATCGCCACTCTTAAGTCAGCAACTGAATGTTGTGGTTTCTAATGTCAGACTTATGTCCATTTAGTCTTCACATCCTCCTGGACTGAATCCTCCTGGATTGAATTGAGACCTAGGTTTCCTGTCTCATTACCAACACTGGTATCACCATGTCTACTACCCCTCTGCATATCACATCTAACCAATCAAGCATGCTATTGTCATTCACCTGTTATTGCCATTTGACATCTGAAATCACCTTTATAAAGTTTATATATCCAGCACCTTGTGTTATATTTTATGGCATGCATGGCCTAGTCCAACAAAGTCACATTTATGTCAGATCCATCCCTCGTAACAAATGAGTCTGACGGTTCTGCTTTAGTGTTTACTCAGATGTCAAGGGAAGTTCTGTTTGCTTCTATTCTTCATTGTGGACAGAGCTCGAGCAATATTTAGAGTCCTGTTGGATGTACTAGCAGTCCTTGAAGCGTCAGCTTGTCTTCCTGTGGTCAAAATGTGTGACAAACCCTGAATGTGTGACAAGCTCCTTTACAATGCTTCTTGAATTATAATTGTCTGTCTGAAGTGGAGAAGTCTGACAAAAAGAAGTTGAAGAAAACATAAGAGAAGCCATGTTGGATCAGGCTAATGGCCCATCCAGTCCAACCCTCTGTGTCATACAGTGGCCAAAAAAACCCGGGCGCCATCAGGAGGTCCATCAGTGGGGCCAGGACACTAGAAGCCCTCCCACTGTGTCCCCCCAAGCACCAAGAATACAGAGCATCATTGCCCCTTCCTTCCAAGGAAACTACTAAATTGGAAGATCATTTAACTTAGTTTCAGTCACAAGTACCCCATAGTCATATAGTTAGATGAAAGGGTCAGTCAATTTGGTTTAATGTTACTCGGGATAGAGCTCTGCTGCTATTACACCAGTGTTCCAGTGGGCTTCAAGAGGAATAGTTTAGCTTGAAGCCTACAATGATAAAATTAAAAAATGCATATGACATGGTTAGCCTTTAGTGTTTTTTCTGCATTCCTTTTTGGAGCTTTGTAAAGTACCCCATGAAAAGAAAAAGGAAGAATACAGGAATCAATCATGAGGGGCAGCCTTGTTTTAAAGGGATATAATTTTAAGAAGCTTGAAGTGGTTGCAGAAACAGACATAACCAGGGCTTTTTTGGGTAGAAAAATCCCAGCAGGAACTCGTTTGCATATTAGGCCACACCCCCTGGCGTCACCATTGTTTCAACAGGGTTTTTTGCTAAAAAGCCCAGCAAGAACTCATTTGCATATTAGACCACACCTCCTGGCACCAAGACAGCCAGAACTGTGTTCCTCTGCGATCCTGCTAAAAAAAAAAAAAAAAAAAGCCCTGGATATAACTGATTTAAATGACTGGTACAGTCATTAAAGCGAGGAATATAAAGAAGAGATCAGGTCTTCCATTTGGTTTATATGGACAGCATGAAAACCAGGCTTGAAAACCAACCTGCTTCAGCAGGAAGGGTGGGACCAGGGGTCATTTTGTAGAAAAAGAGGTGCTGGAGCTCATTAGCATGACTCATTTGCATAATTCATTTGCATATGCCACACACCCCTGAAATTACCAGAAGGTGTACTAAATTATATCAGCTCAGCAGCAGCTCTTTTACAATGCTTCTTAGATTATAATTGTCATAACAAAACCTTCCTCCCATCATACTTTTTAAATTATTTTCTCCTATGTGGCCACAGTGGCATGATGAAGATTTCCATCTGTCTGCTTTATATGTTTTGGTTATTTTCCCATTTTTTGTGGGGGGGGGAAATTAGAAAGTTTGTCAAATCTTAGAGTTCAGCAAAATTCTCACAAGGGGTTTGAATAATGGAGCCCAGAAGCAATTTTTTTTTGGGGGGGGGGGGGTAAAAAAAACACAATAAAATTTAGAGGTTCCAGAGCTCCACTCCTCTGACAGTCCCCCCACTGGCAGCCAGGTAAGACCTGGCAACCCTATGCCAGCGTCATGATTCTTCACCCACCTTTTAAATTTTTTTTTATAGTGCTGCTCAAAAATAGTGCAATATTGCACCTTTAAAGCACACAAGCACTTACAAAGCACTACTCCAAAATAATGCAATACTTGAAGCTTTTGGTAATACTAATTCCTGGATGGTACTGGGTATCCCATTGTGGTTATCATTCTACACTGCAAAAAATTATAAACTTCCTGTTACTTGGGGGAAGGGAGAAAGTCCATCCTCAACTTTTCAAAGACTAATCAAGAGAACAGAGAAAAACACTTGCCATTGCCCTGGTTGCAAATGAATAAATCTCAGTTTTATTAGTGTCAGCAACAATACTAGGGTTGCCAAGTCCAATTCCAGAAATATCTGGGGACTTTGGGGGTGGAGCCAGGAGACTTTGGGGGTGGAGCCAGGAGACACTGAGGTGGAGCTAGGAGCAAGGGTGTGACAAGCACAACTGAACTCCAAAGGGAGTTCTGTCCATCACAATTAAAGGGACCTCACAACTTTTTAAATGCCTTCCTTCCCTCCACCCTCCTCTTCTCTGATTTCACCTCAGAGGCGGAGCCGAGTGGGCGACGCCGCTGCACTGCTGCCGCCTCTTCTCCGCTTCACCATAGCTGCTCCTCCGAGATGGGCTCAGCCTGAGTGCATCTCGAAGGAGCAACTACGGTGAAGCGGAGAAAAGGCGGCAGCGCAACGGCATTGCCCGCTCCGCCTCTGAGGTGAAATCAGAGAAGGGGAGGGTGGAGGCAGGCCAGGAGCATGGCGAGCCGCTAGTCTGGGTCCTAGAAGGACCCAGATTCGCAGCTTGCCATGCTCCTGGCCTGCCTCCACCCTCCCCTTCTCTGATTTTACCTCAGAGGTGGAGCGGAGCGGGCGACGCCGCTGCGCAGCTGCCGCCTCCTCTCTGCTTCATCTTAGCTGCTCCTCCGAGATGGGCTCAGCCAAGATGGGGCGGCTCGCCACGCTCCTTGGTGCCATTTCCCCCCTCCCCCCACTTCCGTTTTTTTTGAGTAGCGAGGGAAGAGGCTGGAAATCCTGGGGTCCCCCACCAGGGCAGGAGGGTTGGGAAGCCTAAACAATACTAAGGCAATTCACAGTGAAAATGCAAAGAAAGGGGCATTTCATTTCACACAATATCCCTTCTACTCATATGAAAAATATAGTCCAAGCAACTCCATACCGGGGGGGGGGGGTGTGCACATGCACGTGTGGGGTTTAAAACTTGAGTTTTTAGGAGGAAAAAATGGCTGTTCATGTTTTGTATAACAATGGAGGATGACATTATGTGGCAAGAAGAGGAGCAGGAAATGGGTATACAACTAGAGCTGAAATGCAGAAAGACCCTCAGCCATTGGTATATGTTTAGATATTTTACGTTCTCTTCTTTCCCCTTGAATTATATGGTCTTCTCCTGTCAATGAGAGGCTGTTACCAATTTCTCTTTCTGTGTTTCACTATGTTTTATTTTAACCCTTTTTTAGGATTCACATGCTTTTTTTCTACTGCTGTCCAATTTAAGGAAGTTAAACAGGGCTTTTTTGTAGCAGGAACTCCTTAGAGGTTACAGTAGGCCCTGTACTAAAAACTCTGTAAGCTCTTGGAGGATTCGTTACATCAGGGGTGTGTGGCCTAATATGCAAAGGAATCCCTGCTACAAAAAAAGTCTTGAGAGTATATAATTCCAAGTCAGACAACAGAGGAAAGAGGTCACCCTACATTTCAGGCAAAGAGTACACAATAATGCCCCATTGTCCTGGATGCAGTTCCTCCACACATTCTACATCAGGAAGGTGAATGGGAGAAAGAAATAGAGACCTGTGAATATTTCAACAATTGGAAAATGCATTACACAAAGATTACTTCTTCATTGAGTATGGATGCAAATCAATTTCCACATCTGCTGTCCAAGCTATTGATCCTTGCTTTTTATATTTCCTGTGGAGTATTAGTCATGCTCATGAGTATCTCTGGATTAACACCAACAATTCTGATCTTATTACATTCTTTCATTTTAGTTCCTTATCATTTCTTCTATTTAAAACACCAAAAATAAAACACTTTACTTTGGAGGGTTTTTAAAAAAATAATTATTTAGTTGTTACCAATATTGTATATTTTGTGCTGCATGACCAAAATGGAATCCTACTTCTGAAAAACTCCGATGTTAAGAATGGTAAGGCTGAATCTTAGGGTTGCCAGTCTCCAGTTGGGGAAGGGTATCCCCTGCTTTGGAGGACCTCCTCCTGCTTCAGGGTTATCAGAAAGCAGGGAGAAGGAAGGAAAATGTCTGCTGGGCACTCCATTAAGAACATAAGAACATAAGAGAAGCCATGTTGGATCAGGCCAACGGCCCATCCAGTCCAACACTCTGTGTCACACAGTGGCAAAAAATTTTATATATACACACACACTGTGGCTAATAGCCACTGATGGACCTGTGCTTCATATTTTTATCTAAACCCCTCTTGAAGGTGGCTATACTTGTGGCCGCCACCACCTCCTGTGGCAGTGAATTCCACATGTTAATCACCCTTTGGGTGAAGAAGTACTTCCTTTTATCCGTTTTAACCTGTCTGCTCAGCAATTTCATCGAATGCCCACGAGTTCTTGTATTGTGAGAAAGGGAGAAAAGTACTTCTTTCTCTACTTTCTCCATCCCATGCATTATCTTGTAAATCTCTATCATGTCACCCCGCAGTCGACGTTTCTCCAGGCTAAAGAGTCCCAAGTGTTTCAACCTTTCTTCATAGGGAAAGTACTCCAGCCCTTTAATCATTCTAGTTGCCCTTTTCTGGACTTTCTCCAATGCTATAATATCCTTTTTGAGGTGCGGCAACCAGAACTGCACAAAGTACTACAAATGAGACCGCACCATCGATTTATACAGGGGCATTATGATACTGGATGATTTGTTTTCAATTCCCTTCCTAATAATTCCCAGCATGACGTTGGCCTTTTTTATTGCAAACGCACAGTGTCTTGACATTTTCAGTGAGTTATCTACCACAACCCCAAGATCTCTCTCTTGGTCAGTCTCTGCCAGTTCACACCCCATCAACTTGTATTTGTAGCTGGGATTCTTAATAATAATAATAATAATAATAATAATAATAATAATAATAATAATAATAATAATAATAATAATAATAATAATAATAATAATAAATTTATTCTTATATCCCGCCCTCCCCCGCCAAAGGGATTGTTAGAAGATTTTGAGAGCTGGATCTCAGTGCTCTCTGGGGAACATATGGGGAGAGGCGGTCCCTTAGGTAGGCAGGTCCTCGGCCATATAGGGCTTTAAAGGTGATGACCAGCACTTTATAGCGAACTTGGCCCCAATGTGCATTACTTTGCACTTGGCCACATTGAACCGCATCTGCCACGTTGACGCCCACTCACCCAGCCTCAACAGATCCCTTTGGAGTTCCTCACAATCCTCTCTGGTTCTCACCACTCTGAACAATTTAGTGTCATCCGCAAACTTGGCCACTTCACTGCTCACTCCCAACTCTAAATCATTTATGAACAAGTTAAAGAGCATGGGACCCAGTACCGAGCCTTGCAACACCCCACTGCTTACCGTCCTCCACTGCGAAGACTGCCCATTTATACTCACTCTCTGCTTCCTATTACTCAGCCAGTTTTTGATCCACAAGAGGACCTGTCCTTTTACTCCATGACTCTCAAGCTTTCTAAGGAGCCTTTGATGAGGAACGTTATCAAAAGCTTTCTGGAAGTCAAGGTAAACAACATCTATCGGGTCTCCTTTGTCCACATGTTTGTTCACCCCCTCAAAGAAATGTAACAGGTTAGTGAGGCAAGATCTTCCCTTGCAGAACCCATGCTGAGTCTTCCTCAATAACCCGTGTCCATCAATGTGCCTACTCATTCTGTCCTTGATAATGGTTTCTACCAACTTTCCCGTTATTGAAGTCAGACTGACTGGCCTGTAATTTCCAGGATCTCCTCTGGAACCCTTTTTAAAGATGGGGGTGACATTTGCTATCTTCCATTCCTCAGGAACGGAGGCAGATTTCAATGAAAGATTACAGATTTTTGTTAGAAGATCCACAAATTCAACTTTGAGTTCTTTCAGAACTCTCGGATGTATGCCATCCGGACCCGGTGACTTATTAGTTTTCAATTTGTCTATCAGTTGTAGGACCTCCTCTTTTGTCACCTCAATCTGACTCAGGTCTTTCAACACCCCTTCCAAAATTAGTGGTTCTGGGGCGGGCAAAAAGTTCTCATCTTCCACAGTGAAGACGGAGGCAAAAAATTCATTCAGCTTCTCAGCCATTTCCCTATCCTCCTTCAGTAATCCTTTTACCCCATGGTCATCCAAGGGCCCCACTGCCTCCCTGGCTGGTTTTCTACTTCTAATATATTTGAAGAAATTTTTATTGTTGGTCTTTATGTTTTTTGCAATATGCTCCTCATAGTCCCTTTTTGCCTGCCTGATCACAGTCTTGCATTTGATTTGCCACAGCCTGTGTTCCCTTTTACTAATCTCACTTGGACTGGTTTTTCACCGCTTAAAGGAGTCCTTCTTACCTTTTACAGCTTCCATTAATTTGTTTGTTAACCATGCAGGCCTTTTCTTATGCCTGTTTGTGCCTTTCCTAACTTGTGGTATGTATTTTATCTGAGCTTCTAGGATTATAGTTTTAAATAGTGCCCAAGCTTCCCCAAGGGTTTTGACCGTATGTACCTTTCCTTTCAGTTTCCTCCTCAAATGCCTCCTCATCTCAGTGTATTTACCCCTTTTAAAGTTAAACGTGGTTGTGGCGGTCTTTTTGGACAACTCCCTATTTATACAAACGGTGAAATCAATAACATTATGGTCACTGCTCCCAAGTGGTGCAATCACTTTTACATCTCTCACCAAATCTTGGGCATTACTTAGAACCAAATCCAAGATCGCCCCACCCCTGGTAGGTTCTGAGACCATCTGCTCCATAGCACAGTCATTGAGAGCATCAAGAAACTCAATCTCTTTCTCTCGACCAGAAAACATATTGACCCAATCAATCTGCAGGTAGTTAAAATCACCTATTACAACACAGTTTTTACGTTTAGCCGCTATCTTTAAGCCTTCCATCATATTATAATTGTCCTCTCTCTTTTGATTTGGTGGGCGATAACAAACTCCCATAGTTAAATTTCCTTTGGGGCCCTCTATTTCAACCCAAAGCATTTCTAAAAGTGAATCTAATTCTCTGACCTCAGTCTTACTGGACCGTATGTCCTCTCTGACATACAGAGCCACCCCACCTCCAACCCTTCCCTCCCTATCCTTCCGATATAACTTATATCCAGAAATCACCGTGTCCCACTGATTCTCCTCATTCCACCAAGTTTCTGAAATTCCCCCAATGTCTATGTTTTCTCCCAACACTAAACATTCCAATTCACCAATTTTACTTCGAACACTTCTAGCATTTGCATACAAACATCTATAATTTCCCAGGCAAGGTATGCCCACCACCTTCCTCCTGCCGCCTCGAGACTCTGGCAGACAGTCCATACTGTTTGTCACCTTCACAGTGGACAACTCTGGTCTGTTACCCGGTAGAAAAATAGCAGCCAACCCTTCATCTCTTTGAGACGAGTCCTCCCGAACCAGAGACATTTCATCTCCTGTCGGCTTTCCCCCAAGATTTAGTTTAAAAACTGCTCTGCCACCTTTTTGATTTTAAGCGCCAGCAGCCTGGTTTCATCCAGAGACAGGTGGAGACCGTCTCTTTTGTACAGCTCCCGCTTGTTCCAGAAAGCATCCCAGTGCCTAACAAACTTAAACCCTTCCTCCTTACACCATTGTCTCATCCACACATTGAGACTTCTAATTTGTGCCTGTCTCTCCTGCCCTGCACGTGGAACAGGTAGCACTTCCGAGAAGGCTACCTTGGAGAACCTGGCCTTAAGTCTCCCACCTAGCAGCCTGAATTTTTCCTCCAGGACCTCACGACTGCATTTCCCCACATCGTTGGTGCCAACATGCACCACGACCACAGGCTCCTCCCCAGCACTGTCTATCAGCCTATCTACTACACGCGTAATGTCCGCTACCTTCGCACCAGGCAGGCAAGTCACCATACGGTCAGTACGCGGTTTCGCCACCCAGCTGTCTACTTGCCTAAGGATCGAATCACCAACTACCAAAACCCCCCCTCTCCCCCTGCTCAGGGATGGTTCCTTGGCGCGAAAGAATTCCCGCTCACCAATTGAAGAAGAGGTCCCTTCTGAGGGCGCATTCCCTTTATCCTCAGCACGGTGCCCTGTTCCCTCTCGACCCTCACGCTCTCTGGCAGCAACGGGGCTGCTACGTTCAGAGCAGGGCTCATCTAATACGCCCCCGAGAGCCTTCCCCAAGTGCCTAACTGACCGTCTCTTCTTCTCCAGGGCAGTCACCTCGGCCTCAAGGGTACGAACTCGTTCCCTGAGGACCAGGAGTTCCTTGCATCGAGCACACACCCAAGACTTCTGTCCTTTGGGCAGATAGTCATACATGTGACACTCAGTGCAAAACACTGGAAAGTCCCCAACCCCCTGCTGGCATTCTATCTTCATGATATATATATACAGTCCTCTTTAAATGCTGTTTGTTTAAGTGGCTCCTCTTCTGGAGGGTCAACTTACCTTATCTTAACTTACCTTATTGGGAACTTACCTTATTGGGAGAACAAGGAAATCAGGGATCTGGGTTCCTGGTCTTTAGGGAGCCCCCAGGCCAAGAGCCACAGGCCAAGAGCCCTTTAGCTCTCGCCCTTCGGCTCACGCCAAAGGCCCTTTGGCTCGCGCCTTTGGCAAGGCGCAGCTTAAAATGCAAAGAGGGTGGAGCAGAGGCACTCCTCAGCAATCAGCAGCAATCACTCTCAATCTCTTTCTCCTTTAGCCCAGTCAACCAAACAAAGAGCAGTTCCCCAGCTATCACAACTCAGAATTTTAGGCAGCCCCACAAACCTCAGAATGAAGTCCTTCAAAACTCAGAAATTCTCAGCAATTTCTCCAGCTGTCAGCTATCAGAGCTGCTCTGCTCCTCTCAGACCTCTTATTCTCTATGGAGACCAATTCCCATAGGGTATAATGGAGAATTGATCCATGGGTATCTGGGGCTCTGGGGAGGGTATTTTTGGAGGAAGATGCACCATGTTTTCAGCATAGCATTCAGTGCCGCTCCTCAAAACACCTCCCAAATTTCATTGCACCAGGGGGTCCAATTCAGTGAGCCCCAAAAGAAGTTCCTATCCTTCATCATTTCCAAGCCAGCCAGAATGGTGTTCCAGTGCATTCTGGTTTAAAAAAAAAAGCCCTGGAAGGCAGCCACAGGCTCTTTCCTTCCTTGGCTCCTATGCTCAGAGCAAGTGCAAAGTGCCAGCAAGGGAGAGAAACAGGATGCAAAAGAGACAATGGTAGCTGGGTGACCTGCCCTCCCACTGCAACACCAGCCCCCCATCAGTGCCACTGCTCCGGCCTCACCACCGCATCTTTAATAATAATAATAATAATATTTTATTTTTATATCCCGCCCTCCCCGCCGAGGCGGGCTCAGGGCGGCTGACAGGCATGGGAATCCCATGAATCATAAACAACATAAACAATTTTAAATATCAATTACAGTAAAATTATTTAAAAGTTAAATATATAATAAAATAGGTGCTAAATGCTGTAGTCGTGATATCCACAAGATGACTAGTTGTCCATTCATCAAATTAGTCGGGTTCCATCTCAAAGGCCAGCTGAAAGAGACATGTTTTGCAAGCCCTGCGGAATTGGTTCAAGTCCCGCAGGGCTCGCACCATCTCCGGAAGGTCGTTCCACCAACGAGGGGCTATCACCGAGAAGGCCTGCCGGACTCATGGGGCCGAGCGTTGCTGCTGTAGCTGCCGTTTCCTGATGCCCAGCTCACTGGCCAGGCTCATGGTGTCCAGGTTTGTGGGGCTGAGCCATGCTGCAGCAGTGGCTTCTTGGAGCCTGAGTCACCCGCCAGGCTCACAGGGCCGAACCATGCTGCTGCAGCAGCTTCCCGGAGCCCAGGTGAGCAGTCATAGTGGGGAAGGAGCCTCCCTGGCCCAGGTGTCATGTGCTGGCTCCCTCAGGGCAAATGGAATATGGCACTGGGCATTGGAAGGCTGACCCAGGAAGCACACAACACTGGCAGAGCACTGATGATGGCAGCACCACCAATCAGTGTGTTGCAGCAGCACCAACCTTGGGTAGGTTGAAGGGGGGGAGTCCAGATGGAAGGGTACACTGAGAGCCCCCCCCCCCAGCACTGGGTCTGGGGGGGACTGTTGGAGCTCAAACTGGGCAGAAACGGCAGTTGGACATCCTGAGGCAGCACCAGCCAGCCCACCCCCCTCCAGGATGGCTCACAGTTGCCTTCACTGCAGCAAAGGAAATTCAGGGGAAATGGATGAGGCAGGCAGGTTTGTCCTTGTGTGATGTGGTGTGCATATGGGCACAGGAGAGTTAAGGGTGGTTGTGGCATGTGTAGAGCACCAGGCGTCTTGCAAGGTGAAACCAGCGTTGCCAAGGGGAGGGTAGATGGTCTCTGGCTTATGCTGGGAGGAAATCTCATGTCAATGCTGAATGAATTGTTTTTAAGTTGGAAGCCAGAAAGCAGAACCATTGAAAGGGGCTGATCAGAACAAACGCTTCACTGACTATTGTGGAGGACCAAACGCACCAGCTTAATTTTCAAGTGACTCTGTCTGTGGAAGGCAAGCACATCCAATGAGCCCCCGGGTTTCACCAGGCCATATTCACATGGCAAAGCCAAGGGATAATATTGAGTGCAGATCCTGCTGATGAGTCTCTTTTAATATGTGATCCCTGAGGGCTGTATGCATGCCCTTAAATATTGTTAGCTTTGTTTTGGGGAGAACTCCAGGTCCCACTTGGAGGTTAGCAACCCCAGATGTGATGATTATGTAGACAAAGGAAAGAGCCAATGTGACATAGTGGTTAGACTGGACTAAGATTTGGGAGAGCCAGGTTTGAATCTGCATGGACTTGGGCCCGTGACTCCTTCTCAGCCTAATCTACCTCCCAGGGTGGTTGTTGTAAGGATAAAATGAAGGAGGGGAAAACAATGTAAACTGCTCAGAGTCCCCATTGAGTAGAAAAGCAGGGTATAAATATATAAATAATGTTTTTGAAAAATCAGGCTTGTTTCCCTCCATGTACTCGCTTACATTAGGGTTGCCAAGTCTTTGTTGGAAAATACCTGGAAACTTTGGGGGTGGATCCAGAAGAGGGTGGGGCTTGACAGGGTACAATGCCATAGACTCTACCCTTCAAAGCAGCCATTTTCTCCAGGGGAGTTGATCTCTGCCAGCTGGACATCAGTTGTAAAAGCAGGAGATCTCCAGGCCCCACCTGGAGGCTGTGCAAACCAAAATTCAACAGCTGGATGCAAGAAAAAACAGTTTACTTATGTTATGTATGTGGACTCAAGTGAAGACTTCAGGTGTTCCTGCCTGGCTCAGTGGAGCCATATGGACTGAGCTTGGGGACTTGGGAACAATCGGCTGCAGGATCCAAATCTCTGCCGCCCAAGACCAATCATAAGCCCCCGCCTGTTCGAATGACCCAATAACGTGCTTGTGCAGGAACCCAGGGATGTATATGTTTGGTCCCGTTGGCATAGTTCTTAGTCTTGTAGTGCAGCCACCAACTATGCTGTACTTAATAAAGAGCTTATCCTTCGACTCATCAATGCATGGAACCCACTATACAACAGTGGCAACAAGGATGGGATCCAGATGAGCGAAGCCCAGAGCCAACCAGTATTGCCCAGTACACCAAGCTCCAGTCTACTGTGCACCCAGCAATGCCGCCCTGCCCAACCATGGCCACCAGATCACAAAACTCAATTCCAGAGTTCGACACAACACAGCCCAAGGTCTGGGAATCATGGGTCAAACGACTCAAGTACCACCTCATGGCCCAAAGAATCAAAGACGATGAACCAGAGATGAAGAAGGGAATGTTGCAGAGCAACTGCGGCATCTCCACCTTGTGACTCACAGACAGCCTGATCGCGCCGGCAACACTTGAAACGTCTACCTTTGACCGGATCATTAAGGCACTGACTGGCCATTTCGTTCCGAAGCCAACCCGCCTCATCCAACAGTCGCAATTCCTCGACAGGAATCAAGAGCCAAATGAGACTGAAGCAGCCTACCTCGCCCACCTGCACAAAATGGGCATGAAAGCAGAGTACAGCGCACAATTAGAAGATGCCCTGCTCGTGAAATTCACTCACAGCCTCTGGGACATGAAAGCCCATTGAAAGATTGCGGCGGAGACCACCTCTACCCTGGAAAAGGCCCTCCAGATAGCCACAGCAACCAAACACGTAAGCAAAGAGAAGGGCCGCCACCCAGTTGACAGCGCTCACCAGCTTGGACCTTCCACAGCGTCAGATGATTCTGACAGGGACGATGCCCTCAAGCTACATCAGGCGGGCCAGTGAAAGCCACAGCCACGTGCAGCAGAATCGGCAAGCCCCAGGACCTGCACCAGCTGTGGGGAGCCACACAAGTAACACACCTGCAAGTTCCAGAACACAGTTTGCCAAACATGTGGATGCCGCCACAGCAGAGGCCCAAACCATCGTAACACACTGGGGGGCCTTCCAAGTCAAGCGCCTGCAGATGGGTGTTAGTGTGGCCCTGGGGAACTTACAGAACTTAATGGACTCTCTGCTTAAAGGTATCCCCGGGATCCAGCCATTCTTCAATGATGTGCTGATAGCAGTGACCACTGAAGAAGAATTCGCCACCCACCTCCAGATGGTGTTTCAGTGTTTCAATGGGGTGGGGTTAAAGGTAAAACAGGAGAAGTGTGTGTTGGGGTATACAGTGGATGTGAGCGGAATCCACCCAGCGCAGGACAAAATAAAGGTCATTTGTGACGCACTGGCCCCCACCAATAAGGCGGAACTACAGTCATTCCTGGGCCTCCTCAACTTCTACCATGCCTTCCTTCCCCACAAGGCGATGGTAGCAGAATCCCTGCATAGACTGCTGGACGAAAGGGCACTGTGGGTTTGGGGTCGCCGGCAAGCTACTGCCTTCCAGGCAGTAAAGGACATCTTAACATCAAACAGCTTGCTGGCACACTTTGATGAGCGGCTGCCCATCGTTTTGGCCTGCGACGCTTCCCCTTACGGGATGGGCATGGTGTTAGCCCACGTGTTGTCGAACAGCTGCAAGGTTCTGGTGATGTATTATTCCAGGACCTTACAAAAGCCAGAGCTAAATTATGCTCAGATAGACAAAGAGGGCCTGGGCATCATTGTGGGAGTTAAAAAATTTCATGACTACCTGTATGGTCGGCCCTTCACCATCCTGACGGACCATAAGCCCCTGCTGGGCCTGTTCACCCCCAACCACCAAACCTTAAGAAAAGTCAGATGTTATCCTTTGAGGCTGTGGATTATAGCAAACAGAATAATTGGCAACCAGTAGCAAAACTAGTCCTACTTAGAGTTCAATTTGCTCTGGTGTTTTGTTTTTAACTATACAGTTTCTCATGCCTCCTTTGCTGACTAAATGTATTTATTCTGTTCATGCTTTATCACAAAGGTAGTGTTAGGGGAAGAATGTTTCTGTTCGGCTCAAGTCTTCATGGCACCCAAGGAATATTTTACATGGTATCCTGTTTTTCATCAGTTCTTTCTGATCAATGCCAATTGCAAAGTTAAGACATATCTCCATTGTTTATTCATTCATAGGATGTTAATGTACTGTTTAAATTCATTTAAGTTTATTTGATGCGGTCTATCAGAGGGTTGAATAACTTTCTGCTCTTGCTCCAGGCTTTCTACAGATCTCAAAAGCAGGAAATAGATTACAGAAGTTAGGGGTTTTTCATCCTCTATTCATGAGAAGTCTGTGGTTATGAGCAGATGTACAGTGCTGAGGCCCAAATTGTCAGGCTCTGTTCATTTACAACATTGATAAAAGCTGTTACTAACCATATTGATCAATGCCTAGAAACGCTCACTAACATAGAAGCTGGGGTAGCAAGGAGGGAGGGGGGGAAAGTAGAGAGTAGCTTCCCAAGAATATCAAAGGTTGCCAAGGTCTCTTTGAAGTAGACAGTATGTGCCAGATTCTCACCTCCTCTCCAGAGGCATCAAGGACATTGCCTCCGGGAAATGTAACCACTAACTGAAGAGATAAGGGGGGGGGGGGGAAGCGTTGGGAAAATTCTCACATGCAAAAAGCAACCTTTTGTTTTGGGAAATGAGGGGTAGGAAAGATTGCTTTGATGTAGAATATTAAATGCCAATGATTCGAGCTGATCTCCATCAGTTCCAATACCTTTCTAGCTGGAGTAACTCTGAAGTATCCAATAAATGCAACTCTGTTTCAAATACTAAGTCTGCTTACTTGTGAGCTTCACTTCAATGAACCCCCGCCTGACACAAATACCATAACAGACAACCCTCCTCCTCACTCCTCACATACTGACATATATATTCCAACTAACACAACTATATATAAAAATATAGGATTATTACATGCATTGTGCTGCATGTGAGATAAAATGTTTAGCAATCCACAAAACACACTTTAGTTGGCCACTTGCTTTGAAAGGAATCTAGCACACTCAGTAGTTCAGGGACCATGTAGGCCAGAGAGGGGGGGAGACAAATGGAACTGCTGGCTGCAAAGTGCTGGGGTGGGGGAGAGGGAGGTGGAACCCCACTGCTTGCACGCAAGGCGCAGTCCCTTCTTGTCTCCAAAGTTTTAGGGTTGACTGCCTTGACTTGGCCACTTTCAGAGCCTCCAGCTTTTGCCCCACCCCAAAAAGCATCTGAAAAGTGGCTAGCCCCACAGTAGATGGGAAAGGGTGCCTCCCAACTTTTAAAAAAGCCCCGACTTTTAAAATCCTGGCTAAAGCCCTGCTCTGAAGCGAGTTCCAGGTGAACTGCTGTTGCATTTAAAAGGACCGTGTTCCTTTTAAATGTTTTCTGTCCATTGGAAATAATGGAAGAGAACCTTCTTTGGGGATACATAGAATTGGACCCCCTGGTCCAATCATTTTGAAATGGGTGTGTTGGGGGTTTTTTAGGAGAGGCATCAATAACTATGCTGAAAATTTGGTGCCTCTATCTCAAAAAATAGCCCCCCGAGCCCCAGATACCCACAGATCGATTCTCCATTATACTATATGTGGACTGGTGTCCGTGGAGTATAATGGAGCATCCAGCTGCTATTACCCATCCACCCCACACACACACTTTTTGATAGCCCTGAAGCGGGGGGAAAGGCTCCAAACCAGGGGATCCCCTCCCCTCCAACTGGGGATTGGCAATCCTATTTAAATTGTCAAAGGCCTGCTGTCACTCAGGGGTCCACACCACCTTAGTAGGGGTCCTCTTTTTACACAGATCAGTTAAAGGTAAGGCCAACATACTAAATCCATATCAGCCCTTCTGTAAAAATTAATTAAGCCAATGAAGGATTGTACTTCCCTATTTGTGAATGATCTGGGCCACTCCATGATGGTAGCAATTGTCCACTTCTACTCTGACTTTGAAAATGATAAGGTACCTGGCAGGCTGAGATTCACTAATTAGTAACACCTGCAAGGAAGACCAGGCCTGTTATTAAACACATTCACCCTTGAGGGAAGTCAAGATGGAGCTTTGCTTTGCAAAATCTTTCCTCCTTAGACTGAGAACCTCCAACCTCAAGACTCTCACTCTCCATAGCAGCAGAAGAGCTGTCAGCACAGGAGTGGTACTTCTCTGGTAGGTCCCTGAAAGTCTCATCCCTACATATCTCTCTCTGCCTCAGCTTCTCCAGGTTGGCAACCCTACTCATGAGAGAACGAATCTGCTCCCTGAGAACTACCAAGCACACTTCCATGATTTCTGCCCCGTGAGTGGCACTCCCTGCAAACACTCAATAGCCCCATTCCTCTGCTTACTTTCTACATAAAATAAGGCAAGTGTATTAAGTTGTACAAGACAACTCTCTGTTGTGAACTAGCCTAACCTTAACTCGGCTGACTAGGATAATCTGAAACCTGTTCTCAACACAGCATTTATATTGCCTGTTCTTCTTAGAGCCAGTTTGGTGTAGTGGTTAAGTGCACGGACTCTTATCTGTATGGAATGGGTGGAATATAAATATAATGTAAATAAATAAATTATCTGGGAGAACCGGGTTTGATTCCCCACTCCTCCACTTGCACCTGCTAAAATGGCCTTGGGTCAGCCATAGCTTTTGTAGGAGTTGTCCTTGAAAGGGCAGCTGCTTGTAAGCGCTCTCTCAGCCCCACCTACCTCATAGGGTGTCTATTGTGGGGGATGGAGAAGGTAAAGGAGATTGTGATTGCTATGAGACTCTGAGATTCAGAGTATAGGGTGGGATATAAATCCAATATCATCATCTTCTTCTTCTTCAGATACAGAAGGTAGTAAGGATCTGTCCCACCACTGAAAGTATACTCACAGCACTTTAAATGCAACCCTATGTTTCCTCTTGCTCTTCCCCTTCTGGAATATACTAAAGGTATCTCCATTCCTGTTAAAAATATGTTGATCAGTTGCTGTCACTTCATATAAGCATAGAACAACTTCTCCAGTTCAGAGTTGTAGTCCCCCTCATGCTATTTAATATATACATGAAACCAATGGGAAGGGTCTTCTGAAGTTTTAATGTTATCAGTATGCTGATTATACTTTAGGTGATGATGTCGGGGTTCTGAACTGGTGCCTGGTTGTGATAACGGGCTGGATTATGGTAAACAAAATGAAGCTCAGTCCAGATAAGACAGTTTCTTGTATCTGATACCAAGTGTGGAAGTGTGAAATACCCTGGGGATACTAATAGATCTGGGTCTACTGTTGGATGCACAGATTTTATCCTTGTCTGTCTCACCAGCTGCAATCCTTTCTCAAGAAAAAGGACTTATCTGTACTCTAGTTAATCCAGGTTAGATTACTGTAGTTTACATGGGTCTGCCCTTGGAAACTTCCAATAATGCAGAATACAGCAACAACATTGCTAGAAGGAGAGGACTACACTAAAAACAGCCAGTTTGATGTAATGGTTAAGTGTGCAGGCTCTTATCTGGGAAAACCAGATTTGATTCCTGACTCCTCCACATCCACCTGCTGATGTGACTTTGAATTAGTTACAAGTTCTTACAGAGCTGTTCCTCTCAAGAGCAGCTTCTGTCAGAGTTCTCTCAGCTCCAACTGCCTCACAGGGTGTCTGTTGTGGGGAGGGGAAAGGAGATTGTAAGCCACTCTGAGACTCCTTTGGGTAGTGAAGGGCAGGGTTTAAATCCAATCTCTTCTTCTTCTTCTAAATACACAACTTTGGTGCTTACAGGTCTACACCGGCTACCTATTCATTTCCAAATCAATAAAAGGTACTGGATTCAACATACAGAGCTGGTTATTCCCATAAAATCATGCTAAGTACTTTATTCACCTTTATATAACTTTCTTTATATCTTCCATCATTTAGAGGGAAGGAGGGTAAAGAACAGGGCCTTTCAGTGTTCTCTCCCCAAAAAAACTTTGGAATGTTCTCCCTTTTTTCTTCACTTGGTGATTTCTCTAGACCAGGGGTGGCCAACGGTAGCTCTCCGGATGTTTTTTGCCTACAATTCCCATCAGCCCCAGTCAGCATGGCCAATGGCTGGGGCTGATGGGAGTCGTAGGTAAAAAGCATCTGGAGAGCTACCATTGGCCACCCCTGTTCTAGAGACATTTCAGTGACAGGCAAAGACATTTTTTCCCTAATAGCTTTCAGTTGCTTTTTTGTTTTGAGTTTTGTATTGCATTGCATTTTATATTTTTACAAGCAGGGACCTGTGAGGAACTTGCAGGGATGGGGCATCCCATCCCCCCAACATTTTCTTCCTTCCCGTTCCTTGTTCTCTGCCAATGTTTTCCCCCTGTTTCTTTCTCCCCCAACCCTTCTCTGTTAATCTTCCCTCACCCCTTTTTCTCCCTCACCCCTTCTCTTCCCTCACCACTCTCTCTTTCTCACCTCACCCCTTATCTGACAATCTCCCCCCTTTCTCTCCCCACCATTCCTCTTTTTTCACCCCATCTCCCCTTCCCCACCCCCTGTTTGACTAGGCTAGGGCTTGTGGGTTACTGCTGCAGCCGCCCTCTCTGGCCCTGTCTTCACCTTCTTTTGGGCCACTGAGCTGTCCTTCTTGAGGCTTTCCTTGCTTCAGTAACCATGGCAACAGGGCCCTTGGGAGCTGCAGCAGTGGCAAGGCCCCTGGTGAATGTTTCCATGAATGTCCAGCAGCAAATTCAGAGCTATTATCCAGCAAATTTAGAGCAGTTTATACAAATAAACACATGTTGCATGGTGTGCCATGAAAACAAGGCAAATGCAAGATAACATGTTGTACTGTCAAACTTTCTTCTGTGGCTATTTTGGAGCAGTTAGAAAATAATCTAACACCATCAGGTAATTTTTGCCAGAGTAAATAAAGTTGTCAACACTCATTTTGTACCATACCTGTAACTTATTTAACCACATGGACTCATTTAGAAGGTTGGCATTTTTTACATACATAATTTTTTAACATCATCTTCTCAATAAGCAGATTCCTCTGAGGCCAATAAAGCCCATCTCTAGATCTCCTTTTATATTTTCACTGTCCAGTTTAGCCTTGTATAGTCTTTGAATGTCCATTTGCATTACAAAAGGGGTTGTCCTCTTCTATTAAAAATGTGAGCTACTTCTGGCCCTGTAATGTCCAAGAAGACAGGTACTTTCTGCTCATTTTTTCCATCATAACCTGCTGCCTTCAAGTATGTATGCCAGTTAAGGAAGCAATTCTATGCACATCTGTTCATAAGTAAGTTCCATTTAAGATTTTGAAACTTCATTTGAGAGCTTAAGTTCTTTAGACACATTAAACTCTCAGCAGCTCCCTACATACATCACAAAATTTTCCATTGAATCACACATTTTTGATCCTGTTGCACATAGTTGATTAAACTGGTTTTAGTCTTAAAATTAACCTATTCTAAGTTCTATGTGAGCCAGCCATCTTCATAGCTGTGCTAGCTAAGAGTAGATGGAAACAGATCTGTTCTGTTGACTATGCTTCTTAGAGACCACTTAACTAACATGACAACTAGGACACTACAGCATCTGATTGATGCATTCAATTCCTTGCACATTCCACTGCAGACCATACCTTTATTAAGGAGAGGTATTATTAATTATCCCTGCCTATGATTCACCTGTGTCACAGGATAGTTGTTAGTATAAAATGGATTGACCCCCAACAATGCCACCCCAAGCTTCTTGGTGGAAGGGGAGCTACAAATGTAATAAATTAAATTTACACTGAAATTAGCCTTTTAGGGCTAAAGGAAATGATAAATGTTTATATTATGGCTGGGTCCGGCCTGGCACTTTAAGCCGACACAGGGATGGCTTGCAGACAGATAAAAAAAATCAAATCCAAATGAACACATCTGCCTCCCATCCCGTTCCCATACTCACCCTGTCCTTAGGCATCTCTGCTCCGGCTCAAAAAGCTACCACTTCCGAAGTCGTGGCAAATTTTTGCGCTGCACAGCATCTGTCTCCCTGGGCATCTGAATGTTGGAGCACACATGTGAGGCGCATTGGCAGTGTGAACCCACCAGACTGCCCCAAGCTGCTTCTGGCTTTTACAAAAACACAGTGCTTCCAAGTGCATAGGTGCATGGGCACACATGTGCATGACCAATAAATGAGTGGGGGGGGGGGGAAGAAACCCAAACCAAGCTACAGGGATGGTGCACGACAGCTCTCTGACTGTGCCAAAATACATCCCACATGCAATATAGGTGCTTTTCAGGGCTTCTACCACTCCATTTTGTGCCAGCCCAATTTGGAATGCCTCATGTGCGCCCCAAGCTGCCAGTCTTTAAAAGTGGCTTTACTCCAAGGTGTGAGGAAATAATCCCATGTGCCAACTGTTCAGCTAAAGGGTAAAGAGAAGGGTAGCCATTCGGCTCAGTTTTAAGAAGGGATGCACAATGTAAGAGTTTTCGTCTGAAAAAAGAGATAGGAGAGACAGGCAATGAGCCCATTCACATAGACAAGCACACAAAGTACTCAAGAGCAGCCTCTCAAATGGAAATAATTTATACATGTTCTCCCCTTCTCCCCTTCCCATTCACCAGTCAACATACCTTTATCTGCTTTATTCTCTCATTCATACTGTGAGGTAGGATCAGATTGTGTGAATGGCCCAAGGTCACCCTAAGGCTTTGTACCTGTGTCTGCCAGATCCTAAACTCTAATGATGCATCATGCAGGGCAAAGGACTCTGACTCCTTCCCCTGCCATTTACTGGCAGAAACTAAGGCTGGCAATACCGTTGTAGTCAGCTAGCAAAGGCCACTGAATGCATCTGTTTTTAAAGCTACAGGCACTTTTATCATTTGAATTTTTTAAACCCCTATCTTTTTTTTAAGATTTCAGATTTTTCTGCAAACAATTTTGTCTGTCCATGCCCCCAATCTCCGGATTTAAGTATTTGCATATAAGGCCACATTGAGATTTATGTATATTAATATTTCCTTTTATATAATTACTAGGGGGAATTATGTATATTAATATTTCCTTTTATATAATGACTAGGAGGAAGGCCTGTTGTGCAAAAGAAGACAACAGGCAGGTGCCCCCATCACCCCCAACGAAGTTGTTACCCAGGAAGTATCAGGAAGTACCAGAGTACTTGGCTGGGCTGGGGGAGGTGAAGAGAGGGGGGAAAGAAACAGGGTTGATTTTGCAGGTATCCCCAAAGCCTTTGCATCAACACACACCACCAAGCTGTCTTCCCAGGAAGCCTTCAAACCTTGGCTATCAGTAATCACTCCCATAGTTTTGTTGTTTTTCCACCACCCCCACCAAGTCTTGACAGTCTACTCATTCTACCCTGCTGCCTTCCCAGGCATATGTTGGCATGCATTAACCCCAACCGTGCTCTTGTCATACACGCCACCATCTCTGGGCAGTAACCCTCACAGCATTGGTATGTTTGCACTTTTCTGCCAGGCATGGGCTTGTTTGACCCCCCCCCAATTTTTTTTAATTTCGTAGCCCCCCATGTTTGTTCCTTCCATAGCTTGTGGCATTCATCCCCTCTCGCTGACATCCACCTGTTGACAGTAGCCCCTTTTGCTATATTCTCACCCCCCCCCAGCATTGGCAATAAATCCCCCACCCTTGCCATCAACCAACCCTCCTACTGTTGGCATGTAACCCCCCACCCACCCACCTTGCCATCCTGCAGCCATGGCTTGGCATAGATTTTCCCCAAAACTTGGCATAGCTTCCTCTCACCTCCTGCCATTATGTTCCAGTGTGTCTCCCATTCTCCATTGCCCCATTGCCAAGCCCTCCCCACTCCCCCAACACATACTGCCATTTTCTGTAGATCCAAAGCTGCTGCTCGACACGGCCTGCCTTGGGTCCAGGAAGGGCCCAGTAGTAGCCAGTCCTGCTAGCTCATGAGTTTGTAGAATGGAGAGGGAGGGAGGTCTGCAGGAGTGTGGCAGCTCCCAGGGCCTTGCAGAGGCCTCAGGAGGTTGAGATGGGTGGCATGTGACTTACGGTCATTGGGTAGACATCAGGAGGCCACAGCAGGGCACCAGCAGCTCCCATGGCCTCACGGAGGATACTTTGGGATTTCAAGGGTGGCAGTGGACATGGGTGGGCTCCGACTCCAGAGGCCACAGTAGGTGCCCTATGACACCTTGGCTGCCAGGGCCTGGGAAAAGGTGAAGGAGGATTCTGAGGGCTGCTGCAGCTCCTGGGGGCTTGAAGAGGCCCTCGGAGGCCATGGGAGATGAGTGGAATTGGCGTCGTATGTCTCCCTGGCCGTTTGTGAGTCCAGGTGAGAGCAAAGGGAATGGCATCTTTCTGACTGTTTTGGAGGCTGGGGGAGAGTTGGCCGTTTGGTGAGTGTGGGAGAGCAGCTGTGGCAGCATCTCCATGGCCATTTTGGAGGTTAAGGGAGCTGTCAGGAGAGGGCCCAGCACCAGGCACAAGGGCTGTGGATGTCTGGGCTCCCTGCATGTGGGCTTCATGAGGTGAGACAGATGTGGGACATTGGAGATGGCAGTGGCGGACTTGGGAGTGTGGGAAGGGTCCCTGATTTAGTGGCAGCTCCTTGGGGCATCAGGAGTTGTTTGTTGCTGAAAGCTGTGCTCCTTGTGCTGAGGTGAGAGTGGCATTTTGGTGGGTTGGTTGAACATTCCCAGGCGAGGGAGAGCGGAGTCAGCCAATGCAAGGCCAGAGGGGTGACAAATGTGTGATGAAGTGATGAAGTGCATTCCTACCCAGTCCCAACCAATGAGGTAGCTGGGATTTGCCAACATGAAACCAGTTTTATGATAGATGCAGAAATTAGATCTCTATTGAAGTTCTTAGAGACATCTTTTAAGATTCCAGATTTTGTTACAGCATGCTTCCTAAATTCAGATCAAGATAACCTACAGAATATTTTTATTTGTTGTTGCAGATTATAAAATTTAACATAGATTTAGTCAGTTGATAGCCATTTCCTGCATGGGTGGTTATCCAAGATAATTGTTGGGGTTTAATGTAGTTGGTATTTTTGCATTTATGAGATAGTTTGGTATCTTTGCATTTGTGAGATTCTGCATTTTTATTTTAACGTTTTATTTGTACGTCATAATAAGCCTTGGTTTTTTTCAGTGTACTCAAAACTTGATCTTTACTTGATCATCATCCTGATCCCAGATGGATGTGCACATGAATTCCCTGCCTGATCCAATCTCCATTTGAAAAAGAGAGAGGACACAGGATAAAACAGATTATTGCTGTCCTCATAGCTGGCAGAGATGGCAATTCATCTGGCAGCTGCACAGAGCTCTTCTGCGTATGGGTTTATCTGGATAAAAGCCAACACTTAAAAAGACATTTCAGAATCTGGCCTCTGCTAAGAATTCCTTATCCACATACTTTCCAATTTGATTTTATTTTTTTTTTCCCTTTTGCTTTTCCTGTGTTGCGGAATGAATAGCCCATCAGAAATAAGACAGGGAAGCAGCCTGGAGAAACAAAACACTGAAAAATGTAAATGGTTAAGCCTGAAGTGCTGTGAAATGTCAAAATATGCAAACAAAAAAAGAGGGGGGGTTTCTCATCTTTCTCATTTATGACTGTCTTAGTGAGCTTATCTATACAAGTTAAAATAATTCAAACAGAGGTGTGATTTTTTTTTGGTAGCTAGCTTCTGTTCTTGAATCATACTCTAAAACAGCAGTAATCTGAACTGAGTACTAAAATAAAACATGGAAATGAACTGAATTTATAATCTTCTGTAAATTTACTGCAGGGAACACTGAGAATGAGGCTTTCTTGTACCCTTAATATTCAAGTATACTTTTTCATACTTCTTATGTTATATGGATATAGAGGAGGAGAGTTAACCCTGAGGGTTACAAGATATTAGTTTTAATATATTGGTATGACACATTCAGTATAAATGTCTAAACCAGACAGCTTGATCCTCCTCCCTAAATCATGTGTAGCTTCTAGTGTCCTGGCCCCACTGGTGGACCTCCTGATGGCACCTCTTTTTTTGGCTGCTGTGTGACACAGAGTGTTGGACTGGATGGGCCACTGGCCTGATTCAACATGGCTTCTCTTATGTTCAGCCTTTTCCATGGTGGAGATAGTGGAGAGAATGGCAAAGAAACAACATTCCTCATCAGCATTGCATGTGCACAGCACAGGCCTGCAGAAGTTTGCATTACACATGGTGGATAAAATTTCTCTCATCTGTATCAAATTGGAATGCTCATTAGTAGAAAGGATCAGATGGTGCCAGCAGCCCCGGCACTAGGGGTTCTGCCATCCCATGCAGAACCCCGCCCCCCAGGACCCCCTGAAAGTGATGCCATTGTGATGGCGCACTTTACTGGCTGGGCAGTGGCTGTGTCCTTCTTCCTTCTCTCTGATTCCTCGGAGCGAAGGAAGAAGGACATGGGTAGCCACTGTGCAGCCAGCTCCCTCTGAAATGGGGGAGAGGGCTGGGCAGCGGCCACATCCTTCTTCATTCATTCCAATTGCTTGGAGCGAAGGAAGAAGGATATGGATGTCCACTGCCCAGCCAGCCCCCTCTGAAGCAGGGGAGAGGGCTGAGCAAGGGACGGCTTCCCACTTCAGAGGGAGCAGGCTGGGCAGTGGCTGCATCCTTCTTCCTTCACTCTGAATCAGAGTGAAGGAAGAAGGATGTGGGCGGCCACTGCCCAGCCCTCTCCCGCTTCAGAGGGAACTGGCTGATCAATGGCCGCATCCTTCTTCCTTTATTCTGATAGCTCAGAGCAAAGAAAGAATGCACCACATTTTAGGAAGGATATAGACAAGCTGGAATGGGTGCAGAGGAGGGCGATGAAGTTGGTGAGGGGTCTGGAGTCCAAGTCCTATGAAGAAAGGTTGAAGGAGCTGGGGATGTTTAGCCTGGAGAGGAGGCAGCTGAGAGGTGATATGATCACCATCTTCGAGTATTTGAAGAGCTGTCATATACAGGATGGTGTGGAATTGTTTTCTGTGGCCCCAGAAGGTAGGACCAGAACCAATGGGTTGAAATTAAATCAAAAGAGTTTCCGGTTCAACATTAGGAAGAACTTCCTGACCATTAAAATGATTCCTCAGTGGAACAGGCTTTCTCGGGAGGTGGTAGGCTCTCCTTCCTTGGAGGTTTTTAAACAAAGACTAGGTGGCCATCTGACAGCAATGAAGATCCTGTGAATTTAGGGGGAGGTCTTTGTGAGTTTCCTGCATTGTGCAGGGAGTTGGACTAAATGACTCTGGAGGTCCCTTCCAACTCTATGATTCTGTTTCTAATAAATGCCTTCTTTGAATGAGGTAACAGTTGCCTCAGCTTTTAAACAGGTAGTGGTAAGTTCATTCCTACAGATCCTGGACCCAGCGGATTTGAATAATGACTGCATAGTCACAAGTGTATCATACCAGAGCTAGGTAATTGAATGAATGGTAGGTGAACAAACTGTGGCAAGTCCTTAAAGAGATGGGAGTACCAGACCACCTCATGTCTCCTGAGAAACCTGTATAAGGGTCAAGAAGCAACAGTCAGAATGGGATATGGAATGACTGATTGGTTTAAAATAGGAAAAGGAGTTCGACAAGGATGTATATTGTCACCTGGCTTATTTAATTTATATGCAGAGTACATCATGCGGAATGCTGGCCTGGATAAAGCACAAGCCGGAATTAAGATTGCCGGGAAAAAACATCAACAACCGCAGATATGCAGATGATACCACTCTAATGGCAGAAAGTGAGGAGGACCTAAAGAACCTCTTGTTGAGGGTAAAAGAGGAGAGCATAAAAGTAGGCTTCAAACTCAACATAAAAAAAACTAAGATCATGGCATCTGGCCCCATCATATCGTGGCAAATAGAAGGGGAAGACATGGAAGTAGTGACAGATTTCACTTTTCTGGAATCCAAGATCACTGCAGATGGTGACTGTAGCCATGAAATTAAAAGACGTTTGTTCCTTTGGAGGACAGCTATGGTGAACCTGGGCAGTATAATAAAAAGTAGAGATATCACCCTGCCAACAAAAGTCCGTATAGTCAAAGCAATAGTATTCCCAGTAGTAATGTATGGCTGTGAGAGCTGGACTATAAGGAAGGCCAAGTGCAGAATAGATGCTTTTGAGCTGTGGTGCTGGAGAAGAATCTTGAGAGTCCCGTGGCACAGAGTGGTAAACTGCAGTATCAATTCATAATTTCAAATCCGTTTGTAACAAGAATTGCATGGAGTGGTAAGAGTGGTAAGCTGCAGTAATGCAGTCCAAGCTCTGCTCATGATCTGAGTTTGATCCCAGTGGAAGCTAGGTTCAGGTAGCTGGCTCTCAAGGTTGACTCAGCCTTACATCCTTCTAAGGTTGGTAAAATAAATGCCCAACTTGATGGGGGGTAAAGTATAGATGTGTGGGGAAGGCAATGGCAACCCACCCCGTTAAAAAGTCTGCCAAGAAATGTTATGATGTGATGTCACCCCATGGGTCGGTAACGACTCGGTGCTTGCACAGGGGACTACTTTTACCTACCTTTTTTAGGTTTACCATTATGTTTGCCCATTATTGGTCATTTGAGTGGCGAGAACTAAATATTCCTGGAAACTCTTCTTGTTCATCCAGCTTCTCTCCATGTATAATTCTTGCTTTCTAAACGTAATAACGTCAATCTATGAGTAGTAAACTTGTCAAGAGCTAGCATACCAATTCATAAGCTCCCTATAAAACCATATTAAGATGTAAACACATATATCTTAAACATTCTGCTTTGCTTTCTGAGATGTTAAGGTGATTTTAGTCATCTTTTTGTAACTACACTAAAAATACCCAGGCCAAGAATCATCTACCTTACACAGTGAAAGAACCTAACTTACTAACTATGTTGGGAATGACTAACATGAAAAAGCTAATATTCTCCATAAGGCTTCAGCTTACTCATTTTCTGATGAATAACATTTCATCTTTAACATTGACATTAGTGCTCAAGACCATGCAATTCTTGTTACAAACAGATTTGAAATGATGAATTAGCCTCTTCTAGTTATAAAATTATATATTATAGACAACAGAAGAAACCATTATGGGGGACACATGGGAAAGGGAAATTCATTATGTTTTTAACATCTGCTACATAGATTTTAGGGGTATGGATGCACACCTTTCAAAATAGGTATGACATGTTTATTTTCCCATGGAGAGATCCTGACTCAATACTTCTGACAACCATACACCTCAGTGAATCAAACACTGAATTAATCATCTGTTTGACACCTCTTCTCATGTTTGAGGTGATTTATTCTTTAAATGCACCTTGCAGCATTATTTTATTTATTTATTTATTGCACTTGTATTCCGCCCTCCCCAAATGGGCTCAGGGCGGCTAACAACAGTCACAATTCGATGACAGATTTAACACTTATTTGATGGATTTAAGAATGGGAAAGGCAGCCATAAAGGAACTAGAAAAAATTCTTACGTTTGAAGGTGTGTCACTGACAACCAAGATCATTCTTACCATATTCTCCATTGCTGCATATACATGTGAAAGCTGGACAATGAAGAAAGCTAACAGGGAAAAAAGTGGATTCATTTGAAATGCAGTGTTAGAGGAGAGTTTTATGGATATCAAGGACCACCAAAAAGACAAATAAGTGAGTTCTAGATCACATCAAGCCTGAACTCTCCCTAGAAACCAAAATGACCGAACTGTGGCTATCATACTTTGGTCATATTATGAGAAGACATGGGTCACTGGAAATGATAAAAATATTAAAGAAAATTAAAGGCAACAGTAAAAGAGACTCAATATGAGGTGGATTGACTCAATCAGTTTGCAAGAACTGAGCAAGGATGTTAATGATGGGACATTTTGGAGGTCATTAATTAAGAGAAGGAGAAGAGGAGATTGGATTTATACCCCGCCCTTCACTTGGAATCTCAGAATGGCTTACAAACTCCTTTCCCTTCCTCTCCCCACAACAGACACTGTGTGAGGTAAATGAAGCTGAGAGAGCTGCTCTTGAGAGAACAGCTCTGTTGAGAACTTGTGGCTGACCTAAGGTCACACTAGCAGCTGCATGTGGAGAGTGGGGAATCAAACCTGGTTCTCCCAGATTAGAATCCTTACGCTTAACAACTACACCAAAGTGGCAAAACCACTACACCAGACCACTACACCAAAGTGACTTGACGGCACTTGACACACACATCAGACCTAGTATACATGCTCATTTAATTAAACCAGTGAGCTAACATGGCTGCTCTTGAGACATACAACACATTCCTCTCTAAACATCATAGCATACAATGGATAAAAATGCAGTTGCTTGGCTAAGCATTAAAAAAATAGGAGCCCAAGACTACTGCCTAGCTTTACTACCAGAAACAACCCATGACAACAGTTTAGAAAGACCTTTTTATAGTCACTTTTGCAATCTTTCCGCAAACATTTGCATTTCCAAGCTCTGAAGACAACCAAGAAGTTTAAAAGAATTCCTTCTCATTCAGATTGCTATGACAAAAACTACAGAGGCTTTTGTGTTATCTTCTTACATAGGATGGGTTTGGGTTAATTTGATAGTCTAGAAGAAATTTTCTACTACCCTTTCAAGTGAAAAACCAGGTCATTCCCATCTGTTCTCAAGTACCTTCTCTCATCCACCATTTTTATTGTCTATTCCTCTAATTGCCCTTGGCTAGCACTCCACATTAAACCAGCTGCCAGCTGTACTAAGAAAATAAGGAAGTGAAGCCACCATATTAAGCTGTTTCCTCCCTCTATCTTTAAAGAAAATGGTTTACATGCCATGTAAGAAATCCATCCTGCATGTAACACCCATTGCTGCCAACAGGATCTCACCCAGCATCAACTTGGCCCTGAAAGTCTATTGTGTAACATTTTCAGATGGAGAGTGCTAGGATGAGTAAATGACTGCCAGATGTGAGCAACAACCCTTGTTCTCCCTTTTCTTGAGGTCTGTGCACAAATTCTCATATGCTGTTTGTTGGCCAGCCTCAGCAATTAGCATATATATAGCTTCTACTTTAGAGCAATTCCACAGAAAATGTTTTAGATGGCATCGTAAAAAAGAAAAAAAGAAAAAGAAAAATGGGGGCGGGGAGAAGAATGACAAGAAAGACCATAGTTACTGCTTATTTTGTTTCTCCAAATTCTGATGCTAGTTTGGTATTTTCCAAGGAACTATGAATTGAGAAACCTATGACTGATCTCCCGGTGCTAGTTTTCACTGATACTGTTGTGTATGTGGTACAGTGCTTTAATGTGGGTTCTTAGTTTCTGCCTGGACCATTGAAGCTTTTAGGACTGAGCTTGAGGACACGGAAACAATGGGGGGGGGGAGGTAAAGGTAGTCCCCTATGCAAGCACCAGTCATTTCCGACTCTGGGGTGACGTTGCTTTCACAAAATGGGAAGCAGGCTCCAAATCTCTGCTTCCCCAGACCAATAGATAGCCCCCTGCTGGTTTAAATGATCCAATGATGTTGAAGTGCTGGAACTTTGAGTGTATATAGTTGACCCTGTCGGCCCAGTTCTCCAGTCTGTATCACTAATAAAGAGCTTTGATCACTATGAAACAAGACTCCTCATGCATCGAACCCAGTATTTAAAAGATATGAAACCTTCTTGAGAGGAAAGAGGGTTGCAAATTTGCAGCTGGAGAAACAGTCCTTAACCTTTCCCCATCAGCTCCTTTTGTGATCTCAACCAACACTATCACCCCAGCTGTTTTCTCACTTGTAGCTCCCTGAAAATGAGGCATCCAAGAAAGGAGATGTAGTCTGTAATAGAAAAACTACTAGGCTAAAAGGCTATGGAGAATATCTGTGGCTTATTGGTAAAGTGCATTTCTCCACACCTACTCCCCTTTGCATATATTTCCTAATCCAATCACACCTGCTATTGCCTGCTAATATCATTTAACATCTGAAATCACTCCACTGTCCAATATATAGGGCAGATGGACTCCCAGAGGTCCTTTGCCTGGGTCAGGGCAGTCCAGGAAGGGAAATTCCCCTACCAGCACTTGACGGTGAGCCACTGAAAGTGGCGCACAAGGTCAAGAGCTTGGGGGTACTACTGGAGCCTGCCCTGACAATGGAGGCCCAGATAGCAGCCACTGCTAAATCTGCTTTCTTTCATCTTAGGCGGGTGAGGCAGTTGGTCCCCTTCCTGGATCGCGATGACCTGGCAACAGTGATCCACACGATGGTCACCTTGAAGCTGGACTACTGTAATACCCTCTACATGGGGCTGCCTCTATGCCGAACCCGGAAACTACAGCTAGTGCAGAACACGGCAGCCAGGCTGTTATTGGGGCTCCCTAAGTGGGAGCACATACAACCGGGGCTGTGGGAACTGCACTGGCTGCCAGTAGTGTACCAGAGTCGTTACAAGGTGCTGGTTATTACCTATAAAGTCCTATATAGTCAAGGACCTGTCTACCTTAGGGACCGTCTCTCCCCATACATTCCCCAGAGGGTACTTCGATCTGCCTCTCAAAACTACTGGTAATCCCCAGGCTGAAGGAGGCCAAACTGAAAGTCACCAGGGAAAGGGCTTTTTCGATCGCCACCACCCCACTGGTGGAACCAGCTACCAGAAGAAATACGGGCCTTGTGGGATCTTGGCCAATTCTGCAGGGCCTGCAAAACCATCCTCTTCAAGCTGGCCTTTAATTAACATAGTGCCTAAAGAGCATCCTGTTTCTCCAAAGGAACTATGGGGTGTATCCTACCCCCTCAGAAAAAGTGTATGCGCAATACATCGCCTCTCCTTTCCCGGTGTAGTGAACGCCGCGTGGTCACTGTCTGGCTATGCCTGGCAGATGGTCACTGCAATGGCCTCTCCTACATTACTGCATCTGTGGCAACACCTTCTCGCTGGTCCCCCCCGTTTTTCACAGAGTTTGCCATGTCATGGTGCGACGGAGTGTCCGGCGGTAAAACCGGATGGGCAGGCTGGGCTCACCAACCTCGCCAGCCAAGAGAAGGCAACTCTAACATCAAACATGGGCAGATAGAGCTCGTTAATGTAACATCTACCACCTGGAGGACTCGCTGCCGGCGTCCCAGCTCACTGGGCCATGGCAGATGACCCCAAGGTGAAAGGGTGGAGCCAGTATCGTGCACACTGTGCCTCACCTAAAAATTCCTCTGCGCAGGCCTGAAGGGCATATCCACATCCACAACCCACAACGCACCAAGTCCTGCAGCGATGGGCAAGGGGTGAAACGGCAGGTGGAAGATGCCACTGGAAGCCGCAGTCCCGATCCTGCATGTAGGCGGTTCAGGGTATTGGTCGCCTGATGCTGACCCGGAGACAAAAGCATTTTTCGGCAGCACCCTGAACGACCAAGCAGCCTTCTCTAGGGACAGCACTGCTTGCTCCGCATGGAGAGGGGCCTAGAAAAGGTGGCCTAAACAAAGCTCGTCTCCTTCCCCCCCCAGTTGGCTAGCCGCGGTCAACGGGCATACTTACTTGCGGTCAAAAAATAACAATAAAGAAAAGGCATGCACCTGCCTCACAAAGTGTGCAAAGACTAAAGCTTGCGTGTTGGAACATCAGAACCTTGCTTGACAAAGTAGACAATGGTCGCCCTGAATGACGCTCTGCTCTAGTTGCCCATGAACTTCTCAGGTTGAATATCGACATAGCAGCTCTCAGTGAGGTCCGTTTCCCTGAGGAAGGTAGTCTTCAAGAACACGGTGCTGGCTATACCCTCTACTGGTCGGGTAAGTCAAAGGCTGAGAGCCGCCTTTCTGGTGTTGGCTTCATGGTCAGGAACTCCATTGCCTCCAAACTCGAAAACCTTCCTACAGGTCACTCAGATCGCATCATGTCCATGTGCGTCCCACTTCAAAACAAGCAGCATGCAACACTCTTTAGTGTGTATGCCCCAACCCTTCAAGCAGACCCTGCAGAAAAGAACAAGTTCTATGCTAATCTACGCAACCTCGTATGGAAGACCCCTACCGAGGACAAGGTGATCATCCTTGGCGACTTCAATGCCAGAGTAGGTAAAGACTCGGAAGCCTGGAAAGGAGTACTTGGCAAACACGGCACTGGCAACTGCATGTCACTATTATGTGTAAACAGACAGCTTATAGCATGTGCTGCAAAACAGAAAGTAGATCTGAGAGGCTTAGATGATCTACCTGACAGCTGGTGGCTGGCTGCCAGAAGGATTGCATCAGCCAAGCAGAGTCAGCATGACACAGCAAGTTGCTGATTGGCTGTCCCATGTATAAATGTACAGAGCAACTGTGGTGATTGTGGGTTAAAGGAGTTGGAGTGCAGCGGAGCATATTGTCAGTCAGGAGAGTGAGTTGGTGTAAATAAATGTATATAGTGGTTTTACAGCTACTGTGTACAGCCTTCATTCTTGCGTCGCTAAGCATCACCCTCTGGGTCTCTCTACGCACATCGACACTGCAATGACAATGGGTGCCTCCTGTTAGAATTCCGCACGGAGCACCAGCTCACTATCACCAACACTATCTTCCAGCAGAAGAATAGTCTGAAGACAACCTGGATGCACCCATGGTCCAAGCACTGGCACCTTATCGATTACATTCTGGTGTGCCAGAGAGACCTTCGAGATGTCTTACACACCCGAGTAATGCCCAGTGCAGAATGTCATACGGATCATCATCTTGTACGCTGAAATCTCCGTCTTCACTTTAAACCTACACCCAGGAGAGGAGGTATCCCTCGGAGGAAGTTTCAGGTTGGCAGCCTTCAGTCAGCCGAAGTTAAAGCTGCCTTCCAGGCAAAACTCCAGACTAAAATTGAGGACCCCAGTTGCCCCACAGACCCTTCTCCAGAAGCACTCTGGGAATACCTAAAAACTACCATCCTGTCGATTTCTGAAGAAGTCCTCGGGTTCTCCACAAGGAAGAACAAGGACTGGTTTGATGAGAACAATCAAGAGATCCAAGAATTACTGGCGAAAAAGAGATCTGCCTACCAAGCACATCTTGCTCAGCCCTCCTGTCCCGGGAAAAAAGCAACCTTTCGTGCTGCATGTAGCAACCTCCAGCTCAAGCTTCGAGACATTCAGAACGAGTGGTGGACCAAGCTTGCAGAGAGAACCCAGCTGTGTGCAGACACTGGTGATTTAAGAGGGTTCTACGAAGCCCTGAAGGCAGTATATGGTCCATCATATCAGGCTCTGAGTCCCTTGCGTAGTGCAGACGGCCAAGTGCTCCTTACAGACAAGGCATCGATACTGAACCGGTGGTCGGAGTATTTTCAGGTTCTCTTTAGTGCCAACCACGTAGTTCAAGATTCAGCAATCCACCCCACCCACCTCAAACAGTGAAAACAGAGTTGGGTGAGATCCCCACCCTAGAAGAGACTGTTAAAGCCATTAAGCAACTGAAAAGTGGCAAGGCAGCGGGAGTTGATGGAATCCCACCAGAGATCTGGAAGCATGGGGGCACAGTACTACATAGCACACTTCACAAAGTACTTGTCACCTGCTGGGAACAAGGCAAACTACCTCAGGACTTTCGCGATGCAATCATCATCACTCTACACAATAACAAAGGGGATAAGTCAGACTGCTCCAACTACCGGGGGATAACCCTGCTTTCCATCACAGGCAAAATCCTTGCCAGAATACTTCTGAATAGACTGGTGCCCACCATTGCGGAAGAACTCCTCCCAGAGAGCCAGTGTGGCTTTAGAGCTAACAGGAGCATCACCAACATGGTATTTGTTCTCAGGCAGCTGCAAGAGAAATGCAGGGAACAGAACAAGGGTCTATATGTGACGTTTGTCGACCTTACCAAAGCTTTCGATACTGTTAGCAGGAAAGGCCTGTGGCAAATCTTGGAACGTTTAGGATGCCCCCCAAGGTTCCTCAGCATGATCATCCAGCTACATGAAGATCAGCGAGGCCAAGTCAGACACTGCAACGATCTCTCGGAGCCCTTCCCAATAGGCACAGGTGTCCTCACGCCAACTCTCTTTATGATCTTCTTTAGCATGATGCTTCAAAGAGCCGCAGTAGATCTAGATGATGTCGATGGTTTCTACATCCGCTATCGCACCGATGGCAGCCTGTTCAACCTGAGGCGACTAAAGGCCCACTCCAAGACAATGGAAAAACTTATCCGAGAGCTACTGTTTGCTGATGATGCTGCACTTGTCTCCCACTCGGTATCAGCTCTGCGGCATATGATGTCCTGCTTTGCAGAGGCTGCCAAGCTATTCGGCCTAGAAGTTAGTCTGAAGAAGACAGAAGTTCTCCACCAGCCTGCACCCCTGGAAGATTGTCACCCTCCCTGCATCACTGTGGGTGAATCAGTTTTGAAGACAGTCCAGCAGTTCAGCTACCTGGGGTGCATCATCTCCTCAGACGCCAAGATCGACAAGGAGATTGACAACAGGCTGGCAAAGGCAAACCGTGCATTTGGCTGACTGCACAAAAGAGTGTGGAGCAACAAGCATCTGAAAAGAGGCACAAATATCAATGTTTAAAAGCGGTTGTGATGACAACCCTCATCTACGGCTCCAAATCGTGGGTTTTATACCATCATCACCTGCGACTCCTTGAGCGCTTTCATCAGCGCTGCCTTCACACCATCCTTAACATCCACTGGGTGACTTTGTGACCAACACTGAAGTCCTCAAGCGGGAGGTTATAAGCATCAAGGCATTGCTGTTGAAGACGCAGCTGCGCTGGGTAGGGCATATTTCCAGGATGGAAAACCACCGCCTTCCCAAGATTGCCCTGTATGGCAAACTTTCCACCAGCCATCGAAATAGGGGGCCAAAGAAGAGATACAAGGACGAAGAAATACCTTGGTACCTGTCGCATCAACCATCACCAGTGGTCTGACCTAGCTTCAGATCGCAAAGCATGGAGGCACACCATCCACCAGGCTGTCTCTTCCTTTGAGAACGCACGCATAGCTGCTCTTGAGGACAAAAGGAGATTGAGGAAGAATCGCACTGCTACAGCACCAACCCCAAATCAGACTTTTCCCTGCAGCCACTGTGGCCGGACCTACCTGTCCCGAATTGGTCTTGTCAGCCACCAGCGAGCCTGCAGCAGACGTGGACTACTGCACCTTTTCTAAATCTTCGTCCGCGAAGTTAAGCCGAGAGCCTACAGCGCAGATGGAATGCAGTCACACTGAAAAATGGAATAGTATTTAGATCTTAGTACCAAACAATATGTAATGCTGATTTTAATTCTGAATGTATAATATTATTGAATGGATTATTTTATAGCTGGTATATTTTACTATTGTGGATTTCTATGTTGTGAGCCGCCTTGAGCCTGCTCCAGCGAGGAGGGCGAGATATAAATCAAATAAAATAAAAATAAAATAAAATAAAAATAAAGTATATGAAGACGTGACAAGTGACTCACAAAAGCTCATACCCTGCAACATATTTTGTTAGTTTTTAAAGTGCTACTGGGCTCCTGTTATTTTCTACTGTTGTAATCATGCATCTAAGATATTATTGCAACAGCAAGAGAAGTGTATGTGTCTAGGATACTCAATGCTCTATTTTACACACACATATAGTCTACCCCCTCACAGTCTCTCCTCTGAGGTACTTTCCCCTCAGCTGAGGAAAATGACCTTCTGAAACCAAATTATCACCATGCTAATACAGGTAGTTTCAGAAGATCTGAATTTAAACATATAGATCTGCCATGGTCATACCTAGTTGGTCCCTTAGGCCAATGTATTAATTAACATCTGAGATCCATCTATAACTGGGTCTCCAGCATGTAGTTTAGTCTCCAAAAAGCTGCTGTGCGTTTAGTCTTTCACTTTGGTGCCATTTGCTTCATTAAAACTGCCAACTACTAGATGGATCGGACTCAGTAGAGAGTAGTTTCATGAGGTTATATAAGATTTAAGGCTCTGAAATGGACCAGTAAATTTCTTGTTCCTCAGTTGACCATTTTAGTTGTTATCAGATTTAGCTGCTGAAACTTTTAGGCTGGAATATGATTGTCATGGTGATGAAACTGGTGGGATGTCATAGAGGTATAATGTTATGAATGATAATAGTGCTTATATCAGAATCTTTCCACTTATGTTAAATATATTGACAAAAAAAGTGTTAGGAGTTAAAGACACAAACAAATAACAAAATCTGAATTTACTGTAATCTACAGGAAACTGTATGGGCAGAGCCACGTGTACAGCGGGGCTTTCATTCTTTCCACCCCTGCAAACTCCAGCCCATGCATAAAATCCCATTATGCTGTATTACAAGATGTTTGTAAAATTCTTTCAGACAGCTTGTAATAAAGTACAGCATACACATAGCTCTGATAATAAAATATCCTTTATGTTTAAATAAAAATGGCAAATAAGTAAACATAGTTTTGCACTAAATTGGCCCCAGATCTTAATTTCCAGAAATGCCTTCCCACCAGTGACTTGTACATATTTTGCTATGTATGTTGGATAACCATAGTAGAATTCAGGAAGACCACAGAAGTGTGCAAGTAGTGATATCTCTTTTATTACTGTTATAAACAATAAACTGTCTCTGTTCCTCATAGATGTACACAACATGCACTGCCTGTGAATTCTACATAGCAGACTGTGAACTGTGAATTCTACATACCAGACTCTGGCTCCACTGGTCTCTGCAACACCAGGCTGGGTTGTCAAGGAATGCACCGTAAGTTGGTCAGCCCGAGCACTCAAAACTATCTTCCTTCTCCTTGTCCTATCACTGCCCCCGCTCCCCCAACCAAAAAAAAAAATTCAAGATACAAAAGGGAGAAATGCTAACCCAGTTTCTGATAGAAAAACAGCCCAAGATATATTGCATTCCTTTAATCTGGTCAGTCTGTTACTCTGGAAGGCCACCACAATATCCTTTTATTCTCCAAAACCTGCCTGCCATACCTTACAAGAGCTGGGAAATAAGGTACCTTACTGAGTACCTTACAAGAGCTGGGAATTCCACTGTAACCAAGGATACTATGAATGAATGGATTTGCATTTGATTTTTTGTTTGTTTGAAGGATGTCCATCTGTACAGCACAATGTCCTCACCTCCTATCTTGTGACCCCCAGGAACAGTATTTCAGGTTTCTGCAGCAGGAGAAGAGAAGGGAGAATGCAAGGCATCCTTTTCACATCTTATGATGGCAAAGGAGTTTGCTTCTGCAACAAAGGGGAATAATGGGAGCAAAATAGAATTTGGAAAATCTCTAGGCTTTCCTTTCCCAGGCCCATAAACATAGGGTAAAGTGATTTGTTTAGCTATTTATGTATAAAACATTTTTTTTTTTCATTTTGAGAGACAGAAAAATGACAAGAATGGCACTGATCCCCAGCACTACTGCATACCTTTGTCAAAAGACAGATCCCCGTTTTTTTACTCAGGTTGGGTTCAGTTCTGCAAATCAGACCTTATCCAGGTCAACATGCCAGCTTGTGCAGGCTTCAATGTAACCTGGTCTTTAAAAGCCCAGGTTAAAAATAGCCGCATATGAGTAAGAACATCCATATTCAGGCCATAATTTACTGCTACATAGGAGGATTGTGCATGAGGTGTGTGGGTGGTTACATGATAAATCATTCTCTTTAGGGTCAAGTTAACAGTTGGTTTCAGTTTAAGATTCAGGGATGAATTCATTATTTTGCCAAAAGGATATCAGGACTGGAGGTAGTTCCTTCTTTGGAAAAGAGTTAAAGCTGCACAACATCCAGAACCGGTTCCTAAAACTTCCCTAAGGTGAGTTACTCAAGGTATTGTCTACATAATCAGCTGATATTGTTCCCAAGTCCTTGGAGGGTGGTAGGAGGAGACAGGAGGTGGAGGGGCCAGTTCTCTTTTCTTCTTATCACCACCCTCTAGTAGGGATTCTATTTTTCCACCAGGAGTGAGAGATCTCCCAGCTCCTATCTCCCACTACTGCTCCTGTAGCTGGTGGGAGAAAAATAACATAAAAAAACTAAATGTGATTGGCAACTGCATGACATCCCTTCTGAGGAAACCCAAAAACTATGACTTTGCCATAGAGTTTCCAGTGAGTCCTAGAGAGGAGCAACATAACTTCTGTTTTTTCCCTGAAAGTAATATCACACCAGCACTGACAGCAGCCCCCCAAGTCCCCCCCCCCCCAGACTTCCACTGGTTCCCTACTCTTCAGGCATATCTTTCACACCATGTATCCTGCAATAGAAAAAGTTGGTATGGCTTTGGAGGGCATCAGAGTCCTCTGCACTGAAACTGAGAACCCCATTCTTACTTGCAGCAAGATAGCCTGTTCTCAGCACAGATGTAACATGTGAATTGTGGCTAGGTCCAGCTACCAAATGAACTGCTGCATTTTCTGCCAGTGAAAGTTTCCTAAGTGTCTTCAAAGGTAGCACCAAATTCAGCACATTACAAATCCTTAAAGTCATGCATCCAGAAGGTAAAATTGGAGGTAATTACCAGTTCAACATAAATTTTACTGCACAACTGCATTTGATGTGTTGCAAAATTCTCCTTCCTACTTGATAGAAAAAAGGTAGCTCAGTCTGTGGTGTTTGGTTATCAGTACAATGTGACTGAAATGCTTTTTCATAGCAGTTATTCTATAAAGCAGCACAATGAGCAGATGGAACACCAGGGCCTGCACGACACCAAGACAATAGCAGATTCCTTTACTTTGTCTTATATAGGCAGAGAGTACTAATAAGGAGCCCTATGGCACAGAGTGGTAAGCTGCAGTACTGCAGTCCACATACTGCTCATGACCTGAGTTCAATCCCAGCAGAAGCCAGGTTCAGGTAGCCATCTCAAGGTTGACTCAGCCTTCCATCCTTCCGAGGTCAGTAAAATAAGTACCCAGATTGCTAGGGGTAAAGCACAGATGACTGGGGAACAGGGTCAGTGTACCCACTAGGTGACCTTGGGCGGTTGCCTAGGGTACAGCCCAAGGGGTGCCAAATTGGGTGCCCCCAGGGAGGGTGGGGGCCTCCACTGCCCTCCCAGGCAATTTAAATCATGCAGGAGGGTGCCCAGGAGCAGGTCCCATCAATCAGCTGATCGGCAGAGCCTTTAAATCACCCGGGAGGCTGGCACCTACTCCTGGGCACTCTCTTGATCATGCAGGAGCACCAGAAGAAGCAGCCAGGCCAGTCTCTCCCCCCCCCCCATTTAAAAAACCTGCCAACCAGCTAGTCAGCAGGGTATTTAAATCATGTGGGAAGGGCAGTGGCTGCTCCCGCTGCTCTTCCCATGTGATGTGAATTACCATTGGGGGCAGCCTTCAAGCACCTCTGCTGTGGCTTGAAGTTTGCCCTCACCAGTGATTCAAATGGAGGGGGGACTTCTGCTGACAACTCCCACATGATTGGGATAGTGCCCAGGAGCAGGCACCAGCCTCCCGGGTGATGTAAAGGCCCCACTGATCAGCTGATTGGTAGGACCTTTCCTGGGCATGGAAAGGGCAGTGGCTGCTCCTGGGCACCCTCCACATGTTTTAAATTGCCTGAGAGGGAGGGGGAGCCCCAATCCTCCCAGCCTAGTGCACCAGCAAGCCTGGGGCCCCGTTGGGGAAGGCAATGGCAGACCATCCCATAACAAAAAGTCTGCCAAGAAAACATCATGATAAGAAATTTTGTTATGTGACATCACCCCATGGGTCAGTAATGACTTGGTGTTTGCACAGGGGTTTACTTTTACTTTTACTTATATTGGATGTGAAGAAATGCATTTTTCTCCTGGGAGTTTTAAATGGACAAAGCCTCTACTTCGCGTTTTAGCAGTTTTTTCCCCCTCTGAGCAGAGAGCATTCAGGAGGAGGAGAATCCAGTACAATGGCTTTCCAGGCTCACCTCAGGTACCTCTTAAGAAATCCTAATTGGGCTAGCTAGAGACACAACAGATGGCTTAAGCCCTCCCCCTTTCCTAAGCAGGGGCCAGAGAGTTGAAGCAATAGAAAGTTAGAAAGGCTTGAAATCTCTTTCCAGAAAAAGCCTCTTTGACCTGGCATGACCTGGTCAGTGGGGGAAAAACAAATATGATAAAAACTTCTTGCAGCAAGAAGGAGATATATTTAATGCTGGGTCCATGAGAGGAGGCAGATCTCTGAGGGAGGCAGCCATTTTGACCATGTGCTCACCTAGAAAGCTGGAGCAGGTTTCAAGGCAATGGTAACTCTGTTGAGATACAGAACTCCTAAAGTGCCTGTCCTATTTTCTAACTAGGGTTGCCAGGTCTGACTCAGGATTTCGAGGGTGGAGCCAGGAGCAAGGTTATGACAAGCCTGACTGAACTCCCAAGGGAGTTCTGGCCATCACATTTAAAGGGACAGCACTTCCTTTAGATGCCTTCCCTTCGCTAGAAATGATGGAGAATAGGGCACCTGCTTTGGGGGCTCATAGAATTGGACCTCCTGGTCCTTTCTTTTTGAAACTGGGGAGAGGGCTTGAGAAGAGGCACCAGATACATTGTTGAAAATTTGGTGTCTCTTCTTGAAAAAACAGCACCCCAGACTCCCAGATACCCACAGGTCACTTATCTATTATGCCCTATGGAGACCAGTCTCCTAGGGTATAATAGAGTGTCCTGAGGACATTAAAAAATACCCACACACACTTTATGATAACCCTGAAGTGGAGGAGAGGCCTCCAAACCTGTCAGAACTTGTAACTTTTCCTCTGTCTGCCTTGGCCAAACCGACTCCATGCTGTAACTTAACACTAACACAGAATCCCTGGCCTGAGCAATTAACCCTGCCCTCGTAGCTATTCCAAATATTTAGGGCAGCAAGACGGGCGACAGATAGTCTCTGTTCAACATCCACAGGTGCCCTTTTGAAGACAGGCCGTTTGGCCTTCACCACAGGGAAGCATCCTCCCTTCTGATAACGAAGCCTGAGAATAGAGACACTTGTCTGTAACCTGTGTGAATGATAGCTTTATTGTACTTTACTGATGGCATAAAATGTAACCAACTGCCAGAACTCGGCATTGCTGTTATCTCGTTGCTCTAGCACTGTAGTTCTTCAATAAAGATCCTAACTTTGTAACAAGTATTGGAATCGTCTGAAGTTCGTTCCAGTTCTGACATTACCAGGGATTTGGCAACTCTATTTCTAACATCTGATAGGGCTTGTATAGAGAGAAGGACAGAGGATTTGCATTTTATCCATTTCTTTTGGAATCCCTTGCTCAATCTGGTGCTGTGCTAAAAGTATGCTTTCTTTTAAATAAATACTTTATAACTTTTGATGCTGGGAGAGGTTCTTTGTCCACATAGACCTCCATGGTCTCAGACACGCTATTTTAAAAGGAGTGCCATAGCAAGAGGCTATTCCTCCAGGGGTGTGCAAGGCAGTAAAGTGTCCCCATGGTGACCTGGCACTGGACAACAGGAGAAAGAGGCAAGGCCTCAGACCTTGGAAGAGAAGCTGGGAGTCCTGACCATCCCCAGTGGGTGAGTCCACCACTTCCCGAGGAAGCCTGTCCCGCTGAGGAATGGCTCTAACAGTCAGGAAGTTCTTTCTAACGTTGAGCTGGAAACTCTTTTGATTTAATTTCAACCCATTGGTTCTGGTCCTACCATCCAGGACCACAGAAAACAATTCCATCCTCTAGATTGGTGTTTCCCAAAGGCAGGGTCGCGACCAGCATCGGGCCATGGAGACCTCAACGCCAGTCCGCAGGGCCTTCAGTCCCCTAGCCACCTTCACCCGCATCGCACCTCCCTCCCCCAGGTTGTACGCTTTCGCACCTCCTTCTCCCACCCTTCCCCACCTCAGGTAGGTCAGTTTCATCTTGAATAAAGCCCCCTGCCCCGCCCAATGGCCCGATCGCTCAGAAATTGGTGTGGAGATCATTCCACGCCAGGCCAAGCCGGCAGCAGCTCAAACAGTCCACAGCCGAAAAGGGTGCGCGGCTCCTCCCTCCTCAGCACTTCCTTACCATCCAGGAAGTGATGGGGAGGGAGGAGCCACACGCCCTTTTCGGCCACGGTCTGTTTGAACTGCCGACGGCTTGGCCCAGCGTGGAATGAGATCTGTGCCGATTTCCAAGTGATCGGGCTATCAGGCAGGGCAGGGGGCTTTATGCAGGATGAAACTGACCCGTCTGAGGTGGGAAAGGGAGGAAGAAGGAGGCATGAAGGCACACGATGGGGGGAGGGGCGTGATGCGGGGGAGTGGTCAGGGGACTGGAGGCCCCGCAGACCGGCGTTGAGGGCTCTGTGGCCGGATTTCCCACCAAGAGTGAGCAGTTTTAGAGGTGAGTTGCTTCCATTTCTTTTCCTTTCTTTTCTCTTTCTTCCTTTTGTCCTTTTCTTTCACTCTTTCCCTCCCTTTTCCTTCCTTCCTTCTATTTCCTTTCTCTTTCTCTTCTTTTTTTCAATATTTGTTTCAAAGCTTTTTTAGAACCCTTGGATGCAATTTATCTGGCCCTGAGGACTTGATTTCATTTAAAGAAACCAGGTGTTTATGTACTACCCCTACGCTGATCCTAGGTTGAAACTTCATACCCTCCTTATATGTTCTGTTTTTGCCATGTTGAGCACTGTTTCCCTCAGAAGAGAAGACTAAGGAAAAGTAGGAATTGAGCAGTTCCGCCCTCTCTTCATTACCTGTTACAATTTCACTTTCTTGCCCTCACAATGGGCCTACCATGTCCTGACTCTTTTTCTTACTCCGAACATAAGAAAAGAACCCTTTTTTGTTGTTTTTAGCATCTTTGGCCAGCCTGAATAGTCTGGCAAGCTGCACATATCCTATAGGGCTTCCTGAACCCTCATGGGATTAACCCTGTCTTAACAGAAAAAAAATAATAGAATCATCGAGTTGGAAGGGACCTCCAAGGTCATCTAGTCCAGTCCTTGGCCTGCAGAAAGTAGGAAACTCATAAGTACCTGCAGGGATTTTTTTTGAGCAGGAACACAAAGGAATGCTGGCTTGACATCAGGGGGTGTGGCCTAATATGCAAATCAATTCCTGTTGGGCCTTTTCTACAAAAAAGGCCTGTGTGAAACACAAAAAAGTCAGCAAGAAAACAATGAAGGTCAAGGTATCCTCTCACCACCACTGTCTCTACCCAGAAGCCAGATGAGATCTCTACTTACCTCTTTGCTACCCGTACTCACTTTAAAAATAGTCTGGCAAGCTGCACATATCCTATAGGGCTTTCTGAACCCTCATAGGATTAACTCTTTCAGTAAAATTTAGTCACTATTTTGATTGCCCTAGAAACAAACAATTGGAAATGACAGCTGAACTGTCATGAATGAATGAATCTTGCAAGAGTTCACTGTCATAGACCCACCTGACACCTGCTCTCTCAATCCCCCACCTCACCCTTTCTGTTCACAGGCTCAGCTCTGTGCACCAAGATGGCCAAGTGTCAAGTGGTTTGTGTTTTAAAAAATTGAGTCCCCAGGAAACAAGGAACTAATTTCTCTTTTCTGAGATCTACTCATGAGTTGCTGCAACCAGCAGAGGAACTTGAGGATCCTCCATGTACCCCAGGCTAGCATATTTGTGAAATTTTCCCTTGGACCAAACAGAACTTGGGATATCGGTTCAAACTGTCCCTCCAAGATCACTCTTCAAAAAACCCCAATGCATTCTTTATTATGAAATATTAATAAATACAATAAAAGTAGAGCAAACAACAGATATCATTACAGAGATTAAGATACTCAGGATATATATTGTAACTACTACCATGTAAAAGCCGAGGTAAGTATAAAGGTGAGTTATTGAGATGAGTCACTCATAAGTGGATTTTTCAGGTCAAGAGTGATTGGAGTGATTGGAAGGAAGGATATTCTGTTCCGACATGAAATTTAATACAGGAGCCCAGATAGAAATACATTTATTACATATTCTTCCCGAATCAGTGTAATTATGATTCACTACCATTGAAATTTTGTGCATTATGAATTGGTCCCAAATCTTGTCATACCAGACTGATATGGAGGGAGGGGAAGCAGATTTCAGAGCTGAAGCGATTGTGAGACGGGCTGCAGCTACAAGAATGATAATCAAGTCCTTATGTAAGAAAATGGAGGCCATCATCCCAGAGGTTCAAAAGCATTAATGGGAAGTGACTGTGAAGTAATTATAGAAATTACTTCATAATTACTTCATACCATGCCAAAATCGGGATATAATTTGACAATCCCACCAGCAGTGCAGATAAGTATCCATAGATCCACAGTTTTTCCAGTATAGTGGATTGATCTGATTATTCATTTGATCAAGACTCTGGGGGAGAGGTACCAATGTGAGATAGTTTTTAAAAATTGTATTTGAATGTTAAAAACAAAAGTAGAATTGACCGGAGATTGCCATATCTTCATCCAAGAGGAAAGAGGAATGTCTTTCTGAGGATCATCATTCCTAGTGGCTGACAGCAGTCTGATGCTATTAAAAATTTGTATAACCTGGAGAGAAGACCTTTTGCAAATGGAGCAGATAAAGACAGAAGTTGTTCTAAGGCAGACAGCAGTCTGGCCAAAATACCAGTTCCAGATAAATGTTCAACCATATTTTTAAGTTGCAAATATCGAAACCAAGGAGTTATAGTAGCCATAAGGGTATCAAAATATGTCTTGTCTCTAATCACACCATTGTGAATCAGATCTATTGGATGGGAGAAGCCTGCCTTTATCCATTCGTCAAAGGCCCCTGGAACATTTCTAGGAGGAAACCAAGGTTGTTTAGTGAATGTTGAAAAGACAGAGATGTCAGGAACAAGAGATCTGCTTTTGTCCCAGGTCTGAACCATCACTTGAAGAATGATTTTTTTTCTGTGCAAGTTTTGGTCTAAGTGTAGCAGACAACCAAAAGATATCTTTTAGGTGAAGAGGAGCAGCAAAAAACTGTTCTATTAATGTCCAGACACCTCCAATTTTACTCTTGACCAATCACTCCAATCCAAAGTCTAGATCAGTGGTGTCAAATGTGTGGCCCAAGGGCCAAATCAGGCTCCCGGAGAGTTCTAATAAGTCCCGCAAGCAACTCGCTGTCATCTGCTTACGTCTCTCTCCCTTGCTTCCTTCTGCATCACAGCTTACTTTGCCAGGCTTGCTCAATTGAACAGGAGCTACAGAGGGGCCTTTATTTTCTCCATTGGCTGACCAGCGCATGAAGCAACTCATGTACAAAAATGTGCAATGCCCAGCCATTTCATGTTTTCCCCTGGGTCTTAGGCTCAAAGCATTGACCATGAGTTTTCTGTAATGAATGTCAATAAATCAAAAGTAGGTTTGCAACTTACAGACATATACCTGAATAACACCTAAACAGCATACTCAAGATTTCTACAGCACAGACATTATCTCCAGATGTTGATGCAAAACTTCAGAGTAAGAGATATCAGTTATCAAAAACTGTTAAATAAACAAAGTGTTTTAAGCATATTTTATTTTAAGTTATAAAAAAATCTTTGTGTTTGTCTATGTCCTTTATAAAGTTTATATCTCTGCTACCTGGCATTACATCTTATGACACACATGCCCAACAAGATCTCAAGTATATCAGATCTGGCCCTCATAACAAATGAGTTTGACATTCCTGGTCTAGATTAAAGGAATATGAGGCACAAAGGGAAAGAGGCCAGTGATAACCATCAGGCCAAATGACGGCCTAGCCAGAATGCTGAAAATTTGCTCTGATTATTCATCTGCTTTTCTAGAGTATCTGTCAGATCTATATCTGTGAAAGCAAATCTATGTTATATTTTCCAACTAAAGGCACTCCCATTAAAGGGACTCCTATTGTAACTACAGCCAACATCTGGATATTTATGAAAATGTGCTGAGTTTCTAATTTGCAAGGGTTACTTTCCTATCAAGCCATGCATGTAAGGTTGGTTGCTGGAATAGACTGAAGAGTTGCCAGGAAATTGAGGAAGGGTTTTGGAGCACAACACACAGGAATATCTTGTTGCTGTAAAATGTAACATGTGAGTCAGGCATTCAAGTTATGAAGAAGGCATTTCATTGACATGCCTTCTTCATAACAACTTAATACCCCAAAATGGACATTGGACATTCTGGACTTTACTAGCCTGTGTAACTCTTCTTGGAGTCAGTAGAACAGAACCAACTTATATTTCCTCCACAGGACATTTGAATGTTTATTTTAAATTGAAATCACTCACTGCTTCAAATCACTCACTGGTCCCTCCCCCCTTTATTTCCGCAGCTCTTTTCCTGCAGCTGTAGCTTTTATTCTGAATCCTTGGCTGGTGTTTCTTTCTCTTTTTTCCTTCCTGAATAATTTGATCCCCTGGGGTATGCTACTTTAAAACAATGTTTCACATACCAGATGAGCAGTATGCATCCTTTCCCAAAGGCTGGATCGAAGCTCAGCTCTATTAAGACAGCTGAGTACAATTCTTCCTTCCGTTCCTCTGCCCCCCCCTCCCAGAGATACGGCTCTGCTGAACTATCACTGTGTAGGAGAAAACAAAAAAAAAATCATTTGCTGTTGCAGGAAACTCCACTGTATGATCCAAGGGTGTGCCCTCTGAACTCTAGTAATGCTGCAGAAGACTACCATGCCACATGACACTTCATTGGTCTGCCTGAAAATACTGCCATCCAAGCAAACACTTAGGTTGCTTGTGCAGTCAGGACAGCCTTGCTTATACTGAAAATAAGCCAGTATGTCAGCACATTTCTTGAGCAGAAGAAGCAACAAATTAATTGAGCTTTATGTATTAAGGGCAGGAATCCAAGAAGCTACTTTGGGTGGGCTTCTGGGCTTTGGCACACCTTGTGGGATTTTTTTCCCCTCACTTTTGATTGTTGGAACAGCAGATTCCATGCCATATCACAAGGTACATTCAAAAGTCCTTTTCAAAAGTGACTGAACATGTAGCAAGTAGGACCTGCTGTTTGAGATATTCAAGCCCAAAGACTATGTGGACATGTAAATATAAACAAATCAGTGTTAGATGCTCTCATGTACCTAGGTAGAGAACAGCAGACAACAGGGTAGAATGAAGAAGCAGAACAATTAATATATTAATAAAAGCAATTACAAGTATTCCATAAACAAATAGCTCGGCAGAACAATTTTGATGAGATGGTGCAGTTGGACAGTGCAGCGAGTCAGCGCAGTAGAATATACAGTAGGGGAGGTCGACCGATTTAGTGGGCAGATGCCTGCTGCCTCACCCAAAGACCTGGCGGAACAGCTCTGTTTTACAGGCCCTACAAAAGGCTAGTAAGCCAGGTAGGGCCCAGATCTCTATAGGGAGCTGATTCCACCAGGTTGTGGCCAGGACTGAAAAGGGCCTGGCCCTGGTAGAGGCAAGACAAGCATCTTTTGGGCCGGAGACAGTCCTGGGAGCCCGAACGAAGCAACCTCCTGCGTATATACAGGAAGAGATGGTCCTGCAGGTATGCTGGTCCTAGGCCGCATATGGCTTTAAAAGTCAGAACTAACACTGGTACTCTATAGGCAGCCAGTGCAGGCCATGGAGCACCAGCCGCATGCTCACCCGTATAGGTGATGCAGTCAGCAGGCAGCTGCCACGCTCTGCACCCACTGCAGTTTCTGGATCAGCTTCAAGGGCAAGCCCACGTAGAGCAAGTTACAGTAATCTAATCTGGAAGTGACCATTGCATGAGTCGCTGTGGCCAAGTCTTGGGGGGAGAGATATGGTGCTAGTTGCCTGATCTGCCATAGATGATGGAAGGCAGACCTGGCAGCTGTCGCGACCTGGGCCTCCATTGAAAGTGAGGCATCCAGGATCACTCCCAAGCTCTTCACCTGTTGGGTTGGCACTAAAATTGTGCCATCCAAGGGTGGGAGCTGGGTACACAAACCCTCCCCCCCCCTCGACTCAGGCACAGGACCTCCGTCTTTGCTGAATTTTACTTCAGTTGGCTCTGCTGTAGCCATCCCGCTATGGCTCCTAATGCCTTGGACAGGTGTCTGCCATCTATCCATCTGAGGTCTGCCATCCATCAACAGATAGAGCTGGGTGTCATCAGCATACTGGTGACAACCCAGCCCAAAACCTCAGGCAATCTGGGCAAGAGGGCACATATAGATGTTAAACAATATGGGCAAGAGAATAGCTCCCTGTGGCACTCCACATATAAGTGGGCATGGAGGTTTGCTCACCCAGCCTCACCTTTTGTCCCCGCCCCCTGAGAAAGGAGGAAAACCATTGCAAGGCTGTTCCCCATATTCCGGTGATGGCGAGGCGGTGGGTCAATAGATCATAATCGACCGTGTCAAATGCTGCTGATAGGTCAAGAAGAATCAGCAGCGCCAACTCGCCTTGGTCCAGATGCCTTCTTAGGTCATCTGTGAGGGTGACTAGTACTGTCTCTGTCCCATGGCCCGGATTGGAATTGGTCCAGAGTGGATGTTTCATCCAGAAAAGCCTGTAGCTGCTCCGCCACTGCTTTCTCAACTACCTTTCCCAGAAATGATAAATTCGAAACTGGGTGGTAGTTGGCTAGAACTATAGGGTCCAGTGAGGGTTTTTTCAAAAGTGGTTGAATTTCCGCCTCCTTTAACTTCTCTGGGAATGTCCCGCTTGTCAGGGACAAGTTGACAATGTCACCTAGAGAAACCCTGATATCATCCTGGCAAGCCTTCACAAGCCAGGATGGGCAAGGGTCCAGGGGGCAGGTAGTAGGCTTCACTGCAGCCAGGACCCTGTCTACATCCTCCAATGAGAGTCAACTGAATTAGTCCAATAGTGACAGCCAAGGGCTTCCAGTTCATGTACTGCATCAACTGTGGCTAAGAGGTCCTGGTGGAGAGTCAAGATTTTATCTGCAAAATATGTTGCAAAAGCCTCAGTACAAATATCCAATTCCCTATCTTTTTGATTGCTTGATGGCAAAGTAGTCAGAGACCGAATCACTCCAAACAATTGAGCTGGGTGTGATTTCGCAGACTCTATAGAGGCTGCGTAGAAATTCTTCTTAGTGGACTTCACAGCCTTCTCATAGACTTTCATAAGCGTTCTATAAGAAGTTCTAGACTCTTCATCATGGGCACACCGCCACACTTGCTCTAACCGCCTAAGCTGTCGTTTCATCCTTAGCAGGTCCAAGGAATACCAAGCAGCTGCCTTGGTACAACAGCAAAGAGGGCGCCGGGGGGCAATGTCATCAATGGCAGTGGAGAGCCGGTATGCCAGTCCTCCACTAGCTCATCTAACGACCCACCAAGGGGCATCAAATCCCGCAGGGCCTCCTGAAACCGCTCTGGGTCCATTTGGCTCTATGGACAAGCATAAATTGGCTCACCGCCTAAACAGGGCTGGAGTTGCAGGTCCAGTCAGACTTTCACGGCAAAGTGGTCTGACCATGGAACAACATTTGCTGATACCAGATCCACCAATATCCCTGCCCCAAAGATCAGATCCAGCGTGTGCCCGGCCTGGTGTGTGGGGGCCGATACAACTTGACTGAGTCCCAGTGTCTCCATGGATGACACCATGTCCTGCGCCTGCAAAGACGCCGCGTCATCAACATGGACATTAAAATCCCCCAAAACTAAAAGTCTGGGGAAGTCCAATGCCCAGGAGAACACTGCATCTAGCAGAGCAGGTGGTTGGTACACTACCCAGATTGCCACACTCTCCTCGGCTTCCCACACCAGGCCAGTGCACTCTATGCCAGTGATGTTCAAGCCAGGAAGTGCCCTGAAAGAAAAGGAGTCTTGAATGAGCACAGCAACTCCTCCCCCTACCCACTTGTCCGTGACTGGTGGAGGACAGCAAACCCAGGTGGGGTAAGCTGGTTCAAGGTGACAGTTTCACTTTCCCAACCTAGGTCTCTGTCATACATGCTAGGTCCACTTGCTGCTCTACGATGAAGTCCCGCAATAGAGTGGTCTTATTATTAATAGACCTGGCATTAATCAACACCAGTGAAGGAGATGGGTAGTTCACCCTAGTCCCACAATCAACATACCTTGGGATGGGACATAGGTTGGAGGGAGTTCGAGCATTTCCTTATCTCCGATTCCCTCCTCATCTTTGTAACCTATGCCCACCATCGTACCTTCCCTGTCCAGTTATGACTGAAATCCCCGACCCTAGCATGACAATAACAGATTACTTAAAATGGCCTCCAGCTATTCACTGCTCAATATCATGATTCTAACAAAATACGGAAGTCTAAAATATCTCTATAATTATGGTAAACACAGACAACAGTCACTGAAATTGCAGAGTACTGCTCACTCTCCCTAACCTACAGGCTGAATATAGAAAGCCAAATGAACAAGCTCTGTCTCTTGTGTGTAATTAGATATGTACTACATTCCAGGTGTTGGTGGATTATAGGGAGTTTTCTTTTGCAGGGGGAGGGCCATTTAAATTTGTTTCCTCTTTCAGTTTCTGTGTTTGTCTTGAGCACATTTACTTGCTAGTAAATTCCCCTGATTTCAATTAGACTTGTTGCAGTATTTCAGGCAGTTTATGCTTCTTGCTGAAAGACACTGTAGAGAAATTCACTGGAAATTAGAAATGAAGTCGAAAACCTCATTTTCTCTAGTTCCTGTAAATTCAATAGGGGTATTTTTGAGATTGTACTAAGGCAAAATTCTCCTTAGTTGGATGAGACATCTTAATGTCAAAATAAACTAGTATTAAGAACCAATGGTTACATGAAAGCACAGGGACTTTTTTTTTCTGGGGGAACACAATGGAACAGAGTTCCAGAACCTCTTAATAGAAACAAAATTCTCAAAAAAATGTTTAGAAAATCATGAGGGGCACACATATGTTTCCCCTTCATTCCCCTCTTGAGAATTCTGGCACCTCTTTTCCAGAAAAAAGCCCTGGATAACACAAAATCTCATCACAGTCACACATGTACTGTTCCAATGGCAGTTGGGACATGCATGTCCTTCATCCAAATTGGACATTTTATGGATCAGCTATAATGTGGAATGCAGAAAAATAACTGTGTCCCGCCCAGCCCGGGCAAGGACTGCGCGAGGGGGACCCCCTGATGCCTACCAGCCACTCCTGCCCCCCGTCACTGCCCCGAGAGCCTCCCGCACCTTCCCAAGCCCCCGCGGCGGCCCTACCACTCACCTGGGCTGATGGAGCGCCAACAGCCACCCGAGCAACGCCCCACAGCCAACGTGCTCATCTCCGGGTCCAAGGAGCCCGACCGGAGCGAGACGTCGGGGAGCAGAAGGGAGAAGCCAAGCCCAGCACCAGGCAAAGAGGAGGAGAGCCGCCTGACCCGTGGCGGTGAGAGACACCACACCCAGCACGCTGCAGAGGTCTAGGACACCCGAGGCATGCCCAGGCAGCCCAGCCCCGGCACACCTCTCCCGGGCGTCTGGGGCTTTGAAGGGGAGAGGAGCCGGGGAGGACTGGGGCAAGAGGATAAAAGGGAGGGGGGACAGGAGGTCAGGGAGGAAGCTGGCCGGTGCTTATTGAGGCTGCCTCGCGAGAGAGGGAGTGACAGGAGCCGCTGCACAGCCAGGAGGGGGATGGGGGCCTGTGGTGAAGTAACCTGGCTCCCACCCCTGTTTCTGAGACCTCGGGGGAACGATCACGGCTGCTGTTTCAATGAGACTAGCTGCTCTCGGTGGCCACTGTGATTCTCTTGACTGTTCAGAAAACCATTACATAAAAATACCATTACTTCCTATGAACAAAAAATTCAAGTAAGACAGTTTGAACACATCTACATGATTTTCTACATTACACTGTTTTCTACTTCATTGTCCCTGAACTTCTGAAGACTACCTCCTTGAAATTTTGGTTTCCTGATTGAAAAGGAACCAAGAGATTTCATTCTGGTTTAACTACCAAGTCTGCCTACTTTTCCTGCTGAGGTTTCACCACATATTAGGGTGAACAATTACATAATTACATGTTGCCAGGCCTCTGAAGGTTAGTGAGAAATAATGAGTAACAATGAAGCCAATTTTGATTTTCTTGATTCTGTATTGACACATATGCAGCCTACTAAGCTGCCAAGCTATACATTTCCCCAGGGTTATGGGGTTAGACCACAGACCTGTTATTCACTCAGGGCAAGACATTAACTATGTTGACACAGCATTAGAGAAACAGAGAAAGTAATGGGCATGCCAGCCCCCAGTTCTCAGCAGGGGACCCAGTGGTTTTGCAGGCTCCTCCCCGCTGCCAGCCAGCTGGCTGATAGGAGGAAGTCCCACCCCAACAGCCACCATGTGCCTTTAAATCTGTGCAGGCTTTAAAAAAGCCTGCAAACTGCCTGTGTTTTGGACAGTGTGTGTCTCTTTAAATCTGAGCAAGAGAAAGCTGAATGGGCTGATCAAGTAAGCAGAGCCACATGGGTCTTCCCAGTGAGTGTGTGAAGCATGTGAGAAAGGAAGAGAAGTAAGCAAAGTTCCTCTGTTTGTTTGGAGGAAAACTCCACCCCCTAGGCTGCTCTGCTTTCATTTTCCTGTTAGTCTGAAGAAGCTGGTTGAAATACAACCGATTGTTACATTCAGCAATTCCCATGAGTAAATTACCCCAGTGAGATCACAAAAGTATATGTGTGACAACTGTGTTTATTTTGGATGCTTTGTGAGGGTATGCATTTTCACCTTTATTTAGTGGAAGTGCAGCCAGCTGCTGGGAAATGAAGACAGTGTTCAGGGGAACTGCACTGCTGAATTTTGTTTATTTCTTTTAGGGAATGATAAAGTCTCCTGGGTCTACTTCCAAAGTCTCCCAGTTCCACCCCCAAAGTCACTAGATATTTTCTTAGTTGGACCCGGAAACCCTAGAAAGTCACTTAAGTAAAGGCTTTATCACTACTTGACTCACATATTGAGGATATGTCTATAATTTCCTGGTGTTTTGTTGCACATTTTCTATTTGACCAGAAGTTTTCCGACATCAGTGTGGCATATCTACAATAAAAACTAAGCAATTTCCTCTCTTCAGGGAGGAAGAGACTAAGGAGCTCTACCAAACTACAGTTTTCAGGATTCTTTGGGGGAAGCTGTGACAGTTCAGTTAGTATAAAGTTCATAAAAGTTTATGGTGTAGGCATGCTTCATACTGTATTTCAACACTTCCTGTCACCAAACAGCATATTGGCTTTCATCTGATTTTGTCACTTCAATTTAGCGAGATGTATTCTTTCACTCAAAATACTCTTAATGTTCACTTCTTGATTCCAGCATTCTCTAACCATTTATTCTGTTTCAGATTTGTTGAATTCAGTGCATTTGTCAAAACAAGTAAACCTTAATACCTTCCACTCCATCTTCTTAATAGTTCAATAGACATATTCACCGCCAGATGATCTACCTATGTGGTAACCCCTGTGGAGCTACTCATCCTAGTTTGCCAAAGGTCATGAATGAGTTTCATAAAACATTTAGATTAAGGATTCCCTACTTCTAACAGCAACTGTGGGAAACATGAAAGTCATCATTATTTTGCAGATATAAAGAAATATTCTGCTTTCATTCTAAACAAAACCAGATTGCACCACACATTTCTGGAGTCAGTCATCAAGCACTTTATAAATTGTACAAATTCTTCTTCCTTAGATGGTTCCCAAAGATTTACTGGTATTCATGTTAAATCAAATTTGTGTTCCTCTCAAAGTACCATTTAGATGTTGGGAAGGATACAGAGCCTCATCATGGAATTCTGTTATAGCAAATACTAGTTTTGAAGGTGAGATCTGCTGGAATGTAGTTGTACAAGAGCAGAAAGTAGATGACAGTGCATTTGTCTGAGAAAATATGTTGCTTATCATCTAGATAAAGAAAAACTGCATGTTACAGGCCAAAAAAAATGCAAATCCTTCACAAATAATAAAATTTTAAACAACAGATTTCACAAAATACATACACAATTGTTTTGCATAAATACATTTTATGTTAATCTAAACATGATTAACAAATTCTGACAACCATTTTTCACAACATGATTTTAACAAAAGTTGACATCAGCAGATTTGCAACTAGCCCTGTGGTTTTTTAAGTCTTCAAGTGAATAACAAAAAAATCATAACACCAAAAACTAAAATTACACAAAACCAGAAGCAAACAACAAAAGAAGACTAAAACAGAAGTACAACCAGAAATTTAAAGTCAGCAGTCAAATCCTATCTGGTCAGTTTGGTGTAGTGGTTAAGTGTGCAGACTTTTATCTGGGAGATTCCCCATTCCTCCACTTGCACCTGCTGGAATGGCCTTGGGTCAGCCATAACTCTGGCAGAGGTTATCGTTGAAAGGATAGCTGCCGTGAGAGCCCTCTCAGCCCCACCTACCTCACAGGGTGTCTGTTGTGGGGGGGGATATAAAGGAGATTGTGAGATGCTCTGAGACTCTGAGATTCAAGGTGGAGGGCAGAATATAAATCCAATGTTATCATCTAAAGTTCTTTGAAAAAGAGCTGCCTTAATTTGACCCTAGACAAGGAGCAAGATAGATCTTCTTCATGGGGGATTTCCACAATTTCAGTGCCCCATGAAAATGGCCAACTGGCACTAACTGTGCTTCTGACAATGAAGTCACATGGAGCAGCGCCTCCAGGAGGGACCATAATATCAGTAGATTCATATGATAGCACAAAATCAGCACTTCAAATAATCTCCAAGACTAATCAACACACCCTCTTTCAATCAATTTCTCGCCAAAGATTTTTAAGAATGTATTACTACAATCTGCACAGATGCCGGTTCTTTCACAAGATAAGTTCCAACAAATGCTGTCTATTTTTTAAAAAATCAAATCGTCTTGACATCAAGTTGATTTTCTCTGAATTTTCACATACTGATCTGTAATTTCCTCTCCCGACGCATCAAGGTTCCTATTGTGAGCAACCCCGAATCAGCTTCAAAGTATGACATGTCCCAAGACCCACACTGGCAGATACTCCCTTTAAGGTAGGCCCCTGAGAAGCAGAAGCTCTCCCAGAACAGACCCTTCACCATTACCACCACCAAGCCGAAGAGCATTCAAGACAGAAGGCATCAGTAAGAACATAAGAACATAAGAGAAGCCATGTTGGAACAGGCCAACGGCCCATCCAGTCCAACACTCTGTGTCACACAGTGGCAAAAATTTTTATATATACACACACACTGTGGCTAATAGCCACTGATGGACCTGTGCTCCATATTTTTATCTAAACCCCTCTTGAAGGTGGCTATACTTGTGGCCGCCACCACCTCCTGTGGCAGTGAATTCCACATGTTAATCACCCTTTGGGTGAAGAAGTACTTCCTTTTATCCGTTTTAACCTGTCTGCTCAGCAATTTCATCGAATGCCCACAAGTTCTTGTATTCTGAGAAAGGGAGAAAAGGACTTCTTTCTCTACTTTCTCCATCCCATGCATTATCTTGTAAACCTCTATCATGTCATCCCGCAGTCGACGTTTCTCCAAGCTAAAGAGTCCCAAGCGTTTCAACCTTTCTTCATAGGGAAAGTGCACCAGCCCTTTAATCATTCTAGTTGCCCTTTTCTGGACTTTCTCCAATGCTATAATATCCTTTTTGAGGGGACCAGAACTGCACACAGTACTCCAAATGAGACCGCACCATCGATTTATACAGGGGCATTATGATACTGGCTGATTTGTTTTCAATTCCCTTCCTAATAATTCCCAGCATGGCATTGGCCTTTTTTATTGCAAACGCACACTGTCTTGACATTTTCAGTGAGTTATCTACCACGACCCCAAGATCTCTCTCTTGGTCAGTCTCTGCCAGTTCACACCCCATCAACTTGTATTTGTAGCTGGGATTCTTGGCCCCAATGTGCATTACTTTGCACTTGGCCACATTGAACCACATCTGCCACGTTGACGCCCACTCACCCAGCCTCAACAGATCCCTTTGGAGTTCCTCACAATCCTCTCTGGTTCTCACCACTCTGAACAATTTAGTGTCATCCGCAAACTTGGCCACTTCACTGCTCACTTCCAACTCTAAATCATTTATGAACAAGTTAAAGAGCATGGGACCCAGTACCGAGCCCTGCGGCACCCCACTGCTTACTGTCCTCCACTGAGAAGACTGCCCATTTATACTCACTCTCTGCTTCCTATTACTCAGCCAGTTTTTGATCCACAAGAGGACCTGTCCTTTTACTCCATGACTCTCAAGCTTTCTAAGGAGCCTTAGATGAGGTACTTTATCAAAAGCTTTCTGGAAGTCAAGGTAAACAACATCTATTGGGTCTCCTTTGTCCACATGCTTGTTCACCCCCTCAAAGAAATGTAACAGGTTAGTGAGGCAAGATCTTCCCTTGCAGAACCCATGCTGAGTCTTCCTCAATAACCCGTGTTCATCAATGTGCCTACTTATTCTGTCCTTGATAATGGTTTCTACCAACTTTCCCAGTATTGAAGTCAGACTGACAGGCCTGTAATTTCCCGGATCTTCTCTGGAACCCTTTTTAAAGATGGGGGTGACATTTGCTACCTTCCAGTCCTCAGGAACGGAGGCAGATTTCAATGAAAGATTACAGATTTTTGTTAGAAGATCCACAAGTTCAACTTTGAGTTCTTTCAGAACTCTCGGATGTATGCCATCCGGACCTGGTAACTTATTAGTTTTTAATTTGTCTATCAGTTGTAGGACCTCCTCTTTTGTCACCTCAATCTGACTCAGGTCTTTCAACATCCCTTCCAAAATTAGTGGTTCTGGGGCGGGCAAACACTTCTCGTCTTCCACAGTGAAGACGGAGGCAAAAAATGCATTCAGCTTCTCAGCCATTTCCCTATCCTCCTTCAGTAATCCTTTTACCCCATGGTCATCCAAGGGCCCCACTGCCTCCCTGGCTGGTTTCCTACTTCTAATATATTTGAAGAAATTTTTATTGTTGGTCTTTATGTTTTTTGCAATATGCTCCTCATAGTCCCTTTTTGCCTGCCTGATCACAGTCTTGCATTTGATTTGCCACAGCCTGTGTTCCCTTTTACTAATCTCACTTGGACTGGTTTTTCACCGCTTAAAGGAGTCCTTCTTACCTTTTACAGCTTCCATTACTTTGTTTGTTTGTTAACCATGCAGGCCTTTTCTTATGCCTGTTTGTGCCTTTCCTAACTTGTGGTATGTATTTTATCTGAGCTTCTAGGATTATAGTTTTAAATAGTGTCCAAGCTTCCCCAAGGGTTTTGACCGTATTTACCTTTCCTTTCAGTTTCCTCCTCACATGCCTCCTCATCTCTGTGTATTTACCCCTTTTAAAGTTAAACGTGGTTGTGGCGGTCTTTTGGGGCAACTCCTTATTTATACAAACGGTGAAATCAATAACATTATGGTCACTGCTCCCAAGCGGTGCAATCACTTTTACATCTCTCACCAAGTCTTGGGCATTACTTAAGACCAAATCCAGGATCGCCCCACCCCTGGTATGTTCAGAGACCATCTGCTCCATAGCACAGTCATTGAGAGCATCAAGAAACTCAATCTCTTTCTCTCGACCAGAACACATATTGACCCAATCAATCTGCGGGTAGTTCAAATCACCTATTACGACACAGTTTTTATGTTTAGCCACTATCTTTAAGCCTTCCATCATATTATAATCGTCCTCTCTCTTTTGATTTGGTGAGTGATAACAAACTCCCATAGTTAAATTTCCTTTTGGGCCCTCTATTTCAACCCAAAGCATTTCTAAAAGTGAATCTAATTCTCTGACCTCAGTCTTACTGGACCGTATATCCTCTCTAACATACAGAGCCACCCCACCTCCAACCCTTCCCTCCCTATCCTAGGGGAAGTAGGGGAAGACTCCCTTCCACACTAGGCTTGCCAATCCCCAAGTCCCAGTGGGGTTCTCCTGCTTTCCCAGGCTCCTTCCTGCCCCAGTCAGCTGGCCAGTGGGGAGAAGCTCCACCCCCACAGCTACCATGTGCCTTTCCCCTTCAGAACGCTAGGAGAAAGCTTGCAAAGGCTTCTTTTTTGGATGGTGTGTCTGTGTCTTTAAGGCTGAATGGGGACAGGATGAGCAGGCAGAACAATGTGGCTGCTCCCAGTAGCTGTGAAAGAAGCCCAGACCCTCTGTTTGTTGTACAATCTTTTCAGAGGTTGTTTGCATAGTAAAGGGTAACTTGAACCTGTGATTTCCCTGTGTTATTAAAAGTTTAGCAACTGGTGAGTAATTGCCCCAGTGAGACCACACAAGTGTGGGATTGCAAACTGTTTGATTTTTGCTTTTGTGTGTGTGTGTGTGTGTGTGTGAGAAAGAGAGAGAGATGATTTGCAGTTGCTTGGGTGAGGAAATGAAGACTGTATTCAGGGGAACTGCACTGCTGTGTTTTTATTTATTCATTTTAGGGAAGGTCTACTGGCTCCACCCCCAAAGTATCCCAGCCCCACCCTAAAGCCCCCAGATATTATCTGAGTTAGACTTGGCAACCCTATACCAGACCCACCACAGTCCTCAAGACCTCAAGAAAGGCAAAAGCAAAGAGCCAGGGCAGAGATCTTGAGCAGGCACAGGAATGCACACCTGGCACCATGCAGTTGCTCTTCCCTTGTAGAAACAGAGGACTACAGTGGTGAGTCTTTACAGGAACTGGGGCCTTTCTGCTCCTAAGAAAGAGGACGGATGACTCAGCTAAGATCACTGATCCTAATGACTGGACTCAGCTGCAACTGGAGGAGAATCTAGCTACTTAAGCTGGCTGTCAGACTAAGGTCAGTGTAGGATTGATGTATTTGTATGCTAATGGACAATTTTGCCTTTGAATTGTGCTCCTGAATCTGAGACCCTTTGCCTGACCTTGGACTAGACCAGTGGTGGCCAAACTGTGGTTCGGGCTTTCACACATGTGTGCCTCTCAAAGCTCCCACTGCCCCATTGGCCAGCATGGAGAAGGCATTTCTCTCTTTAAATCACTTTGCCAAGCCAGCTGGCAGCTTGGAGAATGCATTTAAAGTTAAAGCTGCTTTCTTTCCATCTCTCCTTTCCTCCCCATCTATTTGCCTTGTTTCCTTCTTCCCTTCCTTTCTTCCTCCCTCCCTCCCTTGGGGCTCTCCAACATCTGACGTTTATGTCTTACAGCTCTCAAACATCTGATATTTATTCTGTGTGGCTCTTATGTTAGGCAAGATTGGCCCCACCTGGACTAGACCTAGACTCTGCTTATTGGGTTCACCCCAATTGTAGTGTCTGCCTGTGAGTGGGAATTTTTGGCCTGACCTTGGGCTACATTTTGGACTTTGTATTCTTTGACAGACCACTCTGCCAGTTGCCCAGTGCTGCAGGGTGAAGTGGTAGACCCAGACCTGCCCCTGCCTGGCAAGCAGGAGACCTCACAGGATCCTTCCTCTTTTTTTCCTTTTTCTTTTTACAAAACTAGTATGATACTAGTTCTATTTCTATTCTCCAGTAAGGATGATAATTTTAATCACAAGTTGTGATTTTAATGATATAACAATTTCTCTTATGCTTTGCTGAGCAAAGAAACCAAATTAACACAGGAGTCAATTTCAGATTTTTACTACCAGTTGTCCTAGCCTAGAAACAGCCCACTGTCTGATAAATCCCACAGATTCCAACTTCTAAAGCAGGGGTGTCAAACGTCTGGCCTGTGGGCCTAATCTGGCCCCCAGAGGGCTCCAATCAGGCCCACCAGAAACTGGCCACCACCTGCTTCCTTCTGTCGCCATTTTTAATTTCTCCCCTGTGATGAGGCAGCTGAACAAAGCAGCCTCTCACTCTTCCACTCTCCCCCCCCTTTTCCAAAGGGAGGAGGTGTCAGACAGTGGAAAGCTTTACTGTTATGATATAATGCTGTGTTCAAACTGCAGTGAGTTGCTTGACCTAACTGACTCCATTTTCTAACATTTGCTACAAACCCCAAATAGAAGCCTTGCATATCAAAGTAGAAATGAAGCTGTTACTAACCCCACTGTGAGTTCCTCTCCTTGGTACTAACAAAGGCAAAAATCCTTTGAAGATAAAATGCCTCAGGGGAAACTAGGAGCTGTTCCTGTGAGAAAGGGAACCACAATAGATAAGAGAGAGCAAACGTGTGAAATGTATCGCTATAGTGTGGGAATGTAGTTTTGCTTGGAAAAGCCTTTGATGTATTCCTAGTTAAAATATCTATATTCCAAGGGAAGGGCATCAGTTCCAATATATCCATGCTCAGAACCTTTGGATTATCAAATAAAGTCTTAACATTGTAACCAATGGAAGCCTGCTTACTTTGAAGTTCCACTGTCTGACATTAGGAGCCTCAGCCCATGGAGGAGCTTGGCTCTGTAGCTCTGCTATGTGATTGAAAGTGCCTGGGTTGCCAGGTTCTCAGTTTTTACTGCAGAGCTACTGAGCCAAGCCTCTCTTCCTTCTGTTGGCTAAGGCTCCTCCCCTCCTTGTACCCTGTAGAGGGAGGAAGGGAGAGAAAGAGGAAAAGTTTCCTTCACCCAGTTCTCTCCATCCATCATATAGGGGAGATACAAAGAAAGCACTTTTAAGTCCAATGCGTTTTATTCAAGGTATGAGCTTTTTGCCTGGCTAAACAGAGAGAGTTTTGTTAGCTTGTTATGCCAGGGCCCTCCTGAGTGCAACTGGATTTGCCTCCCCCTTTTCACTGCATTCATGATCAGAATAGGAATAACAACAATCAGGATTAGGCTGAATGTGTGCCCAGGCAAAGTTCACCCAGCACATTTCCTTTTCTTTTTCTTTTATATCTCACATTTTCCTTTGATTTCCTTTGATTGATTGGGGCTTTTGAACTTGGACTTCCCAGATAGTAGGCTGATACTGACCACTATACATGGCTGTCTATTCTTGCACTGCCACAGGATGTGTAGCTATTATTCTGGGGGAGACTATAGTTTTGTAGACAAACACAACTCCACACCATCCTCTATATCACAGCCCTTCAAGTACTTGAAGATGGTGATCATATCACCTCTTAGCCGCCTCCTCTCCAGGCTAAATATACCAAGTTTCTTCAACCTTTCCTCATAAAACTTGGTATCCAGACCCTTCACCGTCTTTGTTGCCCTCTTCTGGACATGTTTCAGTTTCTCTATATTCTTCTTAAATTGTGGTACCCAAAACTGAACACAACACTCTAGGTGAGATCTACCCAGAGCAGAGTAAAGTGATACCATCACTTCATGTGACCTGGACATTATACTTCTGTTAATACAGCCCAAAATCACATTTGCCTTTTTTAGATACTGCTTCACATTGCTGACTTACAATCAGTGTATGGACTACTAAGACCCCTAGATCCTTTTCACACATTTTCACAGTGGCTCTCCCTTCCTCGCTTGTTCACTGCCTGCCCACCATTGCCTAGGAGGGGGCCACCCAATTCAGTGCCCTCCAATAGGGCCATGCCCATAGGCAACCACCTAGGGTCACCTAACGGACACACCAGCCCTGACTGGAAGATTTTACTTGAACATAAGAACATAAGAACATAAGAGAAGCCATGTTAGATCAGGCCAATGGCCCATCCAGTCCAACATTCTGTGTCACACAGCGGCCAAATATATATATATATATATATATATATATATATATATATATATATATATACACACACACACACACTGTGGCTAATAGCCACTGATGGACCTCTGCTCCATATTTTTATCTAACCCCTTCTTGAAGGTGGCTATGCTTGTGGACGCCACCACCTCCTGTGGCAGTGAATTCCACATGTTAATCACCCTTTGGGTGAAGAAGTACTTCCTTTTATCCGTTTTAACCTGTCTGCTCAGCAATTTCATCGAATGCCCACGAGTTCTTGTATTGTGAGAAAGGGAGAAAAGTACTTCTTTCTCTACTTTCTCCATCCCATGCATTATCTTGTAAACTTCTATCATGTCACCCCTCAGTCGACGTTTCTCCAAGCTAAAGAGCCCTAAGCGTTTCAACCTTTCTTCATAGGGAAGGTGTTCCAGCCCTTTAATCATTTTAGTTGCCCTTTTCTGAACTTTCTCCAATGCTATAATATCCTTTTTGAGGTGCGGCGACCAGAACTGCACACAGTACTCCAAATGAGACCGCACCATCGATTTATACAGAGGCATTATGATACTGGCTGATTTGTTTTCAATTCCCTTCCTAATAATTCCCAGCATGGCGTTGGCCTTTTTTATTGCAAACGCACACTGTCTTGACATTTTCAGTGAATTATCTATCATGACCCCAAGATCTCTCTCTTGGTCTGTCTCTGCCAGTTCACTTGGATCATGCATAGATTTCCACAGCTGTAAGGGAGTGATTTTACCCAATCCCCTCCCACAGGAGATTTCTGATCCACACCCAACTATTTTTTTTTTTGGGGGGGGGGGGTCCTCATTTCCAAAAGCAGCACTTGAGGGAGCTATTTGGGCTACAATCGGAGGGGTGAATAATTGAAAATCACCACTCCTTGCTCCCATGGAAATCTGGGTGAAATCCAATCCATCGAATGCTACAGTAATCACAATCAAGTTTAAGATATTCCTGTCCATCTGCATATGGGATAAGCAAAATCTGTTTGTCTCTGCTATATTTTTACAATCTATCTTGCTGAACCCATCCAGTATACAGAGGGATTTCTGAATAACTTGTTGCAAATACCCATTTGCTTTCCACTGAGTTCACAGAACCCATACCAATTTAAGGCCAAACATGCTGAAAGTACACACAGGCAAAATCATAATCTCAGTCTAAATTTTGACCCAATCCTCTTTATTCTGTTCAGTTACTGTTTCCCCATCTTTCCCTCTGTAGCAAACACAAAAAGAAAGCAGCTCCTATATTGTTTTAATATCATACTTGTTATGATGTAATTGTTGCCTATTGGCCTATAAGCTGCCCTGAGCTTGCTCCAGTGCGGAGAGCCAGATATACACCTAATAAATAAATAAAAACATTTTCTCTTAACACCTCCAAATCCTCAAAACAGTTATTTTGTGGAAATTTCTAGTGAAATCAGTAAGGTTAGCTGTTAAAGAAAAAGGACATTTTGTGAATTTGGGAAGCAAAAATAATAGGACAAAATGTTTAAGTAAATTTCTTTCATTTCAGCTTCCACCTAAAGCAACTCATAGCATAGTTTGATTTTTATGTGCTTCAAGTTATGTGCAGAATTGCAGAGTTATCTATAGATTCCTTATGGTATTTCTGAGAGATGCATGATGATTCAACCCCCACAAGGGGCCATATACATCATGTTCCTTCTCACATCCCACCTTCACTTTCTATATTCAGATACATGAATGAGAGGAAGTGGGCATGATATTGCAAAATCAGCTAATGCTTCTTCTTTGTAGCAAGGAAGAAGTCTATGAACAGTTCCCCTATGAGTGCATGCATGGATACACAATCTAAAGGCCATAATCTAACTTGCCTTCTAAGCTTTCCTTTTCAGCAACATCACTCACGTCCCATGTACACTGAAGAAGAGGTTCCTCTTTCAAGAGCATTTGATCAGCCATTGTGTCCAAAACACAATAAAAAGAGAGGGGAACCTAAAACAGTAGTTCCCTCTTTTGAAGGAAACCACTAGGGCTACATACCTGCAGACTGTTATATAATGGGAAATTTCACTCAACTATAGTGGGACTGTTCATTATATATCTTTATTTGTTTATTATATATCTTTATTTGTACACTGCATTGTGTGTATATTCCTGCCTGGGAATTAAAATCACAGGAAGCGGCCCTTCTTACTGCCCCATCAATCAAAGAAGCCATTTTGGTGGATACATGAGACACAGACTTTCCAGTGGCAGCCCCACAATTATGGACCAACCTCCCCAGGGAGGGGCACTTCTGAATTTTTGCAGGCAGTTGAAGTTCTTTTTAAAAAAAAAAAATTAGGACCACATTTAATTAAGTTACTAGCAGTCCTAAACTGATTTTAAATTTAAGCATTTGGGTATTTTATGTATTTTATCTATATTGTAAGTGACCCTGAGCTCCATAAGAAAAAAAAGGCAGCTAATAAATGTTTTAAATAAATAAAAAGGTGTACATGGACAATGAATGGAACCATGCTTTCTAGATGTACCCCATGTAATACACAGCATACATGCATACATACTGTACAAGCTGTACCTATGCTAGTGGGAACCCCAGAAAAGCAGCATTTCCTGATTTCATGAACAGGGCCCCCACATTGATATATAGGTACATAGTTGGTACATAGGTAAGTTCCATGCTAACAGTGGGCTGACTGCATATAGCTGGAGCTAGTGGTCATCATCCCAGTGCCTGATCATTGCCTGTATGCCCATATGTTCTATGTATAGTGTTTAACTCTAATTTTAACATAGGAATAATTCTGACTAGGGATGAGCACAAACTGAATGACAAAGCAAAATGTGATGAATTTTCCTTGTATATGGATGGCAAACCAAAGTTTGTGACTGGTCGATGCTGAGGGACTGAGTCCCTTTAAACCCCTGCTTTCTGGTCCAGCAGAAAGCCACAAAAATAGCTGAGTAGTTGGGAGGGCTCCCCATTGCTCAGACGTTTTGGGCTTGCTGCCCAAGAAAGCTCCTTTAAATAGCTGAGTTGTAGAGCAAACTGCTCAGCTCCACAGGGCTCAACTGTTTAAAGGAGTTTTCTTGCACTCAGCTGAGTGCCATCTATACCAAACAAGTGAACAGCACTCACCACTGAACTGTTGGGTTTAAATAGTTTAGTGCTATTTAAACCCTTTTCTGCTCCCTGCGAGGAGCAGAAAGCAGGGATCACGAACCCATAGGATCCAGTTCAGTTCGTGAGCCAGCCTTCTGGTTCGTTCTTTGGTTCATGGATCAGCCATGATACTGTTTATTTGTACCACAAAAATAACACTGTTTATTTGTACAACAACCTCCTGAACTTGCTTTACTAGTTTAGTAAATTAAATGTTCTTTGAACTTAATAGACAATTTTCAGTCAAGCAAAAAAGGACACAAGAGTGCACTGTATACTACTCTGTGCTATTGGGAATGTTGCCCAAGTACTGCAAGCATAGTGTACATGTGCAACTGTTGGCACTCTGCTGTTTTAGGGAGAAGCAAGGATTTTTTTTATTTTTTATTTTTAGAGAAAAGGCAGGGAGATTACTATTGGTAGAGATTTGGTCCTCTCCTGTCCCAAACCCGTGGTTCCCTTTTGCATCCCCACATAAAGATGAACAGTGAAAAATACATATATGGAAGTGGGAACCTGCAACGAGTTGTGGGAGTCATCTCCATTCTCCCCTCCTCCCCTATTTCTTCTTTCCCTTTCCAGAAAGCCCCCATTTGTAACCTGCCCTGAGCCCGTTCGTGGTGAGGGCAGGATAGAAATCAAATAAATATGTGACTGGTCCAAAATAACCCAGTGAGCTTCCACATCTGGATGGGAATTTGAACCTGGGTCTTCTAGACTCTACTCTGAAAGTCTTAACTGGCTTTCAGTGGGTGGCTGTTGTTGCATATTGCAAGTTAGGTGGTATCAAATAGGCTAGCCAGCCCCTAGGTCCCAGTGGGGAATTCCTTGGTTTTGCAGGTTCCTCCCTACCAGCATCTGGCTAGCCGGCAGGGAGAAGCCCAGTCTCAACAGCTACCATGTGACTTTAAATCTGTGCAGGCTTAAAAGAAGCCTGCAAACTGCCTGTGTTTTGGACTTTGTGTGTGCCTTTAAATCTGAGCAGGAGGAAAGCTGAATGGGTGGGGTGAGTAAGCAGAGCCACATGGGTCTTCCCATTAAGTGAGTGAAGCATGTGAGAAAGAAAGAGAAGCCAAAAGAGTCAGTCTGTTTATTTGGAAGAAAATTTCACCCACTAAGCTGCTCTGCTTTCCATTTCCTGTTAGTCTGAAGAAGTTGACTGAAATACAGCAGATGGTTACATTCAGCAACCCCAGTGAGTAAATTGCCCCAGTGAGATCACAAAAGCATGTGCATGCTAATTGTGTTTATTTTGGCCACTTTGTGAGAATATGTGTGTGCATGCTCACTTTCATTTAGTGGAAGTGCAGCTTTTGGGGGATGAGAAAATGAAAACTGTATTCAGGGGGACTGTACTGCTGATTTTTTTTTAAGGAAAGTCTCCTGGCTGCACCCCCAAAGTCTCCCAGCTCCACCTCAAAGTTCCAAGATATTTTCTGAGTTGCACCTGGTACCAAGTCACCCAGAGGTTGCTTCCAGGACTAGGCTTGTCAACCTCCTGGTGGAAACTGGTGATTTCCCAGAATTATAATTTAAATCAAGACAACACAGATCTGTCCCCCTGGTGAAAATGTCTGCTTTGGAGGGTTGACTTAATGGCATAATATCTGGCTTATGCCTCTCCCCTCCCCAAACACTGCCTCCTCAAATCTCCAGGAATGTCCTCATCTGGAGCTGGCAACCCTAGCCAGGCCTGGTCCCAAGAAGTCCTTCCTCAAAGGTCAAAATAGGCCTGGAAAGGGCCTTGCCACCCACCTCTTTTTCCTCTCATAAACCCAGGCTGTAATACTGTGGTTATCTAGCAATAGCCACTGAGGAAATCTGTTTGTTAAAGCTACAGACACTCCTTTTATCATTTTCTGCTTTTTTAAAAACCCAATGTACTTTTAAAAAAAGATTTCACATTTTTCTGTAAACCTTGGGGCCCATTTCAGGTTTGTAGAAAGATCTGCCTTGCCCATTCATAGCTCTAGTCACTGGATTTAAGTAACCAAAGATTTGGCCCACTTCCGTTTTAGAAAATAAAGTACTTGCTTACCTTGACTGGGTATTTTAACAGTAATTTATGTATAGAGCTACAAGCAGTTCAAATGTGTTCTATAAACGCTGAGTGTTTTTATTACTCACTCTTAAGAGAGTGGCAGATTCCAAAAATCATGGCACGCTTATTCTGTTTATAGGCATATCAACGCTGGTACAAAAGAGCTTGCATCAGTGTAACCATCTGATGCTTTATGATTTTGCACTTAGCAAATTTTGTACTGTCTTGCTGCAAATGTGGTTTTTACCAAATATCAGATTGCTCAGATGGTGAAGCATTCCAACTTTAGAGTTTCCTTCCTTGGAAAGTTTGCATGGCCAATTTCTACTCCAGCTTTCAGAAAGCTTGCAAAAACCTTCTTTAGGAGGGATTTTGCCTCTTTTCACATTTGATGCCATTTCAGTTTCATTATTCATTTAACTGCTGTTGACTATACATTTTGTGATAGTTTTTAGAGGTTTTAAGAGTTTGGTTCATTGCTTTTTCACACTGTAAACTGCTTTGAAAGTGTAGTATTTGGATACTCCAGTAGCAAATAGACAGGATTGGACCAATGTGTCTGGCTGTAATTTCAATAATGCCTTCAAGCAACCCTTCTCATTACTGCATGTGGAAACCAGGACTGCCAAAGGACAACATATGCAAAAGAAGGACAAAACAGGAAGAGAAACTCACTGGTGCTTCCTGTTTTGATACTTATCTTTGGAAGTCTTGAACAAGTGGATGGAGAAGGTAATGACATGAATAAGTAAAGTAAACTAAAGCTCAATCCAGACAAGAAAATTGCTGCTGGTTAAAGCTGCTCTAGGACTGAGGACAGCCTGTCCTGAAGGGGCTTGCACTGTCCCTGAATAATCAGACCAGGTTCATAGCTTGGGGGTGCTGCTGGGCCCTGGCCTATGGATCAAGGCTCAGGTCTCCTGTGTGGCATGTACCACCTGCTATCCACTTCAGCTGATACACCAGCTATGGCCTTTCCTCAGTTAGTGTGTTCTGGCCATGAAGATCTATGCTCTGACCACATCTAGGCTCTATTACTGTCATGTATATATGTTCTTGTCAGTGGCATACCAAGGGGGGCAGGGAGGTGGTCGGCCCTGACTGCAGCTTGAGGGCCTTAAAGGGGGCCCTTGAAGCTAATTTCTGCTGCTTCAAGCCCAATGTTTTTCTTTTTTAAAATGCAGTTCTGGCTGCAGGCAGTGGGAGCAAAGGGAAGTCTAAGCATAGCAAAAAGCACTCCAGGATCAACTAGACTTCTCTTTCTCCAAGACTGAAGCAAACTTGCCTAACAGATTGTACACCCAAGCCAGCATGCTTGGTCACCTAGCAAGCTTCCATGGCACAAGTACAGATTCAAACCTGGATTTCCCAGATCCTAGTCCAACACTTTAACCACTATACGATGCTGGCTGTCATGATGGAATAGTGTGTTGGAATTAAGTTTTTTTTTTCCTGTCATGATTATATATACAAAATATATATTATATATACATTTTTCACTGTCTATGTTTCTTTTCTGACCATTGATCTCAAAAGCTAAGCAAGGCCAACATGGAGACAGGCAAGGGAAAATCACCTCTAAATGATGTCTCTTGCCTTTAAAATCTTATGGGGCTTTCATAAATCAGATGTGATGTGATGGCAAAAAAAGAAAAGAAGAAGGCACCAAGTAGGCTAGGTATGCCATTGAACATATGAAGCTGCCTTATACTGAATCAGACCTTTGATCCATCAAAGTCAGTATTGTCTTCTCAGACTGGCAGCGGCTCTCCAGGGTCTCAAGCTGAGGTTTTTCACATCTATTTGCCTGGACTCTTTTTTGGAGATGCCAGGGATTAAGCCTAGGACTTTCTGCTTCCCAAGCAGATGCTCTACCACTGAGCCACCGTCCCTCCTGCAGGGCCGGATTAACAATTAGGCCACGTAGGTACTGGCCTATGGGCCCCCATGCCTTTAGGGTCCCATAGGCCAGCTTCTCCCCCTGGTTTCCCCCCTGCTTGCAGCCTTCCCAGCCTGCATGTGCAGCCAGCAACTGAGCTGCTCTTTGCCCAACTTGCCTGGTGTGTGAAACCAGAGAGCTCATAGGTATGAGTAAGGTATATAACTTAGAACACTCCATGAGAGCTTTAACTAATCCATATATTGTTTTAAACCACAGTATTTTTCACATATTAATTTGGAATTATTTTACAGTCCATTTTACAATATACAATGTTTTTTCTTTGTTTGTAGGACTTCCTGAAGTCCAACGCAGGTGTGATTGCAGTTCCCAAACTGGTGTGGCTGCAACTGGACTGCTGCTTTCGTCTGCCTTCAGAGTGAATCCTTCTTCAGGCAGCTCAGCAAGGGATGCAATTTCAGTTTGGCTCTGCTGTGACTATCTCCAAGGATCAAGCCCGGCTCCACATTTTTATTTGTCCTTAGCCTCTCTTGAAAGGGCCAGGCCTACAAACAAAGAAAAAACATTGCATATTATAAAATGAAAGATTTCAGGTTTTCACGGCTGGTAACATCATTAGGGTTTGTAGAGTCTTGTGCACAGCAGCCAAGAAGGTCTGAATGCCTGCTCCGGCTGCAACGCCACTGAGGATGTTCTCCGCAGCTGAGAATGAAACGTCTGGAAGGAAAACTTTCTCCAGTAGAACATGGCACTTGATCCCGAAAGACTCTACAAACCCTAATATTATAAAATGGACTGTAAAATAATTCCAAATTAATATGTGCAAAATATTAAAATGTCAACTTGTCTGGTGTGGCTGATCATCGCCAAGTTTGCCTCTCTCTGCCCCTTCTCCACAGCTTTGTCAAAGGGGCTTTTGAGAAGGTTCCTGCAGGCTGCAGCAGGGGCCATGGGCAGCGGGGCAGGCACTCAGACTCTGAGATAATTTGCAAGGGCCCCCCCAAGATTTTGACTGCCTAGGGGCCTCCACAGGGTTTAATCTGGCCCTGGGTTCCTGTAGCCATGCTGTTAATGTATTTTTTACTCTGATAGTGTAGAACGATAATAAATGATTGAATGGTTGACTGATTACTGTCATGTGCTCTGTGTGGTCCCAAATGCTGTGGGCAGGCTGTCAGGGGTGAGATACAAAGCTTGGATCACCTCCATCCTTTAAGATCTGCAGAGGTAGCCTTGCTGTTTCTGGGCAAAAATTAAAGTGCTGTTTCTTACCATTTAAGAGTACTTGAAAAACTGCCTTCTCCCATATTGTCCAGTCTACCAGTGAAGATCTTCCTCTGTGTCCCTGTCTCCAGAGGTGAGGCAGGTGGCAACCAGGTAAAGGAATTTTTCAGTGGCCTCACTTGTGGAATGCCCTTTCCCTTGAGACTTGCTTGGCACCTAACCTGCTGCAAATGCCAGGTCAAAATGCTTTTTTTTTTTTAACCCAGGCTTTTAATTAAGGACTTGATCTTTTAAAATCATTCTTACAGTCTCTTCTAGCCTGAGAACTGTTTTATTAGATTCTCTTAAAGCTGTTTTTATGCTCTTTGATGGGCTTTTGATGCTGTGGTTTTAGTTAATAATTTTTCTGATATATTTTATTATGTTTTACTTGTACACAGCCTCAAGCAGGTTCTCTGGAGGGGTGGCAAAGAAATGGTCTAAACAAGGAAAATATGTGAACTCTTTCCAGTCATACCTCTACATGCCATTTTAATATTGCCATTGGATATCTGTTCTGTAAAATGATGTTATGCCGCTTCCAGTAATGGTAGCTCAGCAGCATAGAAGCACAGAACCACTTTGCTGGGACACTACACCATCTTGCATGGCAGCAATATGAGACCATAAAATTCAATGTATTGTTGATGAAGCAGTCAGTGGATCACATAATAAACAATTTCACAGCTACTCATGAGATCCAGCCCACAGATTTGTGGCATATTGTCTAACTCTGAGAGCAAGTATTAGCAAGCATCTGTTTCGATTTGCTTTGATATATTTGTTTGATGGCTTGACACAAGGAAGAAAATCCGCACTACAGCACTGCCAGCCAGTGTTCCCTCTAAGCTGAATTAGTGTGAGTTGCTTCACAATTTTTTTAGCTTGGATCACCTCCATGCTTTAAGATCTGCAGAGGTAGTCTTGTTGTCTTAGGAAAAATGGCTCCAGATCAAATTAATTATACAGTAGTTCACAACTAATGCCAGTAGCTCACAAAGTAGAATTATCGCTCACAAGACTCCACAGCTTAGCAGGAGCATTGCTGTCAACTACTGTAATATCTCCTGCCTGAGAGCAAGTATTAACAAATATATATTGCCATTGTGCATTTAAACTTCATTGCTGACCCCTTGATCTGCTTTGAGACATTTGGCAACCTTTGGCATAAGAAAGAAAAACCACATTGCAGCACTGTCAGCTACTGAAATATTTTCTGCCTTTGTGAGCAAGTATCAGTAAGCATACATTGCATTTGATTTGTTACTGTGCATCTGAGAATCATTGTTGAATCATGTATGGGAACTGACTTCCATGACTTAGAGACTTTAATTAAGTTTGCATATCTGAATATTGGGGTTTTAAAGGGAAGAGACTCCCATAGTTTGGAGCACTGTATATAAGGAAAAGGTCCCCTGTGCAAGCACCAGTCGTTTCTGACTCTGGAGTGATGTCTCATCACGTTTTCACAGCAGACTTTTTACGGGGTGGTTTGCTATTGCCTTCTCCAGTCATCTACATTTCCCCCCCAACAAGCTGGGTACTCATTTTATTGACCTCAGAAGGATGGAAAGCTGAGTCAAACTTGAGCCGGCTACCTGAACCCAGCTCCACCAGGATCCAACTCAGGTCGTGAGCAGAGCTTTGGAATGCAGTACTGCAGTTTACCACTCTGTGCCATGGGGCATACTTACAATCTTTAATGTTCCACATTTGGTCTTTGCCCATGGACCATTTTTTATATTATAAAATAACAATACAGATTATAACTGCACTTTATTGGGCAGTATAGAGACATCTGTTATGAGTACTTAGTTGAGGGTCTATTGTTCAGTGTAATTTCTTTGCTCAGTGAATACCCAAATTTGTTGTTACCCTGAACCTTCTGGCAGCTCTGCAGACTTATGCAGCATTGAAGGTAGCCTTGGAAATAACCCAGCAGCTTAGCAGCGCTGGCCAAACCATACACTCTCATTGGCTGTTTGGCAGAAGCAAGCATGTGGGTGCAGAAAGCAGCCTCACCATATCAGCAACAGGTCCTAGGTCAACTCTGGAAGGAGCCCAATCCATTTCTAGAGTGGACAGACGCTGGATAGGGAGGCATGGCTAGAAAGGCAGAGGGGAGCAATAACTGGTCAGGAGAAGGGAATATGGCAGGAATTGTGATAGGATGCAGGCGAGAGTGAGAAAAGAGAATGGAGAAGGAGGCTGAAAATTTGGGAGATGCTCATAGGAGGAGAGAGGATGTAAGGAAGGAACAATACAGCCAAAGAGAGTGACTCTACTACAAGGCTCAGGTGCCACAAACCATGGGCTAAGCGAGTACATAAATTCTGGGTGTAAATTGTTTAAGGAATCCTTAGTGGAGTTCTCTCCCCTTTGTACCTTTTTTCATCTCCTGTGTCAGTCAGTCAGTACCTTTGTTGACATAAATTAAAACTAAATGAAACCAGCATTTAAATATACATCCCCTGTGCTAACTTGTAGGAATCATATTTTCAAAACTTAAAAATCCATGCTGATGTTTATTTACTTCTCTGATACAGGGAAGCATTGTGTTTTACAAAGAAATCTTGGCAGTGACAAACTGAGTGATATTTACATGGGGGTTTTTTCAGGTGGCTAGAAGATTTAGAGTATACTAGAATATGGCCATTGCACCCATTCAGTTTATTCTCACTACAGAGTCAGTACTGGCAACCAGTGATGTGTGCTGCCATATAAACTACTTTGTGGGTTGTGCTCTTTTGGCAAAAGAGAGAGAGGCCAATTTTGCAGTCACCTTACGCCGCTCTCACATCCGTTTTCTCAGTGTGGCATCCTCACGATTTCCCACTATTTGCATCAGGGCTGCAGCAAACATCGCAGTTTTCATGCAGCAAACAGAAACTGGGTTTTAGTGGTTTCTGTTTGCTGCACAAAAACCACGTTTGCTGCAGCCCCAGCGCAAACAGTGGGAAATCAGGAGGATGTTGTGCTGAGAAGACAGATGTGAGAGCGGCATAAGGATGAGTGCAAAATCAGTCAGAGAGAGATACTACAAAGACATAGCAATGGCTATAAGGGGAGATGCATACCATAATACCTCTTGGTGGCTTTTGATACCATTTGCTTTTTTAGCCACCACATCACACTGTTGACTCATGTTCAGTGTATGATCCACTAAGACCCCAAGATCCTTTTTGCACATACTACTGCTAAGACAACTCTCCCCCATCCTATAGCCATGCATTGGATTTTTCCTACCTAAATGCAGAACTTTACATTTCTCCCTGTTAAAATTCATTTTATTGGTTTTAGCCCAGTTTTCCAGCCTGTCAAGGTCATCCTGTATCCTGTTTCTGTCTTCTACTGTATTTGCAACCCCTCCCAATTTAGTATCATCTGCAAATTTAATAAGCATTCCCTCTATTACTTCGTCCAAATTATTGATAAAGATGTTGAACAAAACAGGCCCCAGGACAGATCCCTGAGGCACTCCACTTGTCACTCCTCTACAAGAGGATGAGGAACCATTCACAAGCACTCTTTGAGTGCAATCTGTCAACCAGTTACAGGTCCACCTAATGGTAACAGGATCCAAACCACATTTTACCAACTTGTCAACAAGGATAGTATGTGGAACCTTATCAAAAACTTTACTTAAATAAAGAAAATGATGCCTACAGCATTCCCCTGATCCAGCAAGGTAGTCACTTTCTCAAAAAAAAAGAGATCAGGTTAGTCTGACATGACTTGTTCTTGAGAAAGCCATGCTAGCTCTTAGTAATCACAGCCATCCTTTCTAAATGTTCCAGGACTGACTGTTTGATGATTTATTCTAAAACTTTTCCAGGTATAGATGTCAAGCTGACAGGTCAGTAGTTACCCAGATCCTTCTTTTTCCGCTTCTTGAAGATGGGGACAATATTTGCCGGCCTCCAGTCTTTTGGCACCTCTTCTGTTCTCCAAGAATTCTCAAAAATAATAGCCAGAGGCTCAGAAATTATATCCACAAGCTCTTTTAGAACCCTTGGATGCAGTTCATCTGGCCCTGAGGACTTAGTTTCATTTAGTGAAACTAGGTGTTTATGTAGTACTACTACGCTGATCCTAGGTTGGAACTCCATACCCTCATTATATGTTCTGGTGTTGCCATGCTGAGCACGGTTTCCCTCAGAAGAGAAGACTGAGGAAAAATAGGAATTGAGCAGTTCCACCCTCTCTTCATTACCTGTTATAATTTCACTTTCCTGCCCTCACAATGGTCCTACCATGTTCTTGCTCTTTTTCTTACTCTGAACATAAGAAAAGAACCATTTTTTGTTGTTTTTAGCACCTTTGGCCAGCCTAAGCTCATACTGAGCTTTAGCTTTCCTAACTTTTTCTCTATAAGCACTGGCGATTTGTTCATATTCATCCTTGGTTATAAGGCCCTCCTTCCAATTCCTTTTTTATTTCTCAAGTCTTTAGAGAACTGTTTATTGAGCCACCTTGGCTTCTTCCATTTTTTTCTTCTCATAGGAATTGTCTGTTATTGTGCTTTCAATATTTCACTTTTAAGAAACTCCCACCCTTCTTGAACCCCCTTCTTCCTAAGTATTTCTGACCATGGGATTTTACCCAGCATAGTTCTAAGTTTATCAAAGTTTGCCTTTCTGAAGTCCAACTTATAAGTCTGACTAAATATACCTTTTCCCTTCCCTAAGACTATAAATTCCAAAATCACATGGTCACTACTCCCCAGGGTGCCCACTATTTCCACTTTTTCAATCAATTCTTCCTTGTTCGTGAGAATCAAGTCCAAGATAGCAGTTCCCCTTGTTTCTTTCTTCACTTTTTGGAAAAGGAAGTTGTCGCAAGACAAGGCAGGAATTTATTTGACCGTTCATTTTTAGCAGAGTTGGACTTCCAACAGATGTCCGGGTAATTGAAATCTCCCATGATCACTGGGTCCCTTCTCTTGGAGAACTTTGCAATCTGTTGTAGGAGTATCTCATCCAAATCCTCTGCTTTCCTTGGTGGTCTACAGCAGACCCCCACCATAATATCGCTGTTATTTCTTACTCCTTTTATTTTTACCCAGAGACTCTCAACTGAGCTGCCATGCTCAGATTCACATATTTCCTCACAAGCATATACCTCCTTCACATATACTGCTATGCCTCCACCCTTTCTCATTTGTCTGTCCCTTTTAAATAAGTTGTATCCCTGAATCCTAATATTCCAGTTGTGAGTGTCATCCCACCAAGTTTCAATAAGGCTTATTATGTCATAGTCTCCTTCCTGTATTAGGACTACCAGTTCCTCCTGTTTGTTTCCCATACTCTGTGCATTAGTGTAGAGACATCAGAATCCATGTTTTATGCATCCTGAAGGTTTAGTTTCCATACATACCTGCAAGTTAATATTACCTAGTGTATGCATCACTCTCTGCAAATTTTTAGTGTTCTTATCCCCAGTTTCTGGCATCATATGAGACTTTGAATTAATGTCTAGCTCACCCATACAATTTAGTTTAAAGCCCTCCTTATTAGGTTAGCAAGGCTGTTACCAAACACCCTTTTTCCTACCGTTGTAAGGTGCAAACCCTCTCCTGATAGAAGACCACCATCTTGAAAGCGTAAGCCATGGTCCAGAAATCCAAATCTTTCCTGTTGACACCATTGACTTAACCAGTCATTTATTTGAAGTATTCTTCTTTCTTGTACCAAGCCATGGCCTTCAACAGGAAGAATTGACGAGAACACAACCTATGCTCCCAGCTCCTTCACCTTCTGACTCAGAGCCACATAGTCCTTTCTACATTCAGGGCTGTGACAGGCAGTATCATTTGTTCCCATGTGGATCAGCAAGCAAGGATGATAATCCATGGGTCTGATAAGTCTTCCAAATCTTTCTGTCACATCCTGGATGTGTGCACCTGGCAGACAGCGGACCTCTCTGGATGACAAGTCCAGTCGGCACACTTTGGGCTCCACCCCTCTGAGCAAGGAGTTTGCAGTTACCACCACCCACTTCTTCCTATATTGAGGAGTGGAAGCTCCAGGCTTCTTATCTACAGGATCCTGAGAAACTTTCTTCAAGCTTTGCGGAGGCTGGGGAAGTAGCCCTTGTCCCAATGGTTCAGAATCAGTTACTGTGGGGAGATCCTGGAACCTATTGGCAAACTACCGGCCGGTCTCTAATTTACCGTTTTTAGGTAAAATAATAGAGAGGGCAGTGGCGTCGCAGTTGCAGAGCTTTCTGGATGACGCTTCCATCCTAGACCCTTGCCAGTCTGGCTTTCGCCCAGGTTATGGGACGGAGACAGTACTGGTCGCCCTGGTAGATGATCTCCAACGGCACCTGGACCGGGGCGGTGTGGCGGTGCTGATGCTGTTAGATCTGTTGGCCGCGTTCGACACGGTCGACCATCGGCTACTGACCCGCCACCTCACCGATATAGGGGTGAGGGGGTCTGCCTTACAATGGCTCTCCTCCTTCCTCGAGGATCGGGGACAAAGGGTGGCAATTGGGGGCGAGCGGTCCCAGAGGCGCACACTGGATTGTGGGGTGCCCCAGGGGGCAGTTCTCTCACCAATGTTATTCAATATCTATATGTGCCCTCTTGCCCAGATTGCCAGGAGATATGGACTTGGGTGCCATCAATATGCAGATGACACCCAACTCTATCTGCTGATGGACGGCCGGCCTGACTGCGTCCCTGAGAATGTAGACCAGGCCTTGCAGGATATGGCAACTTGGTTGAGGAGGAGCGGGCTGAAACTGAATCCAGCGAAGACAGAAGTCCTTTGTCTGGGTCGGGGCGCTCGGGAAGGGGAAATACCTCTTCTGGTCTTCGACGGGGCGCCGCTGAAAGCGGCGCACCGGGTTAGGAGTCTGGGAGTTTTACTGGAGCCTTCACTATCAATGGAGGCCCAGATTGCAGCCACTGCCAAGTCAGCATTTTTCCATCTAAGGCGGGCAAGGCAGTTGGCTCCCTTCCTAGAGCGCCAAGATCTGGCAATGGTACTTCACGCAACGGTCACCTTGAGATTGGATTACTGCAATGCCCTCTACATGGGGCTGCCTCTGTACCGAACCCGGAAGCTGCAGCTGGTGCAGAATGCAGCGGCTAGACTGTTGCTGGGGCTTCCTAAATGGGAGCACATACAGCCTGGACTACGCGAGCTGCACTGGCTGCCAGTTATATACCGGGTTCGCTACAAAGTGCTGGTCATTACCTTTAAAGCCCTATATGGTCGAGGACCTGTCTACCTTAGGGACCGTCTCTCCCCATATGAACCCCAGAGAGCACTGAGGTCAGCCGGAAAAAACTTGTTGACTACTCCCGGACCGAGAGAGGTGAAGCTGCAATGCACCCGTAACCGGGCCTTCTCCTCTGTAGCCCCGAGCCTATGGAACCAACTTCCAGAGGAAATGCAGGCCCTGCGGGATCTTGAACAATTCCACAGGGCCTGCAAGACCTTCCTCTTTCGACTGGCTTTCGCTGACGAAGAAAGAAATTGCTAATGATAACCGCCATCATAAAAGAACAAATAGCATTAGCACTTTTACTAATTTAATTAATTAATTTTAAACTTAATCAGAATTTTAATGTTTAAATGTAATTTGTTTTCTTTGCTTTTCTTTGTATAGTTGGAATTTAAATGATGCTGTTAGCCGCCCTGAGCCTGCTCCAGCGGGGAGGGCGGGATACAAATAAAATTATCTATCTATCTATCTATCTATCTATCTATCTATCTATCTATCTATCTATCTATCTATCTATCTATCTATTGCTGAGCAGCAGAGGCTCAGAACATCTGATTTTCCTGCTCCTTCAGGTTACATTTTTCCACGAACCCTCCTCCTGTGTTGGGTTCTCTTCCAATTACTGAGATACCACTTCCTTTTCCTCCTCTTGTTCTTTCAAGAGCTCATCATGGGTTCTGTCAAGAAAATCCTCACCTTCCTTTATACACTGCAGTGTGGACAATCATGTCTCCAGTCCCTTTATCTTCTCCTCCAATAGGGCTACTAACTTATACTAGCTGCAAGTGTAATTGCTGCTACTCTCAGGTAGAAATACAAACATCCCATAGTCTCTACATGTCATTGCCTCAGCTCCCTCACCAGCCATGCTGCTGCAATCCATTTCAAAATGCTCTTTATCTTGACTTCCCTGTTAATTCCACTACCAACTGCCACTTGAGACTACTCATGAGGGACTACCCACCTTCCAACAGAACCCTCAGGCTAAGAGCCACAGGCCAAGAGCCCTTCGGCTCCTGCTCTTTGGCTCACACCTCTGGCAAAGAAGAGCCTTGCAATTTAAAGGCTCAAGCCCCCACCCACCTCTGGCTCAACAGCCAGAGCAACAGTAGAGGGTGGGGCCAGCAACCACCCCCAGGCAAACAGGCTCTCCTCTCTCAGCAACAGCTACACAAAATGTTATGTTTGCCTTTCCCCCAGTATTTGTTACTGACTTCCTCCTGGATTATGTTATTATGTGTGTTTGTGTGTTTTTACTGAATTTATTATATAAATATATAAATATTTTAAATAAATAAAATATATATATAATATAAGTGGGCTGCAAAAATACTGAATAAATTGGACATTACTAAACAGAAGTGCCCAAGAATTGCTTTGTAAACTCTTAAGATCATAAATACAATTTCACATAAACTGATAAAAGAATAATGAGCAAGCTTTATATACTAGGAAATAATTGTGTTTGTGAAGCCCCAATTATTCCTAGCACTCTTGAAAATAAGTGTGGGTGATGTTAGGGTTTCAACATCATCAATATATTTAAGTTTTAACAAGCTCAAATCTGTACATGCTTAAATCCTCAGACTGGGTGACTTTGGATGTCATAGTTTCTCAGCCTAACTTACCTCCTAGAGTTGTCTGTGAGGATAACATGGAAGAGAATTCTGTAAGGCGCTTTGGGTTCCCATTGCGAACAAAGACAGGGTATAAATGAAGTAAATAAATATCAATATAGCTAAAAATAGGAAGCAAATAAATGGTAGGTTGTTGGATGGGTGAGTGGAAAGGAGAGGGGAAGCACAGAAAGGTTGTGAGGAGGAGGGAGAGTGAAAATCATGTGGACAGAGGCATTTAGGGAAAGTAGGGTGCTCCCTGCATGTCCTTGTGGGTTTCCCACCATGCCAGTGGGCCTGGCTCAGGAGCTGGCACTGCACAACTAGGGCATCTGGGCAGCCAGAAATGGGCAACTCAGCCACATTTTTTCCAGGGGGATGCATCAGGGGGAGGGAAGGAAAAGACAAGGGGTCAGATTAAGATAGGTTGGCTGGTGGTGGGATGGAGAGAAGGAAGCAGGAAAGGGAAGAGACTATGGGAGCTTTCAGAGAGGGAAAGGACAAAATAGTAAGGGAGGGATTAAATGTCCTCCGCAATTCCTCATGACTCCCCCCACTGTCATTCCAGCAACTGAAAAGCAGAGTCGGCATTGCATTAACTTTTATATCATTCCTGTCCCCTTTGACAATGGGAGGGGAGGCTGAGCTGAGGTTGGACTTCAGAAAGAACTGTTCCCTGAATGTGTGTACCAAGCTTCATTCTGATATCTCAATGTTTAATGAAAACATTATCTTACAAACAGCATGACCGTAACCATAAAGAGAAAGGCTGCTAGAGAGATGGAGTAAATACAAGACCTCACTATGCTACGTGCTTCAAAGAAAAACAATTCTTGAGAACTTCATTATCTTCTCAAACTTGCCTTGAGACCCACCTTGGAAAGAAAATGTCTCCAGTCATTTTTGCTAACATTTTTTCTCCACACAGTATGTGAACTTTGTAGCTGTAGGGAGAAAATATCAGCAATACAGAGGTTTAATTTGCAATAATTTCCATATTCATAGAAATAGTTTCTAATACTTTTGCAAGCAAAGAAATTTCTACAATGTGCACTCCTGAATCTTTGATCTATATAGAGATAATGTGGTAAAATTACATGAAAATGACTGCGGATGAGCTTTTAGGACAGAAAACTGTTTACATGGTAAGTCGTGCCACTGAAATCTAATGGCTCAGACAAGAAAGAGGAGAGGGTAAAGGGCAGGTCGCAGGTTAAGACAAAGAGAGACTTCTCATTCAAGGAGATAACACCTATACACATTACAGCCACAAAATGTGTTTGCAGAGGAAGGGGAGACATCTGGATTGATGTTTCTTTAAATGGGTAAGAGGAAGAGAGTTCTGCTGAATGTTGCTTGATACATAATGTAATAGTCTGGCAATACCAACAGGAACAGGAAACTGAGAAAGACAAATATCTTAACTCCAGTGTACTTCAAGCTTCAGCTTCTATATTAGGTATACAAAAGCAAGTACATTACTAATTATATCATATTGCTTTAAACCAAACCATACTTTTCCTTGTGGCATCACATGGTTTCAACATTTGATCTTTTCTGTTTATCCCTACCATGTCTTTGATGTAATCAGTTGCATATGTAGGTTTACTTGACTGTGTATATTATAGTCTCATGTGGGATCTACAAAATGTGTCTTTGCCAAGGCAAGGAAGAACAGTTTATCACTGAATTTTATTGTCAAAAGTACCAAACAGTATGTTAGTCTTTCTAGGCTATCCAGATTTTGACATTGTTCTTGTGTTTTTCTGTGTAATAAACACCTGTACCATACATAGTGTGAGGTAATGCTCAGTGTGTTGAATGTAGATATAGAAAATTCAGAAAATCTCTGCTCAGCTGTGAAACAAACTGAACAGTATTGTATTAGTTACTATAACTGAGAATAGTCAATTTCCAAGATGTCTAGAAAACTAAACTATTGCTCTGAGTCCCTTGGAAGAATGTTTGAATATAAATGCAGGGGAAATTTTCAAAAAAGTATTCATGAGGTAATTTCTTCAAGGAAACTCAGATTAAAAAAAGATGCTTCCTATCCAAAACCCCTGTCAATAGTATCAAGGAGATACCATAATTATAGAAGATGTTTAAAATCGTCAAACAAGTTTTTAAACCATTAATAATTATTAGGAACCAATATGCACTCCTCAGTCAAATTGAAGTAGATATTAATAAACTGTTTGCTGGCATTAAATAAGGAAAATACATTCATAATTTAAAAAAAATATAATATTCTGTCTCAAGTTCAGCAAGGTCAGCAAGAACATCTATTGAATGTTTTACCTTCAGAATAAAAGACTGGTATTTGTGGAATGACTCCATGAGCTGAAATGTAACCTTCAAAACTGGAGGGCCTGAATACAAGACTAGAGAAAAAGTTAGCAAAATATGATGATATGACATCTGAAAAGGAAGGCAGATCATAGTACAGTGTGAAGTAAAGAAAGGATTTACAGATTATACCCATAACATTTTATATTAAATATTGTACAATATTATTTTCCCTTTAATATTTTTTATTAATTTTGAAGTATACAAATAAACATGAATATGCATCTAAAAACTTATGGAAACAAGGAAATACAAGCACAAATACTTACATACATATAATAAAATATCATAGAAGGACATAAAACTATATAGATGTATCAAAACCCACTGACTAATTATAAAAGATATATCTTTCCATGGAGAGAGGTCAGGATCTATGTAGAATTAAAATTATGGCAATAATTCTGTAATTTCTGTATCAAAATACAGCCAATCAAGATAAACATATATTACTATAAAAGAAGAAAATAATAATAATAAGACATTGATATGAGTGTCCAACATAGCCCTTTATAGTTTTTATCCATCATCTCAGTCTTTGGGCATAATATACCAGCAGAAGAACATTTTGTACTTGATTCACTGTGAATTTTATATCTTTTGTCCATAGCTCTTCCCACTGTTGAAATTAGGGTTGCTAAATCCAATTCAAGAAATATCTGGGGACTTTGGGGGTGGAGCCAGAAGACTTTGGGGGTGGATCCAGGAGACATTGGGGCGGAGCCAGGAACAAGGGTGTGACAAGCATAATTGAGCTCCAAGGGAGTTCTGGCCATCACATTTAAAGGGACAGCACACCTTTTTAAATGTCTTCCCTCCATGGGAAATAATGAAGAATAGGGGCACCTTCTTTAGGGGCTCATAGAATTGGATCCCCTGGTCCAATCGTTTTGAAACTTGGGTGGTACTTTGGGGAGAGGCACTATACTGAAAATTTGGTGCCTCTACCTCAAAAAAGAGCTTCCCCAGAGCCCCTGAAACCTCCAGATTAATTCCCCATTATACCCTATGAGAATCGATCTCCACGTAGGGAATAATGAAGTGCTCAGCAGACGTTTCCCTCCCTCTCCCCCCTCCCCCCATTTCTGATGACTGAAGGAGGGATTGGCCTCTCTACTCATGAGTTGCTGACAACTTCTTCAAAGTAACACAGACACCCCATCCCAAGAGGAAGCCTTTCAATCGGAGACTGAAGCCTCCGGAGCTGGAAACGCACATGGCCCTCTGGGGGCGGGGCTTCCCCCCACTGGCCAGCTGACTGGGGGTGGGAAGTAGCCTGGGAAAGCAGAAGAACCCCCGCTGGGACCTGGGGATTGGCAAACCTAATTGAAATGGAATCTCTTTCTCAAAGTTTTGTAACCATTTCACAATTTCTTAACTTGTTCTGTTTTGGTATCATATTGCAGAGTTTATAAATATGTTCTAGAAGATATTCCTTTTTTTGTTCATATTATTTTTTTTAATTGAGTCAAAGTCCTTACTGTACCTCCATTTCCATGTTTATCTTATTGAAGTATCAATGAAAGATGGAGATATGTTAACCATTGTATCTTTTCCCCTTTTTTGTTAATTACTTGCCAGGATTTGGTAAACCCATTTTTATCCATCATATCTTGATATGTTATGAAGTCATTGTTTTTTCTTCTCAGTTTTGTTATGATATAAGCATCTAATGGTGACATTAGAGGTGATATTGGAGGACTTATTCTTGTATTAAGTGACCACCAGTTTTTTTAGTAGGCTATCTCTGATAACATGGCCAGTACTATGGTTTTTAAAGGTGTTTTCCTGGTTGTTCTGACCCAGAGATATTTATGTAAGACATCCAACAAATCTGCTTCTTCCAATTTTATCAGTTTTTCATTTTGATCCTGTTGGAAATCCAAAGCAGGCAAGCTGCTTGATAGTACAACTTAATATTAGGGACTTCTAGGTCACCTTTGTTTTATTCTGTAGAACTTTAAATCTGACTCCTGGTTTCTTGCTATTCCATATGAATGTGTTTACCTGTCTCTACCAAACAGTACCTGGGCCGTTGGCCTGATCCAACATGGCTTCTCTTATATTCTTATGCCCCTGTATAAATCGATGGTGCGACCTCATTTGGAATATTGTGTACAATTTCCCTATGAAGAAAGGTTAAAACGCTTGGGGTTCTATAGCTTGGAGGAATGTCGACTGAGGGGTGACATGATAGAGGTTTACAAGATTATGCAGGGGATAGAGAAAGTAGAGAAAGAAGTACTTTTCTCCCTTTCTCACAATAAAGAACTAATGGACATTCAATGAAACTACTGAGCAGTCAGGTAAGAACTGATAAAAGGAAGTACTTCTTCACCCAAAGGGTGATTAACACATGGAATTCACTGCCACAGGAGGTGGTGGTGGCTACAAGTATAGACAGCTTCAAGAGGGGATTGGATAGACATATGGAACAGAGGTCCATCAGTGACTATTAGCCACAGCTTATTGTTGGAACTCTATGTCTGGGGCAGGGATGCTCTGTATTCTTGGTGCTTGGGGGGGCACAGTGGAAGGGCTTCTAGTATCCTGGCTAGGGTTGCCAAGTCCAATTCAAGAAATATCTGGGGACTTTGGGGGTGGAGCCATGAGACATTGGGGGTGGAGCCAGGAACAAGGGTGTGACAAGCATAATTGAACTCCAAGGGAGTTCTGGCCACCTTTTTAAATGCCTTTCTTCCATAGGAAATAATGAAGGATAGGGGCACCATTTGGGGGGGCTCATAGAGTTGGACCCCCTGGTCCAATCGTTTTGAAACTTGGGGGGTATTTTGGGGAGAGGCACTAGATGCTATACGAAAATTTTGGTGCCTCTACCTCAAAACATAGCACCCCCAGAGCCCCCAATACCCGTGGATCAATTCCCCATTATTCCCTATGGGAATTGTTCTCCATAGGGAATAATAGAGTGCCCAGTATACGTTTCCCTCCCCATGCTTTCTAAAGTGGGGGAAGGGCCTTCAAACCAGGAAATCCCCTGCCCCCTCCCTCTCTCACACACACAAATACTTACTGGGTCTTGTTCCTGTAGAACTTTACTTGATCTGAAAACGAAAGCAAAACAAAGGGAGGAGCCGTTCTCCGAAGCCCTTCCTGTTTCCTGCTTCCTGCTCAGCCTTAAAGGCACATATTTTAAAAACGGACCTGCAGGAGCTCTAAAACTACATGGTGATTGTGGGGGGCAGGGCTTTCCCCGCCGGCCAGCTGGCTGAGGGCGGGGAGAAGCCTGTAAAACCGGGGATCCCCCGCTGGGACCTAGGGATTAGGAAGCCTAGTCCTGGCCCCACCAGTGGATGGCACTTGAGCTTTTTTGGCTACTGTGTGACAGAGTGTTGGACTGGGTGGGCCATTGGCCTGATCTAGCATGGCTTCTTTTATGTTATTATACCTTAGTCTTTTCTGGATTAAGGTCCAGTTTATTGGCCCTCATCTATCCCATTACTATCCTAGGCACTTGTTCAGGATTTCCACAGACCTTTCTATTTAGGGAAGATAAAGCTGAGTGTCATGCACATACTGGTGGCACCAAATCTCCTGATGATCTCTCCCAGCAGTATCATGTAGATGTTATCTGTGCCCTTTATAAAGTTTATATCTCTGCTACCTAATCTTAAATAGGTACACACATGGCCCTACCAAACATGGTCCCATTTATGTGAGATCTGGCCCTCAAAATAAATGAGTTTGACACCCCAGGTCTAGATAATCCATCTCCTCCAAGAACATCTAAAGCTACATGGCCACCACCCACCCAATCATCTTGCCCAAAAATTAAATGTTGGCCATCAGGCAGTAACTGTTCAAGTCAGTGGGAGCCAGAAATGCCTTCTTCAGGATGAGATGCACAACCACCTCTTTCAAGATAGTCAGAACTACAGTCTCTTGCTGAGAGACGTTTATTACCTCCTGGACCCATTCAACCCTCCCAGACTAGCTCAACACCAGCAGCCATAAAAGGCAACAGTGGACCACTCACTTCTGAGCAGCTTGTCTGCTTCACAGGCCTCACTAACTTAAAGTTATTCTTACACCTAGGACCAAACTGCACTCCAATGGCATCCTGAGATTGAAATGCCCCAAATGTGGTATCTAAGTCATGACAAAATGGTTGATAAAGTGGATACAGTAACAACTTTAGACTCACATTGCAAGGGGGGGATTATATTATAGACAATAGGCTTCCAGTATAGCCATACAGAATTTGTGCCATATTTCCAAGGCTTTAGATTTTCCTAGATATTTCTCCATATTTTCTTAATAATTCATTAATCAACAATTGACATTTACCTCAAAAACATATAAATGTGGTCTTAATGTTCTTGGCCAGGTAGGCTTTATCCTCCTCTTATAGTGACCCTGCTCAGGCATTTTCAGTTTTACCAGATGGTGGACAGATGTGCTGGTTTCAAACAGAAACTTCTCCAGAAGTGCAAATCTTTTTTGTTTGCTCCTCCCAGACTTTCCTAAGCATTTTCTACAGGAAGGATATCCAATAAATATAGTTAAAGATTTATCTTGTGTAGTGTATCAGTAAACAACTTGCGCCCGCGCAGAGGCTACTGGGCCGTCCCAGAAGCCTCCAGCGCAGGGCGCGGAATCACCCGCCAATCAACAGCTGCGGCGGGTAGTTCAACAGGTCAGGATTGGCCTGACCGACCTAGTAGGCTGTACCGGGAATTGTATATAAGCGGGGCCCGGCCCGCGTGCTCTCCCTCTTGCAACGTGCTCCTAATAAACTATGTTGCCCTACTCTCGTCTCCGCTTCGAGTACGTTACACTGGCGACGAGGATGGGATCTTAGCCTCAGCGGCTACCACGGAGATCTAGGGCAACCACGAGTCCTGACCGCCGCCGCCATGGCCACACAAAACGGAACCACCGGCTACATCGAGACATTCGACCCCGCCAATCCCGAGGGCTGGGAGTCCTACGCGGAGCGGGTCGAGTTCTACCTCAGGGCCAACAAGGTCACCGACGCCGGCACGAAGAGGGACGTTCTCCTGAGCGTCTGCGGGCCAGCCACGTTCGAGATCGCCAAGGGTCTCTCGGCTCCCGTCCGCCTCACGGAGAAGTCCTACGCGGAGATCATCGGACTCCTCACCGGCCATTTCTCGCCACAGGCTTCGCGGGTGGCCCGTCGGTTCCTGTTCCACAGAAGGGACCAGGCAGTGGGGGAATCGGCCGCCGACTACCTGGCGGCCCTCCGCAAGATCGCCGGGAACTGCAACTTCCCCCAGCTGGAAGACACCCTGGCCGACCGATTCACGTGGGGCCTCCGCGACGAGAGGCTCCAGCAGAAGCTCTTCGCCAAGGAAGAGCTCACCCTCCAGAGCGCCTTCAGCGAGGCGGTGGCGTTCGAGAGGACCTCCAGGACCTTCCCCAAAGCCCGGACAGAAGCTGCCCACCACGAGGAGCTGGACCACGACTGCCCAGAGGAGGAAGAAGCCCACCAGCTGCGCCGCCCAGCCGGGCCACCCAGCAGAGCCGCCCAACGCCCCCGAGCGGCCGAACGACCCCCAGCGACGGAGAGGGTCCCGGCCACCAAGTGCGCCAGCTGCGGCGACCCCCACGACAGGCGGGACTGCCGGTACCGGACCTGGGACTGCCGGAGCTGCGGAAAAACGGGCCACATTGCGAGGGCTTGCCGAGCCAAGCCCAACCGCCGGAGGCCGACCACGCATCACGAGTCGGCGGAGTTCCATTCCACGGACTCCACGTCCCTGCAGGTACTGAACTTGCCCCTCTCCACCCCCGATAAAATCAAAATGGCGGTCCTCATCGAAGGGAACCCCTGCCAAATGGAAGTGGACTCTGGTTCCTCCATCTCCATTATAGCAGAGGAAACCCTGAGGAAGCTGTGTCCCCCCCAGCGGCTGCAACTAAGGCCGGCGAACTTCATACTCCGGGACTTTCAGAAGAATCCGGTGCAAATCGCGGGGTGGGCGCGGGTGCAAGTCGAGCGGGGGTCCTTCTACAGCCCGCTGGACATCCTGGTGGTAAAGCGCCAGCTTGCCACCCTGCTGGGACTGGCGTGGTTCAAACCCTTGGGGATCCGGGTGGAAGGGGTGGGGCAAACCCTAACACCCAGGGGGTTCGGGGAGATATGCCAAGAGTTCCCTGACGTGTTCGATGGTTCTCTAGGGAGCTACAAACGGCCGGCCATCTCCCTACTGCTAGACCCCACGGTCCGGCCGATTCGGCTCAAGGCGAGGAGGGTCCCGTTCGCTTTAAAGCCAAAAATAGAGGCCGAACTAGACCGCCTCACAGCCCAGGGAGTCCTGAAGCCTGTGGACTACGCCACCTGGGAGACCCCCATCGTAACCCCCATCAAGCCAAACGGGGAGGTGCGGATCTGTGCAGACTATAAATGCACGATAAACAAGGCACTGCAGGATAACCCCTACCCAGTGCCGGTGGTAAGCCACGTTCTGGCTGCCCTAGCGGGGTCCAAGATCTTCGGGAAGCTGGACCTGGCACAGGCCTACCAACAGCTCCCGGTAGATGCTAAGACGGCGGAAGCCCAAACGATAGTGACACACAGGGGGGCCTTCAGGGTGAGGAGGCTCCAATTCGGGGTTAGCGTCGCTCCCGGGATCTTCCAGAGTATAATGGACGTTCTCCTGAAAGGGATCCCGGGAGTCCAGCCGTTTTTTGATGACGTGCTAGTCGCCGCCCCGGACCCCGAAGAATTCGGCAACCGCCTAAGAGAGGTACTCCGCCGGTTCCAGGCAGCGGGGCTCAAAGTCAAGAGGGAGAAATGCCTGTTGGGGGTCCCACGGGTGGAGTTCCTGGGGTTCGCCGTAGGCGCAGCGGGAATCCACCCAACGGAAGAGAAGACCCGAGCCATTGTGAAAGCGCCAGCCCCCACCTGCAAAGCGGAGCTACAAAGCTTCTTGGGGGTGCTTAACTTTTACCATTCATTTCTCCCCCACAAGGCGGCCCTAGCAGAGCCCCTGCACCGCCTGCTGGACAAAAAAGCCCCTTGGGTTTGGGGCAAACGCCAAGCAGCCGCGTTTCAGGCAGTCAAGGATGTGTTGGTGTCTAATGCGGTGCTCCACCATTTTGACGAGGGCCTCCCCGTCATCCTGGCATGCGATGCGTCGCCATACGGGGTGGGAGCAGTCCTGGGGCACCAACTACATGACGGGAGGGAGGTACCGGTCGCATACTACTCCCGCACACTGACACCAGCCGAGCGCAACTACGCGCAAATAGACAAGGAGGCTCTGGCAATCGTGGCAGGGGTCCGCAAGTTCCATGAATACCTGTATGGGCGGAGGTTCACCATAGCTACGGACCACAAGCCCCTCTTAGGTCTGCTGGCCCCCGACCGTCAAACCCCCCAAATACTGTCGCAGCGCGTGTTGAGGTGGAACCAATTCCTCAACTCCTACACTTACACACTGGTACACAGGGCCGGCAAGGCTATGGGTCACGCGGACGCACTCAGCCGCTTGCCGCTTCCGGAAACGGGTCCAGACCCCGCCCCCGCACACCAGGTCATGCTAATGGAGAGCCTCCCGGAGCCGCCCCTACACGCAGCGGAGGTCGCCAAGGCCACCCAGAAACACAAGACACTAGCACGGGTGCTCGACTGGGTGGTGAGGGGCTGGCCGGAGGGGAACATGGGGGAAGAATTCAAGCCGTATAAGACCAGGAGGGAGGAACTAGCAGCCCACAAGGGGTGCCTGTTATGGGGAAGTAGAGTGGTGATTCCGCCCCCGCTGCAAAAGCGTGTCCTAGAATCTTTACATGAGACCCACCCTGGCATAGTCCGAATGAAGGCCTTGGCCAGAAGCTACGTCTGGTGGCCGGGGATGGACGGGGAGATAGAGGGCTGGGTCCGACGGTGCCAAACGTGTCAAGAGTCGCGGCCCGAGCCTCCCAGCGCCCCCGCCACCAGGTGGGAGTCAACCCGGAAACCATGGTCGAGACTCCACCTCGATTTCGCGGGGCCATTCCAGGGGCAGATCTTCATGATAATAGTGGACGCCTACACCAAGTGGTTGGAGGTCATCCCCGTAGGGTCCACCTCATCCGCCGCCGCAATCCGAGCACTGCGCAGGGTCTTATGCACACACGGGATCCCGGACACCATAGTCTCAGACAACGGGACCGCGTTCACGTCTGCAGACTTCCAGGCGTTCCTCCATAGATACCTGATTAGGCACATAAGATCTGCCCCCTTCCACCCAGCCACCAACGGCCAGGCGGAGCGGATGGTCCGCACCACGAAAGAAGCCCTGGGCCGAATTGTACAGGGAGACTGGGACCACCGATTAGCGGCATTCCTTTTCGACAATAGGGTCACCCCCAACCCAGTCACAGGGGTGAGCCCGGCAGAGCTCCTAATGGGACGCAAGCTGACAACCCGACTGGACAGGCTACACCCCGACCGGGCGTCAGACACCCGCGGGAGCCCCGAGGTTCGGGACGCAGTCAGGGGGTTCTTTGCGGGCGACCCAGTCTACGCCCGGAACTACGCAAGGGGGCCTGAGTGGGTGGTGGGCCGAGTGCTACGGGTGATGGGGTCCCGCCACTATGACATATCAACCGAGGGGGGCCAGGTATTACAGCGGCACATAGACCAGTTGCGCCGCCGCACGCTACCGGAGGAGCCGGCGGACACAGAAGAGGCGTGGTCCGGGGAGGGGCCAACCGAGAGCCGACCTGAGGACGAGGCCCCAACGCCCATCACGCCGACGCAGGGAACACCAGAACGGTCCGAGCCCGAAAGACCCGCTGAGCCGGCCCCGCCGCCTCCGGCCACACCACGGGCCGCCGAAGCACCAACCGCGGAAGCAGCGCCTCCCCCACCAGACCTCCCTAGACGGTCCACCCGGGAGCGCCGACCTCCCGCGTATCTCAAGGACTATGTTCCTTAACTAGGGGGGGAGGGGTGTAGTGTATCAGTAAACAACTTGCGCCCGCGCAGAGGCTACTGGGCCGTCCCAGAAGCCTCCAGCGCAGGGCGTGGAATCACCCGCCAATCAACAGCTGCGGCGGGTAGTTCAACAGGTCAGGATTGGCCTGACCGACCTAGTAGGCTGTACCGGGAATTGTATATAAGCGGGGCCCGGCCCGCGTGCTCTCCCTCTTGCAACGTGCTCCTAATAAACTATGTTGCCCTACTCTCGTCTCCGCTTCGAGTACGTTACATCTCGCCAATTTCTTCACATGACATTATATCAAATACAACATTTAATAGTAAAGGAAGTTTTACAGTGCAGTCATAAGCACAGTAACACTCTTCTCTGTACAGGATGCTTTTACTTCATATGAGAATTTGCACATCGTGTTCATAAGGGATACAAGACGTTGTCAGGAAGTATTTCAGTTAGTGTGGCTAATGCAAATGATGCAATAGTAGCCTTTCTTCCAACTATGGTGTGTGTGACATTTCCCAGGGGCAAAGGAACATTGTCTTTGAGCCTCCATCCCAGCAAACAGGTGGACATTGGATAGCCATTTCACTTATTTTAGTGAACATCTCAGTTCTCCTCCTAGAACCAGATGTCACCAGGGTTCTTGCCTGAATCATCTAGGGGTAAGGACTTGCTAAGGGCCAACAAGCTCAGCTGTCCAGAAGCTGACACAGGTCTGAGATTCTCTCCTCACCTTCAGCCTCATCTGTCTCTTTCTGGTATTCTTTTAGGGCTTTCTACCCTCATGTCCTCTTCAGACTGTGCCCCTTCCCAGGTGCTGTTCATTCTCCTTTGTTGAGTCTCTGCTGAGACCTTGAAAATATATCTCCTTAGCAAAAAATTATCTTGGGGTACAATCACTGGGTATCTCAGGAATGGAAACCAAGGCAGGGAAACTGCCGCTTTCTTTTGTCAGCCACAAAAGGGGCAACACTGTTCTGGAAAGACCAGTAGAGCTGACATACAGCATGTTCAGCAGGCATGCAACTGGACTTTGTCTGGTAAAGGCTGATGCAGGATGGAAATTGAATGTCCCAACCACATATGGAACAGATGTTCTGATTGGCTTATTTTCCTTCTCTTCCTGCTGGAAACACTGGGCAGAAAACTAGAACAGCATAGACTCTCGCAAACTCCAGGACTCCAAGCTAGCCATGACTGGCAGGGTCTAGAGCTTTGTTGGCTTCTTATTTACATGCTACTGATTGGAAATATCTTTATTAAAACCAGAGTGATAATCTGACAAACTCAGATTAAGTGCATAACATTAAATTCTTATTCTTATTAAAAGAAGATATGCTATGTATTTCTTCAGCTACTCCAGAATGCCTAAATGACATACATCTTCACTGAAGGCTTATTTTGATTACTCCTTTTCACCTCATTCTCATAATCAAACTCATTGAAGATGGCATGTTTCACCTGAGAGTCCACAGCGTTAAAGTAGGGGGCCTAAACTTAGGGCCTTGCCAGACACCATTGGTTCCAAGAGGAGAAAACTTACCAAGTCAATTTTACCACAACCAACATTTCCATTATGGTGGAAACACTGACCTTTTCTGCATGCATATTTACCCTGCAGTTTCTGTGCAGGCAATTCTATTCACCTTTATTTTGGATGCAGTACTTGCAATTCCCAAAAAAAGTGAATTAAAGAAAGAAAAAAGAAAGAAAGATTTAAGCCCAACCCCACTGCTGATTGCTTCCCTGCACTGTGTGGACCCAACAGAGGTGAGCTCAGAGCCTTGGCTATTTTACAGAATGCAGAGAGCCTTTTGGCTTTTGTCCCAGTGCTTGCAAACATGAAAGTCTATGGGGAAGCTCTTAAGAATAAGCCCCATTCAAAGCACATGCTTCCCATCAGTTGCAACCACAACAAAGGACTCCCATGGGAGGATGCAGAAGGGGGTGGGTGGAGGAGTGACCTCCAAGGGGGCCAGAAAAGGGGCAGGAAGAGGAAATCCAAAGAAACATTTCTGCATTCCAAGTAATCCAGAATGGAAGTGGGGAAAGTCCAGGGTTAAATAGCATTCAGAAAAGCTGGGGGTATCACAGGGTGAAATCAAATTGAGAGCTGAGCAATACATAATTTAAAAATAAACTGGTGGAAATGCACAGCAAGCCCCGTAGGAAATGCAGAATTAACAATATAACTCTAAAGCGGGAGTCGGGACTCAATGCAGAACGAAAAATATACCATGAGGCAGAACAGCTCTAAGTGCAGGGGAAAACCCAGTGCAGAAAGGGCTACTGTCTAGCAGCACTCAAATTGTCTGCCCAAACTATTTGTATATAGTAATTCTTGTCCCAGAGAACAGATAGATTGAGTGCTTTGTTGTAGCACTGGAAGTTCATCTTATCCCATGGATTATCAGTCATTGCTCTTCTTCTGACCAAAGTCATTTTGAATCCCTGTTATAAACCTTACACCCTTTTCATGCGGCAGAACTGTAATGCCATGCCTCCTACACTTTTATTTAAAAGGTTTTCTTCTATGTTAGCAAAACTTATCCTCTCTTGTATCATTATCAAGAGACAGAATATCATGGGTGCACTATACAACTCACACTAAAATAAACTAGCAGTAGCCATGAGAAAGTATTTTCATCTGGGAAGTACCTTAACTAACTTCTAACATTAAAGTATATTGATGCTTATATTGGATTTAGCCCTGTAAGCACTTGGAGGATTGGCTACAATATAGCCTAATATACAAAGGAGTTCCTGCTACAAAAAAGCCCTGGATACATGTAACTGGAACCTAGTTTAAACTATATGCTAACAAGCTCTAGACCTAAAAAGTGAAAGAAGTATGCAGGCAGGCCAACAAATGCATATCAGAGGTGAAACACGTCCACATTTTTGTGAGTCTTAAAAACAATGTTTTCTGGATATGATCACTGAGAACTGAACAGACATATGCCTGCTTGAGGAGGGGGTTCCAAGTGTCCTTTCTCGGAATGCCACCTTTCTAGCCTCAGATGGCTGGAGCAGTCAAAGCAGGGTCTTCAAGGATGACCAAATTACATTAGAGATGTAAAATTAATCTACTGTTTAAACCAGGGCTTTTTTAAAAAAAAAAAAACCAGGAATGCACAGGAACGTAGATCCAGCTGGCTTTGTGCCAGGGGGTGTGGCCTATTATGCAGATGAGTTCCTGCTGGGCTTTTTCTACAAAAAAGCACCCTGGTTTAAACTATGTATTCTTTTTTCATTTAAATATGAACAACCTCACAATTTATCTACCTCACACATGTATTCTTACATGTTATCAGCTCTGCTACTCATATAAATCCTCTCATCTGTGCAGATGATTAGCAGTAAGACCAGCACTGAAGAATGCACATTCCATATGTACGGACAATCCTGATATCCCTTTGCCTGTTTTTCTAGCCTGAGAAAATGTCTGAACATTTACCTGCAATATATAAACAGTAAACAAATGCTTATTCTTTAAACACTTAATCGTTTAACTTTTTATATTCCTAATTCAGAGCCAGTTTGGTGTAGTGCTTAAAAGCATGAACTCTAATCTCGGAGAATTGGGTTTGATTCCCTACTCCTCCACATGCAGCTGCTGGTGTGCCCTTGTGTTAGTCACAAGTTCTCTCGGGGCTGTTCTCTCAGGAGCAGTTCTCGAAAGGGCTCTTTCGGCCCCATCTAACTCACAGGGAGTCTGTTCTGGAGAGGGGAAGAGAAAAAAGATTGCAAACTGCTCTGAGACTCTGAGTGAAGGGTGATGTATCATTCCAGTCTCCTCCTCCTTCATATGAAAACTCACATAAACAGGCTGTCACGCTTCAGGGGTTCTGCTGGAGGAGGAGGTGACAGCGCAGGCTCCAGGGTGGGTCTTTGCACAGCGGGGTTGCGGTATGCCTCAGAATGCGGGTAGGAGGGAGGTTACAGGCCCCTCTGGCCCCTCTCTATCATGTTTCGTGTCTTAGCCACCCTTCTCTCTGAGTTATTGCTCTGGATAGGGCACAGGCTCTTCCTCCCCGGTGTCCGGCTGCATATCCCCCTAAATCCCTCGCCCCGCCCTTGCCTTCCCCCAATTTCATGGAAACTGACAGGTGTGGTGAGCTGGCTGCCTCAGCTGCTTTACACACAAGGAATCAAGTGGGTGTTCCCAGGGCGTGGAAGGTGCTGCAGGCCGGCTGATGCCTCCAGGCGAGACCCAGTCCCCTGATGTGAGCCCTTCAGAAGCTGGGTCTGGGAGGTCCAGGATGCAGGGCGGGAGCTCTGATGCGGGACACAGGCCTATTTCCATGACAAGAACAATCACAGGCTGAATCTCCACATTTGCTGACACTGAGACCGATTCCTCACTAGCAATCTCTCTGCCCCTGGGCTCCTGCCTTCCTCGGATCAAGCAATCAATTCCCCACCAGTTGCTATGTGGGCACATTTTGATCCGCAGATCCCTTCCTGCTCTGTGGTGGGGTGTTTTTTTTTTTAAAGATTCGGAAGCTGCAAGGGAAATTGGAGGGAGCCTACTGGGGGGCTTGGACATTCAGCAAAGTGGCTTCTATTGTCTGCCTCTGCATCCTGGCCCTGGTTTTCCTTGAAGGTCTCCTATCCAAGTACTTGCCAGGGTTGGCCGTGCTTAGCTTCTGAAATCTGATGAGATTGGGTTTACCTGGGCTATCCAGGTCAAGGCTCAGCAATCATTCTCAATCAACAAAATACTTGCACACTTACTTGCAAGAGAAGTCTATTGAAAATGTGAGACATTCTCCATTAAACACACATATGTTCATACTGCATGGAGGTATTTGTATAGTCTCTTTGTAGGGGGGCATATTGTGAATAATTGGAGTAGTTCGCACTTTAGCCTGATTTAGGTCCTATTGCAGTCCCAGTTCTAGGGCACCTTTTACAATTTTAAAAAGTTGCACAACACAACAGGATACATATCTTTCTGTAAATCAGTTTTAAGAGAAGCCCATAAAGCTGGGAGAAGACTGCATGTAAATGCAAGGTTGCCAGCTCCAGGTTGGGAAATCCCTGGAGATTTCAGGAGTGGAACCTGAGGAGGGCAGGATGTGGGAATGGGAGGGACTTCAGTGGAGTATAATGCCACATAATTCACCTTCCAAAGCAATCTGGAGATCAGTTGTAATCCCAGGACAGCCACCACCTGGAGGTTAGCAAACCTCGTAAATAGGAAACTAGCAAAAGCCCAAATTGAAAGAAACATAAACAGGGAGTGTAGACTGAGCATACCCTAAAGCGCAATCACAACCTTCCACAGTTCTTTCTACTATTTTTCCATTTCAGTTTTGTTCCTTCCGTGCAACCCACCAGGCCTAGGACTACCTTGTTCTGAAGGCCTCACAGCAAAATAAGTCAGTGCTGAAATGTGAAGATCATTTGACATAACTTGAAATTATTATTATTATTATTATTATTATTTTAAAAAACCCTCTTTTTATCTCATTCCTTTCTGGAGACAAAATCCATGTTTTTCTTTGTCCCCAAGCCTGACATTTCTGAAACCCTACTTTAGTTAAACATGTGCTGCTCAAGACATTTCAGAAGATGCTGTCTGAATACAGATAATTATTAAGTTCATGCAAGGTGGGTAGGCTGGCTCACACTAAACACTTAGCATCTAGGCAGCCAACCTTGAAGAGTGCTCCAAATCCATCAGTCATCGTGGAAAAATTAGAAGCTTTGCTGGAATCCTGCCTTTCCAAATAGATCATTTATACTTAATGGACTCCATAATTCTGCATTAAGCATGAAGGATTTAGGTGAGCTGATTTTTCCTGCCTGTTTTTGGTAGTTTGGAAGTAGTCGAAACAACTACTGTTTCATAGAACAACAACATTAATCAAGATGCTGAAATATTAGTCTTTATCAAAAACTACAAGACATCCTCTTTAGTCAACTCAGCAGTATACTGAGAAGTTAGAGGTTCTAGAAGAGCTCCTTATTATAATGTGGCCACTATTAATATCCTTCAGCTTTTCTGTGTTAAATTTATTACGCATATGAAAACCTGATACCTCACCTTTCAGGGCAAGCACTCAAGGCTTCATGGTTTAGACCCAAAGAAAATAGGGCTCGAATTCATTATATTTCATACAATGCTATGCATTCACATATGGGTGAAGAGCTGTGGGAAAATATAGGCAAATGTAATGGCTTTCAAGTCCTGCACTGGAAAAAGAGGCCCTGTGAATCTACTTTTCACTAGATACACAGGAAACAGGGGAATGGGGATCAGTGTATACCCCATGCACAATCAGGTGAAAAGCAGCAGACAGACATTCAAAAAAGTCGATTATTGATGCCATAATATTTTCAGGCTCTACATTTACGCGCTTCAACTTTGTCTGGAATTGCTTGTTTACATATTCTCTTAATCCATTGATACAAAAAGGTACAAAATTCTAAATCCCAAAATTATGCTCAGTGTCCTTGATGTCCCTCTGCCTGTCATTTCATTACTTAAAATTCCTTATAGGGGCTATGGCTCAGTAGCAGAGCACATCGATTGCATGCAGTAGGTGCCAGAATATGTCCACTATAAAGATCTTAGATATCTGTTGTTGGGAAAGAGTCTCTGTGGGAGACCATTGAGGGCTGCTGTCAGTTACAGTAGATGAGTCTGAGCTAGATTGATTAATGGTCCCACAGCAGCCAGAGCCCTTTGATAGGCAGGGTACAAACATACAGATATGAACAGAAGTTGTGTGCCATCATAGTCTGTTCAAGGTTTCTTCATCCTGAGAGAACAATAAACCAGAAACCAGATGCTGGCCTGGATAAATTATTTCACTTTGAATATTTTAACTCTGAAAACATTGTGGTATCTGAAAGCTTTTTTTAAAAAAAAAACTGACCAAATAAAGGCTAATCTTTCAATTCTTCCATAGCCAAGCTGCATTGGCATCAGTTTGTGACTTCTCAACACTTCTGCTTTGAATAATTAAACTTGCTACACACCAGTCAAACACAGCGCAAAAGTAATACATGATAGACTATGGGTGTATTGATAAAGAAAAACAAATTACTTTTTTGTTTTGGTTTAATTCCAGAATATCCAACTTGTGACCTCTTTCATCACTGACAGAAGATGTGGAAAGAGTGATTTCACCCTTCCTCCCTCCACTGTAGACCACCAACACATGTGGATAGTATTCCATGTAAATCCTGTGACCTTAGAAATTAGCTTTCCCAAGAAAGCTGGAGGGGATTGCTATTGGGAAGGAAAAGTGGGAAACCTGAGGCCAACAGCACCTTCTGTTGACAGATCATTGAATCCAATCCATCAACTTAAAATGAATAGGAATTTTCTAACTTAAATACAATGAAATGTCTCAGGTTGAATTTTTGTGTGTTGCATTGATTTCTGCAAACAAACCAGAAGATCACTCTTGAATTAATAAATTATTGTTTACCAAGGCACAATAGCTAAACAAACAAAATGATTTTCCATTTATATGTATGAAGCATCTGAACACTCTGTAATCCTAGAAACTAATGGAAGGTAGGTGGCACAGGTGGCTTCCATCAATGATTTACCTTTGTGTTTTCTTAATTCTATAATTAGAGTGACCAAGTGGGAACCACAAGGACTTGTGGGAGGCATACCATCTCCCCACCACTGTTTTCTCCTTAACTTCTCTGAAAGCCACCACAGCCTCTCCCCTTTTTCCTGCTTCCTTCTCTCCTTCCCACTCAATAGTCAACCTACCTTTATCTACTTCTATGTCTTCAGCTTTATGTCTCTCCCCACCCAGCAGCTTCTGCCTAGAAAAACTATGACCCTGTTGTAAGGCGTCAGCCACTGGGCCAAGCCATTTGCATGGCAGGGAACCCTCAATTACTTGTAGGGGGCACCTCACTTTCCCCTGCATCTCCATCCCTATACTATTTCCTCTTTCCCTCCTCCTGTCAACCTCTCTCTCTATCTTCTCTCTTTTCCTCTCATTCTCTCCTTCTCAGCCATTCACCAACCTATCTCTTATCTGCCTCTTATCTTTAGCTATATTCATTTTTACCCCATCTTTGTATCCACAGTGGGGACCACAGCAGCTCACATTTTTCTCCTCTCCTCTTAGAGAGGCAATTTGGTGCAGTGGTTAACAGCAGTGGACTGTAATCTGGAGAACCAGGTTTGATTACCCAGCCCTCCACATAAAGGCAGCTGGTGAGCTTGGGTCAGTCACCATTCTCTCAGAACTCTCTCAGCCCCACTGACCTCACAGGGTGTCTGTTGTGGCTAGAGGAAGGGAAAGTGATAGTAAGCCACTCTGAGACTCTTTCAGTAGTGAAGGACAGGGTATAAAACCAACTCTTCTTCATCATCCACACATCAACTCTGTGAGATAAGTTCAGCTAAAAGTATGTGATTGGCCTCAAATCATCCAGTGAGTTTCCACAGCCAGATGGGGATTCAAACTTGAGTTTCCCAGACTCTCCTCTAAAGTTTTAACTGCTACACCACACTGGCTTTCATAGGATGGCTGCTGTTGAAGAGTACCAAACTGCCAGGCCTGTCATGCAAGTCAGGTAGAATTGCCAGGTCTGTGTTGAAAAATACCTGGAGACTTTGAGGTTGGATTTGGAAGAGGGAAGGCTTTGGAGAGGAGAGGGGCCTCAGCATGGTACAATGCCATAGAGTCTAAGCTTCACAGCAACCATTTCCTCCAGGGGAGCTGATCTCTGCCAGCTGGAGATCAGTTATAAAAGCGGGAGATCTCCAGGCCCCACCTGGAGGCTGGCAACCTTAAAGTCAGGTGATATCAAGTCACCTAGTGGTTGCTGTCAGGCCTGGCCCCAACAAGTCCTCCCTCAAAGGCCAAAACACCCACTGAAAGAACCCTGTCCCCTTCCCCTGCCTTTTACTCACAGAAACCAAGCCTTGGACTGCTTTCATTGCCTAGCAATGGCCATTGAAGGAATCCATTTGTTAAAGCTACAGAAATCATAGAATCATAGCATTTGATGATATCTCCAGGATCATCTAGTCCAACCCCTGCACAATGTAAGAAACTCAGAAATACCTCTCCCCCCAGGAGTTCCTTTTAATAGCTGGTTCAACCCAGATTGTCCTTTTCTGTAGCTGTTCTGGCTCTTTTGAAGTTTGCTAGAGCAAATGTGGGAAGGTTTCCAATTTACTGCCGCTCATAAAATTGTGCAAAGCAGAATAATTGACAGTGTTTTGACAGTATTTATTTGTTAGTGTTCAGGATGGTTTAGTGATAAATATGGAGATGAGAGAAGACCGTTATGGATAGTGCCAGCTGAAGTAATAAAAATAACAGCTGAGATAGGTGAAGAAAAGTGGCTGCCATATAATCAATTATTAAAAATAAAGTGGAAAAATAGAACTGAAAAATGCTGAAGAGTTGAATCATAAATATGATTGGTTTCAAATGCAACAAATAAAGAGCTTGTTGGAGAATGATAATAAAACTGAAGGAATAAGGAAAGAGCAAACAGAAATGGAAAAAGTTCTGCTTGGAGACAATGATAAATTAATTTCAAAAGTATATAAATTACTTCTACAATGGTCTACAGAAGATGAAGTAGTGAAATCTCAAATGATCAAATGGGCAATTAATGTAAATAAAGAAATAAAGATGGAATCTTGGGAATATCTGTGGAAGAACTATGAAACTCTCAACATGTCAAAGTATTAAAGAAAATTGATTTAAGATGATGTATAGATGGTATATGACTCCTAAAAAATTAGCAAAGATGAATGACAAGATGCCAGACAGATGTTGGAACTGTAAAAAGCATGAAGGTTCTTTCTACCATATGTGGTGGACTTGTGAAAGAGCAAAACAGTATTGGCAAATGATTCAACAAGAAATTTCTAAGATATTGGGATATGAAGTAATGACAGTTGCAGAGACTTTCTTATTGGGATTACAAATGGAAAAATTTCTAAAAGAAGATAGAACTTTAATCTGGTACTTGCTTTCAGCTGCTAGGACATTGTATGCGCAGTTGTGGAAGCAAGAAAAAATACCAGAGAAATGGGATTGGATTGTTAAAGTTATGACATGGAGTGAAATGGACAAATTAACAAGAATATTAAGAGACTATGATTTAGAAGCTTTTAAGACAGAGTGGAAAAAGTTTAGAAGATATGTAGAAAAAGAGTGGAAAATAAAAGGACACTGGACAATTTTTGATAATGATTAAGTTTTAAAAAGAAGAATATAAATTTTTGTTTTATAGTTAATTTTAAGTAAATAACACTGGCAGGGGTCAAGTAACGGGGGGAGGGGTGGGTGGAAAGTAATATATGGGGTAGATAATTTTTTTAAAGTTGTAAGATATAGATATAGATTTATTACCATATGTTACCAATAAAAATTGTTTTAACATCCAGGATGGTCTAGTGGTATGTTGGACATTATGGTGGGTTTTCAGGGCTTGTTCCTTATCTCTCCTGTTTTATTGTGCGGTACTTTAATCTGGATGGACTGATATATAATCTGATATATAAAACCAGCCTTCAGAGAAAAGTAGGATATTTTAAATGAACAAACATAGGCGGGGGTTGGACTAGATGACCCTGGAGGTCCCTTCCAACTCTATGATTCTAGGCCAGCACATATATATGTTTTAACATTTAATAACTAAAGCATCAAACGGCATGTGCAAGCCGTCATTAAGAGATGCATATTCAAGTAGTGATGAGTTCAGGTTCTCAGGTCTTCTTATGAATGGGGATATTACATATGTAAAGGTAAAGTTAGTCCCCTGTGCAAGCACCAGTTGTTTCTGACTATGGGATGACATCGCATCACGACGTTTTCATGGGGTGGTTTTTATGGAGTGGTTTTCCATTGCCTTCCCCAGTCATCTTAACTTTACCCCCAGCAAGCTGGGTACTCATTTTACCGACCTCAGAAGGATGGAAGGCTGAGTCAGCCTTGAGCCAGCTACCTGAACCCAGCTTTCACCGGGATTGAACTCAGGTCATGAGCAGAGAGCTTGGACTACAGTACTGCAGCTTTACTACTCTGTACCTCTATTTTAAATTGGGAAAATATTGCAGGGTATGAACTGGTCAGCAGCAGAATGCTACAATCCAGGAAGACCTTTGCTTGAAATCAAATTCCTGATGGTCTTAAAATATATTTCCAGGCAATTATTTTATTTTATTATGATAAATCTGAAATGACTAAAAAAATTTTTTTTAAATATATATATATATATTTTATTTTGTTCTGTTTTGTTTAGATTTTATATTTTTCTGGAAACTTGGGGTTACTCAGGTTTGTATAAAGATCTGTCTTGCCCATTTACAGCTCTAGTCACTGGATTCAGGTATCCTCAGATTTGGCTAACTTCACTATTAGAATATACCAGTGAGAACCCACAAGAACGTTTCCCTTTTCCCAGTATTTCCTCTTCCTTTCCCTGAAGCCTCTATAGCTTCTCCCCTTTTCCTGCTTCCCTCTCTCCTTCTAGTGGTGCCATCCTCCAGGTGGGACCTGCAAATCTTCTGGAATCGCAACAGATCTCCCAGTAGGCTTGCCAAGTCTAACTCAGATAATATCTGGGGACTTTGGGGGTGGAGCCAGGAGACCTTCCCTAAAATAAATAAATAAAAACACAGCAGTGCAGTTCCTCTGAATACTGTCTTCATTTCCTCACCCATGCAGCTGCAAATTATCTCTCTCACACACACACGCAGAGGCAAAAATAAAAGTTTGCAATCCCACACTCGTGTGGTCTCACCGGGGCAATTTACTCCCGAGTTGCTGAGCTTCCAATAACAAAGTGAAACCAAAGGTTCAGGTTTATCTTTTACTATGTGTTGTGTCCTAGGCTTAAATGGGAGAACTGTTACTTTTGGAGGGAACTGTTACTTTTGGAGGGAAGCTGAACAAGCCAAAGCTTGTACTCCACACCAGGGTTCCAGAGAAGGCCTAAGCGTGCCCAATCAGGGGAAGGATTGAAACATAAGTAGCCAATCAACATCTAGGCTCATACTGTACCCTGATAGGCCCTTAGGGCCCTGTAAATAGCCAATCCATGTAGATAGTTAAGGACCAATCAGAAGGGGGCAAGAATTGTATAAAAGAGCGGGAAGTTTGAATAGAGCTCAGTCTGTGTGTGTGTTCCTGAAGTAAAGCTTGCTGAAATCACTCTCCGACTCTGGTCTCTTACTGCGCCAACCCCAGTACTTTACACTATGCAAACAACCTCTGAAAAGCTTGTACAACAAATGGACGGTCTGGACTGCTTTCACAGCTACTGGGAGCAGCCACGTTATTCCTCCTGCTCACCCCGCTGCCATTCTGCCTTAAAGACACAGACACACCATCCAAAAAGGAAGCCTTTGCACGTTTTCTCCTAGTGTTCTGAAGGGGAAAGGCACATGATAGCTGTGGGAGGCGAAGCTTCCCCATGCTGGCCAGCTGACTGGGGCAGGAAGGAGCCTAAGAAAGCAGGAGAACCCCACTGGGACCTGGGGATTGGCAAGCCTATCTCCCAGTTACAGAGATCAGTTCCCTCTTCAGGTTGCCTGCTCCAGTTTAGGAAATTCCTGGAGATTACGAAGTGGAGCCTTGGGAGGCGAAGCAATTTCGACAGGGTATAATGCCATACAGTCCACCTTTCAAAGCAACCATTTTCTCCAGGGGAACTGATCTCCGTCATCTGGAAAGTAGTTGTAATTTTGGATGATTTCCCGTCCCCACCTGGAGGTGCAAGTCAGGTGCTATCAAGTCGCCCAGAGGCTGCTGCAAGGCCTAAGGTTGCCAGGTCCTACCTGGAGATCTCCTAGAATTACAACTGAACTCCAGATGACACAGATCTGTCCCCCTGAAGAAAATTGTTGTTTTGGAGAGTGGGCTATATGGCACAATATCTGGCTGAGGCCTCTCCATTAGAACCCTGATCAGAAAGGCAAGTATAAGTCCCATTTAATGGGTCTCTTACCACATTCTCCTGCCCACCCATCTCCTTTTTTTTTTTACTCTGATGTCCCCAAATTTTCTTCCAAGCCTCAGTGGCAAAGGGCTCCCCTTAATGATACTATGTAGTTTGGAAGGACTTAAAAATCAGTAAACAGCTGTGGTAAAAGCCTTTTTAACCAGGGGTGTCAAACTCATTTGTTATAAGGGCTGGACTTACATAAATGGGCCGGGCTGGGCCATGTTGGACCGGCCCATGCGTGTACCTATTTAAGATTAGATAGCAGAGATATAAATTTTGTAAAGGCCACAGACAAACATGACTGAAGATTTTTTAAAAAAACTTACAATAAAATATGCTTAAAACCAGGGCTTTTTGTGAGCAGGATCACAGTTTTGGCTGGCTTGGCATCAGGGGGTGTGGCCTAATATACAAATGAGTTCCTGCTGGCTTTTTCTACAAAAAAGCCCTGTGTGAAACAATGGTGATGTCAGGGGCTGTGGCCTAATATGCAAATGAGTTCCTGCTGGGCTTTCTCTACAAAAAAAGCCCTGTTTGAAACATTAGCTCTTGTTGGTCTTAAAGGTGCTTTCTTTGTATTTCTCCCATGGGATCCAGGGCACTGGGCAAAGGAAGCACTGGCCAGGGAGCCAGGAGGGGGAGGAGCCTCAACCAATACAGAAAATTGAGGTTTTGCTCTGTACCTCTTGTGCAACTGAGCAAGCCTTGCAAAGCAAGTTGAGATGCAGAAGGAAGCAAGAGAGAGGAAGAAGGAAGCAGACAAGAGCCAGTTGCTCAGTGGCCTGATTTGGTCCCCAGGCCGCATGTTTGACACCCCTGTTTTAAACCCTTTGGCAGCATAACTATCTTGATATGGATTCTAGTAATTTGCCATTATAGTATTTCTACATTGGCTATGTAATTGTATGCTTGCCCACTAGATTTAACAGCCAGGTATAAAGTCTGAGACTAGTGTATAGCATTTTAAAATGTCTTGCAGACATTTAAGAGACGAACGACTTAGCAATGGAATAATTCCACCAAAAACAGAGCACCTTTCCAACCACATGGTCTGTGTTAGACTTGTCTAAATTTCCTTTTTAGAGTGAATAACTGGAAACACTCTGTCAGTATCCCAGATCACAAAAGCAGCAGTATGTTTTTTGACTGGCCCATAGTTCTGAAATAAGAATAGGCTATTTAAATGAATCACCACAGTGGTAAACAGTTTAGGAGAAAAGGAGAATTCTCTTAATCCTACAGAACACTTACACCTTAACTGTGCCATTTAACCAGGAAAATAACATTTCAACATAACTATTTTAATAGGAGTTGAGGGGGTCAGGTCCCACGAAAGGGGAATTCTGTGCACTGAATCAGTCAGCAAAATGGCAATTGTACAAACACAAACCATGTAGCCCAGTCCTAAACATGTTAATTGAAAAATTGAACCTATTCCATCCAACGAGGCCTCTTTTCCAAACTAAATACAGATCAGGCTGCAGCTTTAGTGAACTTGGAAGTCTTGCATGGCAATCATTGGGAGTACAGGAATTCAACCTAAGCATTCACAATTTGAGTTCCTGTGAAGAAGAATTGCAAGGTTTAATTATTACAATTAATAATCAACAAAAGCTTTACTTAATCAGTCAGACTGCAGGTTAAGGATACACTTGATTTTTTGAGACTAATAAAAGAAACTGAATACACTGAAAATGACATTTACAATAACTTTTATTTATTAAATTGTAAGGTATCCTTTGATGTCTTTCCAACACCACCTAAACCAAGCATTTGATAAGCTGCAAATACATTTAAAGTCCTACTGTTTAGGTATAAACTCATCAGAGGGCCTTGGCAAACTGCTGTGTTTGTGCTCTCCACCCCAAAACATGGGAGCAAAGCCCGCTTCACAGTGTTGTGGATAAGGGTTTCAAATCACACTGCACTGAAAAGTCATATGGAAATGATAACTAGTAAAATACATATAAAGCTGGGATTTGTTTATGGCTTAGTACAAACTATAGCACAGAACTGCCCATTTCCAAATCTTATTTTAGATACCCTGCTTCTCAAAAAAGGAGTGAACACACCTTATTCAGTTCTTCAGGGCTTTTTTTTAGGAGGAACACAGTTCTGGCTGGCTTGGCCAGGGCTCTAGCGCAAAAAAAAGGTCTCCAGCAGAGAGAAGACACTAAGCAGCCACATGCTCCCAGACAGCATGCTCTATCTCCTGCTGCCTCCAGTCTCCAAAGAGCTTGCGAAGAAAGCAAGAGACACGGAGATGCCCATGAGCGCCCCTTCCCAGGAGAAGGCGGGCCTTGTGCTGCCCACACAACCACACATGGCTCTCTCTCTCTGGCTGTGGGGAGGGGGGTGGTGGAAACAAGGTTTCTCATCGGGCTGTGTGAGAGGACACATCCATGAAATGCAGCTGATGGCATTGTACTGTTCTGTGTCAATGTGTGGAAAGTAACCTACAGAACAGATTACATAACTTCTGGTGACATCAGGGGTGTGGCCTAATATGCAAATGAGTTCCTTCTGGCTCAAGATATATATTCTAAACAACCAGATTAAATTCTTTAAACAGTAAAACATAAAAAGCTTGAGCCTTGCGTCAGGCTTGCCAAGTGGCTTACATTTATTTTATTTACAATAAGCAGGTCTGAAAATGCATTTAAAATGGCTGGCCATTTCTGCAGGTAACATTTGCTGTGAGGCTTGCTCTTGGTGAGAGTTTCTGTCCTAGTGCCTTCGTTCTATGTTAGTGTATTCAGCTTGCTATAAACCTGCTTCAAGGACCCATTATTTTGCGACAGCTCTGAACAGCCAGCAGTCTCACTGCCTTCTTTTTATTTGACATTGTTAAACATTTATTTAACACTGTCAGCCTGGTGCACAGCTCATGCCTCTAGTGGACCTAAAAACTACTTTTTTTTAATGGTTCACAAGTTGTTGTTGTAATCGCATTGGCTGTAGGCCTAAAGCAAGCTGTATGACTCAGTGACAGTTGCAATCTATACACTAGAGAAGGACAAAGAACTGATACATTTGAAAATTGCAGCTACAGATGAAATTGGGGAGAAGGGTTTTTTTCCACTTCGCTTTGTTTTTGTCAGGTTAATTAACTGGGAAGTTTGGTTTAACTGTGCATATAAAAGTAGCTATTTCAGTAAGTGTGATCAATGTTTAGACATCGCTAGATGTTCTCTACATAGGGTTGCCAGGTCCCCTCTTTGTTGTGGTGGAGGGATTTGGGGAGTGTGTGGGAAATCACATGTGATGTCTCCAATGAAATATTACCCAGAAGTGACATCATCACGCCAGTGGTGCTCTGGTTTTTGGGCAGAACTCTATAGGGTTTTTTGCTTCAGAACTGTAGAGCTTGCCCAAAAACCAGAACATTGCTGTGAGATGTCTCTGGCACGATGATTTGGGAGGCAGGTACTTCTGAAGCCAATAAGCATTCTGGGCAGTGTTCCCTCTAAGCTGAGTTAGCGTGAGCTAGCTCACAGACTTTTAGCCTCCAGTTTTAGCCTCCTTTGTCTTAGCTCAGGAAGGATGACCCCAGAGCACACTAATTTATGCAGTAGCTCAAAATTTAAATGCCAGTAGCTCACAAAGTAGAATTTTTGCTCACATGACTCTGCAGCTTAGAGGGAACATTGATCCCAGGTATAATGACATCACTTCCAGCATGATCTGTATATGATATAATCATGTCAGAGGCGATGCTCAAGTTTTGTGATTGAACCATAAAGTTTTGATCAAATACTCTTTATTTGATTTGAAACATTTTTCTGCCAGCATTCCACCTAATTAAGGTCCTCATACTAGAGCATCACCTGGCATGATGACATCAAATAATGCTGCCCCTCTTTTGCCCAGGAAATCCCTCCTGCCACCCCACTGCGTTCTGGCAGGCAACAAGAGCTGGGGTAGGAGATTTCCCCAGCCCCAACAGGAAGCTGGTATCCCTATTCTGAAGTGATCTGGTAGTTCCAGCTGGGAAGCCTAAAGAAGGAGAGCCTTAACTACTTTCTGTAGCACCATTTCAACTTTACAAAATTGTGAGTAGTAAAATCATGCTTTACATCTTCCAAGATAGCCACAACTGAAGGGCTGAGAAAAAGGTGCTGCAATCAATGAGAAAGACTGTGAGGAGAAAGGTGCTGTGGCAGAGGGGATCACGGGCACCCTTTGACCATAAAACCTGCAGCTGCTCCTGAGATCATGCCTTGCACTAATTCCTAAGCAAGTTGGGAGCAATATTCTGCTCTGTCTACCAATGTAATGCGTATCTGGAACCCTTGATGGGCGCAAAGAATAAGTAATTGCCTACATCTTCCACTTCCCAGATATATGCTTCGCTTTTAATTCTCAGGACTACATTTCATACTGCACTGTTAAAGAATGACAAATACTTCCCATCTCTGAAAGGGCAATAGCATTGGAATTGAGTAAAATAGTATGCAGCTGATGTACTCTGCAGGCAATGAAGTAGAATCTTCTTCTCAACATTACATTGAACTGCAATTCCTTGTTCCTTTCCTATATACAAAGAGTTTTAAAATGCAGATTGAAGTGGGGCATTGGATAGCTGTGATTGGAATACTAAGAAAAATGAGCATAAGCTAGATACAGATACCCACCTGGGTCCCAATGTCAGAGTCCATGGTTTAACACCCCTAGGGTTTAGCATGATCTGGTTGGTGCAGGCTAGCCTGATCTTGTCAGATTTCAGAAGCTAAGAAGAGTCAACCCTGGTCAGGGGTGAAGTTCTAGTAGGAGCTCCTTTGCATATTAGACCACACACCCCGATGTAGCCAATCCTGCAAGAGCTTACAAAAAAGAGCCTTGTAAGCTCTTGGAGGATTGGCTACATCAGGGGTGTGTGGCCTAATATACAAAGGAGCTCCTGCTAGAATTCCACCCCCGACCCTTGTTAATATTTGATTGGGAGACCACAAAGGAATTCCAGGGTTGCTATGCAGAGGAGGGCAATGGCAAACCACCTCTGTGGTCTCTTGCTATGAAAACCCCACAGGGTCACTCTCCATAAGTTAGCTGTGACTTGACAGCACTTTACAAACAGAAACAGGGCTTCACATCGCTACTGTTGTGTTTATTCTTACTCTTTATATCACTTTTATTTTAAATTATGGTTGATAGAATTCTTTTGTGAAAACTAGAGTGCAAGGTCAATAATATAAAAAATGCATTTCTGTTTTTGAAAAATGTCTAATATTTGGTGTAACAACTGTGATGTTAAGTACACAATACTCTTAACACAGAACATATTTGTATGTGAAATCTTGTTTACAAGCTAACAAGATCAGATATTGCTGAAACACTAATATAAGCAGCTCAATTCAGATAAATCCGTATTAGTGGGATCTAGGCAATGACCATTCCTTTCACCCGGGGGAAAAAAACCTGTTTTTAAAAAAGAAAGTTGCAGAATTCTCAGGTTGTGACCATGCTCGTGGTCTTTAAAGTAGAGGTAGTGTTTCAATCTTTTGCATAGAGCATTTGCCAGTAGACTCTAAGAGG